>NC_090335.1:77392456-78086772 GCF_035084215.1 Heptranchias perlo
TACTTGAAATGCCATAGCATACAAGGCTACGGACCAAATGCTGGAATATGGGATTAGAGTAGACAGGGCTGATGGCCGGCGCGGACACGATGGGCCGAAGGGCCTCTATCCGTGCTGTATAACTCTATGACTCTATGACTCTATGTCTCTATGACTAACTCCCCTGCTCTTCTTTCGAAATAGTGGCTGTGGAATCTTACATCCACCTGAGAGGGCAGACGGGGCCTCGGTTTAACATCCAATCCGAAAGACAGCACCTCTGACAGTGCAGCACTCCCTCAGTACTGACCCTCCGACAGTGCAGCGCTCCCTCAGTACTGACCCTCCGACAGTGCAGCGCTCCCTCAGTACTGACCCTCCGACAGTGCAGCGCTCCCTCAGTACTGACCCTCCGACAGTGCAGCACTCCCTCAGTACTGACCCTCCGACAGTGCAGCGCTCCCTCAGTACTGACCCCTCCGACAGTGCAGCACTCCCTCAGTACTGACCCTCCAACAGTGCAGCACTCCCTCAGTACTGACCCTCCGACAGTGTGGCTCTCCCTCAGTACTGACCCTCCGACAGTGCAGCACTCCCTCTGTACTGACCCTCCGACAGTGCAGCGCTCCCTCAGTACTGACCCTCCGACAGTGCAGCGCTCCCTCAGTACTGACCCTCCGACAGTGCAGCGCTCCCTCAGTACTGACCCTCCGACAGTGCAGCACTCCCTCAGTACTGACCCTCCCACAGTGCAGCGCTCCCTCAGTACTGACCCTCCGACAGTGCAGCGCTCCCTCAGTACTGACCCTCCGACAGTGCAGCGCTCCCTCAGTACTGACCCTCCGACAGTGCAGCGCTCCCTCAGTACTGACCCTCCCACAGTGCAGCGCTCCCTCAGTACTGACCCTCCGACAGTGCAGCGCTCCCTCAGTACTGACCCTCCGACAGTGCAGCACTCCCTCAGTACTGACCCTCCCACAGTGCAGCGCTCCCACAGTACTGACCCTCCGACAGTGCAGCGCTCCCTCAGTACTGACCCTCCGACAGTGCGGCGCTCCCTCAGTACTGACCCTCCGACAGTGCGGCGCTCCCACAGTACTGACCCTCCGACAGTGCGGCGCTCCCTCAGTACTGACCCTCCGACAGTGCAGCGCTCCCTCAGTACTGACCCTCCGACAGTGCAGCGCTCCCTCAGTACTGACCCTCCGACAGTGCAGCACTCCCTCAGTACTGACCCTCCCACAGTGCAGCGCTCCCACAGTACTGACCCTCCGACAGTGCAGCGCTCCCTCAGTACTGACCCTCCGACAGTGCGGCGCTCCCTCAGTACTGACCCTCCGACAGTGCGGCGCTCCCACAGTACTGACCCTCCGACAGTGCGGCGCTCCCTCAGTACTGACCCTCCGACAGTGCAGCGCTCCCTCAGTACTGACCCTCCGACAGTGCAGCACTCCCTCAGTACTGCACTGGGAGTGTCAGATATGTTATTGCTTCTAATATTAATCCCAAGTAATGTTTCTTGTTCTCAGTCCCCTTTGTCCTGATACGTGGAGCAGTGGGAATAATCTTCTCCTTTTTGCTGCCTCCGTACTGCCCTGTGACTGTCAGCCTGGATTTTGTGCCCATGTCTCTGGAGTGTGTCTGCGAGCCCACGTCCTTCTGAGCCAGAGGCGAGAGAGCTGCCCACTGAGCCCAGGCTGACACCTCGCTCAGCTGGTCGTATGGGCTGCGCTTTGCAGTGTCATCAAAACCCAGCCCCCTGCCCCCTCTCTTTGACCCTTGCTGGTTCCTCCAGTGAGAGGCCTCGGCCCTTTACCCAGCTATCTCGAGACTGACCCGCAGTTATCGCCGGGTCGTTACCTCTGTCCGGACGATCACGGGATTGGGAGGCGGGGGAGAGCCTGGCCGGTACTGGAGGTGTGCCTGGTAATGGACCGACACTGATGAGATATCAACGTTCTATCAGCTTTAGTGGTTGTCAACGACACTCTGTTTGCATAAAGCTCCTTGTGCCTGATTATCTGCTAAAAATCAGCGTAAACATTATTCCCTCTCAAGGTTGAATAAATAATTGAAAGATGGTTTGTTTCCAAGGACAGCGTCGCTGCAGACACTTCGCTTGGATGGTTTGTTTGTTGGTTTGTTTGTTTGAAACAAATCTCTCTTGATTCCCATCACAAGCATTAATAATGAACAAGCTGACACTAATTACAACCCAGTTGTCTTAAGATCAAAGCAAGAAACATTGGATTTGAGGCTTTGAAGGCTGGGCCAGGGCTGGTTTCGAGGAGAGGGGATCGGGAGCTCAGTTTGATCATGTTAGACAAGAATGAGGTGGGAACGAACTAAAGTATTTTCGATGTCGATGAGAAGCCAGATGTGCAGGAGAAACGGAGGAGGTGAAGACAGAGGGGAGAAAGTGGAAGATGCACAGAGTTTATCCTGATCGGAGCAAATCCCCCCACCCCCACCCACTCCCCCACCCACACCCCCACACACCCCCCCACCCACACCCCACACACCACCCCCCACCCACACCCCCACACACACCCCCACACACCCCACCACCCACACCCCCCACCCACACCTCCACCCACACCCCCACACACACCCCCACCCACACCCCACCCACACCCCCACACACCCCCCACACACCCCCCCACCCCACCCACACCCCCACCCAACCCCCACCCACACCCCCCACACACACCCCACCCACTCCCCACCCACCACCCCCACCCACACCCCCACCCACACCCCCACACACACCCCCACCCACTCCCCCACCCAAACCCCCACACACACCCCCACCCACACCCCCACCACACACCCCCACCCACCCCCCACACACACCCCCACCCAAACCCCCACCCACACCCACTCTACCCCCTCACCCACACCCCCACCCACACCTCCACCCACACCCCCACACACACCCCCCCACCCACACCCCCCACCACACACCCCACACACACCCCCACACACACCCCCACCCACACCCACACCCCCCCCCCACCCACACCCCCACCCACACCCTCACCACACCCACTCTACCCCCTCACCCACACCCCCACCCACACCCCCACACACTCCCCCACACACTCCCCCACCCACACCCCCACCCACACCCTCACCACACCCACTCTACCCCCTCACCCACACCCACACCCCCACCCCCACACACTCCCCCACCCACACCCCCACACACACCCCCACCCACACCCCCACCCACTCCCCCACACACACCCCACCCACACCCCCACACACACCCCCACCCACACCCCCACCCACTCCCCCACACACACCCCCACCCACACCCCCACACACACCCCCACACACACCCCCACCCACACCCCCACACACACCCCCACACACACCCCCACCCAAACCCCCACCCACACCCACTCTACCCCCTCACCCACACCCCACCCACTCCTCCACCACACCCCCACACACACCCCCACCCACACCCCCACACACACCCCACCCACCCCCCCACACACACCCCCACCCACACCCACACCCCCCCTACCCACACCCCCACCCACACCCCCACACACTCCCCCACACACTCCCCCACCCACACCCCCACCCACACCCTCACCACACCCACTCTACCCCCTCACCCACACCCACACCCCCACCCCCACAACACTCCCCACCCACACCCCCACACACACCCCCACCCACACCCCCACCCACTCCCCCACACACACCCCCACCCACACCCCCACACACACCCCACCCACACCCCCCACCCACTCCCCCACACACACCCCCACCCACACCCCCACACACACCCCCCACACACACCCCCACCCACACCCCCACACACACCCCCACACACACCCCCACCCAAACCCCCACCCACACCCACTCTACCCCCTCACCCACACCCCCACCCACTCCTCCACCCACACCCCCACACACACCCCCACCCACACCCCCACACACACCCCCACCCACCCCCCCCACACACACCCCCACCCACACCCACACCCCCCCTACCCACACCCCCACCCACACCCTCACCACACCCACTCTACCCCCTCACCCACACCCCCACCCACACCCCCACACACTCCCCCACCCACACCCCCACCCACACCCTCACCACACCCACTCTACCCCCTCACCCACACCCCCACCCACTCCTCCACCCACACCCCCATACACACCCCCACCCACTCCCCCACCCAAACCCCCACACACACCCCCCACCCACACCCCCACCCACACCCCCACACACACCCCCACCCACTCCCCCACACACACCCCCACACACACCCCCACCCACACCCCCACACACACCCCCACCCATTCCCCCACCCACACCCCAACCCTCTCACCCACACCCCCACCCACACCCACTCCCCGACCCACACCCCACCCACACCCCCACCCCCTCACCCACACCCCCACCCCCACCCACACCACCACCCACTCAACCCCACACACACCCCTCACCCACTCCACCCTCCTCACCACCCCTTGCCCTCTCAGCCCCTCACACTCCCCCCAAACATACCCCCTCAACCCTCCTTACCTACCCTCACCCCACCATGCCCCCTCACCCCCTCACTCCACCACACCCCCACCCTCCTCACCCACCCCTCGCCTACCTCACCCCCCCAACCCCACACATCCTTAACCCCCTCACTCCCCTCACCCGCCCCCCACCCCCATGCCCCCATCGCCCCCATCGCCCCTCACCTACCCTCACCCCACACCCCCCTCACCCCCCTCACTCCTCTCAGTCCTCTCAACTGCCACCACCTGCCCTTACCCCCACACCCGCCCTCTCACCCCCCACCCGCCCCCACCCTCACTCCTCACTCTCACCACCCCTCACTCCCCCTCTCCCCCCCCCTCTCATTGTCTCTCACTGGGCCCGACTTTAGAAATTTACAGACTGCAAACTCCAAATGGTCAGCTCACTGTTAAAGGTTTCGATAGGGCGGATACAGAGAAACGATTTAATCTGGTGGGGGTGTCAAGAACAAGAGGAGTGTTTGATGGGACAGTACAGAAACAGGCCATTCGGCCCAACTGGTCTATGCGGTGTTTGCGCTCCACATGAGCCTCTTGTCTCCCTACTTCATCTAACCCTTTCAGCATATCCTTCTATTCTGTTCTCCCTCATATGTTTATTGAGCTTCCCCTCAAATCTTTCTGTGGTATTTCCCTCAACTACTCCTTGTGGTAGCGAGTTCCACATTCTAACTACACTTTGGGTAAAGATGTTTCTCCTGAATTCATTATTGGATTTCTTCGTGACTATTTTATATTTATGATCTCTAGTTCTGGTCTCCCCCACACGTGGCAATATTTTTTCTATGTCTGCCCTATCAAACCCTTTCATAATCATAAAGTCCTCTATCAGGTCACCCCTCAGCCTTCTCTCCTCTCGAGAAAAGAGTCCCAGCCTGTTCAGCCTTTCCTGATTAATATATCGTCTCAGTTCTGGTATCATCCTCGTGAATCTTTTTTGCACCTTCTCCAGTGCCTCTATATCCTTTCTATAATATGGAGACCAGAACTGTTCACAGTGCTCCAAGTGTGGTCTAACCAAGGTTCTATACAAGTTTAACATAACTTCTCTGCTTTTCAATTCTATCCCTCTAGAAATGAACCCCAGTGCTTGGTTTGCCTTTTTTATGGCCTTATTAACCTGCGTCACTACTATTAGTGATTTGTGCATCTGTCCCCCCAGATCCCTCTGCTCCTGTACCCCATTTAGACTCTTATTATCCGAGCTCCTTATTCTTCCAACCAAAATGTACCACCTCACACTTATCTATATTGAAATTCATTTGCCAATTACACGCCCATTCTGCCAGTTTATTAATGTCTTCCTGTATTTTGATGCGTTCTTCCTTTGTATTAACTACATCCCCCAATTTGGTCTCTTCCCTAAATTTCGAGATTGTATTCCCGATTCCCGAGTCCAGACCGTTGATGTAAGTTGTGAACATCAGTGGGCTCAGCGCTGATCCCTGTGGAACACAATTCCCAACTTTCTATCCTTGATGTTTTAATATCTTTATCGATCTCTGTATCTCTGTATCCAACCCGTGCTGTTACTTAAAGTGAGGCAGGAACAGCTCAGAGCAAATTCTGGGCCCCAAATTCAGTATAAAATAGAAAATATCGGTCTAAAATTATAGAAAATGAAAAAGGGAGGACGTTTTCTCGTGCAGTGAGCTGAGAGTGGAAGCAGGATTTGGACGAGCAAGTCAGGACATGAATTACTGCCATCTGACTTAATTGAAACTGATTTAATATTCATACCATACCCAACACAACAAACTGGGAGAGATTTACAGGGAACAGTCCGATTTACTCAGTAATAAATCCAGTTTCGCTCAGCTCTCTGACACTGCTCATGAATCTACCGGGAGAGGGATGCACGGAGAGGAAGCAGAGGGAACGTCTCAGGTCCTGAAACAGGCTCGGAGCTCGAGTCGATCAGTACATCACATGAAACTAGCAGGTGCTCTCCGAGAAGTTCCAAGAATCAGGAGGCCGTGAGCAGGAGGAGAGCGGAAACCGAGGGAGGGGGAAGAGGGGAAACTGAGGGTGGGGGAAAGAGGGGAAACTGAGGGAGGGGGAAAGGGGAAACTGAGGGAGGGGGAAAGAGGGGAAACTGAGGGAGGGGGAAAGAGGGGAAACTGAGGGAGGGGAAGGGGGGAAACTGAGGGAGGGGGAAGAGGGGAAACTGAGGGAGGGGAAGAGGGGAAACCGAGGGAGGGGAAGAGGGGAAACTGAGGGAGGGGAAGAGGGGAAACCGAGGGAGGGGAAGAGGGGAAACCGAGGGAGGGGAAAGGGGAAACTGAGGGAGGGGGAAGAGGGGAAACTGAGGGAGGGGGAAAGTGGAAACTGAGGGAGGGGAAGGGGGGAAACTGAGGGAGGGGGAAGAGGGGAAACTGAGGGAGGGGAAGAGGGGAAACCGAGGGAGGGGAAGAGGGGAAACTGAGGGAGGGGAAGAGGGGAAACCGAGGGAGGGGAAGAGGGGAAACCGAGGGAGGGGAAAGGGGAAACTGAGGGAGGGGGAAGAGGGGAAACCGAGGGAGGGGGAAGAGGGGAAACTGAGGGTGGGGGAAGAGGGGAAACTGAGGGCAGGGGGAAGAGGGGAAACTAAGGGAGGGGAAAGGGGAAACTGAGGGAGGGGGAAGAGGGGAAACCGAGGGAGGGGGAAGAGGGGAAACTGAGGGTGGGGGAAGAGGGGAAACTGAGGGAGGGGAAGAGGGGAAACTGAGGGAGGGGGAAGAGGGGAAACTGAGGGCAGGGGGAAAGGGAAACTGAGGGAGGGGGAAGAAGGGAAACTGAGGGAGGGGGAAGAGGGGAAACTGAGGGAGGGGGAAAGAGGGGAAACTGAGGGAGGGGGAAGAGGGGAAACTGAGGGAGGGGGAAAGAGGGGAAACTGAGGGAGGGGGAAGAGGGGAAACTGAGGGAGGGGGAAAGAGGGGAAACTGAGGGAGGGGGAAAGGGGAAACTGAGGGAGGGGGAAAGGGAAACTGAGGGAGGGGAAGAGGGGAAACCGAGGGAAGGGAAAGAGGGGAAACTGAGGGAGGGGGAAAGGGGAAACTGAGGGAGGGGGAAGAGGGGAAACTGAGGGAGGGGGAAAGGGGAAACTGAGGGAGGGGGAAAGAGGGGAAACTGAGGGAGGGGGAAGAGGGGAAACTGAGGGAGGGGGAAGAGGGGAAACTGAGGGAGGGGGAAAGAGGGGAAACTGAGGGAGGGGAAAGGGGAAACTGAGGGCAGGGGGAAGAGGGGAAACTGAGGGAGGGGGAAGAGGGGAAACTGAGGGAGGGGGAAGAGGGGAAACTGAGGGAGGGGGAAGAGGGGAAACCGAGGGAGGGGGAAAGAGGGGAAACTGAGGGAGGGGAAAGGGGAAACTGCTTCTGCTGCTCCCGGCTCTGCAGGAATTGCTGGTCCCTACGCCCACCTCAATCACCAGTCTCCCTCTCCCCCACCCGAGCCCCAGTCACCCGACCTCCCAGTCACCAGCCTCTCTCTCACCCCCTGAACCCCCAACCCCAGCCCCATTCCCCAGTCTCACTCCCCCTGACTCCCCATCCCCATAGCCCCTAGACACCGTCTTCCTTTCCCCCTGAACCTCAATCCGCTGTCACTCTACCCCCCTCCCCCGAGCCCCAATCCCCTGCCCCCTAGTCCTTGTTCACCCTTCTCCGCCCCCCCCCCCACAGACTCCCGGCCACCAGCCAGTCCTGTTTCCAGTAACCCCTGAGCAGGGGGGGCTTGTGCCAGGGCAGGGGGATCGGTGACATCATGGAGCAGAGCTGGTGACATCATGGAGCTGGGGGGGAATCGGTGACGTTATGGAGTGGGGGAGGGGGGGATCGGTGATGTTATGGAGCGGGGGAGGGGGATCGGTGATGTTATGGAGCGGGGGAGGGGGATCGGTGATGTTATGGAGCGGGGGAGGGGGATCGGTGACGTTATGGAGCGGGGGGAGGGGGATCGGTGACGTTATGGAGCGGGGGGAGGGGGATCGGTGATGGTATGGAGCGGGGGAGGGGGATCGGTGATGGTATGGAGCGGGGGAGGGGGATCGGTGATGGTATGGAGCGGGGGGAGGGGGATCGGTGATGTTATGGAGCGGGGGAGGGGGATCGGTGATGGTATGGAGCGGGGGAGGGGGGGGGATCGGTGATGTTATGGAGCGGGGGAGGGGGATCGGTGATGGTATGGAGCGGGGGAGGGGGATCGGTGATGGTATGGAGCGGGGGAGGGGGATTGGTGATGTTATGGAGCGGGGGAGGGGGATCGGTGATGGTATGGAGCGGGGGAGGGGGGGGGATCGGTGATGTTATGGAGCGGGGGAGGGGGATCGGTGATGGTATGGAGCGGGGGAGGGGGATCGGTGATGTTATGGAGCGGGGGAGGGGGATCGGTGATGTTATGGAGCGGGGGAGGGGGATCGGTGATGTTATGGAGCGGGGGAGGGGGATCGGTGATGGTATGGAGCGGGGGAGGGGGATCGGTGATGTTATGGAGCGGGGGAGGGGGGGATCGGTGATGTTATGGAGCGGGGGAGGGGGGTCGGTGATGTTATGGAGCGGGGGAGGGGGATCGGTGATGTTATGGAGCGGGGGAGGGGGGTCGGTGATGTTATGGAGCGGGGGAGGGGGATCGGTGACGTTATGGAGCGGGGGAGGGGGGAATTGGTGATGTTATGGAGCGGGGGAGGGGGATCGGTGACGGTATGGAGCGGGGGAGGGGGATCGGTGATGTTATGGAGCGGGGGAGGGGGATCGGTGATGGTATGGAGCGGGGGAGGGGGATCGGTGATGGTATGGAGCGGGGGAGGGGGATCGGTGAGGTTATGGAGCGGGGGAGGGGGATCGGTGACGGTATGGAGCGGGGGAGGGGGATCGGTGATGTTATGGAGCGGGGGAGGGGGATCGGTGATGGTATGGAGCGGGGGAGGGGGATCGGTGATGGTATGGAGCGGGGGAGGGGGATCGGTGATGGTATGGAGCGGGGGAGGGGGATCGGTGATGGTATGGAGCGGGGGAGGGGGATCGGTGATGTTATGGAGCGGGGGAGGGGGATCGGTGATGGTATGGAGCGGGGGAGGGGGATCGGTGATGTTATGGAGCGGGGGAGGGGGATCGGTGACGTTATGGAGCGGGGGAGGGGGATCGGTGATGTTATGGAGCGGGGGAGGGGGATCGGTAATGTTATGGAGCGGGGGAGGGGGGTCGGTGATGTTATGGAGCGGGGGAGGGGGGTCGGTGATGTTATGGAGCGGGGGAGGGGGATCGGTGACGTTATGGAGCGGGGGAGGGGGATCGGTGATGTTATGGAGCGGGGGAGGGGGATCGGTGATGTTATGGAGCGGGGGAGGGGGGGGTCGGTGATGTTATGGAGCGGGGGGAGGGGGATCGGTGATGTTATGGAGCGGGGGAGGGGGATCGGTGAGGTTATGGAGCGGGGGAGGGGGGAATTGGTGATGTTATGGAGCGGGGGGAGGGGGATCGGTGATGTTATGGAGCGGGGGAGGGGGGATCGGTGATGTTATGGAGCGGGGGAGGGGGGATCGGTGATGTTATGGAGCGGGGGGAGGGGGATCGGTGATGTTATGGAGCGGGGGGAGGGGGGAATTGGTGATGTTATGGAGCGGGGGAGGGGGATCGGTGATGTTATGGAGCGGGGGAGGGGGATCGGTGAGGTTATGGAGCGGGGGCGGGGGGAATCGGTGATGTTATGGAGCGGGGGAGGGGGAATTGGTGATGTTATGGAGCGGGGGAGGGGGGGGTCGGTGATGTTATGGAGCGGGGGGAGGGGGGAATTGGTGATGTTATGGAGCGGGGGAGGGGGATCGGTGATGTTATGGAGCGGGGGGAGGGGGGAATTGGTGATGTTATGGAGCGGGGGAGGGGGATCGGTGATGTTATGGAGCGGGGGAGGGGGATCGGTGAGGTTATGGAGCGGGGGCGGGGGGAATCGGTGATGTTATGGAGCGGGGGAGGGGGATCGGTGATGTTATGGAGCGGGGGAGGGGGATCGGTGAGGTTATGGAGCGGGGGAGGGGGGCCTGCCTCAGGTTTCTTTTCGATCAATGCTCGGGATGTGTCCGATTGTTGCCTGTTCATCGTTGCCCTGAGAAGGCACTTCAGCGGGCGGTTAAGAGTCAACCCTGTTGGTGTGGGGACTGGAGTCACGTATAGGCCCAGACCGGGGAAGGACGGCAGGTTTCCGTCCCTAAAGGACATCAATGAACCAGTTGGGTTTTGACAACAATCCAATAGCTTCACGGTCACTTTTCCTGATTTTTTTTGAACTGAATTCAAATCCACATGTCGCCCTGGTGGGATTTGAAGTCAGGATCTCTCGATTATTAGCCCCGGCGACTGGATTTACTGGTCCAGTGACCACTCACTACCGTACCTATAATAGATTTTGAGGAACCGCAATTACATACATAATTAAAAAAGTGAATTATTTTGGGACAAGGATTCAATTTTTGTCACAGGCCTATTTGGAGCTTAAGAGAGGAACATGAGAGATTCATAAAATCATTGAGTGATGCGGAGCAGAAGGAAGAGGGGCCCCAGACCAAAGGAAGACCAGTGGAGTGGAAAGTGGGAGGGAGGGTGGGATGGAGAGACATTGGGCGATATTTCCCAAGAGGTGCAAGGGACGGAATGTTGGCCTTTACCTCAAAGGCGCTGGAATACAAAATGGTGAAAGTTATTTTACAGTTGTATGAAGCTCTGGTTAGACCGTATCCAGAGCACTGCGTTCAGTTCTGGGCACCGCACCTCAGGTTGGATATATTGGCCTTGGAGGGGGCGCAGCCCGGATTCACCAGAATGATACCGGGGGCTAAAAGGGTTAATTTATGAGGACAGGTTGCAGAGACTAGGCTTGTATTCCCTTGAGTATAAAAGATCAAGGGGTGAACTAATTGAGGTGTTTTAGATGATTAAAGGATTTGATAGGGTAGATAGAGAGAAACTATTTCCTCTGGTGGGGGAGAGTCCAGAACAAGGGGGCAGAACCTTAAAATTAGAGCCAGGCCGTTCAGGGGTGATGTCAGGAAGCACTTCTTCACACAAAGGCGAGTGGAAATCTGGAACTCTCTCCCCCCAAAAAGCTGTTGAGGCTGGGGGTCAATTGAAAATGTCAAAACTGAGATTGATGGATTTTTGTCGGGCCAGGGTATTAAGGGTCACGGAACCAAGATGGGTAAATGGAGTTAAGATACAGATCAGCCATGATCTAATTGAATGCCAGAACAGGCTTGAAGGGCTGAATGGCCTCCCCCTGTTCCTATTTTCACTGTCCCAGCGAGGGTGGGTCATTTGGTGGAGTGAATCATTCACCTGATCTGGAACCCGCCCGATTTCCGTTCTATTGATTCTACCACGGGTGGGCGACTCACTCCATCAGATTACTGCCCAGAGGGTGGAGGGAGACATCGAAGGGACGAGAGGGATGACCCATTGGGATCCAAGACCTTTCTCTTCATCCTGAGGGTGACAGGTCGGTTGGAAAGATACAAGAGCAGGATTCAAGTCTTGGTGCTTGGGGTCGTTGAAGGGAAGAGTGTTTGGTTCAAACTTCTTTGGAGGTAATTTTAGTGATGGAGGAATCATAGAATCTTATAACACAGGAGGAGGCCATTCAGCCCATCGTGCCTGTGCCAGCTCCTTGAAAGAGCTCTCCAATTAGTCCCACTCCCCTCTGCTCTTTCCCCATAGCCCAGCAAATTTTTCCTTTGCAAGTATTTATCCAGTTCCCTTTTGAAAGTTATTATTGAATCTGCTTCCACCGCCCTTTCAGGCAGTGCATTCCAGATCAGAACAACTCGCTGCGTTAAAAAAATTCTCCTCGTCTCCCCTGGCTCTTTTGCCAATTACCTTAAACCTGTGTCCTCTGGTTACCGACCCTCCTGCCACTCGAACCAGTTTCTCTCTATTTACTCCATCAAAACCTTTAAAGGGAGGGAGGTTTCACCTGAGGTCAAGGCTTAAACGCCCTGAGCCAAGATCAGGCCCACTCCCACTCCCCCACCTCACAGTCTGGTGGACGGTGGATTCCTTCCCATTGCCGACCTTTCTCCACTCTCATATCACCGGGAGTGTCATGGCCCTGCAAACTTTGGGTATCGAGCCCCCCTTCCTGTTCTTTCTGGTTGGTTGGGATAATATTGACGGGGATGGGGAGAAACTGAGGGACACAATACAGCGGTGAGATTGACAAGGTATGTTCCTGTACACCCCATGACTGACAGCCCAGTCACACACCGTGTGATTGATGAGATCTATTAAATGCTGTGTGATTGATATGCTCCTTATATGAGAAGTGCCCCTGGATTTATCTAGAATGTGTTCAGAATTGCATCCTCAGTAAAACAGACCATAGAGAGACTTGGCATCAACCTCTGGGCTGTGTTGAGTTCGCTGATGTCAGTCGAGCTGGTATCCAGGGATGCTTCCGTCAAACTCAGTGCACCTGGGCTCAGGAGAGGAGGAAAATCTCAGCCCTCTTTCTGCTCCCCTGGGCACCAGAACATTGCCCCAATTCCAATATGGTGTAACCTTGCGAAATTGGTCACTTTTTGCACCCGTTTTCCACCCAGAAAACAATGCACCAAGAACAAATGACCCTTCGTCATCTGTGGGACCCGTACCCCAGGGAGAATCGGTGTCTGTGGGACCCGTACCCCAGGGAGAGTCGGTGTCTGTGGGGCCCGTACCCCAGGGAGAGTCGGTGTCTGTGGGACCCGTACCCCAGGGAGAGTCAGTGTCTATGGACCCGTACCCCAGGGAGAGTCGGTGTCTGTGGGACCCGTACCCCAGGGAGAGTCGGTGTCTGGGGGACCCGTACCCCAGGAAGAGTCAGTGTCTGTGGGACCCGTACCCCAGGGAGAGTCAGTGTCTGGGGGACCCGTACCCCAGTGAGAGTCGGTGTCTGTGGGACCCGTACCCCAGGGAGAGTCAGTGTCTGGGGGACCCGTACCCCAGTGAGAGTCGGTGTCTGTGGGACCCGTACCCCAGGAAGAGTCAGTGTCTGTGGGACCCGTACCCCAGGGAGAGTCAGTGTCTGGGGGACCCGTACCCCAGGGAGAGTCGGTGTCTGTGGGACCCGTACCCCAGGGAGAGTCGGTGTCTGTGGAACCCGTACCCCAGGGAGAGTCGGTGTGTGTGGGACCCGTACCCCAGGGAGAGTCGGTGTCTGTGGGACCCGTACCCCAGGGAGAGTCGGTGTCTGTGGGACCCGTACCCCAGCGAGAGTCGGTGTCTGTGGAACCCGTACCCCAGGGAGAGTCAGTGTCTGTGGGACCCGTACCCCAGGGAGAGTCGGTGTCTGTAGGACCCGTACCCCAGGGAGAGCTTTGGATGAGCTCAAGTTTCTGGAAGATGGGAGGCCGGCCAGGACAGCATTGGAATAGTCGAGTCTGGAGATAACAAAACAGGTCAGGGACAGAGAGGGGGCACAGGGTGGAGTGTGGAGCAGGGGATATGATGGTGAGTTTATGGTATTGGAGGTAGGATAGGGCAGGGCAGGCCGGTGGGATGGTGAAGGGTCAGGGGGTGTGCAGGATAGGTGTGGGTGAGAGGTGAGTTGGGCAGGGCAGTGGGTGCAATGGGAGGAGGGTTTAAGTTCTGGTGTTGGTTTTGCTGTTGACTAAAGTTCATTCAGGACGAGCTGGATGAACCCCTGACCTTTGCTGTCCTGTGACATTATGGGTAACGCTTCATGTGGTGGGGGTAACGTCTGATCAGACTCATTCAAATACAATCCAGCACGACCTATCCTCTGTGTGTCTGACTACACATTGCAGTCAGACCCATCAACGCCAACAATCGAGAACATCACTCATTGAACCGAGATTTTGACATCTCCTTGAAAATGATTGAAGACTGAACAGATTTTTACCCTGATTGGTCCAACTACGCATTCTAACTAACTCTAACTAACATGACACGATGCAGTTTAAAGGGTGAATGTGACAGACCCCAGTCCCCTCTGTCTGGAGTCTGCCGACCCCGCGCTGACCCTGCAGATACAGAACGGGCCTTTTGACCTCACCACAGAGGTCAGCTTCCTGATTGAACAGGCCCTTCGTGCCCGTGCTGGCTCTTTGAAAGAGTCCAATTGGTCCCACTCCCCCTGCCCTTTCCCCATTGCTCTGTAAATCCTTCCCCTTCGAGTATTTATCCAGTTCCCTTTTGAAAGTCACTATTAAATCTGCTTCCACCACCCTTTCAGGCAGCGCATTCCAGATCAGAACAACTCGCTGCGTAAAAAAACATCTCTCCTCATCTCCCCTCTGGTTCTTTTACCAATGACCTTAAATCTGTGCCCTCTGGCTACCGACCCTCCTGCCACTGGAAACAGTTTCTCCTTATTTACTCTTTCAAAACCCTTCATCATTTTGAACACCTCTATTAAACATGACTTGAATTTTTAGAAACTTTTCTCATTCCATGTCTAACAGAGTCAACAACAACAACAACGTGCATTTATATAGCACCTTTAACGTAGTAAAACATCCCAGGGTGCTTCACAGGAGCGAAATAAAATGGACACCGAGCCAAAGACGGGGGGCATCAGGGCAGATTCCGATGGTACATGGAGACGTCACAAGACCCCAAAATTCTAGGCTGCCGTGTTACCGGGGGTCACTCCACAGATTGGATTGGGGCGGGCCTTGATATTGCAGCGGTCAAACAGTGAGAGTGGAGGTCTCAATTCCTACTCCCCTCAACGGCCTTCGATCAATGAACTTATTATCGTACAGTAATTTGCTCCATTAGGGAGAGATGTATTAGAATGCTCTCAGGAAGTAGCTGCTGCTCCTCAGAAAGTACAAGCCTGCTCTGAACTTCATTAAGGTGAGAATTAGCATAAAGGCAATTTTCCGTTAATCCTTTACTCTCGGCAAGGATACAAATCAACCAGTGACGGGAGCAACCCTCTCACAGCAAGTCAGGGGAAGAGCGAAAGATGGAGTTTGGGCTGGGATTTCGAATGCATTCCTAAGCTGCAGTAACACAGCGTTAGGCAAGACACCTCTTCAAAGAGTCCTCCACTGTTCTGAGTCTGGGCTTCAAGTCCGGCCCATACTGGTGGGATGAAATAAGGTGATCGCCAACAGGCTCAAGTCTGCTCTGGAGCGGGAGATCCACCCGGATCAGACCTGCGCTGGACCAGGCAGGAAGATCCCTGATAGCCTGGCGCTGCTCAGGGATACGATCGCCTACATGCAGGGCAGGGGGGTGAACAGCCGGGACCAGGAGAAGGCCTTCGACAGAATATCCCACACGTACGTGATGGACGTGATCTCCAAAATGGGTTTTGGGGAGGGAATCCGCGATTGGATCCGACTGCTCTACGCGGACATCTGTGGAGCAGTCCTAATCAGCGGGTGGGAGTCGGAGAGCTTTCCGATCAGACTGGAGTCAGGCAAGTCTGTCCTCTCTCCACGGTCTTGTTCGTATGTTGTATTGAGCCGTTTGCCGCAGCTATCAGGAAGGTATCTGGAGGTGACAATCCCAGGCAGCGGAGGCTCTCAGGTTAAGGCCTCCCTGTATATGGACGATGTCACCATCTTCTGCTCCGACCAGCAGTCGGTCCACACACTGATGGGCATCTGCGACCGTTTCGAGCTCGGGGGGCCAGAGTGAACCGAAGTAAGAGCAAGGCCATGTTCTTTGGAAGGTGGGAGGCCCAATCCTTTGTCCCCTTCACCTTCAGATCCAAGGTGCTGGGGATCCGGTTCGGGGAGCCCCTGGCCTGCACGAAGAACTGGGAGGAGTGGATCGCCAAGGCCAAACAGAAGCTTGCTGTGTCGGTGGGACGCTCCCTCTCCATAACTGGCAGGAACCTGGTGATAAGGTGTTGCTCCACGTGGCCAGGGTCTGGCCCATTCCCCGCAACTCCGCCGTCACAGTCACCCGAGCTATCTTCCACTTTGTCTGGAGGTCCAAGGTGGAACGCGTCCGCAGGACCACCACGTACAAGCCCCCAGACAAAGGGGGAAAGAGCGTCCCCAATGCCGCTCGGATCCTGATGGCCACCAATGTGTGTGGCTGCCTCAGGATGTGTGTAGAGCCCCTGTGCGCAGACACCAAGCGTCACCACGTGCTGAGTTTCTACCTGTCCAACACACTGAGAAGGCTGGGTCTGGCCACGCTGGCCGAGCAGGCGCAGGACGTCCCGTCCAGCTGGTCCACACCCCCCCACCCCCCCCCCCCCCCCCCCACCACCTGTCCCAGGTGGAGAAGTTCCTGAGGAGGAACCCCTTCGACCACAAGGCCATCGGACAGTACAGAATCTCAGCGTCACCGCGAGCTGCCCTCGAGGCCGCGGCGGGGAGGGGGACCATCTTCCACCTCCTGATGGGCTGCCTCTTTGCGCAGTGGGTGTGGAGAGAGATGCGTTGGTATTTGTCCCAGTTCATCCCAAACAGTTCGGTAACACAGGACGCTGTGCTCACCGGGACAGATATCAACTCGGTGAAGGAGGCCCTTTGGCCCGCCCGAGACCTGCTGGTCTCCCAGCTGTCCATGACCGAGTGTTGCCGACTGGCACACCCCGAGGTCAAGGAGCACGTGCTGCGGGACGCACTGAGGCGAGGTGCGGCCTACACAAAGGCTCTATGGGGAAAGGCCACCCCACCTTGTATTGTACACCATGAGTCATAAGGAATACTGTGCTTGAATTATAGTATTGAGATCACTTTGTGTACGATCTGAAGGGTTTATGGTTTGAATTGTACTTGTTTTTGAATTGTGATATTTACATTGAACTGTGTGTATCTTTAAATTCTATGAAACAATGTACATTTCGAAATAAAAAAAAAAGATAAAAGTCTCCTCTCTCCACAGCACATTCTCCCTCCTCAACTTCCTCAATCTTTCCGCACTCTTCAATGTGAGTGACCACATTATCATCAGCCATGATCTCATTGAACGGCGGAACAGGTTGGAGGGACCGAATGGCCTGCTCCTGTTCCTATGTTCCACCACTGCCCTCCCATCGCCTGCTCATCTCCTGCAATAGCGTCTGCTCCCATTGGATCATAGGAACAGGAGGAGGCCATTCAGCCCCTCAAGTCTGTTTGTAGAATCATAGAATGGTTACAGCACAGAAGGAGGCCATTCGGCCCATCGAGCCCATGCCGGCTCTTTGTAAGAGCAATCCAGTTAGTCCCATTCGCCCCGCTCTTTCACCGTAGTCCTGGAAAGTGTTTCCCTTCCAGTATTTATCCAATTCCTTTTTGAAAGCCACGATTGAATCCGCCTCCTTTCAGGCAGCACATTCCAGATCATTAATCGCTGCGTAAAAAAGTTTTTCCTCATGTCGCCTTTGGTTCTTTTGTCAATCACCTTAAATCTGTGTCCTCTGGTTCTCGACCCTTCTGCCAATGGGAACAGTTTCTCGTTATTTACTCTGTCTAGACCGTTCATGATTTTGAACACCTCTATCAAATCTCCTCTCAACCTTCTCTGCTCTAAGGAGAACAACCCCAGCTTCTCCAGTCTATCCACGTAACTGAAGTTCCTCATCCCTGGAATCATTCTAGTAAATCTCTTCTGTACCCTCACTAAGGCCTTCACATCTTTCCTGAAGTGCGGTGCCCTGAACTGGACACAATACTCCAGTTGTGTCTGAACCAGTGTTTTATAAAGGTTCAACATAACTTCCTTGCTTTTGTACTCTATGCCTCTCAATGTTCCACCATTCTATTAGACTATCTGTATCTTAACTCCATTTACCCGCCTTGGTTCCGTGACCCTTAATACCCTGGCCTAACAAAAATTTATCAATCTCAGTTGTGAAATTTTCAATTGACCCCCAGCCTTAACAGCTTTTTGGGGGGAGAGAGTTCCAGATTTCCACTCCCCTTTGTGTGAAGAAGTGCTTCCTGACATCACCCCTGAACGGCCTGGCTCTAATTTTAAGGTTGTGCCCCCTTGTTCTGGACTCCCCCCACCAGAGGAAATAGTTTCTCTCTATCTACCCTATCAAATCCTTTAATCATCTTAATCACTTGAATGAGATTATCCCTTAATCTTCGATACTCAAGAGAACACAAGCCTAGTTTATGCAACTTGTCCTTCGAATTTAACCCTTTAAGCCCCGGTATAATTCTGGTGAATCTGTGCTACACCACTCCAAGGCTAATTCTGGTGGGGTTCCCAGAACTGATCACAGTATCTCCAGATGGGGTCTAACTAGAGCTCTGTAAAGCTGTAACATAACTTCCACCTTTTTCTATTCCAGTCCCCTTGAGGTAAAGACCAACATTCCTTTTTAATTATTTTTTGTACATAAGACCACAACAAATAGGAGCAGGAGTAGGCCATTTGGCCCCTCGAGCCTGCTCCGCCATTCAATCAGATCATAGCTGATCTTCGACCTCAACTCCACTTTCCCGCCCGATCCCCATATCCCTTGATTCCCCTAGAGCCAAAAACCTATCGATCTCAGTCTTGAATATACTCAATGACTGAGCATCCACAGCCCTCTGGGGTAGAGAATTCCAAAGATTCACCACCCTCTGAGTGAAGAAATTCCTCCTCATCCCAGTCTTGAATGGCCGACCCCTAGACTCTCCAGCCACCTCTCAGCATTAACCCTGTCAAGCCCTCTAAGAATCTTATATGTTTCAATGAGATCATCTCTCTTTCTTCGAAACTCCAGAGAGTATAGGCCCAATCTACTCAATCTCTCCTCATAGGACAACCCCCTCATCCCAGGAATCAGTCTAGTAAACCTTTGTTGCACCACCTCTAAGGCAAGTCTATCCCTCCTTAGGTATGATGTGGAGATGCCGGTGATGGACTGGGGTTGACAATTGTAAACAATTTTACAACACCAAGTTATAGTCCAGCAATTTTATTTTAAATTCACAAGCTTTCGGAGATTTTCTCCTTCCTCAGGCAAATGTTTCAAGATCTCCTTGAAGCCTACGCATTTATACATATTGAACAATAATACATGGTGTTTACAGACTGCCCCTGCAACTGCCCGTTGCCAAGGCAATCACCGTGTTCAGACAGAGAGGTGTTACCTGCAGAACCTCCGAATACACATTCAACAAAAAAACAAACAGGGAAAAAAAACAGAGAAAAAAAAACACAGAGAGAGGCAGAAACATCCGGAAGGCAGAGAGAGCCAGCAAATGACCCATTATATTAAAAACAGATAACATTTGTTCGCTGGTGGGGTAACGTGTAGCGTGACATGAACCCAAGATCCCGGTTGAGGCCGTCCTCATGGGTGCGGAACTTGGCTATCAATTTCTGCTCGACGATTTTGCGTTGTCGTGTGTCTCGAAGGCCGCCTTGGAGTATGCTTACCCGAAGGTCGGTGGATGAATGTCCATGACTGCTGAAGTGTTCCCCGACTGGGAGGGAACCCTCCTGTTTGGCGATTGTTGCGCGGTGTCCGTTCATCCGTTGTCGCAGCGTCTGCATGGTCTCGCCAATGTACCATGCTCTGGGGCATCCTTTCCTGCAACGTATGAGGTAGACAACGTTGGCTGAGTCACAGGAGTATGAACCATGCACCTGGTGGGTGGTGTCATCTCGTGTGATGGTGGTATCTGTGTCGATGATCTGGCATGTCTTGCAGAGGTTACCGTGGCAGGGTTGTGTGGCGTCGTGGACGCTGTTCTCTTGAAAGCTAGGTAGTTTGCTGCGAACGATGGTCTGTTTGAGGTTGGGTGGCTGTTTAAAGACGAGTAGTGGAGGTGTGGGGATGGCCATAGCGAGGTGTTTGTCCTCATTGATGACATGTTGAAGGCTGCGGAGAACATGGCGTAGTTTCTCCGCTCCGGGGAAGTACTGGACGACAAAGGGTACTCTGTTGGTTGCGTCCCGTGTTAGTCTCCTGAGGAGGTCTATGCGATTTTTTGCTGTGGCCCGTCGGAACTGTCGATCGATGAGTCGAGCGTCATATCCCGTTCTTACTAGGGCGTCTTTCAGCGTCTGTAGGTGTCCATCGCGTTCCTCCTCGTCTGAGCAGACCCTGTGTATTCGCAGGGCCTGTCCATAGGGGATGGCCTCTTTGACGTGGTTAGGGTGGAAGCTGGAAAAGTGGAGCATCGTGAGGTTGTCCGTGGGCTTGCGGTAGAGTGAGGTGCTGAGGTGCCCGTCTTTGATGGAGATTCGTGTGTCCAAGAAAGAAACTGATTCTGAGGAGTAGTCCATGGTGAGCTTGATGGTGGGATGGAACTTGTTGATGTTATCGTGTAGTCTCTTTAGTGATTCCTTGCCGTGGGTCCATAGAAAGAAAATGTCGTCGATGTATCTGGTGTATAGTGTTGGTTGGAGGTCTTGTGCAGTGAAGAAGTCCTGCTCGAACTTGTGCATGAAAATGTTGGCGTATTGGGGTGCGAATTTGGTCCCCTTAGCGTATTGGGGTGCGAATTTGGTCCTCCTTAGGTAAGGAGACCAAAACTGTCTATTGTACTTCAGGTGAGGTCTCACCAAAGCCCTGTACAATTGCAGCAAGACTTCCTTATTCTTGTACTCCAACCCCCTTGCAATAAAGGCCAACACACCATTTGCCTTCCTAACTACCTGCATGGTAACTTTCCGTGTTTCGTGTACCAGGACACCCAAATCCCACTGAACACCAACATTTAATAGTTTCTCACCGATCAAAAAATATTCTGTTTTTCTATTCTTCCTACCAAAGTGAATAACCTCACATTTCCCCACATTATACTCCATCTGCCACCTTCTTGCCCACTCACTAAACCTGTCTATATTGCTTTGGAGACGCTTTGTGTCCTCCACAGAGCTTACTTTCCCACCAAGCTTTGTAATGTCAGCAAACTTGGATACATTACACTCGGACCCTTCATCTAAATCATTAATATAGATTGTAAACAGCTGAGGCCCAAGCACTGATCCTTGTGGTACCCCACTAGTAACAGCCGGCCAACCTGAAAATGACCCGTTTATCCCTACTGTCTGTTTTCTGTCCGTTATCCAATCCTCTATCCATGCTAATACTTTACCCCCAACCCCATGAGCCCCATGAGCTACCTGTCCACTAGCTTTCAGTGATTTCTGTACTTGGACCCTTAAATCTCTCTGCTCCTCCACAGTTCCTGCTTCTCACCATTTAGAAAATACTCTGATTTATCTTTCTTCGGTCCAAAGTGGATGACCTCACACTTTCCCCACATTAAACTCCATCTGCCCCAGTTTTGCCCACTCACTGAATCTCTCAATGTCCCATTGCAACTTTCTGCTCCCATCTACACCACATTCTGTGCTACTTAGTATCATCAGCAAACTTGGATATATGGCTCTCTATTCCTTCATCCAAGTCATTAATAAATACAGTGAAAAGCTGCGGCCCCAGGACAGATCCCTGGGAGACACCACTAGTCACTGTATGTGCCCATTATCCCGACTCTCTGTCTCTGACCTCCACTCATAGGGCTCGATTTTCGCACCCCCGATCGGGTGGGTTCCTGGCGGGGGGGGGCGGGGGGGGGGCTGCGAAAATCGGGGATTCCCGGGGCAGGTCTGGAGCCCGGCTCCAACCCGCCCACTTCCGGGTTCCCCACAGACGCGCTGACATGCGCGCAGCCCCCTGCATGTGGGACTTCCGCCGGCAATTAAAGCCAGCGGGGTGCCATTTAAGGAATTTATTTAGGTATTTCAGGTCGTTTAGAGACCTGATTAACATAACATTTTAGGAGTGGATGGGATTTTGCAACTGACTGGTTCTGTTTCCCACACTGGGGGAAACACTCCCAGTTCAAATGGACGTGTTGCAGCCATCAGCCTGTGGCAGCTGCAAAGGTCCATTTAACAGGTGTGGGGGGAGACCCTCACTCATTGCAGGAGGCCACTCCGTCACTTGGGACAAAGTTTGGCCTCCACCACCCTCCTCCTAACAACAAAATTCACCAACTTGCACACTGACCCCGGGGTCCAGACACATGTACCTACCTTGCGGACCCCCTCAGATGTACACCTTCCGGATGGGGGCCGCCGTAGCTGCAGTCATGACCTCCTCGGAGGGCGAACAGCCTCGCCATCCACGCCATCTACCACTGACACGTGGAGCTCCACAACAGAGTGCTGTGACACATCCACCTGCACAGCAGGAGGGAGGGCAACCGCAGAGAGAGATGCGTCGCAGAGGGCACTACCCTCGCCACAGGGTCCACAGACCGAGGCTCAGCCTCCTGGACCTCTCTGAGCAGCAGTGCACACGGAGGCTCAGAGTCACTCGACATGTAGTCGTGGACATCTGCAGCCTCCTTCATACCGAGCTGCTCCCGGCTGGCCCGAGCACCATCTTCTTACCTGTCGCTGTCAAAGTCACCACTGCCCTCAACAATTTCTCCTCCGCATCCTTCCAGGGTGCAACCGGGGACATCGCCGACGTCTCTCAGTCGTCTGCACAAAAGAGCCCTGCAAATACACCTACACCCACTCTGCAGTGACACAATGGGTGGCATCAGGTGTGGGTCATAAGAACATAAGAACATAAGAAATAGGAGCAGGAGTAGGCCAATCGGCCCCTCGAGCCTGCTCCGCCATTCAATAAGATCATGGCTGATCTGATCCTAACCTTAAATCTAAATTCATGTCCAATTTCCTGCCCGCTCCCCGTAACCCCTCATTCCCTTTACTTCTAGGAAACTGTCTGTTTCTGTTTTAAATTTATTTAATGATGTAGCTTCCACAGCTTCCTGGGGCAGCAAATTCCACAGACCTACTACCCTCTGAGTGAAGAAGTTTCTCCTCATCTCAGTTTTGAAAGAGCAGCCCCATATTCGACGATTATGCCCCCTAGTTCTAGTCCTTGGGAACATCCTTACCGCATCCACCCGATCAAGCCCCTTCACAATCTTATATGTTTCAATAAGATCACCTCTCATTCTTCTGAACTCCAATGAGTAGAGTCCCAATCTACTCAACCTCTCCTCATATGTCCACCCCCTCATCCCTGGGATTAACCGAGTGAACCTTCTTTGTACTGCCTCGAGAGCAAGTATGTCTTTTCTTAAGTATGGACACCAAAACTGTATGCAGTATTCCAGGTGCGGTCTCACCAATACCTTATATAACTGCAGCAATACCTCCCTGTTTTTATATTCTATCCCCCTAGCAATAAAAGCCAACATTCCGTTGGCCTTCTTGATCACCTGCAAACTAACTTTTTGATTTTCTTGCAGTAGGACCCCCAGATCCCTTTGTACTGCAGTACTTTCCAGTTTCTCGCCATTAAGATAATAACTTGCTCTCAGATTTTTCCTGCCAAAGTGCATAACCTCACATTTTCCAATATTGTATTGCATCTGCCAAATCTCCGCCCACTCACCCAGCCTGTCTATAACCCCTTGTAGGTTTTTTATGTCCTCCTCACTCTCTACTTTCCCTCCCATCTTTGTATCATTGTGATCCTCAGGAAAGGGCATTATTGCACAAACCAGACAAGATTCGCAAAGACCTGGCAGTACTGGTGCCAATATAATATGTGATGTGAGTTGATAAAAAATTAAATATAAGTAAAAACCATGACAAACCCTCAAACACCCTTGTGCATCCCCTTCATGCTCACAACACGTTTGCCTTACGCTGCCTACTGCACATATGTGATGCATGCCCTGTGGCTGCAGCACAGGTAGTGGCAGGTTGAGTGAGGCTGACCGTGAAAGAGATGCATGAGAGGGTGAGTATGAGATAGAGCCATGAGATTGTATGAGGATTGGGTTGAGTGGTAGTGGTGGGATGAGTACTGGCGAGGTGAGTAAGTTCAGGTAAGATGAGGATGAGCTTTGAGTGGGTGTGAGGGGTGAGGAGACAGAGTAGTGTTGGCAGTGCAGAAGGAGATGTGGGGTGGGGGCGGTGATGTGGCAGACTGAGTGTAGGGGAATGAGTAAGTGTACTCACTTTGGCTGACCTACTGAGGTCGTTGGAGCGCCTCCTGCACTGTATGCAGGTGGGCGATATGTTGGTGGTGCAGGTGACCTCCTCTGCCACCTCGAGCCAGGCCTTCCTGGTGGCAGAGGCAGGCCGCTTCCTCCCGCCCGCCGGGGGGAAGATCTCTGTCCTCCCCCTCCTCCTCACCCCATCCAATGATACCTGGAGTGAGGCATCATTAAACCTGGGAACAGCCTTCCCCCTGGGCTGCTCCATGCTGTAATTTTTCCTATTTCCTGCAGCATCAGTCAGTGGAGGACTGCCCCTTTAAATAGGGCTCCTCCAGCTGACAGACCTTACTGCGCATGCGCAGCCCGCCCGCCGCGCAGCTTTCCAGCGAGAAACCTGGAAGCACAGGTAAGTGGATCCGATCAGCCTGCGATTCTGTGCGGAGCACCCCGATTTCACCGGGCGCGTTACCCACGCGCCCAGTCGACCCCCCGCTGAGAACCCGCCGCCCTGCTAATATCGGGCCCATAGTGTGCCCTAAACTCCCACCTCCGGCTCCCGACATGCTGCTGTTTGTAACATTAGTCCTAAAGAGAGAGTCGACTTCCGCATACAGGCTGCCTGCAGTCAGCTCCATCCCAGCACTTCCCTCAACTCCTCCACTCTCACCCTGCTTGTCTGACACCGAGCCCCACATCCTGTACAATCACCAAAAAAAACACACAGCTCCAGACAGCTGGAACCAGTCAACACATTAAAGGCTTCAGTGAACGGGTTCAGTTTCTGATTCCATTATTTCACCCATAAACACTCTGATTTTTCAGGACTTTGCTTTTTATTATTTTTGCCTCTTTTCAGGACTGTTACGGACCCCCTGCCAAGAGTCTGGAGCTCGGGTCCAGCACACGAGAGCAGCACTTTCTGACGAAGGAGGTTTCTCCATTCAGGAGAGTCCATTGCTCACACCGCCTTCATTATCAGAGCACACAATTCGTTTGTCTTAAATACAGATTTTGATTAAACAAATTACTCTGAATGAACACAGCGGAGGGCACAGAATGAGGGATAAATTCCCACCGATTTATTCCTGACCAGAAATGACAAAATTATTCTTGTTAGTTACACGAAATTTGCCAAGGCTTCCTCGATAGAGCCTCACAAACCCACCACCTCCACTGACCCTCCGACAGTGCAGCACTCCCTCAGTACTGACCCTCCGACAGTGCAGCACTCCCTCAGTACTGACCCTCCGACAGTGCGGCACTCCCTCAGTACTGACCCTCCGACAGTGCAGCGCTCCATCAGTACTGACCCTCCGACAGTGCAGCACTCCCTCAGTACTGACCCTCCGACAGTGCAGCGCTCCATCAGTACTGACCCTCCGACAGTGCAGCACTCCCTCAGTACTGACCCTCTGACAGTGCAGCGCTCCCTCAGTACTGACCCTCTGACAGTGCTGCGCTCCCTCAGTACTGACCCTCTGACAGTGCAGCACTCCCTCTGTACTGACCCTCCGACAGTGCAGCACTCCCTCAGTACTGACCCTCTGACAGTGCAGCTCTCCCTCAGTACTGACCCTCCGACAGTGCGGCGCTCCCTCAGTACTGACCCTCCGACAGTGCAGCGCTCCCTCAGTACTGACCCTCTGACAGTGCTGCGCTCCCTCAGTACTGACCCTCTGACAGTGCAGCACTCCCTCTGTACTGACCCTCCGACAGTGCAGCACTCCCTCAGTACTGACCCTCCGACAGTGCAGCGCTCCCTCAGTACTGACCCTCCGACAGTGCAGCGCTCCCTCAGTACTGACCCTCCGACAGTACGCCTGGAATGTTCGAACACACACGAGCCCTTTCCCTCCGTGTGTCCTTTGGGTTTTGATGCTGTTTTATGTATTCATGCAGAAGGTGGATTGTATTTTACCTTATGCTAATTTAATTGTTATGCAAAAGTGTTCCAAATGTTAATGTTCGTGAAGAACATGGAAAACGTCCACAGAGAACATTGAGAAAGTGGAACATTATTCAAATCGGTTCATTAGACACACAACACCAAACTGCAACCCTGCTGTACCTCGTTAGTTTTGCTCGGTGATACATAGTAAGGTCTAAACACTGAGTACGAAGGGAACAGTGTCGACTGAATGAGCAGAGGCAGCTGTTTAACTGTTTATTGGTGCAACGAGGAGGCCAAAATTGACAAAGCTGGAGCAAGATTAGCCATCTCCCGCAGGATCGTGGGTGTGGGGCAGACTCTCGGAGGAGTGAGTGGAATCAGTGTTTAATCGGCACCTCCCCGAAGGGGCTGGGTCCATAGTGTGGAGACGGAGGCGGGCGGGGGGGTTGGGGGGAGTTTGGGGGTTATGGGGATTAGCAACGTTGCTCGATTTTATTTCGCAGGGGAGAGGTGAAGGGCCGTGACCCTGACACCGCGGGTGAAATGGCGGAGGGCACGACCTCTGCCCTCCTGGGTTATCCTGCCGGAACCCTAGCGTGGTTTTTGTGGGGCGGTGGGGGGGGGGGGGGGGGGGCGTGGGGGAGGGGCAGGGGGAGGGGCAGGGGAAGGGGTAGGGGGAGGGGCAGGGGGAGGGGCAGGGGGAGGGGTACGCATGGCGGGGTGTCGGTGAGAACCCTGCTCCCGACAGGGAGGGAGGGGAACTGGGCAAGGTCGCAGCTGTTAAAAGGCTGAAATGGCCACAAGAACATTGGGTCACTCAAAAGGTGAAGAGAGAGATGGAGATTCCTCTGATCATTGATGTAGAAGGAGGAGCAGAGTCCAGGGTGCCCGCAATGACCCACAGCCCCAGCATTCTCAGAAGCCGAAGTGAAGATAATGTTGGCAGAAATAAGCACTAGGAGACAAGGGCTATTTGGCCACCAGGGATTTATTGAACTACAGCACAGAAGGAGGCCATTCGGCCCATCGTGCCTGTGCCAGCTCTTTGAAAGAGCCATCCAATTAATCCCACTCCCCTTGCTCTTTCCCCATAGCCCTGCAACTTTTTCCCCTTCAAGTATTTATCCAGTTCCCTTTTGAAAGTTATTATTGAATCTGCTTCCACCGCCCTTTCAGGCAGCGCATTCCAGATCTGAACAACTCGCTGCGTAAAAAAATTTCTCCTCCTCTCCCCTCTGGTTCTTTTGGCAATTATCTTAAATCTGTGTCCTCTGGTTACCGACCCTCCTGCCACTGGAAACAGTTATTTACTCATAATTTCGAACACCTCTATCAAATCTCCCCTTAGCCTTCTCTGCCCTGGGGAGGACAATCCCAGCCTCTCCAGTCTCTCCACATAACTGAAGTCCCTCATCCCTGGTATCGTTCTAGTAAATCTCCTTTGCACCCTCTCTAAGGCCTTCACATCCTTCCTAAAGTGTGGTGCCCAGAATTGGACACAATACTCCAGCTGGAGCCTAACCAGTGTTTTATAAAGGGTTTAGCATAACCTCATTCTTTTGTCCCAGATAAAGCCATTGCCGGCATTCTGGAGAGAGGTGACACTGGGTGGCAGTTTGTGTAAACTCCACACCCCACAAACAGATGTTCAGTGGGGAAGATATATTAATGACCTCACCAGGCCAGCCAAGGTACGAGTACCCATTCAGGCAGTGAGATGCCGCTGGAGGTGTGATTCACTCCCACATCACCCACAGAGTGTAAAGAGGAAATGAATGAGACCCTTAGTAGGCAGAAGAAATCACCACCATGAGAGCTTAAGCACAGAGGTTGGGAAAGACAGAGAGTGAACCTCTAACGGAGTGAAGCTCTAACGGAGTGAAGCTCTAACGGAGTGAAGCTCTAACGGAGTGAACCTCTAACGGAGTGAATCTCTAACGGAGTGAAGCTCTAACGGAGTGAAACTCTAACTGAGTGAAGCTCTAACGGAGTGAACCTCTAACTGAGTGAACCTCTAACAGAGTGAACCCCTAACGGAGTGAAGCTCTAACGAGTGAACCTCTAACAGAGTGAACCCCTAACAGAGTGAACCTCTAACACAGTGAACCTCTAGCAGAGTGAACATCTAACGGAGTGAAGCTCTAACGAGTGAACCTCTAACAGAGTGAACCCCTAACAGAGTGAATCTCTAACACAGTGAACCTCTAACGGAGTGAACCTCTAACGGAGTGAAACTCTAACTGAGTGAACATCTAACAGAGTGAACCTCTAACTGAGTGAACCTCTAACGGAGTGAACCCCTAACGGAGTGAACCCCTAACGGAGTGAAGCTCTAACGAGTGAACCTCTAACAGAGTGAACCCCTAACAGAGTGAACCTCTAGCGGAGTGAACATCTAACGGAGTGAACCTCTAACAGAGTGAACCTCTAGCGGAGTGAACCTCTAACACAGTGAACCTCTAGCGGAGTGAACCTCCAACAGAGTGAACATCTAACGGAGTGAACCTCTAACGGAGTGAACATCTAACGGAGTGAGGACATTCAACTGAGAATTCGGAGTCGGTAAGTGTGGTGATTAGGTGCAGAGGGGGAAGGAGAGGCTAAGTGATTTAAACCAAAGAATTCTAGACTAAGACTGAGGGGAGCGTAAAGGGAGTGGAACGAGGAATCAAAACAAGGCAAGGAGGAGTACCGAGGGTAAGTCAGTAAGTATTTAATTCATTGGTTAGTGTTTTTTGGTGGTTGGTTAGTGTTTTAGTGTCAGATAAATAGAAAAGTGCCTTAAAGCTAAACAGTTTCACTAACTGTTAGCGAACAGCTGGGGCCTGTCTCATGCACATCCTGTGCCATGTGGGAACTCCAGAACACTTTGTGTGTCCTGAAAAACCACATGTGCAGGAAGTGTGGCCAACTGCACTAGCTCGAGCTCAGAGTTTCTGAGCTGGAGGGGCGGCTGGCGTCACTACAGTGCATAAGGGAAGCTCAGAGTTTCGTGGATTGTACATTTCCGGAGGTGGTCACCCCGCAGCTACAGAGAAAAAAAAGTTAGCTGTTTTTAATACAACTGGACATTCTCTCTCTCTCTGTCTCTCTCTGCCTTTCGGGTCTCTTTCTCTCTTTGTCTGTGTAATTTGACCCATTGTGTATTCAGTATACTGGGACCTACTGTTTTCCGTGGCTAACTTGTCTGAACACCAACGAAACCTTTGATTGGTGTGATGGTGTCCCAGCCTAATATAAGATATGCGATTTGAGAACCTCCCATTCACTCACTCACCTGACGAAGGAGATAATCTCCGAAAGCTTGTGATTTTCAAATAAAACTGTTGGACTATAACCTGGTGTTGTAAGATTCCTTACATTTGTCCACCCCAGTCCATCACCGGCATCTCCACATCACAGAGAGTTCAGGCAGAGTGGGTGACCACCAGACAGACTAGGAAGAACAGGTGGGCAGTGCAGGAGTCCCCTGGGAGTGTGGTACTCACAAACCGGTACCAGTGAGGGTGTTGACACCTCGTGGTAGTGCAGTCAGGAGTAAATCCACAGCACCGTGGGAGACTCGCCGGCACAGGGGTGCAAAAGAAATGCAGCTGTTATAGGGGATTCGATAGTCAGGGGGATAGACAGGCATTTCTACAACCTCTGACGTGAGTCTCGCATGGTGTGTTGCCTCCCTGGTGTCAGGGTAAAGGACATCACTGAGAGGGTGCAGAATAGTTTGAGGGGGGAAGGGGAACAGCCAGAAGTCGTCGTCCATGTGGGAACCAAAGACATAGGAAGGAAAAGGGTCGAGGTCCTGCAGTCAGAATTTCAGGAGCTAGGAAGGAAGTTAAAAAGCAGGACCTCAAAGGTAGTAATCTCTGGATTACTCCCACTGCCATGCACTAGTGAAAATAGGAATAGTCGGATAAGACAGGTTTATGCGTGACTGGAGCAATGGTGCAGGAGGGAGGGCTTCAGATTCCTGAGGCATTGGAACCAGTTCTGGGGCAGGAGAGATCTGTTCAAGATGGACAGGTTGCACCTCAACAGAGCTAGGATCAATGTCCTCGCGGGGAGGTTAACTAGTGCTGTGGGGGAGGGTTTAAACTAATTTGGCTGGGGAATGGGCACCAGGATAAAACATTAGCGACGAGAAACAAGGTGCACAGAGGACTGGAAGAGACAAGGAGCACTCGAGTAAAGAATGGTTCAGAAATAGGAGGGATCAGAAAGGGGGCAAATGTGAGATTAGAATGGAGTGCATGTGCATAAATGCATGTAGCATGATAAATAAGGTTGGTGAGCTGCAGGCACAAGTCACCACATTTTTTAAAAATTTGTTTATGGGAAGTGGGCGTCGCTGGCGAGGCCGGCATTTATTGCCCATCCCTAATTGCCCTTGAGAAGGTGGTGGTGAGTCGCCTTCTTGAACTGCTGCAGTCCGTGTGGTGACGGTTCTCCCACAGTGCTGTTAGGAAGGGAGTTCCAGGATTTTGACCCATCGACAATGAAGGAACGGCGATATATTTCCAAGTTGGGATGGTGTGTGACTTGGAGGGAAACTTGCAGGTGGTGGTGTTCCCATGTGCCTGCTGCCCTTGTCCTTCCAGGTGGTAGAGGTCGCGGGTTTGGGAGGTGCTGTCAAAGAAGCCTTGGTGAGTTGCTGCAGTGCATCCTGTGGATGGTACACACTGCAGCCACGGTGCGCCGGTGGTGAAGGGAGTGAATGTTTAGGGTGGTGGATGGGGTGCCAATCAAGTGGGCTGCTTTGTCCTGGATGGTGTCGAGCTTCTTGAGTGTTGTTGGAGCTGCACTCACCCAGGCAAGTGGAGAGTATTCCATCACACTCCTGACTTGTGCCTTGTAGATGGTGGAAAGGCTTTGGGGAGTCAGGAGGTGAGTCACTCACCCCAGAATACCCAGCCTCTGACCTGCTCTTGTAGTCACAGTATTTATATGGCTGGTCCAGTTAAGTTTCTGGTCAATGGTGACCCCCAGGATGTTGATGGTGGGGGATTCGGCGATGGTAATGGCATTGAATGTCAAGGGGAGGTGGTTAGACTCTCTTTTGTTGGAGATGGTCATTGCCTGGCACTTATCTGGCGCAAATGTTACTTGCCACTTATCAGCCCGAGCCTGAATGTTGTCCAGACCTTGCTGCATGCAGGCTCGGACTGCTTCATTATCTGAGGGGTTGTGAATGGATCTGAACACTGTGCAATCATCAGCGAACATCCCCATTTCTGAGCTTATGATGGAGGGAAGGTCATTGGTGAAGCAGCTGAAGATGGTTGGGCCTAGGACATTGCCCTAAGGAACTCCTGCAACATTGTCCTGGGGCTGAGATGATTGGCCTCCAACAACCACTACCATCTTCCTTTGTGCTAGGTATGATTCCAGCCACTGAAGAGTTTGCCCCCTGATTCCCATTGACTTCAATATTACTCGGGCTCCTTGGTGCCACACTCGGTCAAATGCTGCCTTGACATCAAGGGCAATCACTCTCACCTCATCTCTGGAATTCAGCTCTTTTGTCTATGTTTGGACCAAGGCTGTAATGAGGTCTGGAGCCGAGTGGTGCTGGCGGAACCCAAACTGAGCATTGGTGAGCAGGTTATTGGTGAGTAAGTGCTGCTTGATAGCACTGTCGACAACACCTTCCATCACTTTGCTGATGATTGAGAGTAGACTGATGGGGCGGTAATTGGCTGGATTGGATTTGTCCTGCTTTTTGTGGACAGGACATACCTGGGCAATTTTCCACATTGTCGGGTAGATGCCAGTGTTGTAGCTGTACTGGAACAGTTTGGCTAGAGGCGCAGCTAGTTCTGGATCACAAGTCTTCAGCACTACAGCTGGGATGTTGTCGGGGCCCATAGCCTTTGCTGTATCCAGTGCACTCAGCCGTTTCTTGATATCACATGGAGTGAATCGAATTGGCTGAAGACTGGCTTCTGTGATGGTGGGGATATCGGGAGGAGGCCGAGATGGATCATCCACTCGGCACTTCTGGCTGAAGATGGTTGCAAACGCTTCAGCCTTGTCTTTTGCACTCACGTGCTGGACTCCGCCATCATTGAGAATGGGGATGTTTGCAGAGCCTCCTCCTCCCGTTAGTTGTTTAATTGTCCACCACCATTCATGACTGGATGTGGCAGGACTGCAGAGCTTTGATCTGATCTGTTGGTTGTGGAATCGCTTAGCTCCGTCTATAGCATGTTGCTTCCGCTGTTTACCATGCATGTAGTCCTGTGTAGTAGCTTCACCAGGTTGGCACCTAATTTTTAGGTATGCCTGGTGCTGCTCCTGGCATGCTCTTCTACACTCCTCATTGAACCAGGGTTGATCCCCTGGCTTGTTGGTAATGGTAGAGTGAGGAATAAGCCAGGCCATGAGATTACAGATTGTGCTGGAATACAATTCTGCTGCTGCTGATGGCCCACAGCACCTCATGGATGCCCAGTTTTGAGCTGCTAGATCTGATCTGAATCTATCCCATTTAGCACGGTGATAGTGCCACACAACACGTTGGATGGTGTCCTCAGTGCGAAGACTGGACTTCTCACTCCTACCAATACTGTCATGGACAGATGCATTTGCGACAGGTAGATTGGTGAGGACGGGATCAAGTAAGTTTTTCCCTTGTGTTGGTTCGCTCACCACCTGCTACGGGCCCAGACTGGCAGCTATGTCCTCAGGACTCGGCCAGCTCGGTCAGTAGTGGTGCTGCTGAGCCACTCTTGTTGATGGACATTGAAGTCCCCCACCCAGAGTACATTCTGTGCCCTTGCTACCCTCAGTGCTTCCTCCAAGTGGTGCTCAACATGGAGGAGGACTGATTCATCAGCTGAGAATAGTTATGGAAAAGGACAAGGAACAATCAAATGTGAAAATGCCTAACTGGAGGAAGGCAAATTTCAGTGAGTTAGAAAGGGATCTTGCCCAGGTGGATTGGAATGTAAAATTGGTGGGCAAAACAGTAATTGAATCAAGGAGGAGTTGGTTCAGGTACAGAGTAGACACATCCCTACGAGGGGGAGAGGAAGGGCATCCAAAGCTAGAGCCCCCTGAATGACTAAAGATATAGAGATTAAAATGAAACAGAAAAAGGAGGCTTATGATAAATGTAAGGTTCATAATAGAGTGGGGAACCAGGCCAAATACAGAAAGAACAGAGGAGATCTGAAAAAGGGAATAAGAGGCAAAGAGAGAGTATGAGAATAGATTAGCAACTAACATAAAAGGGTTTTATAAATATATAAATAGTAAAAGGGTAATCAAAGGAAGGGAGGGGGCCGATTAGGGATAAAAAGATCATCTTGTGGAGGCAGAGGGCATGGCTACGGCACTAAATGAATCCTTCACATCAGTCTTCACTAGAGAAGAGGATGCTGCCATTGTAGCAGTAAAGGAGGAGGTGGCAGCGATATTGGATAGGATAAAAATAGATAAAGAGGAAGTACTTAAAAGATTGGCAGTACTTCACATAGAAAAGTCACCCGGTCCAGATGGGATGCATCCTAGGTTACTGAGGGAAGTAAGGGTGGAGATTGCAGAGGCTCTGGCCACAATCTTCCAATCCTCCTTAGATATGGGGATGGTGCTGGAGGACTGGAGGATTGCAAATGTTATACCCCTTTTTAAAAAAGGGGAGAGGGATAAACCCATCAATTACAGGCCAGTCAGCCTAACGTCAGTGGTGGGGAAACTTTTAGAGACAATAATCTGGGACAAAATAAATTGGCACTTGGAAAAGTATGGGTTAATAAATGAAAGTCAGCATGGATTTGTTAAAGGAAAATCGTGTTTGACTAACTGGCTTGAGTTCTTTGATGAAGTAATGGAGAGGGTTGATGAGGGTAGTGAGGTTGATGTTGTGTATATGGACTTTCAAAAAGCGTTTGATAAAGTATTACATAATAGACTTATTAGCAAAATTAAAGCCCATGGGATTGAAGGGACAGTGGCAGCGTGGATACAAAATTGACAGAGAGTAATGGTGAATGATTGTTTTTCAGATTGGAGGGAAGTATACAGTGGTGTTTCCCAGGGGTCAGTATTAGGACCACTGCTCTTTTTGATATATATTAATGACCTGGACTTGGGTATAGAGGGTATAATCTCAAAGTTTGCAGATGACACGAAACTCGGAAATGTAGTAAACAATGTGGAGGATGGTAACAGACTTCAGGAGGACAGAGACAGACTGGTGAAATGGGTGGACACATGGCAGATAAAATTTAATGCAAAGAAGTGTGAAGTGATACATTTTGGTAGGAAGAATGAGGAGAGGCAATATAAACTAAATGGTACAATTTGAAAGGGGTGCAGGAACACAAATCGTTGAAGGTGGCAGGACAAGTTGAGAAGGCTGTTAAAAAAGCATATGGGATCCTGGGCTTTATTAATAGAGGCACAGAGTACAAAAGCAAGAAAGAAACAGAAATATAGAAAATTTACAGCACAGAAGGAGGCCATTCGGCCCATCGTGTCTGGGCCAGTTGAAATAGAGCTATCCAGCTTAATCCCACTTTCCAGCACTTGGTCCGTAGCCCTGTAGGTTACAGCACTTCAGGTGCACATCCGGGTACTTTTTAAATGAGTTGAGGGTTTCTGCCTCTACCACCCTTTCAGGCAGTGAGTTCCAGACCCCCACCACCCTCTGGGTGAAAAAAAAATTCCTCAGCTCCCTCTAATCCTTCTACCAATCACTTTAAATCTTTATGCCTCCCTCTTTATTGACCTCTCTGCTGAGGGAAATAGGTCCTTCCTGTCCACTCTATCTTGGCCCCTCATAATTTTATACACCTCAATTAAATCACCCCTCAGCCTCCTTTGTTCCAAAGAAAACAACCCCAGCCTATCCAATCTTTTCTCATAGCTAAAATTCTCCAGTCCTGGCAACATCCTCGTAAATCTCCTCTGTACCCTCTCTAGTGCAATTACATCCTTCCTGTAATGTGGTGACCAGAACTGTACACAGTACTCAAGCTGTGGCCTAACTAGTGTTTTATACAGTTCCAGCATAACATCCCTGCTCTTATATTCTATGCCTCGGCTAATAAAGGAAAGTATCCCTTATGCCTTTTTAAGCACCTTATCTACCTGTCCTGTTACCTTCAGGGATCTGTGGACATGCACTCCAAGGTCCCTCACTTCCTCTACACCTTTCAGTATCCTCCCATTTATTGTGTATTCCCTTGCCTTGTTTGCCCTCCCCAAATGCATTACCTCACACTTCTCTGGATTGAATTCCATTTGCCCCTTTTCTGCCCATCTGACCAGTCCATTGATATCTTCCTGCAGTCTACAGAAGTTATGCTAAACCTTTATAAATCACTGGTTAGGCCTCAGCTGGTGTACTGTGTCCAATTCTGGGCACCGCACTTTAGGAAGGATGTCAAGGCCTTAGAGAGGGTGCAGAGGAGATTTACTAGAATGGTTCCAGGGATGAGGGACTTCAGTTATGTGGAAAGACTGGAGAAGCTGGGGTTGTTCTCCTTAGAGCAGATTTGGTAGAGGTGTTCAAAATCATGAACGGTTTTGACAGAGTAAATAAGGAGAAACTGTTTCCAGTGGCAGAAGGGTCGATAACAATAAAACAGATTTAAGGTGATTGGCAAAAGAGCCAGAGGCGACATGAGAAAACATATTTTTACACCGTGAGTTGTTCTGATCTGGAATGCGGTGCCTGAAAGGGCGGTGGAAGCAGATTGAATAGTAACTTTCAAAAGGGAATTGGATAAATACTTGAAGGGAAAAAATATACAGGGCTATGGGGAAAGAGCAGAGGAGTGGGACTAATTGGGTAGTTCTTTCAAAGAGCCGGCACAGGCACGATGGGCCGAATGGCCTCCTCCTGTGCTGTACCTCCTATGATATTATGAAACCATCCCCCTCACAGGTGCCCCTCTCCAATCAGCTCACTGTCCTCAATGACGTGTCCTGCAGTGTCTGAGTGAGAAGTGAAGACATTTCTTCATTGCCTGCATCAAACAACATGTTCACAAGGGAATTTCTGTAGACACGTGAAAGAAAAAGAAAGAAGGATTTGCATTTCTATCGTGCTTTTCATGACCTCAGGATGTGCAAAAACGCTTTACAGCCAATGATGAACTTTTGAAGTGTAGTTGCTATTGCAATATAGGAAACATGGCAGACAATTTACACACAATCAGCAATGAGATAACAGATAATCTGTTTTAGGCGAAGTTAAGGGATAAATATTGGCTCAGGACACCAGGGAAAACTTCCCCGCTCTTCTTCGAAATAGTGCCATGGGATCGTCTGTGTCCATCTGAGGGGGCAGACGGGGCCTTGGTTTAACATCTGATCGAAAAGGCAGCACCTCCAACAGAGTAGAACTCCCTCAGTACTGACCCTCCAACAGAGCAGAACTCCCTCAGTACTGACCCTCCGACAGTGCAGCGCTCCCTCAGTACTGACCCTCCGACAGTGCAGCGCTCCCTCAGTACTGACCCTCCGACAGTGCAGCTCTCCCTCAGTACTGGCCCTCCGACGGTGCAGCGCTCCCTCAGTACTGACCCTCCGACAGTGCGGCGCTCCCTCAGTACTGACCCTCCGACAGTGCGGCGCTCCCTCAGTACTGACCCTCCGACAGTGCGGCGCTCCCTCAGTACTGACCCTCCGACAGTGCAGCGCTTCCTCAGTACTGGCCCTCCGACGGTGCAGCGCTCCCTCAGTACTGACCCTCCGACAGTGCAGCGCTCCCTCAGTACTGGCCCTCCGACGGTGCAGCGCTCACTCAGTACTGACCCTCCGACAGTGCGGCGCTCCCTCAGTACTGACCCTCCGACAGTGCGGCGCTCCCTCAGTACTGACCCTCCGACAGTGCGGCACTCCCTCAGTACTGACCCTCCGACAGTGCGGCGCTCCCTCAGTACTGACCCTCCGACAGTGCAGCGCTCCCTCAGTACTGCACTGGGACTATCAGCCTGGATTATGTGCTCAAGTCTCTGGAGCGGGGCCTGAACCTACGTCCTTCTGACTCAGAGGCCACAGTGCTACCCACTGAGCCACGGCTGACACCCGGGTGAAAAGACCTTGTGAATTAGTCTGCAACAGATCTGAATATTTGTGTTCTTTGGAAAGGAAAAGAGGCAGAGACGCCCCACAGGTGTTGGACTGGCCAGCATCAGGCCCCTCAGTGAGCATGAGGAGGAGACACATTATCTTGGACGACACACCCTGGCGGCAGTGGGAGATGGAGAAGCTGGAGGAGAGGGTCAGGATGGAAACGGAATGAACGCTTACACAAATGGGAGTTTTTTGTGTCTGCAGACATTCTGATCACCAGACATCTTCCTAAAAGGATTGTCCTCCTTGGGCAGGAATGGGAACTAAACGCTCCTGGCTACAATTTATTCAGGAGGGTTCGGGAAGGGAAAATGAAAGAAAGGGTGGGTGGGGGTGGGGTTGTGGAGGGTGGCAACATTGATCAAGGATAATGTTACAGTTCGACCGAGGGACGATATTCTAAACGGTTCGAAGACTGAATCTATTTGGTTCGAGTTAAGGAACAGAGGTGAGAGTGACTGCCCTTGACATCAAGGCAGCATTTGACCGAGTGTGGTACCAAGGAGCCCTGGTAAAATTGAAGTCAATGGGAATCGGGGGAAAACTCTCCAGTGGCTGGAGTCATACCGAGCACAAAGGAAGATGGTAGTGGTTGTTGGAGGCCAATCATCTCAGCCCCAAGACATTGCTGCAGGAGGTCCTCAGGGCAGTGTCCTAGGCCCAACCATCTTCATCAATGACCTTCCCTCCATCATAAGGTCAGAAATGGGGATGTTCGCTGATGATTGCACAGTGGTCAGTTCCATTCGCAACCCCTCAAATAATGAAGCAGTCCGAGCCCGCATGCAGCAAGACCTGGACAACATCCAGGCTTGGGCTGATAAGTGGCAAGTAACATTCGCGCCAGACAAGTGCCAGGCAATGACCATCTCCAACAAGAGAGAGTCTAACCGCCTACTCTTGACATTCAACGGCATTACCATCGCCAAATCCCTCACCATCAACTTCCTGGGAGGTAGAGGAGCAAATCTGTGGGCAAATTTTAGAGAAATGTAAAAATAATAGAGCAGTAATAGACCCCTCCACTGTCTCTGATTGGTCACACCGCTTGTCCGACATCTGGAACCAGAAGAGCGAAAATTTCCTCCAACTAAATACTGGGAAGACTGAAGCCGTTGTCTTCGGTCCCCACCACAAACTCTGTTCCCCAGCCACCGACTCCATCCCTCTCCCTGGCCACTGTCTGAGGCTGAACCAGACCGTTCGTAACCTCGGCTTCCTATTTGGCCCCGAGAAGAGCTTCCAACCACATATCCGCTCCATCACCAAGACCACCTACGACCACCTCTGAAACATCGCCCGTCTCCGCCCCTGCATCAGCTCATCTGCTGCTGAAACTCTCACCCGTGCCTTTGTTACCTTCAGACTGGACTATTCCAATGCTCTCCTGGCCGGCCTCCCATCTTCCACCCTCCATAAACTTGAGCTCATCCAAAACTCTGCTGCCCATATCCTAACTCGCACCAAGTCCCGTTCACCCATCACCCCCTGTGCTCGCTGACCTACATTGGCTCGCATTCCGGGAAGGCCTCCATTTTAAAATTCTCATCATTATTTTCAAATCCCTCCATGGCCTCGCCCCTCCCTATCTCTGTAACCTCCTCCAGCCCTACAACCCTCCGAGATCTCTGCGCTCCTCCAATTCTTGCCTCTTGCGCATCCCCTGATTTTAATCGCTCCGCCATTGGCGGCCGTGCCTTCAGCTGCCTAGGCCCTAAGCTCTGGAATTCCCTCCCTAAACCTCTCCGTCTCTCTCCCCTCCTTTAAGACGCTCCTTAAAACCTACCTCTTTGACCAAGCTTTTGGTCACTTGTCCTAATATCTCCTTTTGTGGCTTGCTGTCAAATTTTGTTTGATAATCGCTCCTGTGAAGCGCCTTGGGACGTTTTACTACGTTAAAGGCGCGAAATAAAAGCAGGTTGTTGTTGTTGTTGTTGTTGTTGTTGTTGTTGATGATGATGATGATGATGATGATGATGATGATGATGATGATGATGATGATGATGATGACGACGACTTCAATTATCCCAATATAGCCTGGGAAAAAAAACAGTATAAAGGGCAAGGAGGGTGAAGAATTCCTAAAATGTATACAGGAGAACTTCCTTAATCAGTATGTTTCTAGCCCAACGAGGAAGGAAGCTGTGCTGGGTCCAATTCCGGGCAATGAAGTTTCCTCACGGCTGGAGAAGAATTTGGAGCATGAGGGGGGAGGATCCAGTTGTCATGGTCCACGTAGGAACCAACGGCATAGGTAGATCTAAGAATGAGGTTCTGCTGAGGGTGTTTGAGGAGCTCGGGTCTAAATTAATAAGCAGAACCTCAAAGGTAATAATCTCTGGATTACTGCCTGAGCCACACGCAAATTGGCATTGGGACAGACAGATCAGAGAGTTAAATGTGTGGCTCAAAGAGTGGTGTGGGAGACGGGGGTTTTGATTCATGGGGCACTGGTACCAGTACTGGGGAAAGAGGGAGCTGTTCCATTGGGATGGGCTTCACTTAAACCGGGCTGGGACCAGTGTCCTGGCGAATCGAATAACGAGGGTGGTAGATAGGGCATTAAACTAAAAAGAGGGGGGAGAATTCAGGTAAGGGTAAATTTATAAGTCGAAAGAGAGAAGTCAAAGCTGGTGAGCAGAGATTTGGGTTAAAACAAGCAGAGTGCGTCAGGAAGGGACAGCGAGTTTAACAGGGCATTAGTGACTGAGGTCACATCAGGGAAAAATAATAACAAGTTAAAATTAAAGGCGCTTTATCTGAATGCAATAAGATAGACACATTAATGGCACAAATAGAGATAAATGGGTTTGATCGAGTACCCATTACAGAGACGTGTTTGTAAGGTGACCGAGATTGGGAACGAAATATTCCAGGGTACTTGACATTTAGAAAAGACGGGCGGAATGGAAGAGGAGGGGGGGGGGTAGTCCTGATAATAAAGGATGACATTAGGACAGTAATGAGAAAGGATCTTAGCTCAGAAGATCAGGATGTAGAATCAGTCTGGGTGGAGCTAAGAAATAACAAGGGGCAGAAAACACTGATGGGAGTAGTTTACAGGCCCCCTAACAGTAGTTATAGTGTTGGACAGAGTATAAATCAGAAATTAGAGCAGCTTATAACAAGGGTAATGCAATAATCGTGGGGGATTTTAATCTTCATACAGACTGGGCAAACCAAATTGGCAAAAGTAGTTTGGAGGACGAGTTCATGGAATGCATTCGAGACAGTTTTCAAGAACAATATGTCGAGGAACCGACTAGGGAACAGGCTATTTTAGATTGAGTATTGTGTAAGGAGACAGGGTTAATTAGTAATCTCATCGTTAAAGATCCTCTGGGGAAGAGTGATCATAATATGACAGAATTTCATATTGAGTTTGAGAGCGATGTAGTTAAGTCCGAAACTAGAGTCTTAAATTTAAACAAAGCCAATTATGGTATATTGATTATGATATATGAGGGATGAGTTGGCTAAGGTAGATTGGGAAATTAGATTAAAAGATATGAGGGTAGATAAGCAATGGCAAACATTTAAATAAATAATTCATAATTCTTAATGAATATACGTTCCCTTGAGGAATAAAAACTCCACAGGAAAGTGATCCAACCGTGGCTAACTGGAGAAGTTAAGGATAGTATTAGATTAAAAAAAGAGGCTACAATGCTGCCAAGAAAAGTAGTAAGTCTGAGGATTGGGAGGGTTTTAGAAATCAGCGAAGGATGACCAAGAAATTGATAAAGAGGGAGAAAATTGAATAAAAAAGTAAACGAGCAAGAAATATAAAAACAGATTGTAAGAGCTTCAACAAGTATGTAAAAAGGAAGAGAGCAGCAAAAGTAAACGTGGGTCCCTTGGAGGCAGAGACGGGAGAAATTATAATGGGGAATAAGGAAATGGCAGAGACGTTAAACAAATATTTTGTTTCTGTCTTCACAGTAGAAGACACAAAAAACAAACCGGAAATAGTGCGGAACCAAGGGGCTAAAGAGAGTGTGGAACTTAAAGTAATTAAGATTAGTAAAGAAAAGGTGCTGGAGAAATTAATGGGACTAAAAGCCGACAAATCCCCTGGACCTGATGGCCTACGTCCTAGGGTTCTAAAAGAGGTGGCTGCAGAGATAGTGGATGCACTGGTTTTGATCTCCAGAATTCCCTAGATTCTAGAACAGTCCCCGTGAATTGGAAGGTAGCAAATGTAACCCCGCTATTCAAGAAAGGAGGGAGAGAAAAAAGAGGGAACTGCAGGCCAGTTAGCCTGACATCAGTAGTAGGGAAAATACTGGAATCCATTATAAAGGACGTGGTAACAGGGCACTTAGAAAATCATAATATGATTAGGCAGAGTCAACATGGTTTTATGGAAGGGAAGTCGTGTTTGACAAATCTATTAGAGTTTTTTTGATAAAGGGGAACCAGTGGATGGAATATATTTGGATTTTCAAAAGGTATTCGATAAGAGGTTGTTACACAAGATTAGGGCTCATGGGGTTGGGGGTAATATATTAGCATGGATAGATGATTGGTTAACGGACAGAAAACAGAGAGTAGGGATAAACAGGTCATTCTCAGGTTGGCAGGCTGTAACTAGTGGGGTACAGCTTTGTAAATAGGGGCACTGAATACAAAAACAAGGAAGTCATGCTGAACCTTTACAAATCACTGGAGTATTGTGTCCAATTGTGTAACCACACTTTAGGAAGGATGTCAAGCCCTTGGAGAAGGTACAGAGGAGGTTTACCAGGATGACACCAGGGATGAGGGACTTCAGTTATGTGGAGAGATTGGAGAAGCTGGGATTGTTCTCCTTGGAGCAGAGAAGGTTAAGTGGAGCCATAATGGATGTTTTCAAAATTATGAGGAGTTTTGATCGAACAAGTAGGGAGAAACTGTTTCCTCTGGCAAGTGGGTCAGTAACCAGAGGTCATAGATTTAAAATAATTGGTGAAAGAACTAGAGGGGAAATGAGGAGAATTTTTTTCACACAGAGGATTGTTAAGATCTGGAACGCACTCCCTGAAAGGGTAGTGGAAGCAGAGTCCAGAGGAACTTTCAAAAGGCATTTGGACATGTACTTGAAGCGGGCTAATTTGCAGGGTTAAGGGGAAAAAGCTGGGGTGTGGGAGTAAATTGGAGAGCTCTTTCAAAGAGCCAGCACAGACATGATGGGCCGAATGGCCTCCTCCTGTGCTATAAGATTCTATGATTCTATGCTATGCATCCCTCACAGGTGCTGAGCAGGTGCAGAAAGAGGCAGCACCGTCAGGAACTGTACCCCAGAGAGAGTCAGCACCGTCAGGAACTGTACCCCAGGGAGAGTCAGCACCATCAGGAACTGTACCCCAGTGAGAGTCAGCACCTTCAGGAACTGTACCCCAGTGAGAGACAGCACCGTCAGGAACCGTACCCCAAAGAGAGTCAGCACCGTCAGGAACTGTACCCCAGAGAGAGTCAGCACCTTCAGGAACTGTACCCCAGAGAGAGTCAGCACCTTCAGGAACTGTACCCCAAAGAGAGTCAGCACCGTCAGGAACTGTACCCCAGAGAGAGTCAGCACCTTCAGGAACTGTACCCCAGAGAGAGTCAGCACCTTCAGGAACTGTACCCCAGTGAGAGTCAGCACCTTCAGGAACTGTACCCCAGAGAGAGTCAGCACCTTCTGGAACTGTACCCCAGAGAGAGTCAGCACCTTCAGGAACTGTACCCCAGAGAGAGTCAGCACCGTCAGGAACTGTACCCCAGGGAGAGTCAGCACCTTCAGGAACTGTAGCCCAGAGAGAGTCAGCACCTTCAGGAACTGTACTCCAGTGAGAGTCAGCACCTTCAGGAACTGTACCCCAGTGAGAGTCAGCACCGTCAGGAACTGTACCCCAGAGAGAGTCAGCACCTTCAGGAACTGTACCACAGAGAGAGTCAGCACCGTCAGGAACTGTATCCCAGAGAGAGTCAGAACCTTCAGGAACTGTACCCCAGAGAGAGTCAGCACCTTCAGGAACTGTACCCCAGTGAGAGTCAGCACCTTCAGGAACTGTACCCCAGAGAGAGTCAGCACTGTCAGGAACTGTACCCCAGTGAGAGTCAGCACCGTCAGGAACTGTACCCCAGAGAGAGTCAGCACCGTCAGGAACTGTACCCCAGAGAGAGTCAGCACCTTCAGGAACTGTCCCCCAGAGAGAGTCAGCACCTTCAGGAACTGTACCCCAGAGAGAGTCAGCACCGTCAGGAACTGTACCCCAGAGAGAGTCAGCACCTTCAGGAACTGTCCCCCAGAGAGAGTCAGCACCTTCAGGAACTGTACCCCAGAGAGAGTCAGCACCTTCAGGAACTGTACCCCAGAGAGAGTCAGCACCTTCAGGAACTGTACCCCAGGGAGAGTCAGCACCTTCAGGAACTGTACCCCAGAGAGAGTCAGCACCTTCAGGAACCGTACCCCAGAGAGAGTCAGCACCTTCAGGAACTGTACCCCAGAGAGAATCAGCACCTTCAGGAACTGTACCCCAGTGAGAGTCAGCACCTTCAGGAACTGTACCCCAGTGAGAGTCAGCACCTTCAGGAACTGTACCCCAGAGAGAATCAGCACCGTCAGGAACTGTACCCCAGTGAGAGTCAGCACCTTCAGGAACTGTACCCCAGTGAGAGTTAGCACCTTCAGGAACTGTCCCCCAGAGAGAGTCAGCACCTTCAGGAACTGTACCCCAGAGAGAGTCAGCACCTTCAGGAACTGTACCCCAGAGAGAGTCAGCACCTTCAGGAACTGTACCCCAGAGAGAGTCAGCACCTTCAGGAACTGTACCCCAGAGAGAGTCAGCACCTTCAGGAACTGTACCCCAGGGAGAGTCAGCACCTTCAGGAACTGTACCCCAGAGAGAGTCAGCACCTTCAGGAACCGTACCCCAGAGAGAGTCAGCACCTTCAGGAACTGTACCCCAGGGAGAGTCAGCACCTTCAGGAACTGTACCCCAGTGAGAGTCAGCACCGTCAGGAACTGTACCCCAGTGAGAGTCAGCACCTTCAGGAACTGTACCCCAGAGAGAATCAGCACCGTCAGGAACTGTACCCCAGAGAGAGTCAGCACCTTCAGGAACTGTACCCCAGTGAGAGTCAGCAGTTTCAGTAAATGGGAGAAAAGTTCTTTGAAGGAAACACACTTTTGGACCCACCAATGCTGATTGCTTGTTGGTTTGGAGCTTTATGACCCAACTGTGCACCATGTGGAATGTTGCCTGAATATTGCCGTGGTGATTGTTTCAGGAAATGGCGCTTAGATTGTGTAATGTTCTCAGTACTTTGAGCATTGGGAAGGTAATGAAGGGTAGTTTTGCATAATATGTTAATTAGCCAAAGTTTTTTGATTTGTGAAGGCACAGTTCCAGAGAAATCAGGTGAATAATTCACATTTCGAGATACAGGCTTCTGTAAAATGTGCTAATTAGGGAGATGGATTTTGCCAGTGAGGCTGGGCTGATATAATTACTGCAGTGAGGGGGTGCTGGGAATTTACCAGCGCTGGTAATAAGGTGCTGATATTTAAAATTAATACTTTGACATCCTTCTTTAAAATTAAAGAGTTCCCGTGTGTTACCCTCTTCTCATGCAGCTCGAATCGTGGAGTGACATCACTCTCCACACGGCAGGCTGTGAAGTTCAATAATCAGACCCCACCATCGAGCTGTACGAGAGGGTCGCATCTGGACTCGACTATTCCAACACTCTCCCTGGCCGGCCTCCCATCTCCCACCCTCCGTAATCTTCATCCAGGCAAGTGGAGAGTATTCCATCACACTCCTGACTTGTGCCTTGTAGATGGTGGAAAGGCTTTGGGGAGTCAGGAGGTGAGTCACTCACCGCAGAATACCCAGCCTCTGACCTGCTCTCGTAGCCACAGTATTTATATGGCTGGTCCAGTTAAGTTTCTGGTCAATGGTGACCCCCAGGATGTTGATGGTGGGGGTTTTGGCGCTGGTAATGCCGTTGAATGTCAAGGGGAGGTGGTTAGACTCTCTCTTGTTGGAGATGGTCATTGCCTGGCACTTGTCTGGCGTGAATGTTACTTGCCACTTATGAGCCCAAGCCTGGATGTTGTCCAGGTCTTGCTGCATGCAGGCTCGGACTGCTTCATTATCTGAGGGGTTGTGAATGGAACTGAACACTGTGCAGTCATCAGTGAACATCCCCATTTCTGATCTTATGATGGAGGGAAGGTCATTGATGAAGCAGCTGAAGATGGTTGGGCCTAGGACACTGCCCTGAGGAACTCCTGCAGCAATGCCCTGGGGCTGAGATGATTGGCCTCCAACAACCACTACCATCTTCCTTTGTGCTAGGTATGACTCCAGCCACTGGAGAGTTTTCCCCCTGATTCCCATTGACTTCAATTTTAATAGGGCTCCTTGGTGTCACATTCGGTCAAATGCTGCCTTGATGTCAAGGGCAGTCACCTCACCTCTGGAATTCAGCTCTTTTGTCCATGTTTGGACCAAGGCTGTAATGAGGTCTGGAGCCGAGTGGTCCTGGCGGAACCCAAACTGAGCATCGGTGAGCAGGTTATTGGTGAGTAAGTGCTGCTTGATAGCACTGTCGACGACACCTTCCATCACTTTGCTGATGATTGAGAGTAGACTGATGGGGCGGTAATTGGCCGGATTGGATTTGTCCTGCGTTTTGTGGACAGGACATACCTGGGCAATTTTCCACATTGTCGGGTAGATGCCAGTGTTGTCGCTGTACTGGAACAGCTTGGCTAGAGGCGCAGCTAGTTCTGGAGCACAAGTCTTCAGCACTACAGCTGGGATGTTGTCGGGGCCCATAGCCTTTGTTGTATCCAGTGCACTCAGCCGTTTCTTGATATCACGTGGAGTGAATCGAATTGGCTGAAGACTGGCTTCCGTGATGGTGGGGATATCGGGAGGAGGCCAAGATGGATCATCCACTCGGCACTTCTGGCTGAAGATGGTTGCAAATGCTTCAGCCTTGTCTTTTGCACTCACGTGCTGGACTCCGCCATCATTGAGAATGGGGATGTTTCCAGAGCCTCCTCCTCCCGTTAGTTGTTTAATTGTCCACCACCATTCACGACTGGATGTGGCAGGACTGCAGAGCTTTGATCTGATCCATTGGTTGTGGAATCGCTTAGCTCTGTCTATAGCATGTTCCTTCCGCTGTTTAGCATGCATGTAATCCTGTGTTGTAGTTTCACCAGGTTGGCACCTCATTTTTAGGTACGCCTGGTGCTGCTCCTGGCATGCTCTTCTGCACTCCTCATTGAACCAGGGTTGATCCCCTGGCTTGTTGGTAATGGTAGAGTGAGGAATATGCCGGGCCATGAGGTTACAGATTGTGCTGGAATACAATTCTGTTGCTGCTGATGGCCCACAGCGCCTCATGGATGCCCAGTTTTGAGCTGCGAGATCTGTTCTGAATCTATCCCATTTAGCACGGTGATGGTGCCACACAACACGTTGGATGGTGTCCTCAGTGTGAAGACAGGACTTCGTCTCCACGAGGACTGTGCGGTGGTCACTCCTACCAATACTGTCATGGACAGATGCATCTGCAACAGGTAGATTAGTGAGAACGAGGTCAAGTAAGTTTCTCCCTCGTGTTGGTTCGCTCACCACCTGCCACAGGCCCAGTCTGGCAGCTATGTCCTTCAGGACTCGGCCAGCTCGGTCAGTAGTGGTGCTACCGAGCCACTCTTTTTGATGGACATTGAAGTCCCCCACCCAGAGTACATTTTGTGCCCTTGCTCCCCTCAGTGCTTCCTCCAAGTGGTGCTCAACATGGAGGAGGACTGATTCATCAGCTGAGGGAGGACGGTAGGTGGTAATCAGCAGGAGGTTTCCTTGCCCATGTTTGACCTGATGCCATGAGATTTCATGGGGTCCAGAGTCAATGTTGAGGACTCCCAGGGCCACTCCCTCCTGACTGTATATCACTGTACCGCCACCTCTGGTGGGTCTGTCCTGCCGGTGGGACAGGACATACCCAGGGATGGTGATGGAAGAGTCTGGGACGTTGGCTGAAAGGTATGATTCTGTGAGTATGGCTATGTCAGGCTGTTGCTTAACTAGTCTGTGGGACAGCTCTCCCAATTTTGACACAAGTCCCCAGATGTTAGTGAGGAGGACTTTGCAGGGTCGACTGGGCTTAGTTTGCCTTTGTCGTGTCAAGTGGTCTGATGTCGGGTGGTCCGTCCGGTTTTATTCTTATTATGACTTTTTGTAGTGAGATTTTACAACTGAGTGGCTTGCTCGGCCATTTCAGAGGGCAATTAAGAATCAACCACATTGCTGTGGGTCTGGAGTCACATCGAGGCCAGACCGGGTAAGGACAGCAGGTTTCCTTCCCCAAAGGACATTAGTGAACCAGATGAGTTTTTACGACAATCCGGTAGTTTCATGGCCATCATTACTGATACTAGTTTCTTTTTTATTCCAGGTTTTATTCAATTAATTTAATTTAAATTCCCACCTGCCATAGTGGGATTTGAACTCATGTTTCCGGATTATTAGTCCAGGCCTCTCGATTACTCGTCCAGTAATATAACCACTATGGTACATTACCCCTTTTACCCTTTACATGGCTCGGTGTCAAATTTTTGATATTTGCCCCTGTGAAGCACCTTGGGACGTTTTACTCCATCAAAGGCATTGTTGTTCGGAGGGTGATCGCACACTGGCAGAGCTCCGGATACACCGAGCTCCGGATACGCCGAGCTCCGGATACGCCGAGCTCCGGATACACCGAGCTCCGGTTACGCCGAGCTCCGGATACACCGAGCTCCGGATACACCGAGCTCCGGATACGCCGAGCTCCGGATACGCCGAGCTCCGGATACACCGAGCTCCGGATACGCTGAGTTCCGGTTACGCTGAGCTCCGGATACACTGAGCTCCGGATACGCTGAGCTCCAGTTACACTGAGCTCCAGTTACACTGAGCTCCGGATACACTGAGTTCCAGTTACACTGAGCTCCGGATACGCTGAGCTCCGGATACACTGAGCTCCGGATACGCTGAGTTCCGGTTACACTGAGCTCCGGTTACACTGAGCTCCGGATACGCTGAGTTCCGGTTACACTGAGCTCCGGATACACTGAGCTCCGGATACGCTGAGCTCCGGATACGCTGAGCTCCGGTTACACTGAGCTCCGGATACGCTGAGCTCCGGATACACTGAGCTCCAGTTACACTGAGCTCCGGATACGCTGAGCTCCAGTTACACTGAGCTCCGGATACACTGAGCTCCGGATACGCTGAGCTCCGGATACACTGAGCTCCAGTTACACTGAGCTCCGGATACACTGAGCTCCAGTTACGCTGAGCTCCAGTTACACTGAGCTCCGGATACACTGAGCTCCGGATACGCTGAGTTCCGGTTACACTGAGCTCCGGATACACTGAGCTCTGGATACGCTGAGCTCCAGTTACGCTGAGCTCCAGTTACACTGAGCTCCGGATACACTGAGCTCCGGTTACACTGAGCTCCAGTTACACTGAGCTCCGGATACGCTGAGCTCTGGATACACTGAGCTCCAGTTACACTGAGCTCCGGATACGCTGAGCTCCGGTTACACTGAGCTCCGGTTACACTGAGCTCCGGATCATCTGAGCTCCGGATACGCTGAGCTCCGGATACGCTGAGCTCCAGTTACACTGAGCTCCGGTTACACTGAGCTCCGGATCAGCTGAGCTCCGGATACGCTGAGCTCCGGATACGCTGAGCTCCAGTTACACTGAGCTCCGGATACGCTGAGCTCCGGATACGCTGAGCTCCGGATACGCTGAGCTCCGGATGCACTGAGCTCCGGATACGCTGAGCTCCGGATACACTCGAGCTCCAGTTACACTGAGCTCTGGATACACTGAGCTCCGGATACGCTGAGCTCCAGTTACACTGAGCTCCGGATACGCTGAGTTCCAGTTACACTGAGCTCCGGTTACACTGAGCTCCGGATACGCTGAGCTCCGGATACGCTGAGCTCCAGTTACACTGAGCTCCGGATGGGCTGAGCTCCAGTTATACTGAGCTCCGGATACACTGAGTTCCAGTTACACTGAGCTCCGGTTACACTGAGCTCCGGATACGCTGAGCTCCAGTTACACTGAGCTCCGGATACACTGAGTTCCAGTTACACTGAGCTCCGGTTACACTGAGCTCCGGATACACTGAGCTCCGGATACGCTGAGTTCCAGTTACACTGAGCTCCGGTTACACTGAGCTCCGGATACGCTGAGCTCCGGATACACTGAGCTCCGGATACGCTGAGCTCCGGATGCACTGAGCTCCGGATACGCTGAGCTCCGGATACACTGAGCTCCATTTACACTGAGCTCTGGATACACTGAGCTCCGGATACGCTGAGCTCCAGTTACACTGAGCTCCGGATACGCTGAGTTCCAGTTACACTGAGCTCCGGTTACACTGAGCTCCGGATACACTGAGCTCCGGATACGCTGAGCTCCAGTTACACTGAGCTCCGGATGGGCTGAGCTCCAGTTATACTGAGCTCCGGATACACTGAGTTCCAGTTACACTGAGCTCCGGTTACACTGAGCTCCGGATACGCTGAGCTCCAGTTACACTGAGCTCCGGATACACTGAGTTCCAGTTACACTGAGCTCCGGTTACACTGAGCTCCGGATACACTGAGCTCCGGATACGCTGAGTTCCAGTTACACTGAGCTCCGGTTACACTGAGCTCCGGATACGCTGAGCTCCAGTTACACTGAGCTCCGGATACACTGAGCTCCGGATACGCTGAGCTCCGGATACACTGAGCTCCGGATACACTGAGCTCCGGATACACTGAGCTCCAGTTACACTGAGCTCCGGATACACTGAGCTCCGGATACGCTGAGTTCCAGTTACACTGAGCTCCGGTTACACTGAGCTCCGGATACGCTGAGTTCCAGTTACACTGAGCTCCGGTTACACTGAGCTCCGGATACGCTGAGTTCCAGTTACACTGAGCTCCGGATACACTGAGCTCCGGATACGCTGAGTTCCAGTTACACTGAGCTCCGGTTACACTGAGCTCCGGATACGCTGAGCTCCGGTTACACTGAGCTCCGGATACGCTGAGCTCCGGATACACTGAGCTCCGGATACGCTGAGCTCCGGTTACACTGAGCTCCGGATACGCTGAGCTCCGGTTACACTGAGCTCCGGATACGCTGAGCTCCGGTTACACTGAGCTCCGGATACGCTGAGCTCCGGATACACTGAGCTCCGGATACGCTGAGCTCCGGTTACACTGAACTCCGGATACGCTGAGCTCCGGATACACTGAGCTCCGGTTACACTGAGCTCCGGATACGCTGAGCAGAAACAGGCCCCAGGTATCCATGGTTTTCCCCATCTCCGTGTAAGTGTACGTAGAGAGAATCATGACTTCACAACGAATGGTGGAAGGATCAGGGGAAGTGTGGTCAAGGGGGAAGAGTTTAGGAAACGGATTCTGGAATGTGGTGAGTGAAGACTGGACCACCAATGGCGGGGAGGGGGAGGGGAATGGGGAGAACACACAGTACCAACAACAGTAACAACTTGCATGGTTGGCCATATTTGGGGCAATAGATGGAGATGGAAGTTGTCTAAACAGTTGAGATCTTCATCAATGCCACAGCCTGTCCTGCACTAGAGGGCTTACAAAGAAAAGCTCTTCGTTCAATGCAAGATTGAATGAAAATGGATAACTTTATTAACATTGAATTCTCGGGATGTGGGCGCCACTGGCAAGGCCAGCATTTAATGCCCACCCCTAGCTGCCCTGAGGCGGTGGTGGGCCTTCTCGATGCGCTGCAGTCCGTGTGGTTTTATTCTTGTTATTCTCTGTAGCGGGTTTGATATCTCTGAATGGTTTGTGGGTCACTTCAGAAGGCAGTAAAGAGTCAACCCTGTTGGTGTGGGACTGGAGTCACATATAGGCCCAGACCGGGGAAGGACGGCAGGTTTCCTTCCCTAAAGGACATCAGTGAACCAGTTGGGTTTTTGTGACAATCCGACAGCTTCACGGTCACTTTTACTGAGACCAGATTTTTATTTCCAGGTTCTGTGAACAGATTTCGTTCGGCTGCTGAGAAGAGATTCCATCTTCAGTGATCTGGTGGGAGCTCACTGCCTCGAACTGATTGTCCAACTGATAGACAGTCAGATACCGGCCGTGAAGGGAATATTTCCGTCCGACAGACTGTGTAAACACTGTGATTTTTTGAAGTCAGAGGACATCTTTAAATGATTAAGACTGCACCATTACATCTTCCCACATTCAAAGCAGGTTAAGCGATCGATCTGATTTGTAATCAGGAGGTTCCTTTACCATTTTTCACTTATTCTTAAAGACCTTGTTCTACATCAGACTTAAAGCCAGTGATGATCTACAGATCTAGTTAGAAACTTCAGCCTTGCGATAGAATTGGCGATATTAGAGATGAGAATCTCACATAGAATCATACAACTCAGGAGGAGGGCATTCGGCCCATCTGCTTTTTGAAAGTGCTATCCAATTATTCCCACTCCCCCGCTCTCTCCCCGTAGCCCTGCAAATTTCTCCTTCTCAAGTGTTTATCCAATCCCCTTTTGAAAGTTATTATTGAATCTGCTTCCACCGCCCTTTCAGGCAGCGCGTTCCAGATCAGAACAACTCGCTGCGTAAAAAAAAATTCTCATCTCCCCCCAGCATTTTTTGCCAATTATCTTAAATCTGTCCCCTCTGGATACCGACCCTTCTGCCACTGGAAACAGTTTCTCCTTATTTACTCCATCAAAACCCCTCATGATTTTGAGCACCTCCATTAAATCTCCCCTTAACCTTCTCTGCTCTGAGGAGAACAATCCCAGCTTCTCCAGTCTCTCCACATAACTGAAGTCCCTCATCCCTGGTACCGTCCCAGGTCAGGAGAGGTATTAACTGCTTCACTTTTATTGACCTCCTCTCTTGTCGTTCTGGCCACCCGACCCAACAGTACCGACACATTGTTACCTGAACACGAGAGGGCTCCCCGATGGGAGTAAGCACAGTTTAGCAATTACATTCCAAGGTCTCTCTTGTATTGCTTTGTTATTCTTTGATGGCAAGATTCTGGAGGGGCCTGGAAATAAAAGTAGCTAGTTATTACCACACCGATTCAAGTACTTATTTGGCCACAACCTGCCTTTATATAGCGCCTTTAACGTAGTAAAACATCCCAAGGTGCTTCACAGGAGCGATTATCAAACAAAATTTGACACTGAGCCACATAAGAAAATATTAGGACAGGTGACCAAAAGCTTGGTCAAAGAGGTAGGCTTTAAGGAGCTTCTTAAAAGGAGGAGAGTGAGGTACAGAGGTTTAGGGAGGGAATTCCAGAACTCAGGGCCGAGGCAGCTGAAGGCACGGCCGCCAATGGTGGAGAGAAGGAAATCGGGGATGTGCAAGGGGCAAGAATTGGAGGAGCGCAGAGATCTCGGAGGGTTGTAGGGCTGGAGGAGGTTACAGAGATAGGGAGGGGCGAGGCCAGGGAGGGATTTGAAAACAAGGATGGAGAATTTTAAAATGGAGGCGTTGCTGGACCGGGGGCCAATGCAGGTCAGTGAACACAGGGGGTGCAGTATTACCAAACTGTGGTCATAGTCCAATCCAGCTCTTCTCTGAAAGAATGATGCGATATCCATCCAATGAGCTGCTGACTATTGGTGATCCAGTGAGTCCTCAGCTGCAGACTGGTCGACGTTTCCCTCACAGGTGTAACAATTTTTCCCGCCTTTCAGACATCACATCTCATGGAGGGTTCCAGCAGATCTCAAACACATCACATTATTACACACAGGCTCCCTCCTGCCACTAAGTTTGAAATGATTGTTAATACAGGGCGCTGCTCCCCACTAACAGGAGAGTGCAATCTTTCACCTGTTCACCTCTTCCACTCGCTCCAGTGGGTCATTTCAAACATTCAAACTCTTGTTTAAACCTTTTTCAATTTTCTGCCTGATTTCCCAGTCAAAGCAAAAATTGTGACTTTCCCACTTCACTCTGTTTTCATGACATCGAGATTCCTTGCTCACTCTCTCTGATTCCTTTAACTGTTCAACGCAAGCAAAGTTCCTGAGTTTGAACTTGTTGCAGGATTTCTTTATAATTCAAGATTGAAAAGGAATAAAATTATTCAGGTATCACATCAGCAATCAAGACCGTCAACAAACTGCCTCTTCATCACTGACTGGAACTGGCGGTCCAATTGACGCATTGTCGGATACTAATTGTTAAGGGAGGGTCTCTAAATTACGTACTCCAACAGATGTGAAGCGCCGACACTTGCCGAAGTAAGGGAGTGGGTGCAAATGACCAGATGTGCAACCCACAGCGAGTTGTTCTGATCTGGAATGCGCTGCCTGAAAGGGCGGTGGAAGCAGATTCAACAGGGGATTGGATAGATACTTGAAAAGGAGAAAATTGCAGGGCTGCGGGGAAAGAGCAGGGGAGTGGGAATAATTGGATGGCTCTTTTCAAAGAGCCGGCACAGACACGATGGGCCTAATGGCCTCCTTCTGAGCTGTATGATTCTATGATTCGACACGCCGTGCATTAATCTTTACACAGAGAACGATTCAACACTTCAGACAATAATCTTGTACATCAGAACCATTCATCTTGGGGACCCATTCCCAGTGATTAAAGGTGCTATATTAATGCAGGTTCCTGTTGTTGTAGCTGGTGTGAGACAATTCATAACCACAGTGCTATTTAATCCTGATTATTGTAAACAATTTTACAACACCAAGTTATAGTCCAGCAATTTTATTTTAAATTCACAAGCTTTCGGAGGCTTCCTCCTTCCTCAGGTAAATGTTCAGGAGCTCCTTGAAGCCTAAATGCGTAGGCTTCAAGGAGCTCCTGAACATTTACCTGACGAAGGAGGAAGCCTCCGAAAGCTTGTGAATTTAAAATAAAATTGCTGGACTATAACTTGGTGTTGTAAAATTGTTTACAATTGTCAACCCCAGTCCATCACCGGCATCTCCACCTTAATCCTGATTACAGAGAGTCGACCTCAAATTGTAGGGTTTTTTTTACTCATAAAGGTAAGAGATATTACTGCTCGGAAGGGCATCAAACACAGGGGTCTAACCCACTGCCCCAGCCATTTGGTGGTGTTTGGCTCTGTCCTGTGTCAGTGGGTGTGGGGGCTCTGTGTTACAGATAGTGATACTGGGGGCTGTGCTCGAATAACATTTGGCAGCACATTGTTAATTGTTGCACTCTCCAACCTGTCTCACTGCTCGAAGCAGAGCTCGGTCTTGCCCAGCTTCTTCTAATTGGGGTCACTGAGCTGCTCCAGGTCGATACAGGGATAGGACGATGAAATATTCATGATGCAACATGAGTTTCATCTCGGATTTGTACCGAGAGATGTGGCTGGGATTAACATCCCCGTCGTCAAGCAATTAAATTATAACCCAGAGCAGCACCGAGATCAGCCCCTCCCCCTCCCAATACCATCCCCTCCCCCTCCCCATACCATCCCCTCCCCCTCCCCATACCATCCCCTCCCCCTCCCCTCCCCCTCCCCCTCCCCATCCCCTCCCCCTCCCCATACCATCCCCTCCCCCTCCCCATACCATCCCCTCCCCATACCATCCCCTCCCCCTCCCCATACCATCCCCTCCCACTCCCCATACCATCCCCTCCCCCTCCCCACCCCCTCCTCCTCCCTATACCATCCCCTCCCCCTCCCAATACCATTCCCTCCCCCTCCCCACCCCCTCCTCCTCCCCCTCCACATACCATCTCATCCCCTCTCCTCTCCTCCCCTCCCCTCTCCCTCCTCCCCTCCCCCTCCCCCCTCCCCTCTCCCCTCCCCTCTCCCCTCTCCCCTCCCCCTCCCCCCTCTCCCCCCCTCCCCCCTCTTCCCCCCCCAACTCCCCTCTCCCTCTCCCCCCTCCCCCCCTCCCCTCTCCCTCTCCCCCTCTCCCCCCTCTTACCCCCCTCCCCCCCCTCCCTCTCCCCCCCTCCCCCCCTCCCCTCTCCCTCTCCCCCTCTCTCCCCCTCTCCCCCCTTTGGTTTCAGCCCGGATGGTTTTAAGAGCCGATGTTATATATGGGAATGACCCCCTAACTCTGCCTTCCTCCTGCCATTTTCTTGGTGCCCTCTGGGTGTCGGGTGAGTGTGTAATAATCGGGGGTTTAAATTGCGGGGCGGTGAGGGGGCTGGAGGTGTGTTGACGTTTGGTCGGATGGGAACCCGATTGAGGGGAGAGGTCAGGCTGAATAAGGCAGACTGAGTTAGACAGGGGAGAAGGTTTGAGATGGTCTGACCTCCGACACCCACCCCGACAACTATGAGTGAAGCCTCCCCTGAGGGACGGCTCGCCCTGATAGTCTCTGCTATTCTGGGGTCTCCGGAGCCTCGGGCCCCTCCTCGTCTGTGTCAAAGCACAGTCATTCCCCAAGGGCTCAGCGAGCTGCCACTAGTCCGGAGAACCGGTCCAGATCACACTGCATCTCCCCTCTCAACCTGGCCAGTCAGCTGTGGATCAGTGGGGAGCACTTATACCTGAGTCAGAAGGTCGTGGGTTCGAGCCCCACTCCAGAGGCTTGAGCCCGTAATCGAGGCTGAGGGAGCGCTGCACTGTCAGAGAGGGAGTTCTGCACTGACGGAGGATCAGTACTGAGGGAGCGCTGCACTGTCGGAGGGTCAGTACTGAGGGAGCGCTGCACTGTCGGAGGGGCAGTACTGAGGGAGTGCTGCACTGTCCGGAGGGTCAGCACTGAGGGAGCGCTGCACTGTCGGAGGGTCAGTACTGAGGGAGTGCTGCACTGTCGGAGGGTCAGCACTGAGGGAGCGCTGCACTGTCGGAGGGTCAGCACTGAGGGAGCGCTGCACTGTCGGAGGGTCAGTACTGAGGGAGCGCTGCACTGTCGGAGGGTCAGTACTGAGGGAGTGCCGCACTGTCGGAGGGTCAGTACTGAGGGAGTGCTGCACTGTCGGAGGGTCAGCACTGAGGGAGCGCTGCATTGTCGGAGGGTCAGTACTGAGGGAATGCTGCACTGTCGGAGGGTCAGTACTGAGGGAGCGCTGCACTGTCGGAGGGTCAGCACTGAGGGAGCGCTGCACTGTCGGAGGGTCAGTACTGAGGGAGTGCTGCACTGTCGGAGGGTCAGCACTGAGGGAGCGCTGCATTGTCGGAGGGTCAGTACTGAGGGAATGCTGCACTGTCGGAGGGTCAGTACTGAGGGAGCGCTGCACTGTCGGAGGGTCAGTACTGAGGGAGCGCTGCACTGTCGGAGGGTCAGCACTGAGGGAGCGCTGCACTGTCGGAGGGTCAGCACTGAGGGAGCGCTGCACTGTCGGAGGGTCAGCACTGAGGGAGCGCTGCACTGTCGGAGGGTCAGCACTGAGGGAGCGCTGCACTGTCGGAGGGTCAGCACTGAGGGAGCGCTGCACTGTCGGAGGGTCAGCACTGAGGGAGCGCTACACTATCGGAGGGTCAGCACTGAGGGAGCGCTGCACTGTCGGAGGGTCAGCACTGAGGGAGCGCTGCACTGTCGGAGGGCCAGGACTGAGGGAGCGCTGCTCTGTCGGAGGGTCAGTACTGAGGGAGTGCCGCACTGTCGGAGGGTCAGTACTGAGGGAGCGCTGCACTGTCGGAGGGTCAGTACTGAGGGAGCGCTGCACTGTCGGAGGGTCAGCACTGAGGGAGCGCTGCATTGTCGGAGGGTCAGTACTGAGGGAATGCTGCACTGTCGGAGGGTCAGTACTGAGGGAGCGCTGCACTGTCGGAGGGTCAGCACTGAGGGAGCGCTGCACTGTCGGAGGGTCAGTACTGAGGGAGTGCTGCACTGTCGGAGGGTCAGCACTGAGGGAGCGCTGCATTGTCGGAGGGTCAGTACTGAGGGAATGCTGCACTGTCGGAGGGTCAGTACTGAGGGAGCGCTGCACTGTCGGAGGGTCAGTACTGAGGGAGCGCTGCACTGTCGGAGGGTCAGCACTGAGGGAGCGCTGCACTGTCGGAGGGTCAGCACTGAGGGAGCGCTGCACTGTCGGAGGGTCAGTACTGAGGGAGTGCTGCACTGTCGGAGGGTCAGTACTGAGGGAGAGCTGCACTGTCGGAGGGTCAGTACTGAGGGAGTGCTGCACTGTCGGAGGGTCAGTACTGAGGGAGCGCTGCACTGTCGGAGGGTCAGTACTGAGGGAGCGCTGCACTGTCGGAGGGTCAGTACTGAGGGAGCGCTGCACTGTCGGAGGGCCAGGACTGACAGAGGGCTACACTGTCGGAGGTGTTTCCTTTCGGATGAGACTTTAAACCGAGGCCCCGTCTGCTCTCAAGTGGAAGTAAAAGATCCCATGGTCACTATTCTAGGCGGATGGGAAATCTTCCTGGCCAATATTTATCCCTCAACCAATACCACCAAAAGCAGATGAACTGGCCATTCGTCCATTTGCTATTCGTGGGAGCTTGCTGTGCGCAAAATGGCTGCTGTGTTACCCACATTACAACAAGTGACTGCTTTTCAGGGTAATTCATTGCACTGGAATTGTGATGAGCTGTTTTTGAAAAATCTGATAGGCGCGCGATTACTTTTTTTCTCTTGCACGGTATTCGTGGGTCGGAGTAAGTTCTAGAAGGCAGTGTTACAACCAATGGCGCCAGCGAAGCAGACTGTTCTCTTGCAGCTGCCGATAACCTGCGGAGCAAAGGATTTATTCCCTCGGGATCAGCTTCTCTGAGATCTGTGTGTCTAATGAACTTTCAGTAAATGGGATTATTCAATTCATTAATTGCAGCGGCGGGTGAGAAGTGTTAAACTCTCGCAAAGTGTCTCTCAGATTGTTTCATTGTTGCTGGCGATGTACCAGATAATTGGAATCTGCAAATGGTTTTTTCCTCGAATGTTTTCCCTTCACTTTGTTAATATTCTAATTCTTGCAGCGTCCCTGTGTTACTTGTATAAATTAATTAGCGGATCTGTTTGGCTCCATCTCCTCCTGGCCTGTTATAGAAGTCACCTGATTGATCCCCAACACAAAGGACCATTTTTCGTTCTGGGGATGTGGGCGTCGCTGGCAAGACCGGGATTTTATTGCCCGTTCCCCCTAGTCGCCCCCCTGAGGATGCGGTGGTGGGCCTGCTTCAGGAACCAAAGTTGCTGTCCAATCAGTCCCATCGAGCTACGTCGAAACTACAACAGCACAGAAACAGGCCATTCGGTCCAACAGGTCCATGCCAGTGTTCATGCTCCACATGAGCCTCCTCCCTCCCTACTCATCTAACCTGCCGCACTCCCCTTGATCTTTCCCCGCAGCCCTGTAAATTTTTTTCCCTTCAAGAATTTACCCAATTCCCTTTTGAAAGTTATTATTGAATCTGCTTCCACCGCCCTTTCAGGCAGCGCATTCCAGATCAGAACAACTCGCCGCGTAAAAAAAAAAATGTTTCCTCATCTCCCCTCTGGCTCTTTTGCCGATCGCCTTAAATCTGTGTCCTCTGGTCACCGACCCTTCTGCCACTGGAAACAGTTTCTCCTCATTTACTCTGTCATAACCGGCCAGACTGGGTAAGGACGAAAGGTTTCCTTCCCCAAAGGACATTGGGGAACTAGTCGGGTTTGTACAACAATCCGACAGACTTCATGGTCATATTTTAGTCGCCAGCCCGGCCGATGACCAGATTTACACAACTTGCCCCCCGGTGGGATTTGAAGGCACAAACTCTGAGTTACCACCCCCCGATTGCGAGCTGTCTCTCGACCTGCCTTCTGGAAATTAGACCCGAAAATGTGCCCAATATTGGGCCCATTTTGCTGACGTCAAGTTACGCAAAAGTATCCTCCCGATCTCATTAGAATTTAAAATGGGTGTAAATCAGCGAAAATAATCGGGACCCCATCCCAGGATATTTCTCCTTTAAGTCTTAAAATGTGAAGTTTCAACTCATTTAACCATCATTCATGCACATCAGGGACAGCGTGTTTAGGAACCCGCAATCAGGGAATCTTTTCAATTTTTAATGTGCAATCTTAACGCCATAAAAATGCATTCAAAGAAACGGAAAATACAGAGCAGGTCTCAGTGAGGATAAATTTTTAATAACGCTCCCAAAATTGCAATTAAAAGACCAGAAGGATTACTCCCTTTTCTGCTGCGCCTGGAAATCTGCTCGCGATGTCGGACAATCGCAATCGGAGAATACACGGGTTCGCGAGGCGGGGGCGGGGGCCAGATTCATGGGTGTGGCCAGATTTGTGGGCGGAGACTCGTTCGGACAGAGGGTCCGATGGACGGATGTAAAAGATGGAGGCGACTCGGGCGTATTGTGGTTATGGCTTATCACTCACTTGGGCCCAAAATACAGCGATCTTTTAAGCCACGTGATTGGTTTGCGCCCAGGTTACACGTCTCTCTCGGCCCAAATGAGGAGGAAATTCCAGGCCTCAAGATTTCTACGCATTCGTTTTCTTTTTTTTTTATTCGTTCATGGGATGTGGGCGTCGCTGGCGAGGCCGGCATTTATTGCCCATCCCTAATTGCCCTTGAGAAGGTGGTGGTGAGCCGCCTTCTTGAACCGCTGCAGTCCGTGTGGTGAAAGTTCAAGAAGGCGGCTCACCACCAACTTCTCAAGGGGCAATTTGGGATGGGCAATAAATGCCGGCCTCGCCAGCGATGCCCACATCCCACCACCACTGGGCACGGTAGTGTAGTGGTTATGTTACTGGACTAGTAATCCAGAGGCCCGGACTAATAATCCAGAGTCATGAGTTTAAATCTCGCCATGGCAGCTGGGGAATTTAAATTCAATTAATCAAATAAAATTCTGGAATAAAAAGAAACTAGTATCAGTAATGGTGGCCATGAAACTACTGGATTGTCATAAAAACCCATCTGGTTTAGGGAAGGAAACCTGCCGTCCTTACCCGGTCTGGCCTATATGTGACTCCAGACCCACAGCAATGTGGTTGATTCTTAATTGCCCTCTGAAATGGCCGAGCAAGCCACTCAGTTGTACAATCTCGCTACAAAAAATCATAATAAGAATAAAACTAGACGGACCACTAGGCACCGGACACGACAACGGCAAACCAAGCCCAGTCGACCCTGAAAAGTCCTCCTCACTAACATCTGGGGCCAAAATTGGGAGAGCTGTCCCACAGACTAGTCAAGCAACAGCCTGACATAGCCATACTTACAGAATCATACCTTTCAGCCAACGTCCCAGACTCTTCCATCACCATCCCTGGGTATGTCCTGTCCCACCGGCAGGACAGACCCACCAGAGGTGGCGGTACACTGATATACAGTCAGGAGGGAGTGGCCCTGGGAGTCCTCAACATTGACTCCGGATCCTGTGAAATCTCATGGCATCAGGTCAAACATGGGCAAGGAAACCTCCTGCTGATTACCACCTACCGTCCTCCCTCAGCTGATGAATCAGTCCTCCTCCATGTTGAACACCACTTGGAGGAAGCACTGAGGGTAGCAAGGGCACAGAATGTACTCTGGGTGGGGGAATTCAATGTCCATCAACCAAGAGTGGCTTGGTAGCACCACTACTGACCGAGCTGGCCGAGTCCTGAAGGACATGGCTGCCAGACTGGGCCTGTGGCAGGTGGTGAGCGAACCAACATGAGGGAAAAACTTACTTGACCTCGTCCTCACCAATCTACCTGTCGCAGATGCATGTGTCCATGACAGTATTGGTAGGAGTGACCACCGCACAGTCCTCGTGGAGATGAAGTCCCGTCTTCACACTGAGGACACCATCCAACGTGTTGTGTGGCACTATCACCGTGCTAAATGGGATAGATTCAGAACAGATCTAGCAGCTCAAAACTGGGTATCCATGAGGCGCTGTGGGCTATCAGCAGCAGCAGAATTGTATTCCAGCACAATCTGTAACCTCATGGCCCGGCATATTCCTCACTCTACCATTACCAACAAGCCAGGGGATCAACCCTGGTTCAATGAGGAGTGTAGAAGAGCATGCCAAGAGCAGCACCAGGCGTAACTAAAAATGAGGTGCCAACCTGGTGAAGCTACAACTCAGGACTACATGCATGCTAAACAGCGGAAGCAACATGCTATAGACAGAGCTTAGCGATTCCACAACCAACGGATCAGATCAAAGCTCTGCAGTCCTGCCACATTCAATCGTGAATGGTGGTGGACAGTTAAACAACTAACGGGAGGAGGAAGCTCTGTAAACATCTCCATCCTCAATGATGGCGGAGTCCAGCACATGAGTGCAAAAGACAAGGCTGAAGCGTTTGCAACTATCTTCAGCCAGAAGTGCCGAGTGGATGATCCATCTCAGCCTCCTCCCGATATCCCGACCTTCACAGAAGCCAGTCTTCAGCCAATTCGATTCACTCCACGTGATATCAAGAAACGGCTGAGTGCACTGGATACAGCAAAGGCTATGGTCCCCATAAGATCCCGGCTGTAGTGCTGAAGGCTTGTGCTCCAGAACTAGCTGCGCCTCTAGCCAAGCTGTTCCAGTACAGCTACAACACTGGCATCTACCCGACAATGTGAAAAATTGCCCAGGTATGTCCTGTCCACAAAAAGCAGGACAAATCCAATCCGGCCAATTACGGCCCCATCAGTCTACTCTCAATCATCAGCAAAGTGATGGACGGTGTCATCGACAGTGCTATCAAGCGGCACTTACTCACCAATAACCTGCTCACCGATGCTCAGTTTGGGTTCCGCCAGGACCACTCGGCTCCAGACCTCATTACAGCCTTGGTCCAAACATGGACAAAAGAGCTGAATTCCAGAGGTGAGGTGAGAGTGACTGCCCTTGACATCAAGGCAGCATTTGACCGAGTGTGGCATCAAAGAGCCCGAGTAAAATTGAAGTTAATGGGAATCAGAGGGAAAGCTCTCCAGTGGCTGGAGTCATACCTAGCACAAAGGAAGATGGTAGTGGTTGTTGGAGGCCAATCATCTCAGCCCCAGGACATTGCTGCAGGAGTTCCTCAGGGCAGTGTCCTCGGCCCAACCATCTTCAGCTGCTTCATCAATGACCTTCCCTCCATTATAAGGTCAGAAATGGGGATGTTCGCTAATGATTGCACAGTGGTCAGTTCCATTCGCAACCCCTCAAATAATGAAGCAGTCTGTGCCCGCATGCAGCAAGACCTGGACAACATCCAGGCTTGGGCTCATAAGTGGCAAGTAACATTCGCGCCAGACAAGTGCCAGGCAATGACCATCTCCAACAAGAGAGAGTCCAACCACCTCCCCTTGACATTCAATGGCATTACCATCGCCGAATCCCCCACCATCAACATCCTGGGGTCACCATTGACCAGAAACTTAACTGGACCAGCCACATAAATACTGTGGCTACAAGAGCAGGTCAGAGGCTGGGTATTCTGCGGCGAGTGACTCACCTCCTGACTCCCCAAAGCCTTTCCACCATCGACAAGGCACAAGTCAGGAGTGTGATGGAATACTCTCCACTTGCCTGGATGAGTGCAGCTCCAACAACACTCAAGAAGCTCGACACCATCCAGGACAAAGCAGCCCGCTTGATTGGCACCCCATCCACCACCCTAAACATTCATTCCCTTCACCACCGGCGCACTGTGGCTGCAGTGTGTACCATCCACAGGATGCACTGCAGCAACTCGCCAAGGCTTCTTCGACAGCACCTCCCAAACCTACGACCTCTACCACCTAGAAGGACAAGGACAGCAGGCACATGGGAACAACACCACCTGCACGTTCCCCTCCAAGTCACACACCATCCCGACTTGGAAATATATCGCCGTTCCTTCATCGTCGTTGGGTCAAAATCCTGGAACTCCCTTCCTAACAGCACTGTGGGAGAACCGTCACCACACGGACTGCAGCGGTTCAAGAAGGCGGCTCACCACCACCTTCTCAAGGGCAATCAGGGATGGGCAATAAATGCCGGCCTCGCCAGCGACGCCCACATCCCATGAATGAATTTAAAAAACAGTGTTGTTAGGTAGGGAGTTCCAGGATTCTGATCAAACACAATTGGCTTTATTCTGTGGTCGAACGCAAAGAGGTTTCACCGACGATCATTCTGTGTTCAGCTGACTTATTTTTTTTCTTCACCCTTGCTGCTGAAATGTTTGTGTTTTTATTCAAGGAGCATCAGGCCAGAACTTGCAAGGTCATCAAACAGTCCAAGGGCACGGGTTAGATACAGAGTAAAGCTCCCTCTACACTGTCCCATCAAACACTCCCAGGGCAGGTACAGCACGGGTTAGATACAGAGTAAAGCTCCCTCTACACTGTCCCATCAAACACTCCCAGGGCAGGTACAGCACGGGTTAGATACAGAGTAAAGCTCCCTCTACACTGTCCCATCAAACACTCCCAGGGCAGGTACAGCACGGGTTAGATACAGAGTAAAGCTCCCTCTACACTGTCCCATCAAACACTCCCAGGGCAGGTACAGCACAGGTTAGATACAGAGTAAAGCTCCCTCTACACTGTCCCATCAAACACTCCCAGGGCAGGTACAGCACGGGTTAGATACAGAGTAAAGCTCCCTCTACACAGTCCCATCAAACACAGGCCCTTGCTGTTATCACCTTAGATTTGATATGAATATACGAACAATGACGGACAGGAAAAGACCCTCTGGTCCATCCAGCCTGTCCCACCCAATCGTGATACCTTGTGTCTCACAATATATTCACTCCCCACCCCACACCACGTGATCTCCTGGGAGAGCTGAAAAACCAGATAAAAACCCCGGCCAATTTGAGTGAACGATATCTGGAAAATTCGCCTCCGACCGTCTTAGATGATCAAAACTAGTTCAGGAACTCACTCTGGCACTGATAATTCTACGCATTGCATCACTGTCCTTTTATACAAGGTGATCTCGGCCCAGCCAGAAACAGTTCCAGCTCTCGCTCGAAGGAATTCAGCCAATCGACATCCACCGCACGAGCCGTCAGCCTGTTCCAGAGGCCGACTATTCTCTGGGGAAAGGACCACCTCCCGATATCTAACCTCGATCTGGCCTCACGCAACTTAAAATTGTGACCCCCTGGTCCTCCCGAACCTATTTAATTGGAACAAACTGTCAACTGGAACACAATCTGTTCCCCACATCACCTTATAAACCGCGATCGGATCACCTCCTAAGTCAACACTTCTCTAAAGTGTAGAGTCCCAGCTCTTTTAAGCTATCCTGATAACTAAGATGCTTCAACTTGGGAATGAGTCTCGTGGCCCTCCTCTGCACTCTTTCCAAAGCCTCAATATCACCCACCCTGTGAGGAGCCAAGACTGGACACAGTATTCCAACCGAGGCCTGAGCAAAGTCTTGTAAAAGGACGAAATGGTCGGCTTTGTCCTATAGTCGATTGCCCGATAAATGCTCCCCAACATCCTATTCGTTCCGGCTATCACTTCACAGCATTGCTGATGAATCTTTCAGATCTATTTCTTTCTCCAAAGCAAAATACTGCGGGATGCTGGAAATCTGAAATAAAAACAGAAAATACTGGAGAAGCTCAGCAAGTCAGGCAGCACCTGTGGAGAAAGAAACAGATTCTCCCCTCTCAGGTGGACGTAAAAGATCCCATGGCACTTTTTTGAAGAAGACCAGGGGAGTTCTCCCTGATGTCCTGGGCCAATATTTATCCCTCAACCAACATCACTAAAAACAGATTAACTGTTCATTTATCTCATTGCTGTTTGTGGGATCTTGCTGTGCACAAATTGGCTGCCGTGTTTCCTACATTACAACTGTGACCACACTTCAAAATTACTTCACTGGCTGTAAAGCGCTTTGGGACGTCCTGAGGTCACGACAGACGCTATAGAAATGCAAGATCTTTCTTTTTCAATGATTCCCTCAATTATCTTTCCTATAACCAACCTCAAGTTAAAGGGCCTGCAGTTACCCGGGTCCGGCTTGACTCCTTTTTTAAAGATGGGGACCACATCAGCCTCCTTCCAGTCCAAGGGAACCGTCCCGGAGTGCAGTGAGCTATTAAAAAGACACTTATATTGCAGGCTCTCACTTGAAGGGGTTGAAACTGGGGCCTTGTCACATTCGTTTTATGGGCCATTTTCCAGGCATCTGGGGCGGCTGCCTAAAGCGGGCCTGAGGCCCCTTGAATATGTTAATGAGGATCATAATGCCTGTTTGGGGAGCCCTGTGGGAAATGGGGCTGCCCTGGCCAGAGCCCGTGTCGGGCCTCCTCCATTCAGCCTAGTCAATGACCACACCACCCAAAAGGTAAGTTCACATCAAACTCTTTCAATCATCTTAAACACCTCAGTTAGATCACCCTTTAATCTTCTATACGCGAGGGAATACAAGCCAAGTCTAACCCTTTTAGCCCCGGTATCATTCTGGTGAATCTGGGCTGCCCCCCCCTCCAAGGCCAATATATCCATCCTGAGGTGCGGTGCCCAGAACTGAACGCAGTGCTCTGGATACGGTCTAACCGGAGCTCTGTACAGCTGTAACATCACTTTCTCCCCTTTGTATTCCAGACCTCGAGATAAAGGCCAACATTCCATTAGCCTTTTTGATTATTTTTTGTACCTGTCCACTAGTTTTTAGTGATTTCTGTACTTGGACCCTTAAATCTCTCTGCTCCTCCACAGTTTCTGCTTCTCACCATTTAGAAAATACTCTGATTTATCTTTCTTAGGTCCAAAGTGGATGACCTCACACTTTCCCCACATTAAACTCCATCTGCCCCAGTTTTGCCCACTCACTGAATCTCTCAATGTCCCATTGCAACTTTCTGCTCCCATCTACACCACATTCTGTGCCACCTAACTTGGTGTCATCAGCAAACTTGGATATATGGCCCTCTATTCCTTCATCTAAGTCATTAATAAATACAGTGAACAGTTGAGGCTCCAGTACAGATTCCCGGGGACACCACTAGTCACATCCTCATTATCCCGACTCTCTGCCTCCTACCTCCCAACCAATTCCCTATCCAAGCCAATAGGTTGCCTCTAATTCCATGCACTCTCATTTTTGTTAACAGTCTCTTATGTGGAACCTTATCGAATGCCTTCTGGAAGTCCATTTAAATAACAATACCATAGACACTCCCTTATTTACCTAGTGAATTACCTCCTCAAAAATTTCAACTAGATTTGTTAGTCATGACCTCCCCTTTACAAATCCACGCTGGCTCTCTCTGATCAGCTCATATTTGTTCAAGTGTTCAGTCACTCCGTTCCCAATAATAGATTCTAGAGACAGGGTCGACAGAGAGAAACTATTTCCTCTGGTGGGGGGAGTCCAGAACAAGGGGGCATAACCTTAAAATTAGAGCCAGGCCGTTCAGGGGTGACGTCAGGAAGCACTTCTTCACACAAAGGGGGAGTGGAAATCTGGAACTCTCTCCCCCAAAAGGCTGTGGATGCTGGGAATCAATTGGATCGATAGATTTTTGTTGGGTAAGGGTATCGAGGGATACGGAGCAAAGGCGGGAAAATGGAGTTGAGGTGCAGATCAGCCATGATCTAATTGAATGGCGGAACAGGCTCGAAGGGCTGAATGGCCTCCTCCTGTTCCCATGAGAGAGTATGGTGGGTTGGAGGAGTTTGAGGTATTTGAGGTAGTCAGTCATGAACGAAGCAGGTTTGAAGGGCTGAATGGCCTTTCCTCATCCCAAGCTTTCAGATGATGGGGGGAGGGGGTGCAGGATCTGACCGAGACACTGTGACGTGTCCCAGTCCTTCTGATCAGACAAGCTTGTATGTTTTATTTATTCATAGAATCATAGAATCTTACAGCACTGAAGGAGGCCATTTGGCCCATTGTGCCTGTGCCGGCTCTTTGAAAGATCTATCCAATTAGTCCCACTCTCCTGCTCTTTCCCCGTAGCCCTGCAAATTTCTCCCCTTCAAGTATTTATCCAATTCCCTTTTGAAAGTTATTATTGAATCTGCTTCCACCGCCCTTTCAGGCAGCGCATTCCAGATCATCACAACTCGCTGCGTAAAAACATCTCTCCTCATCTCCCCTCTGGTTCTTTTGCCAATTACCTTAAATCTGTGTCCTCTGGTTACCAACCCTCCTGCCATTGGAAACAGTTTCTCCTTATTTACTCTATCAAAACCCTTCATAATTTTGAACACCTCCATTAAATCTCCCCTTAACCTTCTCTGCTCTCATAGAATCATAGAATCATAGAAGTTACAACATGGAAACAGGCCCTTCGGCCCAACATGTCCATGTCGCCCAGTTTATACCACTAAGCTAGTCCCAATTGCCTGCACTTGGCCCATATCCCTCTATACCCATCTTACCCATGTAACTGTCCAAATGCTTTTTAAAAGACAAAATTGTACCCGCCTCTACTACTGCCTCTGGCAGCTCGTTCCAGACACTCACCACCCTTTGAGTGAAAAAATTGCCCCTCTGGACCCTTTTGTATCTCTCCCCTCTCACCTTAAATCTATGCCCCCTCGTTATAGACTCCCCTACCTTTGGGAAAAGATTTTGACTATCTACCTTATCTATGCCCCTCATTATTTTATAGACTTCTATAAGATCACCCCTAAACCTCCTACTCTCCAGGGAAAAAAGTCTCAGTCTATCCAACCTCTCCCTATAAGTCAAACCATCAAGTCCCGGTAGCATCCCAGTAAATCTTTTTTGCACTCTTTCTAGTTTAATAATATCCTTTCTATAATAGGGTGACCAGAACTGTACACAGTACTCCAAGTGTGGCCTCACCAATGCCCTGTACAACTTCAACAAGACATCCCAACTCCTGCATTCAATGTTCTGACCAATGAAACCAAGCATGCCGAATGCCTTCTTCACCACCCTATCCACCTGTGACTCCACTTTCAAGGAGCTATGAACCTGTACTCCTAGATCTCTTTGTTCTATAACTCTCCCCAACGCCCTACCATTAACGGAGTAGGTCCTGGCCCGATTCGATCTACCAAAATGCATCACCTCACATTTATCTAAATTAAACTCCATCTGCCATTCATCGGCCCACTGGCCCAATTGATCAAGATCCCGTTGCAATCCTAGATAACCTTCTTCACTGTCCACAATGCCACCAATCTTGGTGTCATCTGCAAACTTACTAACCATGCCTCCTAAATTCTCATCCAAATCATTAATATAAATAACAAATAACAGCGGACCCAGCACCGATCCCTGAGGCACACTGCTGGACACAGGCATCCAGTTTGAAAAACAACCCTCTACAACCACCCTCTCTCTTCTGTCGTCAAGCCAATTTTGTATCCAATTGGCTACCTCACCTTGGATCCCATGAGATTTAATCTTATGTAACAACCTACCATGCGGTACCTTGTCAAAGGCTTTGCTGAAGTCCATGTAGACCACGTCTACTGCACAGCTCTCATCTATCTTCTTGGTTACCCCTTCAAAAAACTCAATCAAATTCGTGAGACATGATTTTCCTCTCACAAAACCATGCTGACTGTTCCTAAGGAGAACAACCCCAGCTTCTCCAGTCTCTCCACATAACTGAGGTCCCTCATCCCTGGCACCATTCTGGTAAACCTCCTCTGCACCCTCTCTAAGGCCTTCACATCCTTCCCCTCTTGAAATGTTCCCTTTCTCACTTCAACCTTCCCTGATCCCCCAGAGACAGAATGCATTCGGGAGTTTATAAGCAGTCTCTGCTGCTATGCTTAACCAACGAGGTAATGGTTGTAATCTCTTTAATTCTGCATTGCTCTTAATTGGATATCTGGAAACTCATACAGAACAGAGATTGCTATTTTCTAATTTCCCATAAAGAGCACGAACATTAGTGTCACTCCCCATGGAGAACAAAGCATGGTTCTGTTCATTTCTTGTAGGGGAGAGGACAACGCTGGGAGTCTCAGCAGGGACCTGGGCTGTATGATGGAGCTGTAAAGTTTCATCATTGCACAAGATCACAACATCGATCCATGTGAGCAAGGATAGGCATCTCGCCCTAGCTCGTCCCTCTGGAGAGACCTACAGCCTGGCCCCAGTCCCTCACTGGGGTCGATGTTAGCCTGTTTATTCTGGCGTTAACAGGGTTAGAAAGGACAGGATTACGTGGAAAGATGTATTTCCCATAGCAACGCTGGGTAAAACGAAAGAACTTGCTGCGTCGTCACTGTTGTAATGTAGGAAACACGGCAGCCAATTTGTGCACAGCAAGATCCCACTAACACAGCAATGTGACAATGACCAGATAATCAGTTTTTAGTGATATTGGTTGAGGGATAAATATTGGCTAGGACACCAGGACGAACTCCCCTTCTCTAAAGGGTGGCTGTGGGATCTTTGAGAGGGCAGATAGGGCCTCAGTTTAACACCTCATCTGAAAGACGGCACCTCCAACAGTGCAGCACTCCCTCAGTACTGCACTGGGAGTGTCAGCCTGGATTTCGTGCTCAGGCCTTTGGAGTGGGACTTGAACCCACAACCTTCTGACTCCGGAGTGAGAGTGCGTCCCACTGAGCCATGGCCGATACAGGCAGCAGGAAACCATTGCACACCTGGTGTTTGGTGTTGCTATGGGATGGGCTGGGCGATGGGCAGGGGATCTTAAATGTTGAAGTCCGCCCCAGGATATTATGGGCAGTGAGCTGGAGTGGGGGATTAGACTGGGCGGCACGGGCACAGAAAAATACCAGCACCGATCTGATGAGCCAAGTGGCCTGTTTCTGTGCTGGAATGTTCTCTGATTATATGATGAGATGGGACAATTAAAAGGAAAAGCTCGTTAAGAAATGGGGCAATGAATGAATCAACAGAAACTGAGGTCAGAGGTAAGCTGCCGATGTTAATGTGACAAGTTACCGAGGATACACAGTTTGTATAAATGCAGCAACTCTCGAACGAGGGCGAGATGTTTGACTGCTGCTTATTAACACTCTGTCAGAGTTAGTCGACAAAACAAGTTCAGGGGAAAACTGAAGGATTTATTATTTAGAACTCACAACATTTCAAATTGCTCAAACGTCACCTCACATCTATAGGAAGGAACAAAAGCTCATTGGCCCCCTGCTGTGCCTGTAAATCTCCCCTCCCACTGACATCTCATTGCAGTCAGAAGCCACTTTCATGAATCTCATTGCTGCCTGCCTGGGACTGAAACGGAGAAAATACTGCATTGCTGGGAGGAGGATTGCTGCCTGGAAACTCGTTGCCGTTCACAAGTCCGCGGGTAACCGGCCTGAAATAGGCCTCCCCCGAGTCCAATTTTGTCTAATTTACATACGCACTCCGTGCCTTTTGACAAGGAGGCTGCCAGCGTCCAACAGAGGGAGCTCGCACGTTACAGATGGCAGACGGTGGGTCTGCAGTGGCGTTATACTGCCTCCTCGTCACACTGCCCGCATCCTCAGTGCAAATCGTAGAATCGTACAGCCCAGAAGGAGGCCATTCGGTCTGTCGTGACAGTGCCAGCTGTGGGAGCAACTGTTTATAAGCAGAGTGTAGAAATTAGGGAACTACCGACAGAGAGAGAGTGCACATGAGGGGGAAAAACAATGGGATTTACAAGGTGTTGACTGGACAGCACAGGCATGATGGGCCAAATGGCCTCCTTCCACGCTGTATCATTCTACCATTCCATGACTGGGGAGCAACAGAGTCAACAGCAAATAGCATTTTTATAGCACCTTTAATAAGGAAAGGGAAGTTGGAGATAGGGCGATAGTTTGCCAGGAGAGAGGAGTGGAGGGTGGGTCTTTTTGAGGATGGAGGGTGAAAGGGACGGTACCTGAGGAGAGGGAACCATTCATAACGTCGGCTAGCATGAGGACCAGGAAGGGAGGTTGGGCGATCAGCAGTTTGGTGGGTCGAGGGAGCAGGAGGCGGGTCTCATGGAGAAGATGAGCTCGGAGAGGGCATGAGGGGAGAGAAACTGGAGAGATTCCAGTGGGGGGGGGGCGGTCAGGCATAGGGCAGGTGGACCCTGGGGGAGAGGTTGGGCCTGGTGGGCGAGGGGAGGATGGGGGAAGCGGCAGAGGCGGCTGAACGGATGGTCCCAGTCCGAGGCTAGGATCAAAATACTTGGACTTTTCACCCTTGAAAGGAGGCGAATGAGAAGGGGACGGGAATAAGAGGAACTCAGCGAGCAGCAGTCAGGCTTTTGATGGGAAAGTATCGACCCAAGTGGACTGTGGTGAACCTCCGGCCATTCTCTACACGAAAGGTTATTGGTTAAACTCAAAGCTGTGGGGATTCAGGGTAAAAGCTGGGAATGGGTAAGGTAGAAAGCAATGGGTCCTGGGTAGGGGGGAAATGTCAAGGTGGGGGGGCAGTAGTGGGCGGGGATAGTATCGAGTGGGGGAGGGGGTATCGAGCAGGGGTGGTGGTATCGAGTGAGGGGGTATCGAGCGGGGGGGGGTATCGAGCGGGGTGAGAGTATCGAGCAGGGGGGGGGTGTATCGAGCAGGGGGGGGTATTGAGCAGGGGGGGGTATTGAGCAGGGGGGGTGTATCGAGCAGGGGGTATCGAGCAGGGGGGTGGTATCGAGCAGAGGGGGGGGTATTGAGCAGGGGGGGGGTATCGAGCAGGGGGGGGTATTGAGCAGGGGGGGTATTGAGCAGGGGGTGGTATTGAGCAGAGGGGGGGGTATTGAGCAGGGGGGGGGTATCGAGCAGAGGGGGGGGTATTGAGCAGGGGGGGTGTATCGAGCAGGGGGGTATCGAGCAGGGGGGGGGTATCGAGCAGAGGGGGGGGTATTGAGCAGGGGGGGTGTATCGAGCAGGGGGGTATCGAGCAGGGGGGTGGTATCGAGCAGAGGGGGGGGTATTGAGCAGGGGGGGTGTATCGAGCAGAGGGGGGGTATTGAGCAGGGGGGTGGTATCGAGCAGAGGGGGGGGTATTGAGCAGGGGGGTGGTATCGAGCAGAGGGGGGGGTATTGAGCAGGGGGGGTGTATCGAGCAGGGGGGTATCGAGCAGGGGGGGGGTATCGAGCAGGGGGTGGTATCGAGCAGAGGGGGGGGTATTGAGCAGGGGGGGTGTATCGAGCAGGGGGGGGGGTATTGAGCAGGGGGGGGGTATCGAGCAGGGGGGTATCGAGCAGGGGGGGGGTATCGAGCAGAGGGGGGGGTATTGAGCAGGGGGGGTGTATCGAGCAGGGGGGTATCGAGCAGGGGGGTGGTATCGAGCAGAGGGGGGGGTATTGAGCAGGGGGGGTGTATCGAGCAGAGGGGGGGTATTGAGCAGGGGGGTGGTATCGAGCAGAGGGGGGGGTATTGAGCAGGGGGGGTGTATCGAGCAGGGGGGGGGGTATTGAGCAGGGGGGGGGTATCGAGCAGGGGGGGGGGTATTGAGCAGGGGGGGTGTATCGAGCAGGGGGGTATCGAGCAGGGGGGGGGTATCGAGCAGGGGGTGGTATCGAGCAGAGGGGGGGGTATTGAGCAGGGGGGGGGTATCGAGCAGGGGGGGGGGTATTGAGCAGGGGGGGGGTATCGAGCAGGGGGGGGGGTATTGAGCAGGGGGGGTGTATCGAGCAGGGGGGTATCGAGCAGGGGGGGGGTATCGAGCAGAGGGGGGGGTATTGAGCAGGGGGGGGGTATCGAGCAGGGGGGTATCGAGCAGGGGGTGGTATCGAGCAGGGGGGGGGTATCGAGCAGGGGGTGGTATCGAGCAGGGGGGTATCGAGCAGAGGGGGGGGTATTGAGCAGGGGGGGGGTATCGAGCAGGGGGGTATCGAGCAGGGGGTGGTATCGAGCAGGGGGGGGGTATCGAGCAGGGGGTGGTATCGAGCAGGGGGGTATCGAGCAGAGGGGGGGGTATTGAGCAGGGGGGGTGTATCGAGCAGGGGGGTATCGAGCAGGGGGGGGGGTATCGAGCAGGGGGGGGTATTGAGCAGGGGGGGGGTATTGAGCAGGGGGGGGTGTATCGAGCAGGGGGGGGGTATTGAGCAGGGGGGGTGTATCGAGCAGGGGGGGGGTATTGAGCAGGGGGGGGTATCGAGCAGGGGGGGGGTATCGAGCAGGGGGGGGTGTATCGAGCAGGGGGGGTGTATCGAGCAGGGGGGGGTATCAAGCGGGGGGTATCGAGCAGGGGGGGGGGTATCGAGCAGGGGGGGGTGTATCGAGCAGGGGGGGTGTATCGAGCAGGGGGGGGTATCGAGCAGAGGGGGGGTATCGAGCAGGGGGGGGTATTGAGCAGGGGGCAGTACTGAGTGGGGTCCCTCCCCCTCCTATCCTCCCTCCTCTCTCCCCTCACTCCTCTCCCCTCCACCTCCTCCCTCGCCTCTCTCCCATTTAAAAAATAAGTTGGTACAAAGTAGAAACTATTTTTTTCTTTTTGTAACTTTAAGAGCCTGGGGCTCAGTGCGGGACCACTGCTGTTTCTAATTGACACCAATGACCTGGATTCAGAAACTCAACGCAAACTAGTCACAATTGCAGATGATACACAACTAGGAGGGTCAGTAGGATCGAAGGAGGCAGCTCAGAAATTCGAGGATGAGTTGAACAGGATATGTGTCAGGGCAGAACAATGGGACATGGAATTAACGGACTGGTGTAAAGTATTGCACAGAGGCAGGAAAAACCAGCAACACACACACTCCATGAATGGTGTTGAAATAGCAAAGGATGAAGTTACAGGAGTCCTTGGAGTCTCAGTAAACCCAACGTTTAACAGGTCCAATCAACGCAGAGCGGCAATCAACAAAACCAATAGGATGTTGAACTACAGAGTGAAACAGGGGGATACAAGTCAGAAGACATAATGATCAAACTGATCAGACCCACCGTGAGCACTGTGTCCAGTTCTGGTCAGACTCACCTTGAGCACTGTGTCCAGTTCTGGTCAGACCCACCGTGAGCACTGTGTCCAGTTCTGGTCAGACCCACCGTGAGCACTGTGTCCAGTTCTGGTCAGACTCACCTTGTGCACTGTGTCCAGTTCTGGTCAGACTCACCTTGAGCACTGTGTCCAGTTCTGGTCAGACCCCCACCTTGAGCACTGTGTCCAGTTCTGGTCAGACCCACCTTGTGCACTGTGTCCAGTTCTGGTCAGACCCACCTTGAGCACTGTGTCCAGTTCTGGTCACTGAGACACAAGGGAGATAGTCCAGTGCTAGAGGCAGAGCAGAGAGGAGGCACGAGTCTGATCCCAGGGTCAGGGGTCTGAGTTATGAGGAAAGACTGGAGAAACACGAGCCTTGAAAGGAGGTGTCCAAGAGGTGACCTTATAGAGAGACACAAGAGAGTTCAGGGAATGGAAAAAGTAAATCTGGACATCAGGACGTTCTTCTGCACGCAAAGAGTGACCAACACTTGGAATGGACCTTGGATGGAGTGATGGAAGTGAAGACCCTCCACAACGAAGGGACTGTAGGGTCTTTCTGGAGTGATGAGCTAAGATGGACCAATGGCCCTGGTCATCCATGAGTATCTTGTGACGTTATGTGACTGATGTCTCTTCTTCACACACAGGCTCCCAGTGGGGGAGTGAAGGCAAAACCTCTGGAGTCGTGATGGGGGAAGGGAGGATTCTGTCGAAGGGTCAGCTCGATGGGCATAATGACCTTTCTCGTCGCTACTTATCCTCGAGACCTTCCTCCAAAAGATGTTTCTCAAGAGGACAATGGGGCACATAAATTATTGTCTCCTCGTCAACCTTCAACAAGATTCTGCTGCTCAGACTTTCCTTCCAAGTTGTCAGTGTCTGTTTCACGACAGAAACTCACTTTTGCCTCTCGCTGTTACCAAGGAGCAGTAACGTTGTGTAACTCAATTAAAGACTCAGAGATTTCTTTTTATCTGTGCTGAATTACAGTTGAAATGTCCTACGAGTGAAGCCTTGCTGTCTCCTTCAGATCCCATATCTCCTCCTTGGGCCTGTCAATTCCATTTGGCGACTGACTAATCAGGAGAATGTGTCCTCTGGAAAGATTCAGATACAAGATTCAGTCTTAAATGAAAGAAGTCAGCTGGCAAGTGAAGAGCTTGTCACAAATTTGTACTTTCTAATTGACTCCAGAATCCTTTCTGCCTTTAGCACCATAAACTCCCCTTGCAGATGGTTTGACTGATTCCAAGTGATTCTTTCAGAACAGCCCGTGGTGCCTGTCACTGTGGACAACCCTTGTTCCCCTAGAGGAGAGGGGTGACCAAGTGAGTGGTGTCCCCCAGGGATCTGTCCTGGGGCCGCAGCTTTTCACTGTATTTATTAATGACTTGGATGAAGGAATAGAGAGCCATATATCCAAGTTTGCTGACGACACCAAGTTAGGTGGCACAGAATGTGGTGTAGATGGGAGAGAGTTGCAATGGGACATTGATAGATTCAGTGAGTGGGCAAAACTGGGGCAGATGGAGTTCAATGTGGGGAAAGTGTGAGGTCATCCACTTTGGACCCAAGAAAGATAAATCAGAGTATTTTCTAAATGGTGAGAAGCAGGAACTGTGGAGGAGCAGAGAGATTTAGGGGTCCAAGTACAGAAATCACTAAAAACTAGTGGACAAAAAATAATTCAAAGGGCTAATGGAATGTTGGCCTTTATCTCGAGGGAGCTGGAATACAGAGGGGTGGGAGTTATGTTCCAGTTATATAAAGTTCTGGTCAGACCCCATCTGGAATAGTGTTCAGCTCTGGGCACCGCACCTCAGGAAGGATATATTGGCCTTGGAGGGGGTGCAGTGCAGATTCACCAGAATGATACTGGGGTCAAAAGGGTTAAATTACAAGGACAGGTCGCATAAACTAGGCTTGTATTCCCTCGGATATAGAAGATTAAAGGGTGATCTGCTCACAGTGTTTAAAATGATTAAAGGATAGGGTAGATAGAGAGAAACTATTTCCTCTGGTGGGGGGATTCCAGAACAAGGGGGCAGAACCTTAAAATTAGAGCCAGGCCGTTCAGGGGTGATGTCAGGAAGCACTTCTTCACACAAAGGGGGAGTGGAAATCTGGAACTCTCTCCCCCAAAAAGCTGTTGAGGCTGGGGGTCAATTGAAAATTTCACAACTGAGATTGATAAATTTTTGTTAGGCCAGGGTATTAAGGGTCACGGAACCAAGGCGGGTAAATGGAGTTAAGATACAGATAGTCTAATAGAATGGTGGTACAGGCTCGAGGGGCTGACTGGCCTCCTCCTGTTCCTATGAATCTTGATGGGTTCTTGAGGTTTTCCACTGCATCGTTCTCCACCATTCCCATCAGAGGTTGCAGGAGTAACTAAACATTCCCCGCTGGAACCCCTCACCCTTTTAGAATGATCTAGTACACGACACGATCAACCGTCTCTGTCTATGGGACTGGCTGGTTCCCCTTGGTCAGACCCTGGCGTTTCACCTCCAACAAACTGGGCTCAATTCCGTCCCCAGACTGACGGAATAAACCTCTCCGATCTGCGGGTGTGAGAAGTGACATTTTGCACCGTTTGTTTACAGTCCAGTGACACCACCACTGCATCACCGTACCCCAATCTACCAGGTAACTGAAGATCTTTCATAGAAACAAAACCTAGGGGATATTGAGGGGATATTGAGGTGAGGCGTGTCACGCTGGGGAATGCAACATTTCCCATTTTGAGCGGGTGCCGCGTTCTCCCAGACGAGGTGCCACATTGCTCGATGTTGAGTAACGCAACCTCTCGGTTGTCCCACTCGAACCTCAGCTGAGTTCTTCTGCCTCTTCTGTCCTCACCAAAGCCGCCCCATTGCGTCTCAGAATTCAGCTCATCCAAAACTCGGCTGCCCGTATCCTAACTCGCACCAAGTTCCGTTCACCCATCACCCCCTGTGCTCGCTGAATTTAAACGCCTCAAATTCTCATCCTTGTTTTCAAATCCCTCCACGGCCTCGCCCCCTCCCTATCTCTGTAACCTCCTCCAGCCCCTACAACCCTCCGAGATCTCTGCGCTCCTCCAATTCTGGCCTCTTGTGCATCCCTGATTTTCATTGTTCCACCATTGGCGGCCGTGCCTTCAGCTGCCTAGGCCCTAAGCTCTGGAATTCCCTCCCTAAACCTCTCTACCTCTCTCTCCTCCTTTAAGATTCTCCTTAAAACCTACCTCTTTGACCAAGCTGATTTAATATCTCCTTACGTGGCTCGGTGTCAAATTTTGTCTGATCATCGCTCCTGTGAAGCGCCGTGGGATGTTTTACTATGTTAAAGGCGCTATATAAATGCAGGTTGCTGTTGTTGTTTTGTGAGTGAGCTGCAGCGCTCCCATTATGGGCTGCGGGTTAAGCCGCTCGGTGTCTGGTACCAATGGGCGGACAGTGTGCGTTTGCATGGTCCCCCCACCGGTACCTCACAATTAGCGCCAGGCTCTTATTGATGTCAGAGAGACCCAATAATCACATCACAAATTGGCTCCTGCCTCAAGCACCCAGGTCATCGGGGCAATCGGGAATGGGGACGGGGCAGCGAATGTTTGACCGTGATTTTCGGGGTGCTGCTGGGCGGAGCCCCTCAAAATAGGGGCCAATGAGTGGTCGGAACGGTTGAACCCCCTTTTTATTACCTGTGTGTACCTGAGAGAGAGAGAGAGAGAGAGGAGACGGGACTGGGACACAGCGGAGAAAGGGTTAACTTGAAGGCGGGCCATCCTGGGAGGACTGTACCATTAGTCAAGTAAATGGAGGGAAGTTCCAGATACTGAGGCCTGAATTAGATCATGATGTGGAGATGCCGGTGATGGACTGGGGTTGACAAATGTAAGGAATCTTACAACACCAGGTTATAGTCCAACTGTTTTATTTGAAAATCACAAGCTTTCGGAGGCTTTCTCCTTCGTCAGGTGAGCGAGTGTGGGATTCCATGGAAGGTTACCGCATTTATATTCAGAGAACAATACCTGGTGATTACAGATAATCTTTCCAACTACCCGTTGTCAAGGCAATCAAAGTGTTCAGACAGAGTGATGTTACCTACAGGACCACCGAATACACAAACGGCCAGAACACAAAACAGAGAGAGAGAGGGAGAGAAACATCCGAAAGGAAGAGAAAGACAGAGAATGACCCGTTGTGTTAAAAACAGATAACTTTTTTTCGCTGGTGGGGTTACGTGTAGCGTGACATGAACCCAAGATCTCGGTTGAGGCCGTCCTCGTGGGTGCGGAACTTGGCTATCAATTTCTGTTCGACGATTTTGCGTTGTCGTGTGTCTCGAAGGCCGCCTTGGAGAACGCTTACCCGAAGATTGGTGGCTGAATGTCCTTGACTGCTGAAGTGTTCCCCGACTGGGAGGGAACCCTCCTGTCTGTCCACCAGGTACATGGTTCATACTCCTGTGACTCGGCCAACGTTGTCTACCTCATACGTTGCAGGAAAGGATGCCCCGGAGCATGGTACATTGGCGAGACCATGCAGACACTGCGACAACGGATGAACGGACACCGCGCAACAATCGCCAGACAGGAGGGTTCCCTCCCAGTCGGGGAACACTTCAGCAGTCAAGGACATTCAGCCACCGATCTTCGGGTAAGCGTTCTCCAAGGCGGCCTTCGAGACACACGACAACGCAAAATCGTCGAACAGAAATTGATAGCCAAGTTCCGCACCCATGAGGACGGCCTCAACCGGGATCTTGGGTTCATGTCACGCTACACGTAACCCCACCAGCGAAAAAAAGTTATCTGTTTTTAACACAACGGGTCATTCTCTGTCTTTCTCTTCCTTTCGGATGTTTCTCTCCCTCTCTCTCTCTGTTTTGTGTTCTGGCCGTTTGTGTATTCGGTGGTCCTGTAGGTAACATCACTCTGTCTGAACACTTTGATTGCCTTGACAACGGGCAGTTGGAAAGATTATCTGTAATCACCAGGTATTGTTCTCTGACTATAAATGCGGTAACCTTCCATGGATTCCCACACTCGCTCACCTGACGAAGGAGAAAGCCTCCGAAAGCTTGTGATTTTCAAATAAAACAGTTGGACTATAACCTGGTGTTGTAAGATTCCTTACATGAATTAGATATGGTGGCTGAGATTTTCTACTCTGACGGAATGCCAGTGCGTTGTAGGCTGGGCAGAGTTCCGAGATCCGAGGAAGCCTGCTGTGGGCAGTTTTGGAAACTGGCCGTGCCAGGCCGGGGTTCAGTTGGCCCCGAAGTTGTGCACCTTGAGCTAGCTTTTAAAGATTAATACTTTTAAGGGGTCCTGCATGAAATAAACTTGGGCAATCTCAAGTCCAGTTCCGAGCGGGAATGGAGCTCCAGTACAAAAACTGATCGAGGTCCTTAAGATAATGAAAGGGTTTGACAGGGTGGACGTGGAGAAAACGTTTCCAGTTGTGGGGGAGACCAGAACTAGAGGTCATAAATATAAAATAGTCACCGATAAATCCAATAGGGAATTCAGGAAAAACTTCTTTACCCAAAGAATGTGGAACTCACTACCAGAAGGAGTAGTTGAAGCGACTAGTGCAGATGCATTTAAGGGGAAGCTCGATAAACACATGAGGGAGAAAGGAACGGAAGGATATTGTCATCGGGTGAGATGAAGTAGGGAGGGAGGAGGCTGGTGTGGAGCATAAACGCCAACGTAGACCTGTTGGGCCGAATGGCCTGTTTCTGTGCTGTAGTTTCAATGTAACTCGATTTAATTGTCCTCAGCCGACAATCTCAGTCTGAGAAGCAATGGGGCAGAAGAACTCAGCTGAGGTTCGAGTGGGACAACCGAGAGGTTGCGTTACTCAACATCGAGCAATGCGGCACCTCGTCTGGGAGAACTGCACCCGCTCAAAATGGGAAGTGTTGCATTCCCCAGCGTGACACGCCTCACCTCAATATCCCCTAGGTTTTGTTTCTATGAAAGATCTTCATTTACCTGGTAGATTGGTGCAGTGGTTGTGTCACTGGACAAATAATCCAGAGAAGGTGAGATCAAAGCTCATCAGGGCAGCTTGAGAAATTAAATTCAGTCTAAAACAAAATCTGGTGTCAGTAAAAGTGACCATGAAGCTGACAGATTGTCGTAAAAACCCAACTGGTTCACTAATGTCCTGTCGGGAAGGAAACCTGCCGTCCTTACCCGGTCTGGCCTGAATGTGATTGCACCTTGTCCTTCGAGATGGTGGAGGCCGCGGGAGTGGGAGGTGCTGTTGACATTGAGGTCACTGTGCAGAGCAGGAATATTTTGTACACTCCATCGTTTGAGGCCTGAGGTGTTTCCTCTCACCTCACGTCACCTGATCAAGGCTTCTTCGACAGCACCTCCCAAACCCGCGACCTCTACCACCTAGAAGGACAAGGGCAGCAGGCACATGGGAACGACACCACCTGCACGTTCCCCTCCAAGTCACACACCATCCCGACTTGGAAATATATCGCCGTTCCTTCATCGTCGCTGGGTCAAAATCCTGGAACTCCCTTCCTAACGTCACTGTGGGAGAACCTTCACTTCATGGACTGCAACAGTTCAAGAAGAAGGCGGCTCAGCACCACCTTCTCAAGGGGCAACTAGGGATGGGCAATAATTGCCGGCCTTGCCAGCAATGAATGAATTAAAAAAATGTGTTGCAGAACAGTGTTACACGGGTATGCGCAAAGTATTGTCAGAGGATGGAGTTACATGGGAATGACACAGGGCAATGTCACAGGGAAGTGTCACAAGTGAATGTCATAGGGCAGTGTCACAGGGCAGTGTCACAAGTGAATGTCACAGGGAATGTCACTTAGTAATGTCACAGGGCAGTGTCACATGATCAGTGTCACATGGGAATGTCACAGGGCAGTGTCACATGGGAATGTCACAGGGCAGTGTCACATGGGAATGTCACAGGGCAGTGTCACATGGGAATGTCACAGGGAATGTCACATGGGAATGTCACAGGGAATGTCACTTAGTAATGTCACTGGGCAGTGTCACATGATCAGTGTCACATTGGAATGTCACAGGACAGTGTCAAGGGCAGTGTCACATGGGAATGTCACAGGACAGTGTCACATGGGAATGTCACAGGGCAGTGTCACATGATCAATGTCACATTGGAATGTCACAGGACAGTGTCAAGGGCAGTGTCACATGGGAATGTCACAGGGCAGTGTCACATGATCAGTGTCACATTGGAATGTCACAGGACAGTGTCAAGGGCAGTGTCACATGGGAATGTCACAGGGCAGTGTCACATGGGAATGTCACAGAGCAGTGTCACATGGGAATGTCACAGGACAGTGTCAAGGGCAGTGTCACATGGGAATGTCACAGGGCAGTGTCACATGGGAATGTCACAGGACAGTGTCACACGGAAATGTCACAGGGCATTGTCATAGGGCAGTATCACATGGGACTGTCACAGGGCAATGTCACATGGGAATGTCACAGGATAGTGTCACATGGGAATGTCACAGGACAGTGTCACACGGGAATGTCACAGGGAATGTTACTTAGTAATGTCACAGGGCAGTGTCACATGATCAGTGTCACATTGGAATATCACAGGACAGTGTCACACAGGAATGTCACAGGACAGTGTCACACAGGAATGTCACAGGACAGTGCCACATGGGAATATCACAGGGAATGTTACTTAGTAATGTCACAGGGCAGTGTCACATGTTCAGTGTCACATTGGAATGTCACAGGACAGTGTCACACGGAAATGTCACAGGGCATTGTCTTAGGGCAGTATCACATGGGACTGTCACAGGGCAATGTCACATGGGAATGTCACAGGATAGTGTCACATGGGACTGTCACAGGGCAATGTCACATGGGAATGTCACAGGATAGTGTCACATGGGAATGTCACAGGACAGTGTCACACGGGAATGTCGCAGGGCAGCATCATAGGGCAGTATCACATGGGAATGTCACAGGCCAGTGTCACAAGCGAATGTCACAGGGCAGTGTCACAAGCGAATGTTACAGGACAGTGTCACATGGGAACGTCACAGGACAGTGTCACAAGCGAATGTCACAGGACAGTGTCACATGGGAATGTCACGGGACAGTGTCACAAGCGAATGTCACAGGACAGTGTCACATGGGAATGTCACAGGAAAGTGTCACAAGCGAATGCTACAGTACAGTGTCACATGGGAATGTCACAGGCCAGTGTCACATGGGAATGTCAAAGGCCAGTGTCACATGGGAATGTCACAGGAAAGTATCACATGGGACTGTCACAGGAAAGTGTCACAAGCAAATGTCACAGGACAGTGTCACAAGCGAATGCTACAGTACAGTGTCTCAAGCGAATGTCACAGGACAGTGTTACATGGGAATGTCAAAGGCCAGTGTCACATGGGAATGTCACAGGCCAGTGTCACATGGGAATGTCACAGGAAAGTGTCACAAGCGAATGTCACCGGACAGTGTCACATGGGAATGTCACAGGAAAGTGTCACAAGCGAATGTCACAGGACAGTGTCACATGGGAATGTCACAGGCCAGTGTCACAAGCGAATGTCACAGGCCAGTGTCACATGGGAATGTCACAGGAAAGTGTCACATGGGAATGTCACAGGACAGTGTCACATGGGAATGTCACAGGAAAGTGTCACAAGCGAATGGCACAGGCCAGTGTCACATGGGAATGTCACAGGACAGTGTCACATGGGAATGTCACAGGACAGTGTCACATGGGAATGTCACAGGGCAGTGTCACATGGGAATGTCACAGGCCAGTGTCACATGGGAATGTCACAGGCCAGTGTCACATGGGAATATCACCGGGCAATGTCACAAGGGAATGTCACAGGACAGTGTCACATGGGAATGGCACAGGCCAGTGTCACAAGGGAATGCCACAGGCCAGTGTCACAAAGGAATGCCACAGGTCAGTGTCACATGGGAATGTCACAGGCCAGTGTCACATGGGACTGTCACTGGACAGTGTCACATGGGAATATCACAGGAAAGTGTCACAAGCGAATGTCACAGGCCAGTGTCACATGGGAATGTCACAGGAAAGTCTCACAAGCGAATGTCAAAGGCCAGTGTCACATGGGAATGCTACAGTACAGTGTCACATGGGAATGTCACAGGCCGGTGTCACATGGGAATGTCACAGGCCAGTGTCACATGGGAATGTCACAGGCCAGTGTCACATGGGAATATCACAGGAAAGTGTCACAAGGGAATGTCACAGGCCAGTGTCACAAGGGAATGTCACAGGACAGTGTCACAGGGCAGCATCACAGGACAGTGTCACATGGGAATGTCACAGGGAAGTGTCACAGGGGAATGTCACAGGCCAGTGTCACATGGGAATATCACCGGGCAATGTCACATGGGAATATCACCGGGCAATGTCACATGGGAATGTCACAGGACAGTGTCACAGGGCAGTGTCACATGGGAATGTCACAGGACAGTGTCACATGGGAATGTCACAGGTCAGTGTCACATGGGAATGTCACAGGCCAGTGTCACATGGGACTGTCACTGGACAGTGTCACATGGGAATATCACAGGAAAGTGTCACAAGCGAATGTCACAGGCCAGTGTCACATGGGAATGTCACAGGAAAGTCTCACAAGCGAATGTCAAAGGCCAGTGTCACATGGGAATGCTACAGTACAGTGTCACATGGGAATGTCACAGGCCGGTGTCACATGGGAATGTCACAGGCCAGTGTCACATGGGAATGCTACAGTACAGTGTCACATGGGAATGTCACAGGCCAGTGTCACATGGGAATGTCACAGGCCAGTGTCACATGGGAATATCACAGGAAAGTGTCACAAGGGAATGTCACAGGCCAGTGTCACAAGGGAATGTCACAGGACAGTGTCACAGGGCAGCATCACAGGACAGTGTCACATGGGAATGTCACAGGGAAGTGTCACAGGGGAATGTCACAGGCCAGTGTCACATGGGAATATCACCGGGCAATGTCACATGGGAATGTCACAGGACAGTGTCACAGGGCAGTGTCACATGGGAATGTCACAGGACAGTGTCACATGGGAATGTCACAGGTCAGTGTCACATGGGAATGTCACAGGCCAGTGTCACATGGGACTGTCACTGGACAGTGTCACATGGGAATATCACAGGAAAGTGTCACAAGCGAATGTCACAGGCCAGTGTCACATGGGAATGTCACAGGAAAGTCTCACAAGCGAATGTCAAAGGCCAGTTTCACATGGGAATGCTACAGTACAGTGTCACATGGGAATGTCACAGGCCGGTGTCACATGGGAATGTCACAGGCCAGTGTCACATGGGAATGCTACAGTACAGTGTCACATGGGAATGTCACAGGCCAGTGTCACATGGGAATGTCACAGGCCAGTGTCACATGGGAATATCACAGGAAAGTGTCACAAGGGAATGTCACAGGCCAGTGTCACAAGGGAATGTCACAGGACAGTGTCACAGGGCAGCATCACAGGACAGTGTCACATGGGAATGTCACAGGGAAGTGTCACAGGGGAATGTCACAGGCCAGTGTCACATGGGAATATCACCGGGCAATGTCACATGGGAATGTCACAGGACAGTGTCACAGGGCAGTGTCACATGGGAATGTCACAGGACAGTGTCACATGGGAATGTCACAGGGCAATGTCACATGGGAATGTCACAGGACAGTGTCACATGGGAATGTCACAGGGCAGTGTCACATGGGAATGTCACAGGCCAGTGTCACATGGGAATATCACCGGGCAATGTCACAAGGGAATGCCACAGGACAGTGTCACAGTACACCAGCCATTCGTCAAATATCACATGATCTTGGCGAGGGTGGGGTGATATTTGGGGGGTGAGCAGTTGGTGTATGAAATGTGCTGCAGGCGGTGTGAGGAGTGAAGGAACCCGAACAGTTCCCTCGCTAATTCCCCCTCCGATCTCACTGATTAATGCAGGGGGATGACAGCACTTGAACACTGGAGAAAGTCACTCTACTAAATTACATACTTATCAGATAGACCTGAGAGTGTCTCTTGTAGAAAGAAATTTTAAATGCAGAGTGTGTGTGTATCAGTCATTACCATGGGAATGGATATTTTCAAGGTATAAAAAGAATATGGAATCCATTCAATATCCCAAATTACAGGATGAAGAGAGTGACCAATGAGAGATGGGCTAACGGGACCTTATCAGGAGTTATATGAAACATTGATTCTGAGGGAGAGACGGAACTTTATACTGAAATATTTCAGGCTGTGAATTTTATGCAGACAGTTTGTTACCAACAAAGCCCAGTCTTTAAACAAGTGTCCTGTCCTGCACTTCAATCATTTCAAAGATTATAATTAAAAGCAAACTGCAGACATGAACCACAAACTCTGCAACAGGGGCAGGGGACAGAGGGGGCAGAGAGGGGGTGGGGGGGAATAGGGGGCAGGAGGGGTGCTGAGGGAGGGAGTAGGGGGGCAGAGGGGGGAGGGGGCAGAGGGGAGGCAGGGAGGTGCAGAGGGTGGGGCCAGGGGGGCAGAGGTGGGAGGGAGCAGTGGGGAGGCAGGGAGGTGCTGAGGGAGGGGGCAGGGGGGCAGAGGGGGGAGGGGGCAGAGGGGAGGCAGGGAGGGGCAGAGGGAGGGGGGAGGGGGCAGAGGGGAGGCAGGGAGGTGCAGAGGGAGGGGGCAGGGGGCAGAGGGGGGAGGGGGCAGAGGGGAGGCAGGGAGGGGCAGAGGGAGGGGGCAGGGGGCAGAGGGGGGAGGGGGCAGAGGGGAGGCAGGGAGGGGCAGAGGGAGGGGGGAGGGGGCAGAGGGGAGGCAGGGAGGTGCAGAGGGGAGGGGCAGGGGGCAGAGGGGGAGGGGGCAGAGGGGAGACAGGGAGGTGCTGAGGGTGGGGCCAGGGGGGCAGAGGTGGGAGGGGGCAGACTTGGGCTCAGTACAGGGAAGGTGAGCAGACACTACTTCATACAGAGGGTGGTGAGTGTGTGGAACAGACTGACCAGAGAGAGGGTGGGGGCAGAGAGTGTCAGCAGGGAGAGTTACCAGAATGGTACCAGGGATGAGGGACTTCAGTTATGTGGAGAGACTGGAGAAGCTGGGGTTGTTCTCCTTAGAGCAGAGAAGGTTAAGGGGAGATTTAATGGAGGTGTTCAAAATTAAGAAGGGTTTTGATAGAGTAAATAAGGAGAAACTGTTTCCAGTGGCAGGAGGGTCGGTAACCAGAGGATACAGATTTAAGGTGATCGGCAAAAGAGCCAGAGGCGACATGAGGAAACATTGTTTTATGCAGTGAGTTGTTCTGATCTGGAATGCGCTGCCTGAAAGGGCGGTGATAACTTTCAAAAGGGAATTGGATAAATACTTGAAGGGGAGAAAATTGTAGAGATATAGGGAAAGAGCAGGAGAGTGGGATTAATTGGATAGCTCTTTCAAAGAGCTGGCACAGGCACAATGGGCCGAATGGCCTCCTTCTATGCTGTATGATTCTATGATTGTATGATTCTAAATCCAAGAGGCTTTTTTTTGATTCGTTCATGGGATGTGGGCGTCGCTGGCAAGGCCGGCATTTATTGCCCATCCCTAATTGCCCTCGAGAAGGTGGTGGTGAGCCGCCTTCTTGAACCGCTGCAGTCCGTGTGGTGACGGTTCTCCCACAGTGCTGTTAGGAAGGGAGTTCCAGGATTTTGACCCAGCGACGATGAAGGAACGGCGATATATTTCCAAGTCGGGATGGTGTGTGACTTGGAGGGGAACGTGCAGGTGGTGTTGTTCCCATGTGCCTGCTGCTCTTGTCCTTCTAGGTGGTAGAGATCACGGGTTTGGGAGGTGCTGTCGAAGAAGCCTTGGCGAGTTGCTGCAGTGCATCCTGTGGATGGTACACACTGCAGCCACAGTGCGCCGGTGGTGAAGGAAGTGAATGTTTAGGGTGGTGGATGGGGTGCCAATCAAGTGGGCTGCTTTGTCCTGGATGGTGTCGAGCTTCTTGAGTGTTGCTGGAGCTGCACTCATCCAGGCAAGTGGAGAGTATTCCATCACACTCCTGACTTGTGCCTTGTAGATGGTGGAAAGGCTTTGGGGAGTCAGGAGGTGAGTCACTCGCCGCAGAATACCCAGCCTCTGACCTGCTCTTGTAGCCACAGTATTTATATGGCTGGTCCAGTTAAGTTTCTCATCAATGGTGACCCCCAGGATGTTGATGGTGGGGGATTCGGCGATGGTAATGCCGTTGAATGTCAAGGGGAGGTGGTTAGACTCTCTCTTGCTGGAGATACATACGAACATACGAATTAAGAGCAGGAGTAGGCCATTCGGCCCCTCGAGCCTGCTCTGCCATTTGATAAGATCATGGCTGATCTGATTGTGACCTCAACCCTACTTTCCCGTCTACCTACTGTAACCTTTGACTCCCTTGTTAATCAGGAATCTATCCAACTCAGCCTTAAAAATATTCAGTGACCCTGCCTCCACCGCTATCTGGGGAAGGGAGTTCCACAGACTCACGACCCTCTGAGAGAAGAGATTTCTCCTCATCTCCGAATTAAATGGGAGACCCCTTATTTTTAAACTGTGGCCCCTAGTTCTAGTCTCTCCCACAAGGGGAAACATCCTCTCATCATCTACCCCTTCTCGTACCCAGAGATGGTCATTGCCTGGCACTTGTCTGGCGCGAATGTTACTTCCCACTTATCATCCCAAGCCTGGATGTCGTCCAGGTCTTGCTGCATGCGGGCTCGGACTGCTTCATTATTTGAAGGGTTGCGAATGGAACTGAACACTGTGCAATCATCAGCAAACATCCCCATTTCTGACCTTATGATGGAGGGAAGATCATTGATGAAGCAGCTGAAGATGGTTGGGCCGAGGACACTGCCCTGAGGAACTCCTGCAGCAATGTCCTGGGGCTGAGATAATTGGCCTCCAACAACCACTACCATCGTCCTTTGTGCTAGGTATGATTCCAGCCACTGGAGAGTTTTCCCCCTGATTCCCATCGACTTCAATTTTACTCGGGCTCCTTGGTGCCACACTCGGTCAAATGCTGCCTTGATATCAAGGGCAGTCACTCTCACCTCACCTCTGGAATTCAGCTCTTTTGTCCATGTTTGGACCAAGGCTGTAATGAGGTCTGGAGCCGAGTGGTCCTGGCAGAACCCAAACTGAGCATCGGTGAGCAGGTTATTGGTGAGTAAGTGCTGCTTGATAGCACTGTCGACGACACCTTCCATCACTTTGCTGATGATTGAGAGTAGACTGATGGGGGGGTAATTGGCCGGATTGGATTTGTCCTGCTTTTTGTGGACAGGACATACCTGGGCAATTTTCCACATTGTCGGGTTGATGCCAGTGTTGTAGCTGTACTGGAACAGCTTGGCTAGAGGCACAGCTAGTTCTGGAGCACAAGTCTTCAGCACTACAGCTGGGATGTTGTCAGGGCCCATAGCCTTTGCTGTATCCAGTGCACTCAGCCGTTTCTTGATATCACGTGGAGTGAATCGAATTGGCTGAAGACTGGCTTCTGTGATGGTGGGGATATCGGGAGGAGGCTGAGATGGATCATCCACTCGGCACTTCTGGCTGAAGATGGTTGCAAACGCTTCAGCCTTGTCTTTTGCACTCACGTGCTGGACTCCGCCATCATTGAGGATGGGGATGTTTGCAGAGCCTCCTCCTCCCGTTAGTTGTTTAATTGTCCACCACCATTCATGACTGGATGTGGCAGGACTGCAGGCTGTGTGACAGTGTCTGTGCTGAGAGAAGAGATTAAGGGTGTAAGGGACAGAGAGGATCGTATACAGAGTTGGGGCCTATAGATGGTCCCTGTCCTCTAGATCCTGCCCGTTGCCCTGTTCCTGCAGCAACTTCTCTGAAATTCAGATGCCTTCCCAAACCTTCAGCCAGAAAGGGAAGATCCAACTATAGTTTAATTTTATTCTGATAGAACAGCTACTTTCATTTATAGAGAGTCTTTAGTGTGTTTGATGGGAGGGTGTAGAGGGAGCTTTACTCTCTATTTAACCCGTGCTGTACCTGCCCTGGGAGTGTTTGATGGGACAGTGTAGAGGGAGCTTTACTCTGTATCTAACCCGTGCTGTACCTGCCCTGGGAGTGTTTGATGGGACAGTGTAGAGGGAGCTTTACTCTGTATCTAACCCGTGCTGTACCTGCCCTGGGAGTGTTTGATGGGACAGTGTAGAGGGAGCTTTACTCTGTATCTAACCCGTGCTGTACCTGCCCTGGAGAAGATGGTGCCTATTCTCAATAACCCTCCTCCGCAGCCTATTTAAATTTCCTAAGGGAGTGGGGATTTAGACATCTGTGTGGCCTAAGTGTGGGAGGGTGATTCGCACCCTCAACAATGAGCCTGTGCATGGGGTCCGTGAGCACAGCTCGGTGACCTGTGACCTGTGGCCCTTTAGGGAGGTTTGTGTCGTGGGCGTATTCTCTGGGCTAGGGTGGCCGATTGTTGGAATCCCGTGATTCGCTGGTAGTCGATGTACTCGGATTCTGGGCTGTGCTGGTATTTAATGTACTGGGATTCTGGAATTGGCTGGTATTTGATGTACTGGGAGCTCAGGATGTGCTGGGTCTGTGCCAGTCTGTGCTGGGTATGTGCCGGGTCTGTGCTGGGTCTGTGCTGGTCTGTGCTGGATCTCTGCTGGATCTGTGCCGGTCTGTGCTGGATCTGTGCTGGTCTGTGCCAGGCTGTGCTGGTCTGTGCCAGGTCTGTGCCAGGTCTGTGCTGGGTCTGTGCTGGACTGTGCTGGTCTGTGCTGGGTCTGTGCTGGACTGTGCTGGTCTGTGCCAGGTCTGTGCTGGTCTGTGCCGGGTCTGTGCTGGACTGTGCTGGTCTGTGCCGGGTCTGTGCTGGACTGTGCTGGTCTGTGCCGGGTCTGTGCCGGATCTGTGCCGGTCTGTGCTGGATCTGTGCTGGTCTGTGCCGGTCTGTGCTGGTCTGTGCCAGGTCTGTGCCGGGTCTGTGCTGGGTCTGTGCTGGACTGTGCTGGTCTGTGCTGGGTCTGTGCTGGACTGTGCTGGTCTGTGCCGGGTCTGTGCTGGACTGTGCCAGGTCTGTGCTGGTCTGTGCCGGGTCAGTGCCGGGTCTGTGCCGGGTCTGTGCTGGTCTGTGCCGGGTCTGTGCCGGGTCTGTGCTGGGTCTGTGCTGGTCTGTGCCGGGTCTGTGCTGGGTCTGTGCTGGTCTGTGCTGTGTCTGTGCCGGTCTGTGCTGGGTCTGTGCTGGTCTGTGCTGGGTCTGTGCTGATCTGTGCTGGGTCTGTGCCGGTCTGTGCTGGGTCTGTACTGGTCTGTGCCGGTCTGTGCTGGGTCTGTGCCGGGTCTATGCCGGTCTGTGCTGGTCTGTGCCGGTCTGTGCTGGGTCTGTGCCGGGTCTGACGCTGTGAGGGGGAGATACTGTCACACAGTGTAATCTTTCTGCACACACTTGCCCACAAGTAGAGAAAGGCACCAGAGATATAATGGAAAAGGAGAATGATTTGGACAATTCGCCGGGCAGTCGAATTGTTCGGTTTGGATGATTTAAGGGGTGCCTGAATGAGCACCATCGGGCGTAACAATGTGACTGAGCACAGACCCCCTCCCTCAAATCCCACCCCCCTCCAGCAACTCCACAGAACAAATCAATCACACGTGGGGTTAAATGAACTCAAATGTCTTTTCCTTTATCGACAGAAGGGAGATTGGTTTGTCGGTGAGCAGGCAGGGCCTTTAATTAAACGGTTTAGTACTGGGAGCTGGGAGATTTGTAGAACTCATCCCTCTCCTGACACCAAACCAATTTTAAACTCTGCTTTTTGCAAAATTAATGTCAGTGTTGAAATGGGCAGATTGTGAGTCGACCTATATATAAGAAAGTAAAACAGCCATTACAGGGAACAAACTGAGAACGTTGCTCACAATGAGAGCAGTGCTCTCATCAATATTAATATTCTCTCCCCTCTCTCGTTCTGCTGAAGTACAAACTCCAACTTATTAAGTGAGATGTCGAGTTATTGGCATCAATTATAGTCATTAATGGCACACTCACCCTTTAATCCCGTCTCTCGTCCAGCTGCAGAACGCAGCTCGAGGTTTCCAATTGCACCTTTCTCTCAATTAGAATCAGCACTGACGGCATTAAATAAACAGGACTGTTCTGGTGTCACTTTATTTTAATCTAAATTGGTGCCAAAGCAGAATTTATTTTATTAAAAGGGAAGGGGCTAATCTCACTTCCAATCAACGCCAACTATTAAACCTCACAATGAGACGAGCCCCCCTCAAATTCACTCGGTTAAAACAGGACAATCCCTGCGGGAGGCCTGTGCAGTGCCTGACACACCAGGGATCTGTCACATAATCACAGCTTTAAGAGGCTGGAAACAGATTGTCCAATAAAGTTTATCAGATTCTGGGTGAGGCCGAGTGGGAATTCTCGAAACAAGAATTAAAACAACATGGAAACCGTGCTGATGGTTTCCATGTTGTTTTAATTCTTGTTTCGAGAATTCCCAGATTCAAAAGATCCGGGAGTATGGATCGAGGGAGATTTCGAAAGTGGGCTTCATTCCTGACTGTACAGGGAATGTTTAGCCCATGAGGCCTGAACAGCCCCGGAACACAAAGGGGTGGAAAATATTTCACTGCTGGATAAAACTCCGGTTAGACCCCATCTGGAGATACTGCGTCCAGTTCTGGGCACCGCACCTCAGGAAGGATATATTGGCCTTGGAGGGGGCGCAGCGTAGATTCACCAGAATGATACCGGGTACATAAAAGGGTTTATCGGAGCATCCTGCTCAAACCGGCCCAGTGGAGAGGAATCACCCACCACACCAGCCGGCTACGTATCCCAGACACTCACCACTCTCTGGGGAAAGAAAAACTGCCCAACACCCAGGCTATTCCTGCTCTTGTGTCGTTTGAAGGCAGGTCCCCTGGTCCTCCCCATTCGATGGAAGCTTCACACTGGAACTGTTTTCAAATGGTACTTGGCGTTCAGTGAATTCACACTGGTTCCGAAAGTGAAACTGTACTTTGCCGACGGCTTTTGGTCTCTTTCGGTAATGATACCAATTTGTTATTGGCCCTGAAAAACATCCCCAACCAGTTACCTCAGGGTGAGGAGCCCGAAATCTTCAGGATTTAATTCATTTACAACAATGATTGAAGCAATTCACTTTAGTGCTGACACCTCGTGATTACACCCAAAATCCTCAGGAGAGGTGGAGAGGGGAGAGGTGTCCACAGTGTATATTGTACGAGGGATGGAGAGAAATGTACACAGTGTATATTGTGTCTATGATGGAGAGAGGTGTGCACAGGGTATATTGTATCTATGATGGGGAGAGGTGTACACAGGGTATATTGTATCTATGATGAGGAGAGGTACACACAGTGTATATTGTATCTATGATGAGGAGAGGTATACACAGTGTATATTGTGTCTATGATGGGGAGAGGTGTGCACAGTGTATATTGTATCTATGATGAGGAGAGGTGTACACAGGGTATATTGTATCTATGATGAGGAGAGGTACACACAGTGTATATTGTATCTATGATGAGGAGAGGTGTACACAGGGTATATTGTATCTATGATGAGGAGAGGTACACACAGTGTATATTGTATCTATGATGAGGAGAGGTATACACAGTGTATATTGTGTCTATGATGAGGAGAGGTGTACACAGTGTATATTGTATCTATGATGAGGAGAGGTACACACAGTGTATATTGTATCTATGATGAGGAGAGGTACACACAGTGTATATTGTATCTATGATGAGGAGAGGTACACACAGTGTATATTGTATCTATGATGAGGAGAGGTATACACAGTGTATATTGTGTCTATGATGGGGAAAGGTGTACACAGTGTATATTGTATCTAGGATGAGGAGAGGTACACACAGTGTATATTGTATCTATGATGAGGAGAGGTACACACAGTGTATATTGTATCTATGATGAGGAGAGGTGTACACAGGGTATATTGTATCTATGATGAGGAGAGGTGTACACAGTGTATATTGTGTCTATGATGGGGAGAGGTGTACACAGGGTATATTGTATCTATGATGAGGAGAGGTACACACAGTGTATATTGTATCTATGATGAGGAGAGGTACACACAGTGTATATTGTATCTATGATGAGGAGAGGTATACACAGGGTATATTGTATCTATGATGAGGAGAGGTACACACAGTGTATATTGTATCTATGATGAGGAGAGGTATACACAGTGTATATTGTGTCTATGATGGGGAGAGGTGTACACAGGGTATATTGTATCTATGATGAGGAGAGGTGTACACAGTGTATATTGTATCTATGATGGGGAGAGGTGTACACAGGGTATATTGTATCTATGATGAGGAGAGGTACACACAGTGTATATTGTATCTATGATGAGGAGAGGTATACACAGTGTATATTGTGTCTATGATGGGGAGAGGTGTACACAGTGTATATTGTGTCTATGATGGGGAGAGGTATACACAGGGTATATTGTATCTATGATGAGGAGAGGTGTACACAGTGTATATTGTGTCTATGATGGGGAGAGGTGTACACAGGGTATATTGTATCTATGATGGGGAGAGGTGTACACAGGGTATATTGTATCTATGATGGGGAGAGGTGTACACAGGGTATATTGTATCTATGATGAGGAGAGGTGTACACAGTGTATATTGTATCTATGATGGGGAGAGGTGTACACAGAGTATATTGTATCTATGATGAGGAGAGGTGTACACAGGGTATATTGTATCTATGATGGGGAGAGGTGTACACAGTGTATATTGTGTCTATGATGGGGAGAGGTGCACACAGGGTATATTGTATCTATGATGGGGAGAGGTGTACACTGAGTATATTGTATCTATGATGGGGAGAGGTGTACACAGGGTATATTGTATCTACGATGGGGAGAGGTGTACACAGAGTATATTGTATCTATGATGGGGAGAGGTGTACACAGAGTATATTGTATCTAGGATGAGGAGAGGTGTACACAGGGTATATTGTATCTATGATGAGGAGAGGTGTACACAGGGTATATTGTATCTATGATGAGGAGAGGTGTACACAGAGTATATTGTATCTATGATGAGGAGAGGTGTACACAGAGTATATTGTATCTATGATGAGGAGAGGTGTACACAGAGTATATTGTATCTATGATGAGGAGAGGTGTACACAGGGTATATTGTATCTATGATGAGGAGAGGTGTACACAGGGTATATTATATCTATGATGAGGAGAGGTGTACACAGAGTATATTGTATCTATGATGAGGAGAGGTGTACACAGAGTATATTGTATCTATGATGAGGAGAGGTGTACACAGGGTATATTGTATCTATGATGAGGAGAGGTGCACACAGGGAATATTGTATCTGGAATGAGGAGAGGTGTACACAGTGTATATTGTATCTGGGATGAGGAGAGGTGTACACAGTGTATATTGTATCTGGGATGAGGAGAGGTGTACACAGTGTATATTGTATCTGGGATGAGGAGAGGTGTACACAGGGTATATTGTATCTATGATGAGGAGAGGTGTACACAGGGTATATTGTATCTGGGATGAGGAGAGGTGTACACAGGGTATATTGTATCTATGATGGGGAGAGGTGTACACAGTGTATATTGTATCTAGGATGAGGAGAGGTGTACACAGTGTATATTGTATCTATGATGAGGAGAGGTGTACACAGGGTATATTGTATCTGGGATGAGGAGAGGTGTACACAGTGTATATTGTATCTGGGATGAGGAGAGGTGTACACAGGGTATATTAAGCGCCAAATTGGGCCATGTAGCGCCCGTTGTTTCGGCGCTACACGGCTCCTCCAACATCCAAGGTGGCGTCTTGGATGCGCACGCACGTTTCCTGCGTGACGTGCGCCAGACGCCATCTTGGTATAGGAGTTAACGCATGCGCTATTCCCGAACATTGGAAGCATGTAAAGTAAGGAGAAAATGGCTGCAATCAGTGTGCAACACGGATTTAAAGTGTTAAACAATAAAAAAGATGTAAACAATTTTGGACCTTAACGCTCAACTCAACGCAGAATCTTATCCCCGACCATCTGAACGTTTCTTACAGTGCCTGACGGACCCCCACCAGTGCTATTTAAAGGGCCCATGCAGGTGTTGCAGGTTAGTTGCTGGATTATTGCTTCTGACTGCTGGAGAAGTAGGAAGTGTTTTTTAAAGCTCCCTGTTCTTATTGAGAGTTCCTACACTACTTTTGAGAATGGTTTGACAGGGACTGCCTTACGGGTCAGAAAGTTACAACCCTGGTGGAACAACATTCCTGCCAACCATGGGCAGTCTGCTCGGGCTCCCACTGGGCACTGAGCACGACTGGGAGCATGCAGAGAGGCCACGCCCAGCAGGTCAAGCTGCGAGGAGACGGAGGACGAGCAGGCGCAGGGCACTGAACGGAATGCCCTACCCAATGAGGGCATTCAGGGATCAATTCTCTCACCTCAACATGACCGAGGAGGATTGCATCCGAACCCTGAGGTTCACCAAGGAAGCCGTCACCGAGATCTGTCAACTGGTGCGGCCACAACTGCAGCCCCAGAGCAGGGCGAGGACAGCATTGCCTGTGGCTGTGAAGGTCACCATGGCGCTGAATTTCTACGGCTCAGGAGCATTTCAGGCCTCTGCTGGTGACATGTGCAACATCTCACAGTATGCAGTGCGCTGCTGCATAAGGGAGGTCACAGACTCACTGTACCAGATGAGGAACAGGCTCATCACCTTCCCTCTCCACAGAGACAATCAGAACGAGCGAGCACGGGGGTTCACTCACATTGCTGACTTCCCCATGGTGCATGGTGCCATGGACTGCCCACATATTGCCCTGCGTGCCCTGCACATCAACTCGTTCGTCATCATCAACCGAAAGAGCTTCCACTCCCTCAATGTGCAGCAGGTGTGCGACCACACACATCGAATCTTGGAGGTCGATGCCCGCTACTCTGGGAGAAGCCACGCCGCCTTCGTCATGCGGCAGTCCAACGTGCCAGCCATCTTTCACCCGACTCGGCAAGTCAAAGGCTGGCTACTGGGCGACAAGGGCTACCCCCTCACGCCGTGGCTCATGACTCTGGTCAGGAATCCACGCACACGTGTACAGCAGGCCTACAATGAGAGCCATGCTGCCACACGCAACATCGTGGAGCACACCACCGGCCTCCTCAAACAACGCTTCTGCTGCCTGGACCGGTCTGGAGGAGCCCTGCAGTACTCCCCTGAGCGGGTGGGCAGATTCGTGGTGGTCTGCTGCGTGCTGCACAACCTCGCCATCATGAGGGACCAGCCTTTGTCACCAGTGATCGGAGAAGACCCTGAGCCAGAGGTGGAGGAGGAAGAGGCTGAGGAGGAAGAGACGGAGGAGCAGGAGGAGGAAGAGGCTGAGGAGGGGGAGGAGGAGGAGGAAGAGGCTAAGGAGGAGCAGGAGGAGGGGGTGGAGCCGGAAGAGGAGGTGGAGGAAGATGTAAGGGTGCAGCAGGAACCACAAGTCTTGTCTGAAAGGGCTGTGCGTGCTCGCCTGATCCGTGCCCGCGATCAATAATGTGAACCACATCCCCCAACTCACCAACTGTCCTACATTCCCCACCTTTCCCCTCCCACAAGACAATCAAATCGCCCTCCATCTGATTACACATTGGTGTCCCTCTCAGCTCATTGCATGAATAAAAACCATCACCAAATGCAAAATCAAACTCTCATTTATGGATTAATAAATGAAAATATGCAAACATAACAGAATTATTCCCCCTTGTACATTCCCTTAGTGCCTGTTGACCGTGTGCCTTTACCTATCCTAGTGCTCCTACGAGGTGCTTCCCCAGTGGCTGGAGCATGGGTGGTGGGAGGCTGCTGGCCTTCAATGGAGGAACGTCCAGATGGCCTTGGAGGACGACCTCGAGCAGCTCTGTGCCAGGAGAGCCCGGCTTCAGACTGCACCATCTCAGCATGGGCTGCAGCAGTCTGACCTGCCTGGCCGACAGGCAACAATAGGGGCACTGGCAGAGTGGCAGGGGTGGGAGCAGGGAGACTGTTGTCCTGACAGAGGACAGCAGGTCCGACTGCCATGGCGCCACTGGCACTCACACGGGGCGGCGCATCAGCAATCCTGGTGATCAGCTGGAGAACGGATTGCCGGAGTGCTTTGATGCCCTGGGAAACCCTGTTCCACGATAGCAGTAGTCTGAGCTTCCAAGGCAGCATGCCCTGTCCACAAAAAGCAGGACAAATCCAATCCGGCCAATTACCGCCCCATCAGTCTACTCTCAATCATCAGCAAAGTGATGGAAGGTGTCGTCGACAGTGCTATCAAGCGGCACTTACTCACCAATAACGTGCTCACCGATGCTCAGTTTGGGTTCCGCCAGGACCGCTCTGCTCCAGACCTCATTACAGCCTTGGTCCAAACATGGACAAAAGAGCTCAATTCCAGAGGTGAGGTGAGAGTGACTGCCCTTGACATCAAGGCAGCATTTGACCAAATGTGGCACCAAGCAGCCCCAGTAAAATTGAAGTAAATGGGAATCAGGGGGAAAACTCTCCAGTGGCTGGAGTCATACCTAGCACAAAGGAAGATAGTAGTGGTTGTTGGAGGCCAATCATCTCAGCCCCAGGGCATTGCTGCAGGAGTTCCTCAGGGCAGTGTCCTAGGCCCAACCATCTTCAGCTGCTTCATCAATGACCTTCCCTCCATCATAAGGTCAGAAATGGGGATGTTCGCTGATGACTGCACAGTGTTCAGTTCCATTCGCAACCCCTCAAATAATGAAGCAGTCCGAGCCTGCATGCAGCAAGACCTGGACAACATCCAGGATTGGGCTCATAAGTGGCAAGTAACATTCGCGCCAGATAAGTGCCAGGCAATGACCATCTCCAACAAGAGAGAGTCTAACCACCTCCCCTTGACATTCAACGGCATTACCATCGCCGAATCCCCCACCATCAACATCCTGGGGGTCACCATTGACCAGAAACTTAACTGGACCAGCCATATAAATACTGTGACTACGGGAGCAGGTCAGAGGCTGGGTATTCTGCGGCGAGTGACTCACCTCCTGACTCCCCAAAGCCTTTCCACCATCTACAAGGCACAAGTCAGGAGTGTGATGGAATACTCTCCACTTGCCTGGATGAGTGCAGCTCCAACAACACTCAAGAAGCTCGACACCATCCAAGATAAAGCAGCCCGCTTGATTGGCACCCCATCCACCACCCTAAACATTCACTCCCTTCACCACCGGCGCACTGTGGCTGCAGTGTGCACCATCCACAGGATGCACTGCAGCAACTCGCCAAGGCTTCTTCGACAGCACCTCCCAAACCCACGACCTCTACCACCTAGAAGGACAAGAGCAGCAGGCGCATGGGAAGAACACCACCTGCACGTTCCCCTCCAAGTCACACACCATCCCGACTTGGAAATATATCGCCGTTCCTTCATTGTCACTGGGTCAAAATCCTGGAACTCCCTTCCTAACAGCACTGTGGGAGAACCGTCACCACACGGACTGCAGCGGTTCAAGAAGGCGGCTCACCACCACCTTCTCAAGGGGCAATTAGGGATGGGCAATAAATGCCGGCCTCGCCAGCGACGCCCACATCCCGTGAACGAATAAAAAAAAAAGTCTGAGCTCCAAACGCAGCAGTCAGACCTTGGATGGCAGATGTTTGTGCTGCAATGGAAGCTGTGACATCAGTCATCAGCCACTGCATCATGGTTGGTTCCACAGGTGTGCTGATGGAGGTAACCACCAGTTCCATGCTGGAAAGGATGGGCTCCAAGCTCTGCGTAAAGCCCTGTGCCAAGTTGGAGCTGGACTCCTCCATGCCCCTCCTCATTGTGCGCAGGCTTTCTGGCAAGCTTTCCAGTGGCCTGAGCATTTGGTGGTGTATGCCCATCAGCCATCTTCTGTAGCCTGGCCCATCGAAGTCCTCATCCAAGTCCTCTGCAGCAGAACTAGTGAGCAACCTCGCCCTCCAGCGAACTAGCTCATCTGGTATCCGTTCCCCCCGCCCCGGCTCCTGCGCACTTGTGCTCAGTGTCTCACCACGTGCAGGTTCCTCCTCTAACCTAGCCTCTAAAGGACGTGCAGTGTCAGTCTCTGAGCTGGTGGAAGCAAGTGTCAGATCGAGTGACGGTGTGGCTTCAGTGTCTTCCTCCTCCTCCTCCTCCTCGGACGGTGCTGCCACGTGTTCTTGGGTATCTGCAATGACAAAGGGAAACAGGTTGAGTTGTGGAGTGGGGAGAGGAGCAAGTAAGACGTGCATGCTGACAGCATCTGCAGCACATGAGTCAGAAAAGATTATGGGTGGAGGAAGATGTGGGAAAGGAGAAGGATCATTAGATATGTAGAGACCCCATTGACCGGGACCTCCAGCACGGCACGTTGTAATGACTGCAGCAAAGCCCGCCCAATGATCCTAAGCACTGTCTCCTCTCAGGGGGTGAGGACGTGTAAACATGCCCGTCCACCCTCAGGTCCCTCCTGCTGGCGGGTGTTATGCGCCACCTTCTCCTGCAAGACAGAGGACAGTGTGACAGTGAGTGTCCTGCAAGGTGTGTGGGTGATGTGCCTGTCATGGTCGAATAGCTGCCAGTTTGTGTGACTTGAGTGGTGGTTGTGTGGCCTGCAAGTGTGGCACTATGTGCGGGTGAGATGCAGCATTGTGTATGGATGGGCAGTGTGTGTTGGTGGGTGGGTGGGTGACGGGAGGTGTCGTGCCTGGAGTATTGGTGCAGTTGGAAGGATGTCCCACCTGACACTTGCATTCGCTCACCTTGACCACTCGTGTCAAATCATTGAATTTCTTGCGGCACTGCACCCACGTGCGTGGTGCAATTCTCCTCGCATTCACCTCCTGCGCCTGCCAATGCCGAGCCAGCTGTAGTCTAGACGGTCTCCGGCCACCCTGCGGGTACATGGCCACCCTCCTCTGGTCCACACCTTCCAGCAGGGCCTCCAGAGTATCGTCGGACAAACTTGGTGCCCGCTCTCTTGCTGGTGCAGCTGCTCGTGATGCCATTCTCCCTTCTCCTCCTTGGCTGTGCATCTGCCATTGGAAATGTGCCTGCACCTTTAAGCAGTGCAGGCTGCTGATGACGTGCGCTGTCCACGCCCCATTTCCAACTTCCTCATTCTCCGTGCAGCCTCTCAGCAGCGAGGGCTGCGATTGTTGCACGGAGATTTCAGGGTAAGTAGCAGGCGGCACGAAGCTCACGTGCTGCCTGCGGAGGGTACATTGGGCGCGGGGTGGCGCTACCATCGCCCAGAACGGACCCTTATCCAATTTTCCCCCAATGTGTCTATTGATAGGGAGAGGTGTACACAGGGTATATTGTATCTATGATGGGGAAAGGTGCACACAGGGTATATTGTATCTATGATGGGGAAAGGTGTACACAGGGTATATTGTATCTATGATGGGGAGAGGTGTACACAGGGTATATTGTATCTATGATGGGGAAAGGTGTACACAGGGTATATTGTATCTATGAAGGGGGAAAGGTGTACACAGGGTATATTGTATCTATGATGGGGAGAGGTGTACACAGGGTATATTGTATCTAAGATGGGGAGAGGTGTACACAGTGTATATTGTATCTATGATGGGGAAAGGTGTACACAGTGTATATTGTATCTATGATGGGGAAAGGTGTACACAGTGTATATTGTATCTATGATGAGGAGAGATGTACACAGTGTATATTGTATCTATGATGGGGAGAGGTGTACACAGGGTATATTGTATCTAAGATGGGGAGAGGTGTACACAGGGTATATTGTATCTATGATGAGGAGAGGTGTACATAGTGTATATTGTATCTAGGATGACGAGAGGTGCACACAGGGTATATTGTATCTATGATGGGGAGAGGTGTACACAGTGTATATTGTATCTATGATGGGGAAAGGTGTACACAGTGTATATTGTATCTATGATGGGGAAAGGTGTACACAGTGTATATTGTATCTATGATGAGGAGAGGTGTACACAGGGTATATTGTATCTATGATGGGGAAAGGTGTACACAGGGTATATTGTATCTAGGATGGGGAGAGGTGTACACAGTGTATATTGTATCTATGATGAGGAGAGGTGTACACAGGGTATATTGTATCTATGATGGGGAGAGGTGTACACAGTGTATATTGTATCTATGATGAGGAGAGGTGTACACAGGGTATATTGTATCTATGATGGGGAGAGGTGTACACAAGGTGTATTGTATCTAGGATGGGGAGAGGTGTACACTGGGTATATTGTATCTATGATGGGGAGAGGTGTACACAGGGTATATTGTATCTATGATGGGGAGAGGTGTACACAGGGTATATTGTATCTAGGATGGGGATAGGTGTACACTGGGTATATTGTATCTATGATGGGGAGAGGTGTACACAGTGTATATTGTATCTATGATGGGGAGAGGTGTACACAGGGTATATTGTATCTATGATGGGGAGAGGTGTACACAGGGTATATTGTATCTAGGATGGGGATAGGTGTACACTGGGTATATTGTATCTATGATGGGGAAAGATGTACACTGGGTATATTGTATCTATGATGGGGAGAGGTGTACACTGGGTATATTGTATCTATGATGGGGAAAGATGTACACTGGGTATATTGTATCTAGGATGGGGAGAGGTGTACACAGGGTATATTGTATCTAGGATGGGGAGAGGTGTACACAGGGTATATTGTATCTAGGATGGGGAGAGGTGTACACAGGGTATATTGTATCTAGGATGGGGATAGGTGTACACTGGGTATATTGTATCTATGATGTGGAAAGATGTACACTGGGTATATTGTATCTATGATGGGGAGAGGTGTACACAGGGTATATTGTATCTAGGATGGGGATAGGTGTACACTGGGTATATTGTATCTATGATGGGGAAAGATGTACACTGGGTATATTGTATCTATGATGGGGAAAGATGTACACTGGGTATATTGTGTCTAGGATGGGGAAAGATGTACACTGGGTATATTGTATCTAGGATGGGGAAAGATGTACACTGGGTATATTGTATCTATGATGGGGAGAGGTGTACACTGGGTATATTGTATCTATGATGGGGAGAGGTGTACACAGTGTATATTGTATCTATGATGGAGAGAGGTGTACACAGGGTATATTGTATCTATGATGGGGAGAGGTGTACACAGGGTATATTGTATCTATGATGGGGAAAGGTGTACACAGTGGATATTGTTGATGTGAAGTATTAATAACTAAAGGGATTATTAAGTACTCACAAGAGTTTAGTGCATCAATAAAAAAGCGCAGAAAACACATTCTGCCTTTTAAGTGAAACAGCAAAGTAATTTGTGTGAAAGGTTGGATTGTTTCTGCTCGAATAAACTTTGTCTTGCTGCAGTCGAGTGTTGTTTATGACCAGGGGTCAGTGGAATGTAATGAAATCTCTGTGTTTTGTTGTTTTTATGGACAGTTTCTCACTCAATAATTGAGGCAGTCGCTGTGTTTGGGAGAATCAGGATTCAGCTCCAGAAACCAATCAGTCAGGTGTTGTGAATCTCATCCAATTCGTCCATGCCCAGGGGTGAACTTTGCACACATGCGTGCCCACACTCATACACATGAACGCACACACACACGCGCACACACGTGCGCACACATATAAACACATACACACACACAAACACACACACACAAACACACACACAAACACACACACTCACACACAAACACACAAACACACACAAACACACACACTCACATACAAACACACACAAACACACACACTCACACACAAACACACAAACACACACACACAAACACACACACTCACACACACACTCACACACACAAATACACACACTCACACACAAACACACACACTCACACACAAACACACACACAAACACACACAAACACAAACACACACACAAACACACACACTCACACACTTACACACAAACACAAACACACACACAGACACATACAAGCATAAACAAACACACACTCACACACAAACACAATCAAGCATAAACAAACAGACTTACACACAAACACACAAATACACACACTTACACACAAACACACACACAAACACATACATTTATACACAAACACACATACTCACACACAAACACATACACTCACACACAAACACACACACACAAAAACACACACTTACACACAAACACACACACATACAAACACATACACTCACACACTCACACACAAACACATACACTTACACGCAAACACATACACTCATACACAAACACACACTCACACATAAACACACACACACACAAACACACACACACGTTCCTTCATTGTCGCTGGGTCAAAATCCTGGAACTCCCTTCCTAACAGCACTGTGGGAGAACCTTCACCACACGGACTGCAGCGGTTCAAGAAGGCGGCTCACCACCACCTTCTCAAGGGCAATTAGGGATGGGCAGTAAATGCCGGCCTCGCCAGCGACGCCCACATCCCATGAACGAATAAAAAAAAAACACACAAACACATACACCCATAAACAAATGCACCCTCACAGACAAACACACACACTTACACGCAAACACATACACTCACACACAAACACACAACCACACACACAAACACATACACTCATAAACAAATGCACACTCACATACAAACACATACACTCACACACAAACACACACTCACACATAAACACACACACAAACACACAACCACACACACAAACACATACACTCATAAACAAACGCACACTCACATACAAACACACACACTCACACACAAACACACACACTTACACACAAACACATACACTCATAAACAAACGCACACTCACATACAAACACACACACTCACACACAAACACACACACTTACACACAAACACATACACCCATAAACAAATGCACCCTCACAGACAAACACACACACTTACACGCAAACACATACACTCACGCACAAACACACACTCACACATAAACACACACACAAACACACACACAAATACACACACTTACACGCAAACACATACACTCACACACAAACACACACTCACACATAAACACACACACACAAACACACAACCACACACACAAACACATACACTCATAAACAAACGCACACTCACATACAAACACACACACTCACACACAAACACACACACTTACACACAAACACATACACTCATAAACAAACACACACACTTACATGCAAACACATACACTCACACACAAACACACACTCACACATAAACACACACACAAACACACACACAAATACACACACTTACACGCAAACACATACACTCACACACAAACACACACTCACACATAAACACACACACACAAACACACAACCACACACACAAACACATACACTCATAAACAAACGCACACTCACATACAAACACACACACTCACACACAAATACACACACTTACACGCAAACACATACACTCACACACAAACACACACTCACTCACAAACACACACACACAAACACACACACTCACACACAAACACACACACACACAAACACATACACTCACACACAAACACATACACACACACTCACACATAAAGACATACACTCACACACAAACACACACACATAAACACACACACAAACACACACACTACACACAAACACACACAAACACATACACTCATAAACAAATGCACACTCACACACTCACACAAACACACACACACAAACACACACACTCTCACACACACACACTCTCACACATACTCTCTCACACACACACACACTCTCTCTCACACACAAACACACACACTCTCACACACTCACACAAACACACACACACAATCACATACACTCACACAAACACACACACAAACACATACACTCACACACAAACACATACACTCACATACAAACACACACTCTCACGCAAACACACAAAAACACACACCTGCACACACACCACACACCCACATCTCCCCATATCCCTCAATCCCACCTTGATGAGCACAATTAATCTGGTTGAGGAGGAACATAGGAACAGGAGTAGGCCATTCAGCCCCTCGTGCCTGCTCCGCCATTTGATAAGATCATGGCTGATCTGTGATCTAACTCCATATACCTGCCTTTGGCCCATATCCCTTAATACCTTTGGTTGCCAAAAAGCTATCTATCTCAGATTTAAATTTAGCAATTGAGCTAGTATCAATTGCCGTTTGCGGAAGAGAGTTCCAAACTTCTACCACCCTTTGTGTGTAGAAATGTTTTCTAATCTCACTCCTGAAAGGTCTGGCTCTAATTTTTAGACTGTGCCCCCTACTCCTAAAATCCCCAATCAGTGGAAATAGTTTCTCCCTATCCACCCTATCTGTTCCCCTTAATATCTTATAAACTTCGATCAGATCACCCCTTAACCTTCGAAACTCCAGAGAATACAATCCCAATTTGTGTAATCTCTCCTCGTAACTTAACCCTTGAAGTCCGGGTATCATTCTAGTAAACCTACGCTGCACTCCCTCCAAGGCCATTATGTCCTTCCGAAGATGCGGTGCCCAGAACTGCTCGCAGTACTCCAGGTGCAGTCTAACCAGGGTTTTGTATAGCTGCAGCATAACTTCTGCCCCCTTGTACTCTAGTCCTCTCGATATAAAGGCCAGCATTCCATTTGCCTTCTTGATTATTTTCTGCACCTGTTCATGACACTTCAATGATCTATGTACCTGAACCCCTAAGACCCTTTGGACATCCACTGTTTTTAACTTTTTACCATTTAGAAAGTACCCTGTTCTATCCTTTTTTGATCCAAAGTGGATGACCTCACATTTGTCTGCATTGAATTCCATTTATAGAATCATAGAATCATAGAAGTTACAACATGGAAACAGGCCCTTCGGCCCAACATGTCCATGTCGCCCAGTTTATACCACTAAGCTAGTCCCAATTGCCTGCACTTGGCCCATATCCCTCGATACCCATCTTCCCCATGTAACTGTCCAAATGCTTTTTAAAAGACAAAATTGTACCCGCCTCTACTACTGCCTCTGGCAGCTCGTTCCAGACACTCACCACCCTTTGAGTGAAAAAAATTGCCCCTCTGGACCCTTTTGTATCTCTCCCCTCTCACCTTAAATCTGTGCCCCCTCGTTATAGACTCCCCTACCTTTGGGAAAAGATTTTGACTATCGACCTTATCTATGCCCCTCATTATTTTATAGACTTCTATAAGATCACCCCTTAACCTCCTACTCTCCAGGGAATAAAGTCCCAGTCTGTCTAACCTCTCCCTGTAAGTCAAACCATCAAGTCCCGGTAGCATCCTAGTAAATCTTTTCTGCACTCTTTCTAGTTTAATAATATCCTTTCTATAATAGGGTGACCAGAACTGTACACAGTACTCCAAGTGTGGCCTCACCAATGCCCTGTACAACTTCAACAAGACATCCCAACTCCTGCATTCAATGTTCTGACCAATGAAACCAAGCATGCTGAATGCCTTCTTCACCACCCTATCCACCTGTGACTCCACTTTCAAGGAGCTATGAATCTGTACTCCTAGATCTCTTTGTTCTATAACTCTCCCCAACGCCCTACCATTAACGGAGTAGGTCCTGGCCCGATTCGATCTACCAAAATGCATCACCTCACATTTATCTAAATTAAACTCCATCTGCCATTCATCGGCCCACTGGCCCAATTTATCAAGATCCCGTTGCAATCCTAGATAACCTTCTTCACTGTCCACAATGCCACCAATCTTGGTGTCATCTGCAAACTTACTAACCATGCCTCCTAAATTCTCATCCAAATCATTAATATAAATAACAAATAACAGCGGACCCAGCACCGATCCCTGAGGCACACCGCTGGACACAGGCATCCAGTTTGAAAAACAACCCTCGACAACCACCCTCTGTCTTCTGTCGTCAAGCCAATTTTGTATCCAATTGGCTACCTCACCTTGGATCCCATGAGATTTAACCTTATGTAACAACCTACCATGCGGTACCTTGTCAAATGCTTTGCTGAAGTCCATGTAGACCACGTCTACTGCACAGCCCTCATCTATCTTCTTGGTTACCCCTTCAAAAAACTCAATCAAATTCGTGAGACATGATTTTCCTCTCACAAAACCATGCTGACTGTTCCTAATTAGTCCCTGCCTCTCCAAATGCCTGTAGATTCTGTCCCTCAGAATACCCTCTAACAACTTACCCACTACAGATGTCAGGCTCACTGGTCTGTAGTTCCCAGGCTTTTCCCTGCCGCCCTTCTTAAACAAAGGCACAACATTTGCTACCCTCCAATCTTCAGGCACCTCACCTGTAGCGGTGGATGATTCAAATATCTCTGCTAGGGGACCCGCAATTTCCTCCCTAACCTCCCATAACGTCCTGGGATACATTTCATCAGGTCCCGGAGATTTATCTACCTTGATGCGCGTTAAGACTTCCAGCACCTCCCTCTCTGTAATATGTACACTCCTCAAGACATCACTATTTATTTCCCCAAGTTCCCTAACATCCATGCCTTTCTCAACCGTAAATACCGATGTGAAATATTCATTCAGGATCTCACCCATCTCTTGTGGTTCCGCACATAGATGACCTTGTTGATCCTTAAGAGGCCCTACTCTCTCCCTTGTTACCCTTTTGCCCTTTCACCAAATCTATCAATATCGCTTTGTAATTTTATGTTTTCATCTACACTGCTTACAATGCCACCAATCTTTGTGTCATCGGCAAACTTAGATATGAGACTTTCTATGCCTTCATCTAAGTCGTTAATAAATATTGTGAATAATTGAGGCCCCAAGACAGATCCCTGCGGGACTCCACTAGTCACATCCTGCCAATGTGAATACTTACCCATTATCCCTACTCTCTGTCGCCTTTCGCTCAGCCAACTTCCTAACCAAGTCCGTACTTTTCCCTCGATTCCATGGGCTTCTATCTTAGCTAACAATCTATTATGTGGGACTTTATCAAATGCCTTCTGGAAGTCCATATAAATAACATCCATTGACATTCCCCTGTCCACTACTTTAGTCACCTCTTCAAAAAATTCAATCAGGTTTGTCAGGCACGACCTACCTTTCACAAATCCATGCTGGCTCTCTCTGATTAACTGAAAATTCTCGAGGTGTTCAGTCACCCTATCCTTAATTATAGACTCCAGGATTTTCCCCACAACAGATGTTAGGCTAACTGGTCTATAATTCCCTGGTTTCCCTCTCTCTCCTTTCTTAAAAAGCGGAGTGACATGTGCAATTTTCCAATCTAGAGGGACAATTCCTGAATCTAGAGAACGTTGAAAGATTATAGTTTGGGCATCTGCAATTGCTCATCTACTTCCTTTAAAACCCTGGGATGGAAACCATCTGGTCCTGGGGATTTGTCACTCTTTAGTGCGATTATTTTCTTCATTACTGTTGCTTTACTTATGTTAATTTTATCGAGTCCCTGTCCCCGATTCAATATTAGTTTTCTTGGGATTTCCGGCATGCTATCCTCTTTTTCTACTGTAAATACTGACGCAAAGCAATTATTCAACATGTCCGCCATTTCCCCATTGTCAATGACAATATCCCCACTTTCAGTTTTTAAGGGGCCAACACTGCTCCTGACCACCCTCTTTTTCCTAATATAACTATAGAAGTTCTTCGTATTGGTTTTGATATCCCTTGCAAGTTTCTTTTCATACTCTCTTTTTGTAGCTCTTACTATCTGTTTTGTGACCCTTTGTTGATCTTTGTATCTTTCCCATTCGCCAGGATCTGTGCCATTTTTTGCCTTTTTGTATGCCCTTTCCTTACGTCTTATACTGTCCCTTACCTCTTTAGTTGTCCATGGCTGTTTTTTTTGGCAAGTAGAGTTCTTGCCCCTCAGGGGTATAAACCGGTTCTGTATCTCGTTAAATGTTTCTTTAAACATTTCCCACTGATCATCAGTCGTTTTACCCATTAACAGATTTGCCCAGTTTACTGTGGACAGTCTCTGTCTCATCCCATTGAAGTCGGCCTTACCCAAGTCTAGAATCTTAGCAGCTGATTCACTTTTTTCCCTTTTTTTTTATTCGTTCACAGGATGTGGGCGTCGCTGGCGAGGCCGGCATTTATTGCCCATCCCTAATTGCCCTTGAGAAGGTGGTGGTGAGCCGCCTTCTTGAACCGCTGCAGTCCGTGTGGTGACGGTTCTCCCACAGTGCTGTTAGGAAGGGAGTTCCAGGATTTTGACCCAGCGATGATGAAGGAACGGTGATATATTTCCAAGTCGGGATGGTGTGTGACTTGGAGGGGAACGTGCAGGTGGTGTTGTTCCCATGTACCTGCTGCTCTTGTCCTTCTAGGTGGTAGAGGTCGCGGGTTTGGGAGGTGCTGTCGAAGAAGCCTTGGCGAGTTGCTGCAGTGCATCCTGTGGATGGTGCACACTGCAGCCACAGTGCGCCGGTGGTGAAGGGAGTGAATGTTTAGGGTGGTGGATGGGGTGCCAATCAAGCGGGCTGCTTTATCTTGGATGGTGTCGAGCTTCTTGAGTGTTGTTGGAGCTGCACTCATCCAGGCAAGTGGAGAGTATTCCATCACACTCCTGACTTGTGCCTTGTAGATGGTGGAAAGGCTTTGGGGAGTCAGGAGGTGAGTCACTCGCCGCAGAATACCCAGCCTCTGACCTGCTCTCGTAGCCACGGTATTTATATGGCTGGTCCAGTTAAGTTTCTGGTCAATGGTGACACCCAGGATGTTGATTGTGGGGGATTCGGCGATGGTAATGCCGTTGAATGTCAAGGGGAGGTGGTTAGACTCTGTCTTGTTGGAGATGGTCATTGCCTGGCACTTATCTGGCGCGAATGTTACTTGCCACTTATGAGCCCAAGCCTGGATGTTGTCCAGGTCTTGCTGCATGCGGGCTCGGACTGCTTCATTATTTGAGGGGTTGCGAATGGAACTGAACACTGTGCAGTCATCAGCGAACATCCCCATTTCTGACCTTATGATGGAGGGAAGGTCATTGATGAAGCAGCTGAAGATGGTTGGGCCTAGGACACTGCCCTGAGGAACTCCTGCAGCAATGTCCTGGGGCTGAGATGATTGGCCTCCAATAACCACTACCATCTTCCTTTGTGCTAGGTATGACTCCAGCCACTGGCGAGTTTTCCCCCTGATTCCCATTGACTTCAATTTTACTAGGGCTCCTTGGTGCCACACTCGGTCAAATGCTGCCTTGATGTCAAGGGCAGTCACTCTCACCTCACCTCTGGAATTCAGCTCTTTTGTCCATGTTTGGACCAAGGCTGTAATGAGGTCTGGAGCCGAGTGGTCCTGGCGGAACCCAAACTGAGCATCGGTGAGCAGGTTATTGGTGAGTAAGTGCCGCTTGATAGCACTGTCGACGACACCTTCCATCATTTTGCTGATGATTGAGAGCAGACTGATGGGGCCGTAATTGGCCGGATTGGATTTGTCCTGCTTTTTGTGGACAGGACATACCTGGGCAATTTTCCACATTGTCGGGTAGATGCCAGTGTTGTAGCTGTACTGGAACAGCTTGGCTAGAGGCGCAGCTAGTTCTGGAGCACAAGTCTTCAGCACTACAGCTGGGATGTTGTCGGGGCCCATAGCCTTTGCTGTATCCAGTGCACTCAGCCGTTTCTTGATATCACGTGGAGTGAATCGAATTGGCCGAAGACTGACTTCCGTGATGGTGGGGATATCGGGAGGAGGCCGAGATGGATCATCCACTCGGCACTTCTGGCTGAAGATGGTTGCAAATGCTTCAGCCTTGTCTTTTGCACTCACGTGCTGGACTCCGCCATCATTGAGGATGGGGATGTTTGCAGAGCCTCCTCCTCCCGTTAGTTGTTTAATTGTCCACCACCATTCACGACTGGATGTGGCAGGACTGCAGAGCTTTGATCTGATCCGTTGGTTGTGGAATCGCTTAGCTCTGTCTGTAGCATGTTGCTTCCGCTGTTTAGCATGCATGTAGTCCTGAGTTGTAGCTTCACCAGGTTGGCACCTCATTTTTAGGTACGCCTGGTGCTGCTCCTGGCATGCTCTTCTGCACTCCTCATTGAACCAGGGTTGATCCCCTTGCTTGTTGGTAATGGTAGAGTGAGGAATATGCCGGGCCATGAGGTTACAGATTGTGCTGGAATACAAATCTGCTGCTGCTGATGGCCCACAGTGCCTCAGGGATGCTCAGTTTTGAGCTGCTAGATCTGTTCTGAATCTATCCCATTTAGCACGGTGGTAGTGCCACACAACACGTTGGATGGTGTCCTCAGTGCGAAGACGGGATTTCATCTCCACGAGGACTGTGCGGTGGTCACTCCTACCAATACTGTCATGGACAGATGCATTTGCGACAGGTAGATTGGTGAGGATGAGGTCAAGTAAGTTTTTCCCTCTACATTGAACTCGATCATGTTATGATCGCTATTGCATCGATGTTCACACACAGTTAAGCTGTTAACTAAATCTGGTTCATTACTCATTACTAAATCTAGTATGGCTTGCCCCCTTGTTGCCTCTAGGACATACTGCTGTAGAAAACTATCCCGGACACACTCAAGAAATTCACTACCTTTCTGACAGTTGCTAGTCTGCTTTCCCCAATCTATGTGAAGGTTAAAGTCCCCCATTAAGACCACTATGCCTTTCTTACACGCTTGTCTAATCTCTGCATTTATACAATCGAGCACTTCAGAGCTGCTGCCAGGGGTCCTATACACAACTCCCACTATAGTCTTAGATCCTTTTCTATTTCTCAATTCAACCCATAAGGTCTCTATTGGCTGTTTACCTCTCGTTATATCCTCCTTTATCATTGAAGTGATTTCATCTCTAATCACTAAGGCTACTCCTCCCCCTCTTCCATTTTCGCTATCTCTCCTGTAGACCTTATAACCCGGTATATTTAGTTCCCAATCTTGACCATCCTGCAGCCATGTCTCAGTAATAGCTATCATGTCATACCCTCCAATTTGAATTTGAACCTGTAGTTCATTTAATTTATTCCTTATACTCCGTGCATTTGTATATATAGAACTTTTAATTGGGCCACACACCCTAGCCTGACCTTCAGCTTTGATGCTGGGTTAATCGCCTTACACCTTCTAGTTTTCACTTTATCTGTAGTGTCTAAAGTACACTTTCTGCTGCTCTACGCTTTTCCCTTTCACTTGTTCTTGAACAACTGTTTGTACTATTTGTATTGTAAATTTCCCTTGGGTCTTCCCCTCTCTTGCTGCTCTCAACTTTACTCCCTTCTGACTCCCTGCTCAGGTTCCCATTCCCCTGCCACTCTCGTTTAAACCTTCCCCAACAGCACTAGCAAACACCCCCGCGAGGACATTGGTCCCAGTCCTGCTCGGGTGTAACTTGTCCGCTTGTTCAGGTCCCACCTTCCCCAGAACCGGTCCCAATGTCCCAGGAATCTAAATACCTCCCTCCTACACCATCCCTGCAGCCATGCATTCATCCGGTCTATTCTCCTGTTCCTATACTCACAAGCACGTGTCACTGGGAGTAATCCTGAGATCACTTCCCTTGAGGTCCTGCTTTTTAACTTATTTCCTAACTCCTTAAATTCACCTTGCAGGACCTCATCCCTTTTTTTAACCTATGTCGTTGGTACTGATATGGACCATGACTACTGGCTGTTCACCCTCCCCCTCCAGAATGTCCTGCAGCTGCTCCGTGACATCCTTGACCCTAGCACCAGGGAGGCAACATACCATCCTGGAGTCACGTTTGCGGCCGCAGAAACGCCTATCTGTTCCCCTATCTATTGAATCCCCTATTGCTATTGCTCTCCTGACCTTTCTCCTCACCCCTGTACAGCTGAGCCACCCATGGTGCTATGTACTTGGCCCCAGCTGCAGTCCTCAGAGGAACCCTCTCCCCCACCAGTACCCAGAACTGAATACTGGTTAGAGAGTGAGATGCCCCCAGGGGACTCCTGCACTACCTGCCTCGTCCTCCTTGTCTGTCTGGCAGTCACCCAGTCCCTCTCTGCCTGCACTCTCTTAAGCTGTGGGGTGACCACCTCCTGAAACGTACCATCCACGTAGCTCTCAGCCTCACGGATGCACTGTAGTGACGCCAGCTGCTGCTCAAGGTCCGAAACCCGGAGCTCGCGCTCCTCCAACTGACGACACTTCCTGCACCTGTGGTTATCCAGGACATGGGAAGCGTCCTGGAGTTCCCACATGGCAAAGGATGCGCATTCGATGGGACTGTGGTGCCCTGCCATGCTTCGATTTATTAGGAATCTTACAACACCAGGTTATAGTCCAACAAATTTATTTTAAAATCACAAGCTTTCGGAGATTATCCCCTTCGTCAGATGAATGAGTGAAAAGGTTCTCAAATCGCATATCTTATACTATGTTGGGACAGCATCACACCAATCAAAAGGTGTCGTTGTTATTCAAACAGGCCAGTCACGGAGAACAGCACGTCCCAGTACACTGGATATACATTGTGTCTATTATACAGACAGACAGAAAGAAACTCAAAATGGCAGAGAGAGAGAGAGAGAGAATATTAAAAAACATATAATTTTTTCCCCCCTTTTTACTGGTGGGGTTACGTGTAGCGTGACATGAACCCAAGATCCCGGTTGAGGCCGTCCTCATGGGTGCGGAACTTGGCTGTCAACTTCTGCTCGACGATTTTGCGTTGTCGTGTGTCTCGAAGGCCGCCTTGGAGAACGCTTACCCGAAGATCGGTGGCTGAATGTCCATGACTGCTGAAGTGTTCCCCGACTGGGAGGGAACCCTCCTGTCTGGCGATTGTTGCGCGGTGTCCGTTCATCCGTTGTCACAGTGTCTGCATGGTCTTGCCAATGTACCATGCTCCGGGGCATCCTTTCCTGCAACGTATGAGGTAGACAACGTTGGCCGAGTCACAGGAGTATGAACCATGTACCTGGTGGGTGGTGTCCTCTCGTGTGATGGTGGTATCTGTGTCGATGATCTGGCATGTCTTGCAGAGGTTGCCGTGGCAGGGTTGTGTGGTGACTGGCCTGTTTGAATAACAACGACACCTTTTGATTGGTGTGATGCTGTCCCAGCCTAGTATAAGATATGCGATTTGAGAACCTTTTCACTCATTCATCTGACGAAGGGGATAATCTCCGAAAGCTTGTGATTTTAAAATAAATTTGTTGGACTATAACCTGGTGTTGTAAGATTCCTTACATTTGTCCACCCCAGTCCATCACCGGCATCTCCACTCCATTTATTAGATTAACTTAAACCAAGCAAAAATGTTCTGTTGGCTGCATGATCTTTGTGAATGTCTTTACAATTTCTGTACACAAATACCCAGATCAAGTCTCTCCCATTGACTCAAACACTAGTGATGATTTAATGCTCTCCTGGTGACGAATGCCTTTTTGGTGGTTTTCCCTTGAGAAGGATTCAATGTTTTGTTTTTGAGTGAACAACAATCGGTCGTGTGGGAGGGAGAGTGGATAGGAGGGGGGTGGGGAGTGGGCGGGGGAGGGGGAGTGGGCGGGGGAGGGGGAGTGGGCGGGGGAGGGGGAGTGGGCGGGGGGAGGGGGAGTGGGCGGGGGAGGGGGAGTGGGCGGGGGGGAGGTGCAAAATCATTATCTCTTCCTTCCAAAAAAAAATGAGAGCGCAGAGGTCTGAAGACTGAGTACATTCAGAAGAAATGAAGAAATTACAAGTTAGCAGAGTGTGAAGAATGAAGACACCCTGAGCTTTAGCTCTGGTGGAGATCTGACCTCAGGCTCAGTGGGACAGAGTCGGAGATGGAAAGTACTCCATGCGTGTTTGATTTTAACAGGGATTAACTGGGGTTAAATCAGCTCCTATGAGATGGGGGGTGAGTTCCACTCGGGCCCTTTGTTCCAGTTGATTCCATCTCCCGCAGGAGTGACGGTATTTGTGATCGCTCGGCTTAACTCTCACCTTACTTCATCTCAGGCAAGACGTACAGTTAAGTGACACACTTAAGTCTGTCTGGTTTAGCCGCACAATCTGACTCTCATGACGTGTTGCTCTCTGCCCTGAATATACTTTGTACTCGTACCTTCTATATCTGCTGGGTAAAGATTACCACAGGGACAAGACAAAGAGAATCTTCTACTGACTAATGAAGAGATTCTAACAAAGACAAAGAGAATCTGCTTACAGGTCCGTCGAGCGGCCTGTTATAGACCTTCCATTCAACTGACCAATCTGAGTGACACGTGTAATGGCAGGATTCAACTCTCTGTGTCAATCGTTTCTCCCGACCGTGTATATCATAGACTGGTTGCAGCACGGAAGGAGGCCGTTCGGCCCATCGAGTCCGTGCCGGCTCTATGCGAGAGCGATCCAGCTCGCCCCACTCCCCCGCCCTATCCCCGTTATACTGATATCGAGGTTAACGAGGCACGACACATCGGCATTCCGAGTTCCATTTTTACTCCCTTAACGTTTCAACCTTCCTTTAACAAAGGACCCGACACAGGCCGGGGTAAGTCATGACGTAGTTATGTCCCACCAGCGAGCTATTCCTGAGTTCAGTCCTTAATGCTGGCTGCCTTATCACTGGTAAGAATGTTTGTTGAAATTAACCCACTTGCGGGGGAGACCAGAGCTAGGGGCCATAAATATAAGATAATCACTAATAAACCCATTAGGGAATTCAGGAGAAACTTCTTTACCCAGAGAGTGGTGAGGATGTGGAACTCGCTCCCACAAGGAGTAGTTGAGGCGAATAACATAGATTTAAGGGGAAGCTCGATAAACATATGAGGGAGAAAGGAATAGAAGGATATGCTGATAGGGTGAGATGAAGTAGGGAGGGAGGAGGCTCGTGTGGAGCATAAATGCCGGCATGGACCTGTGGGGCCGAATGGCCTGTTTCTGTGCTGTCGTTTTGATGTAACTCCATCATGGTTTTAATTAGGTTCGATTTCTCAGCATTTAGTTTAACCACTGACTCCATCTTGAGGACACATTACCAGATAACAGGTTGTTTTCCCCACTCTGATCCTGCACTGTTTTAGTTTGGTTTTGTTTTGTTGAGTGCTGAGCGTTCTCTGCCACCTGTGATAAAGTTTGCCTTCCTTCCCGAAGTTCTCTCAAGCATTTCCGGTTCTGCAGACGCTCCTGTTTTGTACAGTTAATTACACCATTCAGTCCTCCTCTCCCATTCTGGAAAGGCCGGGAGTGACTGGTCCCACTCCCGTGGCCCTGTGTCGTACACGAGCTGAGGGCTTCACACCATTAGCGATGGGGGCTGTTATCCTCAGAGAGGCTCTTGTGATCAGATTGGAGGCTGGAGAACCAAATAGAGCTTTCTGAAGCTGTTTAGTGACTTGTTCTGATGTTGTGTGAAACTAATCCATTGAAATGGCAATTTCATCTCCTGAGAATTCAATGTTGGTTTGGAATTTCACACTGATCTGCAGCGAAAGGATTACTGGGCGTGGTACTGGGCCATATACACTAGTATTACTGGGTGTGGTACTGGACCATATACACTAGGATTACTGGGCGTGGTACTGGGCCATATACAATAGGATTACTGGGCGTGGTACTGGGCCATATACACTAGGATTACTGGGTGTGGTACTGGGCCATATACACTAGTATTACTGGGTGTGGTACTGGACCATATACACTAGGATTACTGGGTGTGGTACTGGGCCATATACACTAGTATTACTGGGTGTGGTACTGGACCATATACACTAGGATTACTGGGTGTGGTACTGGGCCATATACACTAGTATTACTGGGTGTGGTACTGGACCATATACACTAGGATTACTGGGTGTGGTACTGGGCCATATACACTAGGATTACTGGGCGTGGTACTGGGCCATATACAATAGGATTACTAGGCGTGGTACTGGGCCATATACACTAGGATTACTAGGCGTGGCACTGGACCATATACACTAGGATTACTGGGCGTGGTACTGGACCATATACACTAGTATTACTGGGTGTGGTACTGGGCCATATACACTAGGATTACTGGGTGTGGTACTGGGCCATATACACTAGGATTACTGGGCGTGGTACTGGACCATATACACTAGGATTACTGGGCGTGGTACTGGGCCATATACACTAGGATTACTGGGCGTGGTACTGGACCATATACACTAGGATTACTGGGCGTGGTGCTGGACCATATACACTAGTATTACTGGGTGTGGTACTGGGCCATATACACTAGGATTACTGGGTGTGGTACTGGACCATATACACTAGTATTACTGGGTGTGGTACTGGGCCATATACACTAGGATTACTGGGTGTGGTACTGGACCATATACAATAGGATTACTGGGTGTGGTACTGGACCATATACACTAGTATTACTGGGTGTGGTACTGGGCCATATACACTAGTATTACTGGGTGTGGTACTGGACCATATACACTAGGATTACTGGGTGTGGTACTGGGCCATATACACTGGGATTACTGGGTGTGGTACTGGGCCATATACACTAGGATTACTGGGTGTGGTACTGGGCCATACACACCAGGATTACTGGGTGTGGTACTGGGCCATATACAATAGGATTACTGGGTGTGGTACTGGGCCATATACACTGGGATTACTGGGTGTGGTACTGGGCCATATACACTGGGATTACTGGGTGTGGTACTGGGCCATATACACTGGGATTACTGGGCGTGGTACTGGGCCATATACACTAGGATTACTGGGTGTGGTACTGGACCATATACACTAGGATTACTGGGCGTGGTACTGGGCCATATACACTAGGATTACTGGGCGTGGTACTGGGCCATATACACTGGGATTACTGGGCGTGGTACTGGGCCATATACACTAGGATTACTGGGTGTGGTACTGGGCCATATACACTGGGATTACTGGGTGTGGTACTGGGCCATATACACTAGTATTACTGGGTGTGGTACTGGACCATATACACTAGGATTACTGGGTGTGGTACTGGACCATATACACTAGGATTACTGGGCGTGGTACTGGGCCATATACACTAGTATTACTGGGTGTGGTACTGGGCCATATAGACTAGGATGACTGGGTGTGGTACTGGACCATATACACGAGTATTACTGGGTTTGGTACTGGGCCATATACACGAGTATTACTGGGTGTGGTACTGGGCCATATACACTAGTATTACTGGGTGTGGTACTGGGCCATATACACTAGTATTACTGGGTGTGGTACTGGGCCATATACACTGGGATTACTGGGTGTGGTACTGGACCATATACACTAGGATTACTGGGTGTGGTACTGGGCCATATACACTAGGATTACTAGGTGTGGTACTGGACCATATACACTAGGATTACTGGGTGTGGTACTGGACCATACACACTAGGATTTCTGTGTGTGGTACTGGACCATATACACTAGGATTACTGGGTGTCGTACTGGGCCATATACACTAGGATTACTAGGTGTGGTACTGGACCTTATATACTAGGATTACTGGGTGTGGTACTGGACCATACACACTAGGATTACTGGGTGTGGTACTGGGCCATATACACTAGGATTACTAGGTGTGGTACTGGACCATATACACTAGGATTACTAGATGTGGTACTGGGCCATATACACTAGGATTACTAGGTTTGGTACTGGACCATATACACTAGGATTACTGGGTGTGGTACTGGACCATGTACACTAGGATTACTGGGCGTGGTGCTGGACCATATACACTAGGATTACTGGGTGTGGTACTGGACCATATACACTAGGATTACTAGGTGTGTTACTGGAGCATATACACTAGGATTACTAGGCGTGGTACTGGACCATATACACTAGGATTACTGGGTGTGGTACTGGGCCATATACACTAGGATTACTGGGTGTGGTACTGGACCATATACACTAGGATTACTAGGTGTGGTACTGGACCATATACACTAGGATTACTGGGTGTGGTACTGGACCATACACACTAGGATTTCTGGGTGTGGTAGTGGGCCGTATACACTAGGATTACTGGGTGTGGTACTGGACCATATACACTAGGATTACTAGGTGTGGTACTGGACCATATACACTAGGATTACTAGGCGTGGTACTGGACCATATACACTGGGATTACTGGGTGTGGTACTGGACCATATACACTAGGAATACTGGGCATGGTACTGCGCCGTATACACTAGGATTACTGGGTGTGGTACTGGACCATATACACTAGGATTACTGGGTGTGGTACAGGACTATATACACTAGGATTACTGGGTGTGGTACAGGACTATATATTATAATTGCCAGGTGTGGTACTGGGCCGTATATATTAGGATTACTGGGTGTTTTACTGGGCCATATACACTAGGATTACTGGGTGTGGTACAGGACCATATACACTAGGATTACTGGGTGTGGTACTGGACCATATACACTAGGATTACTGGGTGTGGTACTGCACCATATACACTATGAATACTGGGCATGGTACTGGGCCGTATACACTAGGATTACTGGGTGTGGTACTGGACCATATATACCAGAATTACTGGGCATGGTACTGGGCCATATATACCAGAATTACTGGGCATGGTACTGGGCCATATATACCAGAATTACTGGGCGTGGTACTGGGCCGTATATACCAGGATTACTGGGCATGGTACTGGGCCATATATACCAGAATTACTGGGCGTGGTACTGGGCCGTATATACCAGGATTACTGGGCGTGGTACTGGGCCATATATACCAGGATTACTGGGCGTGGTACTGGGCCATACATACCAGGATTACTGGGTGTGGTACTGGGCCGTATACACTGGGATTACTGGGCATGGTACTGGGCCGTATATATTAGTATTACTGGGCGTGGTACTGGGCCATATATACCAGGATTACTAGGCGTGGTACTGGGCCATATATACCAGGATTACTGGGCGTGGTACTGGGCCGTATATACCAGGATTACTGGGTGTGGTACTGGGCCGTATATACCAGGATTACTGGGCGTGGTACTGGGCCATATATACCAGGATTACTGGGCGTGGTACTGGGCCATATATATTAGTATTACTGGGCGTGGTACTGGGCCATATATACCAGGATTACTGGGCGTGGTACTGGAGCATATACACTAGGATTACTGGGTGTGGTACTGGACCATATACACTAGGATTACTGGGTGTGGTACTGGACCATATACACTAGGATTACTGGGTGTGGTACTGGACCATATACACTAGGATTACTGGGTGTGGTACTGCACCATATACACTATGAATACTGGGCATGGTACTGGGCCGTATACACTAGGATTACTGGGTGTGGTACTGGACCATATATACCAGAATTACTGGGCATGGTACTGGGCCATATATACCAGAATTACTGGGCATGGTACTGGGCCATATATACCAGAATTACTGGGCGTGGTACTGGGCCGTATATACCAGGATTACTGGGCATGGTACTGGGCCATATATACCAGAATTACTGGGCGTGGTACTGGGCCGTATATACCAGGATTACTGGGCGTGGTACTGGGCCATATATACCAGGATTACTGGGCGTGGTACTGGGCCATACATACCAGGATTACTGGGTGTGGTACTGGGCCGTATACACTGGGATTACTGGGCATGGTACTGGGCCGTATATATTAGTATTACTGGGCGTGGTACTGGGCCATATATACCAGGATTACTGGGCGTGGTACTGGGCCATATATACCAGGATTACTGGGCGTGGTACTGGGCCGTATATACCAGGATTACTGGGTGTGGTACTGGGCCGTATATACCAGGATTACTGGGCGTGGTACTGGGCCATATATACCAGGATTACTGGGCGTGGTACTGGGCCGTATATACCAGGATTACTGGGCATGGTACTGGGCCATATATACCAGAATTACTGGGCGTGGTACTGGGCCGTATATACCAGGATTACTGGGCGTGGTACTGGGCCATATATACCAGGATTACTGGGCGTGGTACTGGGCCATACATACCAGGATTACTGGGTGTGGTACTGGGCCGTATACACTGGGATTACTGGGCATGGTACTGGGCCGTATATATTAGTATTACTGGGCGTGGTACTGGGCCATATATACCAGGATTACTGGGCGTGGTACTGGGCCATATATACCAGGATTACTGGGCGTGGTACTGGGCCGTATATACCAGGATTACTGGGTGTGGTACTGGGCCGTATATACCAGGATTACTGGGCGTGGTACTGGGCCATATATACCAGGATTACTGGGCGTGGTACTGGGCCATATATATTAGTATTACTGGGCGTGGTACTGGGCCATATATACCAGGATTACTGGGCGTGGTACTGGACCATATACACTAGGATTACTGGGTGTGGTACTGGACCATATACACTAGGATTACTGGGTGTGGTACTGGACCATATACACTAGGATTACTGGGCGTGGTACTGGACCATATGCACTCGGATTACTAGGTGTGGTACTGGACCATATACACTAGGATTACTAGGCGTGGTACTGCACCATATACACTAGGATTACTGGGTGTGGCACTGGACCATATACACTAGGATTACTGGGTGTGGTACTGGACCATGTACACTAGGATTACTGGGCGTGGTGCTGGACCATATACACTAGGATTACTGGGTGTGGTACTGGACCATATACACTAGGATTACTAGGTGTGTTACTGGAGCATATACACTAGGATTACTAGGCGTGGTACTGGACCATATACACTAGGATTACTGGGTGTGATACTGGATCATATACACTAGGATTACTGGGCATGGTACTGGGCCGTATACACTAGGATTACTGGGTGTGGTACTGGACCATATACACTAGGATTACTGGGTGTGGTACAGGACTATATACACTAGGATTACTGGGTGTGGTACAGGACTATATACACTAGGATTACTGGGTTTGGTACAGGACTATATACACTAGGATTACTGGGTGTGGTACTGGACCATATACACTAGGATTACTAGGTGTGGTACTGGACCATATACACTAGGATTACTGGGTGTGGTACTGGACCATACACACTAGGATTTCTGGGTGTGGTAGTGGGCCGTATACACTAGGATTACTGGGCGTGGTACTGGACCATATACACTAGGATTACTGGGTGTGGTACTGGACCATATACACTAGGATTACTAGGTGTGGTACTGGACCATATACACGAGGATTACTAGGCGTGGTACTGGACCATATACACTAGGATTACTGGGTGTGGTACTGGACCATATACACTAGGAATACTGGGCATGGTACTGGGCCGTATACACTAGGATTACTGGGTGTGGTACTGGACCATATACACTAGGATTACTGGGTGTGGTACAGGACTATATACACTAGGATTACTGGGTGTGGTACAGGACTATATATTATAATTGCCAGGTGTGGTACTGGGCCGTATATATTAGGATTACTGGGTGTGGTACTGGGCCATATACACTAGGATTACTGGGTGTGGTACAGGACCATATACACTAGGATTACTGGGCGTGGTACTGGACCATATACACTAGGATTACTAGGTGTGGTACTGGACCATATACACTAGGATTACTAGGCGTGGTACTGGACCATATACACTAGGATTACTGGGTGTGGTACTGGACCATATACACTAGGAATACTGGGCATGGTACTGGGCCGTATACACTAGGATTACTTGGTGTGGTACTGGACCATATACAATAGGATTACCGGGTGTGGTACTGGACCATATACACTAGTATTACTGGGTGTGGTACTGGGCCATATGCACTAGTATAATTGGGTGTGGTACTGGACCATATACACTCGGATTACTGGGTGTGGTACTGGGCCATATACACTGGGATTACTAGGTGTGGTACTGGGCCATATACACTAGGATTACTGGGTGTGGTACTGGGCCATACACACCAGGATTTCTGGGTGTGGTACTGGGCCATATACAATAGGATTACTGGGTGTGGTACTGGGCCATGTACACTGGGATTACTGGGTGTGGTACTGGGCCATATACACTGGGATTACTGGGTGTGGTACTGGGCCATATACACTGGGATTACTGGGCGTGGTACTGGGCCATATACACTAGGATTACTGGGTGTGGTACTGGACCATATACACTAGGATTACTGGGCGTGGTACTGGGCCATATACACTAGGATTACTGGGCGTGGTACTGGGCCATATACACTGGGATTACTGGGCGTGGTACTGGGCCATATACACTAGGATTACTGGGTGTGGTACTGGGCCATATACACTAGGATTACTGGGTGTGGTACTGGGCCATATACACTGGGATTACTGGGTGTGGTACTGGGCCATATACACTAGTATTACTGGGTGTGGTACTGGGCCATATACACTAGGATTACTGGGTGTGGTACTGGACCATATACACTAGAATTACTGGGTGTGGTACTGGGCCATATACACTAGTATTACTGGGTGTGGTACTGGGCCATATAGACTAGGATTACTGGGTGTGGTACTGGACCATATACACGAGTATTACTGGGTGTGCTACTGGAACATATACACTAGTATTACTGGGTGTGGTACTGGGCATATACACTAGTATTACTGGGTGTGGTACTGGACCATATACACTAGGATTACTGGGTGTGGTACTGGACCATATACACTGGGATTACTGGGTGTGGTACTGGGCCATATACATTGGGATTACTGGGTGTGGTACTGGGCCATGTACACTGGGATTACTGGGTGTGGTACTGGACCATATACACTGGGATTACTGGGTGTGGTACTGGGCCATATACAGTGGGATTACTGGGTGTGGTACTGGGCCATATACACTGGGATTACTGGGTGTGGAACTGGAACATATACACTAGGATTACTGGGTGTGGTACTGGACCATATACACTGGGATTACTGGGTGTGGTACTGGGCCATATACACTGGGATTACTGGGTGTGGTACTGGGCCATATACACTGGGATTACTGGGTGTGGTACTGGGCCATATACACTGGGATTACTGGGTGTGGTACTGGGCCATGTACACTGGGATTACTGGGTGTGGTACTGGGCCATATACACTGGGATTACTGGGTGTGGTACTGGGCCATATACACTGGGATTACTGGGTGTGGTACTGGGCCATATACACTGGGATTACTGGGTGTGGAACTGGACCATATACACTAGGATTACTGGGTGTGGTACTGGATCATATACACTAGTATTACTGGGTGTGGTACTGGGCCATATACACTTGGATTACTGGGTGTGGTACTGGACCATATACACTAGTATTACTGGGTGTGGTACTGGGCCATATACACTAGGATTACTGGGTGTGGTACTGGGCCATATATACCAGGATTACTGGGTGTGGTACTTGACCATATACACTGGGATTACTGGGTGTGGTACTGGACCATATACACTAGGATTACTGGGTGTGGTACTGGGCCATATATACCAGGATTACTGGGTGTGGTACTGGGCCATATATACCAGGATTACTGGGTGTGGTACTGGACCATATACACTAGGATTACTGGGTGTGGTACTGGACCATATACACTAGGATTACTGGGTGTGGTACTGGACCATATACACTAGGATTACTGGGTGTGGTACTGGACCATATGCACTAGGATTACTGGGTGTGGAACTGGACCATATACACTAGGATTACTGGGTGTGGTACTGGGCCATATACTCTAGGATTACTGGGTGTGGTACTGGACCATATACACTAGGATTACTGGGTGTGGTACTGGACCATATACACAAGGATTACTGGGTGTGGTACTGGACCATATACACTAGGAATACTGGGCATGGTACTGGGCCGTATACACTAGGATTACTTGGTGTGGTACTGGACCATATACAATAGGATTACCGGGTGTGGTACTGGACCATATACACTAGTATTACTGGGTGTGGTACTGGGCCATATGCACTAGTATAATTGGGTGTGGTACTGGACCATATACACTCGGATTACTGGGTGTGGTACTGGGCCATATACACTGGGATTACTAGGTGTGGTACTGGGCCATATACACTAGGATTACTGGGTGTGGTACTGGGCCATACACACCAGGATTTCTGGGTGTGGTACTGGGCCATATACAATAGGATTACTGGGTGTGGTACTGGGCCATGTACACTGGGATTACTGGGTGTGGTACTGGGCCATATACACTGGGATTACTGGGTGTGGTACTGGGCCATATACACTGGGATTACTGGGCGTGGTACTGGGCCATATACACTAGGATTACTGGGTGTGGTACTGGACCATATACACTGGGATTACTGGGCGTGGTACTGGGCCATATACACTAGGATTACTGGGCGTGGTACTGGGCCATATACACTGGGATTACTGGGCGTGGTACTGGGCCATATACACTAGGATTACTGGGTGTGGTACTGGGCCATATACACTAGGATTACTGGGTGTGGTACTGGGCCATATACACTGGGATTACTGGGTGTGGTACTGGGCCATATACACTAGTATTACTGGGTGTGGTACTGGGCCATATACACTAGGATTACTGGGTGTGGTACTGGACCATATACACTAGAATTACTGGGTGTGGTACTGGGCCATATACACTAGTATTACTGGGTGTGGTACTGGGCCATATAGACTAGGATTACTGGGTGTGGTACTGGACCATATACACGAGTATTACTGGGTGTGCTACTGGAACATATACACTAGTATTACTGGGTGTGGTACTGGGCATATACACTAGTATTACTGGGTGTGGTACTGGACCATATACACTAGGATTACTGGGTGTGGTACTGGACCATATACACTGGGATTACTGGGTGTGGTACTGGGCCATATACATTGGGATTACTGGGTGTGGTACTGGGCCATGTACACTGGGATTACTGGGTGTGGTACTGGACCATATACACTGGGATTACTGGGTGTGGTACTGGGCCATATACAGTGGGATTACTGGGTGTGGTACTGGGCCATATACACTGGGATTACTGGGTGTGGAACTGGAACATATACACTAGGATTACTGGGTGTGGTACTGGACCATATACACTGGGATTACTGGGTGTGGTACTGGGCCATATACACTGGGATTACTGGGTGTGGTACTGGGCCATATACACTGGGATTACTGGGTGTGGTACTGGGCCATATACACTGGGATTACTGGGTGTGGTACTGGGCCATGTACACTGGGATTACTGGGTGTGGTACTGGGCCATATACACTGGGATTACTGGGTGTGGTACTGGGCCATATACACTGGGATTACTGGGTGTGGTACTGGGCCATATACACTGGGATTACTGGGTGTGGAACTGGACCATATACACTAGGATTACTGGGTGTGGTACTGGATCATATACACTAGTATTACTGGGTGTGGTACTGGGCCATATACACTTGGATTACTGGGTGTGGTACTGGACCATATACACTAGTATTACTGGGTGTGGTACTGGGCCATATACACTAGGATTACTGGGTGTGGTACTGGGCCATATATACCAGGATTACTGGGTGTGGTACTTGACCATATACACTGGGATTACTGGGTGTGGTACTGGACCATATACACTAGGATTACTGGGTGTGGTACTGGGCCATATATACCAGGATTACTGGGTGTGGTACTGGGCCATATATACCAGGATTACTGGGTGTGGTACTGGACCATATACACTAGGATTACTGGGTGTGGTACTGGACCATATACACTAGGATTACTGGGTGTGGTACTGGACCATATACACTAGGATTACTGGGTGTGGTACTGGACCATATGCACTAGGATTACTGGGTGTGGAACTGGACCATATACACTAGGATTACTGGGTGTGGTACTGGGCCATATACTCTAGGATTACTGGGTGTGGTACTGGACCATATACACTAGGATTACTGGGTGTGGTACTGGACCATATACACAAGGATTACTGGGTGTGGTACTGGACCATATACACTAGGATTACTGGGTGTGGTACTGGACCATATACACTATAATTACTGGGCGTGGTACTGGACCATATACACTAGGATTACTAGGCGTGGTACTGGACCATATAAACTAGGATTACTGGGCGTGGTACTGGACCATATACACTAGGATTACTGGGTGTGGTACTGGACCATATACACTAGGATTACTAGGTGTGGTACTGGACCATATACACTAGGATTACTGGGTGTGGTACTGGACCATATACACTAGGATTACTAGGCGTGGTACTGGACCATATACACTGGGATTACTGGGTGTGGTACTGGACCATATACACTAGGAATACTGGGCATGGTACTGGGCCGTATACACTAGGATTACTGGGTGTGGTACTGGACCATATACACTAGGATTACTGGGTGTGGTACAGGACTATATACACTAGGATTACTGGGTGTGGTACAGGACTATATATTGTAATTGCCAGGTGTGGTACTGGGCCGTGTATATTAGGATTACTGGGTGTGGTTCTGGGCCATATACACTAGGATTACTGGGTGTGGTACAGGACCATATACACTAGGATTACTGGGTGTGGTACTGGACCATATACACTAGGATTACTGGGTGAGGTACTGGACAATATACACTAGGAATACTGGGCATGGTACTGGGCCGTATACACTAGGATTACTGGGTGTGGTACTGGACCATATATACCAGAATTACTGGGCATGGTACTGGGCCATATATACCAGAATTACTGGGCATGGTACTTGGCCATATATACCAGAATTACTGGGCGTGGTACTGGGCCGTATATACCAGGATTACTGGGCATGGTACTGGGCCATATATACCAGAATTACTGGGCGTGGTACTGGGCCGTATATACCAGGATTACTGGGCGTGGTACTGGGCCATATATGCCAGGATTACTGGGCGTGGAACTGGGCCATACATACCAGGATTACTGGGTGTGGTACTGGGCCGTATACACTGGGATTACTGGGCATGGTACTGGGCCGTATATATTAGTATTACTGGGCGTGGTACTGGGCCATATATACCAGGATTACTGGGCGTGGTACTGGGCCATATATACCAGGATTACTGGGCGTGGTACTGGGCCATATATACCAGGATTACTGGGCGTGGTACTGGGCCATACATACCAGGATTACTGGGTGTGGTACTGGGCCGTATACACTGGGATTACTGGGCATGGTACTGGGCCGTATATATTAGTATTACTGGGCGTGGTACTGGGCCATATATACCAGGATTACTGGGCGTGGTACTGGGCCATATATACCAGGATTACTGGGCGTGGTACTGGGCCGTATATACCAGGATTACTGGGTGTGGTACTGGGCCGTATATACCAGGATTACTGGGTGTGGTACTGGGCCATATATATTAGGATTACTGGGCGTGGTACTGGGCCGTATATAACAGGATTTCTGGGCGTGGTACTGGGCCATATATACCAGGATTACTGGGCGTGGTACTGGGTCGTATATACCAGGATTACTGGGTGTGGTACTGGGCCGTATATACCAGGATTACTGGGCGTGGTACTGGGCCATATATACCAGGATTACTGGGCGTGGTACTGGGCCTTATATACCAGGATTACTGGGCGTGGTACTGGGCCATATATACCAGGATTACTGGGCATGGTACTGGGCCGTATATACCAGGATTACTGGGCATGGTACTGGGCCATATATACCAGGATTACTGGGTGTGGTACTGGGCCATATATACCAGGATTACTGGGTGTGGTACTGGACCATATACACTAGGGTTACTGGGTGTGGTACTGGACCATATACACTAGGATTACTGGGCGTGGTACTGGACCATATACACTAGGATTACTGGGTGTGGTACTGGACCATATACACTAGGATTACTGGGTGTGGTACTGGACCATATACACTAGGATTACTGGGTGTGGTACTGGACCATATACACTAGGATTACTGGGTGTGGTACTGGACCATGTACACTAGGATTACTGGGCGTGGTACTGGACCATATACACTCGGATTACTAGGTGTGGTACTGGACCATATACACTAGGATTACGAGGCGTGGTACTGGACCATATACACTAGGATTACTGGGTGTGGTACTGGACCATATACACTAGGATTACTGGGTGTGGTACTGGACCATATACACTAGGATTACTGGGCGTGGTACTGGACCATATACACTAGGATTACTGGGTGTGGTACTGGACCATATACACTAGGATTACTGGGCGTGGTACTGGACCATATACACTCGGATTACTAGGTGTGGTACTGGACCATATACACTAGGATTACGAGGCGTGGTACTGGACCATATACACTAGGATTACTGGGTGTGGTACTGGACCATGTACACTAGGATTACTGGGTGTGGTACTGGACCATATACACTAGGATTACTGGGCGTGGTACTGGACCATATACACTAGGATTACTGGGTGTGGTACTGGACCATATACACTAGGATTACTAGGTGTGTTACTGGACCATATACACTAGGATTACTGGGTGTGGTACTGGACCATATACACTAGGATTACTGGGTGTGGTACAGGACTATATACACTAGGATTACTGGGTGTGGTACAGGACTATATACACTAGGATTACTGGGTGTGGTACAGGACTATATATCATAATTGCCAGGTGTGGTACTGGGCCGTATATATTAGGATTACTGGGTGTGGTACTGGGCCGTATATATTAGGATTACTGGGCGTGGTACTGGGCCATATATACCAGGATTACTGGGCATGGTACTGGGCCATATATATTAGGATTACTGGGCGTGGTACTGGGCCGTATATACCAGGATTACTGGGCGTGGTACTGGGCCATATATACCAGGATTACTGGGCGTGGTACTGGGCCATATATATTAGGATTACTGGGCGTGGTACTGGGCCATATATACCAGGATTACTGGGCGTGGTACTGGGTCGTATATACCAGGATTACTGGGCGTTGTACTGGGCCGTATATACTCGGATTACCGGGCATGGTACTGGGCCATATATACCAGGATTACTGGGTGTGGTACTGGGCCATATATACCAGGATTACTGGGCATGGTACTGGACCATATACACTAGGATTACTGGGTGTGGTACTGGACCATATACACGAGGATTACTAGGTGTGTTACTGGACCATATACACTAGGATTACTAGGCGTGGTACTGGACCATATACACTAGGATTACTGGGTGTGGTACTGGACCATATACACTAGGATTACTGGGCATGGTACTGGGCCGTATACACTAGGATTACTGGATGTGGTACTGGACCATATACACTAGGATTACTGGGTGTGGTACTGGGCCATATATACCAGGATTACTGGGTGTGGTACTGGGCCATATATACCAGGATTACTGGGTGTGGTACTGGACCATATACACTAGGATTACTGGGTGTGGTACTGGACCATATACACTAGGATTACTGGGTGTGGTACTGGACCATATACACTAGGATTACTGGGTGTGGTACTGGACCATATGCACTAGGATTACTGGGTGTGGAACTGGACCATATACACTAGGATTACTGGGTGTGGTACTGGGCCATATACTCTAGGATTACTGGGTGTGGTACTGGACCATATACACTAGGATTACTGGGTGTGGTACTGGACCATATACACAAGGATTACTGGGTGTGGTACTGGACCATATACACTAGGATTACTGGGTGTGGTACTGGACCATATACACTAGGATTACTGGGCGTGGTACTGGACCATATACACTAGGATTACTAGGCGTGGTACTGGACCATATAAACTAGGATTACTGGGCGTGGTACTGGACCATATACACTAGGATTACTGGGTGTGGTACTGGACCATATACACTAGGATTACTAGGTGTGGTACTGGACCATATACACTAGGATTACTGGGTGTGGTACTGGACCATATACACTAGGATTACTAGGCGTGGTACTGGACCATATACACTGGGATTACTGGGTGTGGTACTGGACCATATACACTAGGAATACTGGGCATGGTACTGGGCCGTATACACTAGGATTACTGGGTGTGGTACTGGACCATATACACTAGGATTACTGGGTGTGGTACAGGACTATATACACTAGGATTACTGGGTGTGGTACAGGACTATATATTGTAATTGCCAGGTGTGGTACTGGGCCGTGTATATTAGGATTACTGGGTGTGGTACTGGGCCATATACACTAGGATTACTGGGTGTGGTACAGGACCATATACACTAGGATTACTGGGTGTGGTACTGGACCATATACACTAGGATTACTGGGTGAGGTACTGGACAATATACACTAGGAATACTGGGCATGGTACTGGGCCGTATACACTAGGATTACTGGGTGTGGTACTGGACCATATATACCAGAATTACTGGGCATGGTACTGGGCCATATATACCAGAATTACTGGGCATGGTACTTGGCCATATATACCAGAATTACTGGGCGTGGTACTGGGCCGTATATACCAGGATTACTGGGCATGGTACTGGGCCATATATACCAGAATTACTGGGCGTGGTACTGGGCCGTATATACCAGGATTACTGGGCGTGGTACTGGGCCATATATGCCAGGATTACTGGGCGTGGTACTGGGCCATACATACCAGGATTACTGGGTGTGGTACTGGGCCGTATACACTGGGATTACTGGGCATGGTACTGGGCCGTATATATTAGTATTACTGGGCGTGGTACTGGGCCATATATACCAGGATTACTGGGCGTGGTACTGGGCCATATATACCAGGATTACTGGGCGTGGTACTGGGCCATATATACCAGGATTACTGGGCGTGGTACTGGGCCATACATACCAGGATTACTGGGTGTGGTACTGGGCCGTATACACTGGGATTACTGGGCATGGTACTGGGCCGTATATATTAGTATTACTGGGCGTGGTACTGGGCCATATATACCAGGATTACTGGGCGTGGTACTGGGCCATATATACCAGGATTACTGGGCGTGGTACTGGGCCGTATATACCAGGATTACTGGGTGTGGTACTGGGCCGTATATACCAGGATTACTGGGTGTGGTACTGGGCCATATATATTAGGATTACTGGGCGTGGTACTGGGCCGTATATAACAGGATTTCTGGGCGTGGTACTGGGCCATATATACCAGGATTACTGGGCGTGGTACTGGGTCGTATATACCAGGATTACTGGGTGTGGTACTGGGCCGTATATACCAGGATTACTGGGCGTGGTACTGGGCCATATATACCAGGATTACTGGGCGTGGTACTGGGCCTTATATACCAGGATTACTGGGCGTGGTACTGGGCCATATATACCAGGATTACTGGGCATGGTACTGGGCCGTATATACCAGGATTACTGGGCATGGTACTGGGCCATATATACCAGGATTACTGGGTGTGGTACTGAGCCATATATACCAGGATTACTGGGTGTGGTACTGGACCATATACACTAGGATTACTGGGTGTGGTACTGGGCCATATACACTAGGATTACTGGGCGTGGTACTGGACCATATACACTAGGATTACTGGGTGTGGTACTGGACCATATACACTAGGATTACTGGGTGTGGTACTGGACCATATACACTAGGATTACTGGGTGTGGTACTGGACCATATACACTAGGATTACTGGGTGTGGTACTGGACCATATACACTAGGATTACTGGGCGTGGTACTGGACCATATACACTCGGATTACTAGGTGTGGTACTGGTCCATATACACTAGGATTACGAGGCGTGGTACTGGACCATATACACTAGGATTACTGGGTGTGGTACTGGACCATATACACTAGGATTACTGGGTGTGGTACTGGACCATATACACTAGGATTACTGGGCGTGGTACTGGACCATATACACTAGGATTACTGGGTGTGGTACTGGACCATATACACTAGGATTACTGGGCGTGGTACTGGACCATATACACTCGGATTACTAGGTGTGGTACTGGACCATATACACTAGGATTACGAGGCGTGGTACTGGACCATATACACTAGGATTACTGGGTGTGGTACTGGACCATATACACTAGGATTACTGGGTGTGGTACTGGACCATATACACTAGGATTACTGGGCGTGGTACTGGACCATATACACTAGGATTACTGGGTGTGGTACTGGACCATATACACTAGGATTACTAGGTGTGTTACTGGACCATATACACTAGGATTACTAGGCGTGGTACTGGACCATATACACTAGGATTACTGGGTGTGGTACTGGACCATATACACTAGGATTACTGGGCATGGTACTGGGACGTATACACTAGGATTACTGGGTGTGGTACTGGACCATATACACTAGGATTACTGGGTGTGGTACAGGACTATATACACTAGGATTACTGGGTGTGGTACAGGACTATATACACTAGGATTACTGGGTGTGGTACAGGACTATATATCATAATTGCCAGGTGTGGTACTGGGCCGTATATATTAGGATTACTGGGTGTGGTACTGGGCCGTATATATTAGGATTACTGGGCGTGGTACTGGGCCATATATACCAGGATTACTGGGCATGGTACTGGGCCATATATATTAGGATTACTGGGCGTGGTACTGGGCCGTATATACCAGGATTACTGGGCGTGGTACTGGGCCATATATACCAGGATTACTGGGCGTGGTACTGGGCCATATATATTAGGATTACTGGGCGTGGTACTGGGCCATATATACCAGGATTACTGGGCGTGGTACTGGGTCGTATATACCAGGATTACTGGGCGTGGTACTGGGCCGTATATACTCGGATTACCGGGCATGGTACTGGGCCATATATACCAGGATTACTGGGTGTGGTACTGGGCCATATATACCAGGATTACTGGGCATGGTACTGGACCATATACACTAGGATTACTGGGTGTGGTACTGGACCATATACACGAGGATTACTACGTGTGTTACTGGACCATATACACTAGGATTACTAGGCGTGGTACTGGACCATATACACTAGGATTACTGGGTGTGGTACTGGACCATATACACTAGGATTACTGGGCATGGTACTGGGCCGTATACACTAGGATTACTGGGTGTAGTACTGGACCATATACACTAGGATTACTGGGTGTGGTACAGGACTATATACACTAGGATTACTGGGTGTGGTACAGGACTATATACACTAGGATTACTGGGTGTGGTACAGGACTATATATTATAATTGCCAGGTGTGGTACTGGGCCGTATATATTAGGATTACTGGGTGTGGTACTGGGCCATATATATTAGGATTACTGGGCATGGTACTGGGCCATATATACCAGGATTACTGGGCATGGTACTGGGCCATATATATTAGGATTACTGGGCGTGGTACTGGGCCGTATATACCAGGATTACTGGGCGTGGTACTGGGCCATATATATTAGGATTACTGGGCGTGGTACTGGGCCATATATAACAGGATTACTGGGCGTGGTACTGGGTCGTATATACCAGGATTACTGGGCGTGGTACTGGGCCGTATATACTCGGATTACCGGGCATGGTACTGGGCCATATATACCAGGATTACTGGGTGTGGTACTGGGCCATATATACCAGGATTACTGGGCATGGTACTGGGCCATATATACCAGGATTACTGGGCGTGGTACTGGGCCATATATACCAGGATTACTGGGCGTGGTACTGGGCCATATATACCAGGATTACCGGGTGTGGTACTGGGCCATATATACCAGGATTACTGGGTGTGGTACTGGGCCGTATACACTGGGATTACTGGGCATGGTACTGGGCCGTATATATTGGTATTACTGGGCGTGGTACTGGGCCATATATACCAGGATTACTGGGTGTGGTAATGGGCCGTATATATTAGTATTACTGGGCATGGTACTGGGCCATATGTACCAGGATTACTGGGCGTGGTACTGGGCCATATATACCAGGATTACTGGGTGTGGTAATGGGCCGTATATATTAGTATTACTGGGCATGGTACTGGGCCATATATACCAGGATTACTGGGCGTGGTACTGGGCCATATATACCAGGATTACTGGGCGTGGTACTGGGCCATATATACCAGGATTACCGGGTGTGGTACTGGGCCATATATACCAGGATTACTGGGCGTGGTACTGGGCCATATATACCAGGATTACTGGGCGTGGTACTGGGCCATATATACCAGGATTACCGGGTGTGGTACTGGGCCGTATATAACAGGATTACCGGGTGTGGTACTGGGCCATATATACCAGGAATCCTGGGCGTGGTACTGGGCCATATATACCAGGATTACTGGGCGTGGTACTGGGCCATATATACCAGGATTACTGGGTGTGGTACTGGGCCATATATACCAGGATTACTGGCCCTGTTACTGGGCCGTATATACCAGGATTACCGGGCATGGTACTGGGTCATATATACCAGGATTACTGGGCGTGGTACTGGGCCATATATACCAGGATTACTGGGCGTGGTACTGGGCCATATATACCAGGATTACTGGGCGTGGTACTGGGCCATATATACCAGGATTACTGGGCGTGGTACTGGGCCATATATACCAGGATTACTGGGTGTGGTACTGGGCCATATATACCAGGATTACTGGGTGTGGTACTGGGCCATATATACCAGGATTACTGGGTGTGGTACTGTGCCGTATATACCAGGATTACTGGGCATGGTACTGGGCCATATATACCAGGATTACTGGGCGTGGTACTGGGCCGTATGTACCAGGATTACTGGGTGTGGTACTGGGCCATATATACCAGGATTACCGGGTGTGGTACTGGGCCATATATACCAGGATTACTGGGCATGGTACTGGGCCATATATACCAGGATTACTGGGCGTGGTACTGGGCCATATATACCAGGATTACTGGGCGTGGTACTGGGCCATATATACCAGGATTACCGGGTGTGGTACTGGGCCATATATACCAGGATTACTGCGTGTGGTACTGGGCCGTATACACTGGGATTACTGGGCATGGTACTGGGCCGTATATATTGGTATTACTGGGCGTGGTACTGGGCCATATATACCAGGATTACTGGGTGTGGTAATGGGCCGTATATATTAGTATCACTGGGCATGGTACTGGGCCATATATATCAGGATTACTGGGCGTGGTACTGGGCCATATATACCAGGATTACTGGGTGTGGTAATGGGCCGTATATATTAGTATTACTGGGCATGGTACTGGGCCATATATACCAGGATTACTGGGCGTGGTACTGGGCCATATATACCAGGATTACTGGGCGTGGTACTGGGCCATATATACCAGGATTACCGGGTGTGGTACTGGGCCATATATACCAGGATTACTGGGCGTGGTACTGGGCCATATATACCAGGATTACTGGGCGTGGTACTGGGCCATATATACCAGGATTACCGGGTGTGGTACTGGGCCGTATATAACAGGATTACCGGGTGTGGTACTGGGCCATATATACCAGGATTACTGGGCGTGGTACTGGGCCATATATACCAGGATTACTGGGCGTGGTACTGGGCCATATATACCAGGATTACTGGGTGTGGTACTGGGCCATATATACCAGGATTACTGGCCCTGTTACTGGGCCGTGTATACCAGGATTACCGGGCATGGTACTGGGTCATATATACCAGGATTACTGGGCGTGGTACTGGGCCATATATACCAGGATTACTGGGCGTGGTACTGGGCCATATATACCAGGATTACTGGGCGTGGTACTGGGCCATATATACCAGGATTACTGGGCGTGGTACTGGGCCATATATACCAGGATTACTGGGTGTGGTACTGGGCCATATATACCAGGATTACTGGGTGTGGTACTGGGCCATATATACCAGGATTACTGGGTGTGGTACTGTGCCGTATATACCAGGATTACTGGGCATGGTACTGGGCCATATATACCAGGATTACTGGGCGTGGTACTGGGCCGTATGTACCAGGATTACTGGGTGTGGTACTGGGCCATATATACCAGGATTACCGGGTGTGGTACTGGGCCATATATACCAGGATTACTGGGCATGGTACTGGGCCATATATACCAGGATTACTGGGCGTGGTACTGGGCCATATATACCAGGATTACTGGGCGTGGTACTGGGCCATATATACCAGGATTACCGGGTGTGGTACTGGGCCATATATACCAGGATTACTGGGTGTGGTACTGGGCCGTATACACTGGGATTACTGGGCATGGTACTGGGCCGTATATATTGGTATTACTGGGCGTGGTACTGGGCCATATATACCAGGATTACTGGGTGTGGTAATGGGCCGTATATATTAGTATTACTGGGCATGGTACTGGGCCATATATACCAGGATTACTGGGCGTGGTACTGGGCCATATATACCAGGATTACTGGGTGTGGTAATGGGCCGTATATATTAGTATTACTGGGCATGGTACTGGGCCATATATACCAGGATTACTGGGCGTGGTACTGGGCCATATATACCAGGATTACTGGGCGTGGTACTGGGCCATATATACCAGGATTACCGGGTGTGGTACTGGGCCATATATACCAGGATTACTGGGCGTGGTACTGGGCCATATATACCAGGATTACTGGGCGTGGTACTGGGCCATATATACCAGGATTACCGGGTGTGGTACTGGGCCGTATATAACAGGATTACCGGGTGTGGTACTGGGCCATATATACCAGGATTACTGGGCGTGGTACTGGGCCATATATACCAGGATTACTGGGCGTGGTACTGGGCCATATATACCAGGATTACTGGGTGTGGTACTGGGCCATATATACCAGGATTACTGGCCCTGTTACTGGGCCGTATATACCAGGATTACCGGGCATGGTACTGGGTCATATATACCAGGATTACTGGGCGTGGTACTGGGCCATATATACCAGGATTACTGGGCGTGGTACTGGGCCATATATACCAGGATTACTGGGCGTGGTACTGGGCCATATATACCAGGATTACTGGGCGTGGTACTGGGCCATATATACCAGGATTACTGGGTGTGGTACTGGGCCATATATACCAGGATTACTGGGTGTGGTACTGGGCCATATATACCAGGATTACTGGGTGTGGTACTGTGCCGTATATACCAGGATTACTGGGCATGGTACTGGGCCATATATACCAGGATTACTGGGCGTGGTACTGGGCCGTATGTACCAGGATTACTGGGTGTGGTACTGGGCCATATATACCAGGATTACCGGGTGTGGTACTGGGCCATATATACCAGGATTACTGGGCGTGTTACTGGGCCATATATACCAGGATTACTGGGCGTGGTACTGGGCCATATATACCAGGATTACCGGGCATGGTACTGGGCCATATATACCAGGATTACTGGGTGTGGTACTGGGCCATATATACCAGGATTACCGGGCATGGTACTGGGCCATATATATTAGGATTACTGGGCGTGGTACTGGGCCATATATACCAGGATTACTGGGCGTGGTACTGGGCCATATATACCAGGATTACTGGGCGTGGTACTGGGCCATATATACCAGGATTACCGGGCATGGTACTGGGCCATATATACCAGGATTACCGGGCATGGTACTGGGCCATATATACCAGGATTACTGGGTGTGGTACTGGGCCATATATACCAGGATTATCGGGTGTGGTACTGGGCCGTATATACCAGGATTACTGGGCGTGGTACTGGGCCATATATACCAGGATTACTGGGCATGGAACTGGGCCATATATACCAGGATTACCGGGCATGGTACTGGGCCATATATACCAGGATTACTGGGTGTGGTACTGGGCCATATATACCAGGATTACTGGGTGTGGTACTGGGCCATATATACCAGGATTACTGGGCATGGTACTGGGCCGTATATACCAGGATTACCGGGCATGGTACTGGGCCATATATACCAGGATTACTGGGCGTGGTACTGGGCCGTATATACCAGGATTACCGGGCATGGTACTGGGCCATATATACCAGGATTACTGGGCATGGTACTGGGCCATATATACCAGGATTACTGGGCATGGTACTGGGCCATATATATTAGGATTACTGGGCGTGGTACTGGGCCGTATATACCAGGATTACCGGGCATGGTACTGGGCCATATATACCAGGATTACTGGGCATGGTACTGGGCCATATATACCAGGATTACTGGGCGTGGTACTGGGCCGTATATACCACGATTACTGGGCGTGGTACTGGGCCATATATATTAGGATTACTGGGCCTGGTACTGGGCCATATATACCAGGATTACTGGGCGTGGTACTGGGCCATATATACCAGGATTACTGGGCGTGGTACTGGGCCATATATACCAGGATTACTGGGCGTGGTACTGGGCCATATATATTAGGATTACCGGGCATGGTACTGGGCCATATATACCAGGATTACCGGGCGTGGTACTGGGCCATATATACCAGGATTACTGGGCGTGGTACTGGGCCGTATATATTAGGATTACTGGGCGTGGTACTGGGCCATATATATTAGGATTACCGGGCGTGGTACTGGGCCATATATACCAGGATTACTGGGCATGGTACTGGGCCATATATACCAGGATTACTGGGCATGGTACTGGGCCATATACATTAGGATTACTGGGCGTGGTACTGGGCCATATATATTAGGATTACTGGGCGTGGTCCTGGGCCGTATATACCAGGATTACTGGGCGTGGTACTGGGCCATATATATTAGGATTACTGGGCGTGGTACTGGGCCATATATAACAGGATTACTGGGCGTGGTACTGGGTCGTATATACCAGGATTACTGGGCGTGGTACTGGGCCGTATATACTCGGATTACCGGGCATGGTACTGGGCCATATATACCAGGATTACTGGGTGTGGTACTGGGCCATATATACCAGGATTACTGGGCATGGTACTGGGCCATATATACCAGGATTACTGGGCGTGGTACTGGGCCATATATACCAGGATTACTGGGCGTGGTACTGGGCCATATATACCAGGATTACCGGGTGTGGTACTGGGCCATATATACCAGGATTACTGGGTGTGGTACTGGGCCGTATACACTGGGATTACTGGGCATGGTACTGGGCCGTATATATTGGTATTACTGGGCGTGGTACTGGGCCATATATACCAGGATTACTGGGTGTGGTAATGGGCCGTATATATTAGTATTACTGGGCATGGTACTGGGCCATATGTACCAGGATTACTGGGCGTGGTACTGGGCCATATATACCAGGATTACTGGGTGTGGTAATGGGCCGTATATATTAGTATTACTGGGCATGGTACTGGGCCATATATACCAGGATTACTGGGCGTGGTACTGGGCCATATATACCAGGATTACTGGGCGTGGTACTGGGCCATATATACCAGGATTACCGGGTGTGGTACTGGGCCATATATACCAGGATTACTGGGCGTGGTACTGGGCCATATATACCAGGATTACTGGGCGTGGTACTGGGCCATATATACCAGGATTACCGGGTGTGGTACTGGGCCGTATATAACAGGATTACCGGGTGTGGTACTGGGCCATATATACCAGGAATCCTGGGCGTGGTACTGGGCCATATATACCAGGATTACTGGGCGTGGTACTGGGCCATATATACCAGGATTACTGGGTGTGGTACTGGGCCATATATACCAGGATTACTGGCCCTGTTACTGGGCCGTATATACCAGGATTACCGGGCATGGTACTGGGTCATATATACCAGGATTACTGGGCGTGGTACTGGGCCATATATACCAGGATTACTGGGCGTGGTACTGGGCCATATATACCAGGATTACTGGGCGTGGTACTGGGCCATATATACCAGGATTACTGGGCGTGGTACTGGGCCATATATACCAGGATTACTGGGTGTGGTACTGGGCCATATATACCAGGATTACTGGGTGTGGTACTGGGCCATATATACCAGGATTACTGGGTGTGGTACTGTGCCGTATATACCAGGATTACTGGGCATGGTACTGGGCCATATATACCAGGATTACTGGGCGTGGTACTGGGCCGTATGTACCAGGATTACTGGGTGTGGTACTGGGCCATATATACCAGGATTACCGGGTGTGGTACTGGGCCATATATACCAGGATTACTGGGCATGGTACTGGGCCATATATACCAGGATTACTGGGCGTGGTACTGGGCCATATATACCAGGATTACTGGGCGTGGTACTGGGCCATATATACCAGGATTACCGGGTGTGGTACTGGGCCATATATACCAGGATTACTGCGTGTGGTACTGGGCCGTATACACTGGGATTACTGGGCATGGTACTGGGCCGTATATATTGGTATTACTGGGCGTGGTACTGGGCCATATATACCAGGATTACTGGGTGTGGTAATGGGCCGTATATATTAGTATCACTGGGCATGGTACTGGGCCATATATATCAGGATTACTGGGCGTGGTACTGGGCCATATATACCAGGATTACTGGGTGTGGTAATGGGCCGTATATATTAGTATTACTGGGCATGGTACTGGGCCATATATACCAGGATTACTGGGCGTGGTACTGGGCCATATATACCAGGATTACTGGGCGTGGTACTGGGCCATATATACCAGGATTACCGGGTGTGGTACTGGGCCATATATACCAGGATTACTGGGCGTGGTACTGGGCCATATATACCAGGATTACTGGGCGTGGTACTGGGCCATATATACCAGGATTACCGGGTGTGGTACTGGGCCGTATATAACAGGATTACCGGGTGTGGTACTGGGCCATATATACCAGGATTACTGGGCGTGGTACTGGGCCATATATACCAGGATTACTGGGCGTGGTACTGGGCCATATATACCAGGATTACTGGGTGTGGTACTGGGCCATATATACCAGGATTACTGGCCCTGTTACTGGGCCGTGTATACCAGGATTACCGGGCATGGTACTGGGTCATATATACCAGGATTACTGGGCGTGGTACTGGGCCATATATACCAGGATTACTGGGCGTGGTACTGGGCCATATATACCAGGATTACTGGGCGTGGTACTGGGCCATATATACCAGGATTACTGGGCGTGGTACTGGGCCATATATACCAGGATTACTGGGTGTGGTACTGGGCCATATATACCAGGATTACTGGGTGTGGTACTGGGCCATATATACCAGGATTACTGGGTGTGGTACTGTGCCGTATATACCAGGATTACTGGGCATGGTACTGGGCCATATATACCAGGATTACTGGGCGTGGTACTGGGCCGTATGTACCAGGATTACTGGGTGTGGTACTGGGCCATATATACCAGGATTACCGGGTGTGGTACTGGGCCATATATACCAGGATTACTGGGCATGGTACTGGGCCATATATACCAGGATTACTGGGCGTGGTACTGGGCCATATATACCAGGATTACTGGGCGTGGTACTGGGCCATATATACCAGGATTACCGGGTGTGGTACTGGGCCATATATACCAGGATTACTGGGTGTGGTACTGGGCCGTATACACTGGGATTACTGGGCATGGTACTGGGCCGTATATATTGGTATTACTGGGCGTGGTACTGGGCCATATATACCAGGATTACTGGGTGTGGTAATGGGCCGTATATATTAGTATTACTGGGCATGGTACTGGGCCATATATACCAGGATTACTGGGCGTGGTACTGGGCCATATATACCAGGATTACTGGGCGTGGTACTGGGCCATATATACCAGGATTACCGGGTGTGGTACTGGGCCATATATACCAGGATTACTGGGCGTGGTACTGGGCCATATATACCAGGATTACTGGGCGTGGTACTGGGCCATATATACCAGGATTACCGGGTGTGGTACTGGGCCGTATATAACAGGATTACCGGGTGTGGTACTGGGCCATATATACCAGGATTACTGGGCGTGGTACTGGGCCATATATACCAGGATTACTGGGCGTGGTACTGGGCCATATATACCAGGATTACTGGGTGTGGTACTGGGCCATATATACCAGGATTACTGGCCCTGTTACTGGGCCGTATATACCAGGATTACCGGGCATGGTACTGGGTCATATATACCAGGATTACTGGGCGTGGTACTGGGCCATATATACCAGGATTACTGGGCGTGGTACTGGGCCATATATACCAGGATTACTGGGCGTGGTACTGGGCCATATATACCAGGATTACTGGGCGTGGTACTGGGCCATATATACCAGGATTACTGGGTGTGGTACTGGGCCATATATACCAGGATTACTGGGTGTGGTACTGGGCCATATATACCAGGATTACTGGGTGTGGTACTGTGCCGTATATACCAGGATTACTGGGCATGGTACTGGGCCATATATACCAGGATTACTGGGCGTGGTACTGGGCCGTATGTACCAGGATTACTGGGTGTGGTACTGGGCCATATGTACCAGGATTACCGGGTGTGGTACTGGGCCATATATACCAGGATTACTGGGCGTGTTACTGGGCCATATATACCAGGATTACTGGGCGTGGTACTGGGCCATATATACCAGGATTACCGGGCATGGTACTGGGCCATATATACCAGGATTACTGGGTGTGGTACTGGGCCATATATACCAGGATTACCGGGCATGGTACTGGGCCATATATATTAGGATTACTGGGCGTGGTACTGGGCCATATATACCAGGATTACTGGGCGTGGTACTGGGCCATATATACCAGGATCACTGGGCGTGGTACTGGGCCATATATACCAGGATTACCGGGCATGGTACTGGGCCATATATACCAGGATTACCGGGCATGGTACTGGGCCATATATACCAGGATTACTGGGTGTGGTACTGGGCCATATATACCAGGATTATCGGGTGTGGTACTGGGCCGTATATACCAGGATTACTGGGCGTGGTACTGGGCCATATATACCAGGATTACTGGGCATGGAACTGGGCCATATATACCAGGATTACCGGGCATGGTACTGGGCCATATATACCAGGATTACTGGGTGTGGTACTGGGCCATATATACCAGGATTACTGGGTGTGGTACTGGGCCATATATACCAGGATTACTGGGCATGGTACTGGGCCGTATATACCAGGATTACCGGGCATGGTACTGGGCCATATATACCAGGATTACTGGGCGTGGTACTGGGCCGTATATACCAGGATTACCGGGCATGGTACTGGGCCATATATACCAGGATTACTGGGCATGGTACTGGGCCATATATACCAGGATTACTGGGCATGGAACTGGGCCATATATATTAGGATTACTGGGCGTGGTACTGGGCCGTATATACCAGGATTACCGGGCATGGTACTGGGCCATATATACCAGGATTACTGGGCATGGTACTGGGCCATATATACCAGGATTACTGGGCGTGGTACTGGGCCGTATATACCACGATTACTGGGCGTGGTACTGGGCCATATATATTAGGATTACTGGGCCTGGTACTGGGCCATATATACCAGGATTACTGGGCGTGGTACTGGGCCATATATACCAGGATTACTGGGCGTGGTACTGGGCCATATATACCAGGATTACTGGGCGTGGTACTGGGCCATATATATTAGGATTACCGGGCATGGTACTGGGCCATATATACCAGGATTACCGGGCGTGGTACTGGGCCATATATACCAGGATTACTGGGCGTGGTACTGGGCCGTATATATTAGGATTACTGGGCGTGGTACTGGGCCATATATATTAGGATTACCGGGCGTGGTACTGGGCCATATATACCAGGATTACTGGGCATGGTACTGGGCCATATATACAAGGATTACTGGGCATGGTACTGGGCCATATACATTAGGATTACTGGGCGTGGTACTGGGCCATATATATTAGGATTACTGGGCGTGGTCCTGGGCCGTATATACCAGGATTACTGGGCGTGGTACTGGGCCATATATACCAGGATTACTGGGCATGGTACTGGGCCATATATATTAGGATTACTGGGCGTGGTACTGGGCCATATATATTAGGATTACTGGGCGTGGTACTGGGCCGTATATACCAGGATTACTGGGCGTGGTACTGGGCCATATATACCAGGATTACTGGGCGTGGTACTGGGCCATATATATTAGGATTACCGGGCGTGGTACTGGGCCATATATACTAGGATTACTGGGCATGGTACTGGGCCATATATATTAGGATTACTGGGCGTGGTACTGGGCCATATATATTAGGATTACCGGGCGTGGTACTGGGCCGTATATACCAGGATTACTGGGCGTGGTACTGGGCCATATATACCAGGATTACTGGGTGTGGTACTGGGCCATATATACCAGGATTACTGGGCGTGGTACTGGGCCATATATACCAGGATTACTGGGCGTGGTACTGGGCCATATATATTAGGATTACCGGGCGTGGTACTGGACCATATATATTTGGATTACCGGGCGTGGTACTGGGCCATATATACCAGGATTACTGGGCGTGGTACTGGGCCATATGTATTAGGATTACCGGGCGTGGTACTGGGCCATATATACCAGGATTACTGGGCGTGGTACTGGGCCATATATACCAGGATTACTGGGCGTGGTACTGGGCCATATATATTGGGATTACCGGGCGTGGTACTGGGCCATATATACCAGGATTACTGGGCGTGGTACTGGGCCATATATACCAGGATTACTGGGCGTGGTACTGTGCCATATATACCAGGATTACTGGGCATGGTACTGGGCCGTATATACCAGGATTACCGGGTATGTTACATGGGCCGTATATACCAGGATTACCGGGCATGGTGCTGGGCCATATATATTAGGATTACTGGGCGTGGAACTGGGCCGTATATACCAGGATTACTGGGCGTGGTACTGGGCCATATATACCAGGATTACTGGGCGTGGTACTGGGCCATATATATTAGGATTACCGGGCGTGGTACTGGACCATATATATTTGGATTACCGGGCGTGGTACTGGGCCATATATACCAGGATTACTGGGCGTGGTACTGGGCCATATGTATTAGGATTACCGGGCGTGGTACTGGGCCATATATACCAGGATTACTGGGCGTGGTACTGGGCCATATATACCAGGATTACTGGGCGTGGTACTGGGCCATATATATTGGGATTACCGGGCGTGGTACTGGGCCATATATACCAGGATTACTGGGCGTGGTACTGGGCCATATATACCAGGATTACTGGGCGTGGTACTGTGCCATATATACCAGGATTACTGGGCATGGTACTGGGCCGTATATACCAGGATTACCGGGCATGTTACATGGGCCGTATATACCAGGATTACCGGGCATGGTGCTGGGCCATATATATTAGGATTACTGGGCGTGGAACTGGGCCGTATATACCAGGATTACTGGGCGTGGTACTGGGCCATATATACCAGGATTACTGGGCGTGGTACTGGGCCATATATATTAGGATTACTGGACGTGGTACTGGGCCATATATACCAGGATTACTGGGCGTGGTACTGGGCCATATATATTAGGATTACCGGGCGTGGTACTGGGCCATATATATTAGGATTACCGGGCGTGGTACTGGGCCATATACACTAGGATTACCGGGCGTGGTACTGGGCCATATATACCAGGATTACTGGGCGTGGTACTGGGCCATATATATTAGGATTACTGGACGTGGTACTGGGCCATATATACCAGGATTACTGGGCGTGGTACTGGGCCATATATACCAGGATTACTGGGCATGGTACTGGGCCATATATACCAGGATTACTGGGCGTGGTACTGGGCCATATATACCAGGATTACTGGGCGTGGTACTGGGCCATATATATTAGGATTACCGGGCATGGTACTGGGCCATATATACCAGGATTACCGGGCGTGGTACTGGGCCATATATACCAGGATTACTGGGCGTGGTACTGGGCCGTATATATTAGGATTACTGGGCGTGGTACTGGGCCATATATATTAGGATTACCGGGCGTGGTACTGGGCCATATATACCAGGATTACTGGGCATGGTACTGGGCCATATATACCAGGATTACTGGGCATGGTACTGGGCCATATACATTAGGATTACTGGGCGTGGTACTGGGCCATATATATTAGGATTACTGGGCGTGGTCCTGGGCCGTATATACCAGGATTACTGGGCGTGGTACTGGGCCATATATACCAGGATTACTGGGCATGGTACTGGGCCATATATATTAGGATTACTGGGCGTGGTACTGGGCCATATATATTAGGATTACTGGGCGTGGTACTGGGCCGTATATACCAGGATTACTGGGCGTGGTACTGGGCCATATATACCAGGATTACTGGGCGTGGTACTGGGCCATATATATTAGGATTACCGGGCGTGGTACTGGGCCATATATACCAGGATTACTGGGCATGGTACTGGGCCATATATATTAGGATTACTGGGCGTGGTACTGGGCCATATATATTAGGATTACCGGGCGTGGTACTGGGCCGTATATACCAGGATTACTGGGCGTGGTACTGGGCCATATATACCAGGATTACTGGGTGTGGTACTGGGCCATATATACCAGGATTACTGGGCGTGGTACTGGGCCATATATACCAGGATTACTGGGCGTGGTACTGGGCCATATATATTAGGATTACCGGGCGTGGTACTGGACCATATATATTTGGATTACCGGGCGTGGTACTGGGCCATATATACCAGGATTACCGGGCGTGGTACTGGGCCATATGTATTAGGGTTACCGGGCGTGGTACTGGGCCATATATACCAGGATTACTGGGCGTGGTACTGGGCCATATATACCAGGATTACTGGGCGTGGTACTGGGCCATATATATTGGGATTACCGGGCGTGGTACTGGGCCATATATACCAGGATTACTGGGCGTGGTACTGGGCCATATATACCAGGATTACTGGGCGTGGTACTGTGCCATATATACCAGGATTACTGGGCATGGTACTGGGCCGTATATACCAGGATTACCGGGTATGTTACATGGGCCGTATATACCAGGATTACCGGGCATGGTGCTGGGCCATATATATTAGGATTACTGGGCGTGGAACTGGGCCGTATATACCAGGATTACTGGGCGTGGTACTGGGCCATATATACCAGGATTACTGGGCGTGGTACTGGGCCATATATATTAGGATTACCGGGCGTGGTACTGGACCATATATATTTGGATTACCGGGCGTGGTACTGGGCCATATATACCAGGATTACTGGGCGTGGTACTGGGCCATATGTATTAGGATTACCGGGCGTGGTACTGGGCCATATATACCAGGATTACTGGGCGTGGTACTGGGCCATATATACCAGGATTACTGGGCGTGGTACTGGGCCATATATATTGGGATTACCGGGCGTGGTACTGGGCCATATATACCAGGATTACTGGGCGTGGTACTGGGCCATATATACCAGGATTACTGGGCGTGGTACTGTGCCATATATACCAGGATTACTGGGCATGGTACTGGGCCGTATATACCAGGATTACCGGGCATGTTACATGGGCCGTATATACCAGGATTACCGGGCATGGTGCTGGGCCATATATATTAGGATTACTGGGCGTGGAACTGGGCCGTATATACCAGGATTACTGGGCGTGGTACTGGGCCATATATACCAGGATTACTGGGCGTGGTACTGGGCCATATATATTAGGATTACTGGACGTGGTACTGGGCCATATATACCAGGATTACTGGGCGTGGTACTGGGCCATATATATTAGGATTACCGGGCGTGGTACTGGGCCATATATATTAGGATTACCGGGCGTGGTACTGGGCCATATACACTAGGATTACCGGGCGTGGTACTGGGCCATATATACCAGGATTACTGGGCGTGGTACTGGGCCATATATATTAGGATTACTGGACGTGGTACTGGGCCATATATACCAGGATTACTGGGCGTGGTACTGGGCCATATATACCAGGATTACTGGGCGTGGTACTGGGCCATATATATTAGGATTACCGGGCATGGTACTGGGCCATATATACCAGGATTACTGGGCGTGGTACTGGGCCATATATACCAGGATTACTGGGCGTGGCACTGGGCCATATATACCAGGATTACCGGGCATGGTACTGGGCCATATATACCAGGATTACCGGGCATGGTACTGGGCCATATATACCAGGATTACTGGGCGTGGTAGTGGGCCATATATACCAGGATTACCGGGCATGGTACTGGGCCATATATACCAGGATTACCGGGCATGGTACTGGGCCATATATACCAGGATTACTGGGTGTGGTCCTGGGCCATTTCTACCAGGATTACCGGGCATGGTACTGGGCCATATAAAGCAGGATTACCGGGCATGGTACTGGGCCATATATATTAGGATTACTGGGCGTGGAACTGGGCCGTATATACCAGGATTACTGGGCGTGGTACTGGGCCATATATATTAGGATTACTGGGCGTGGTACTGGGCCATATATACCAGGATTACTGGGCGTGGTACTGGGCCATATATATTAGGATTACCGGGCGTGGTACTGGGCCATATAAAGCAGGATTACCGGGCATGGTACTGGGCCATATATATTAGGATTACTGGGCGTGGAACTGGGCCGTATATACCAGGATTACTGGGCGTGGTACTGGGCCATATATATTAGGATTACTGGGCGTGGTACTGGGCCATATATACCAGGATTACTGGGCGTGGTACTGGGCCATATATATTAGGATTACTGGGCGTGGTACTGGGCCATATATACCAGGATTACTGGGCGTGGTACTGGGCCATATATACCAGGATTACTGGGCGTGGAACTGGGCCATATATATTAGGATTACTGGGCGTGGTACTGGGCCATATATACCAGGATTACTGGGCGTGGTACTGGGCCATATATACCAGAGGGATCTATAATAGGCCTCAGTATCCTGAGTTAGAGAGAGGAAATCATTTATGGCTCCTACTCTTGACCACTACAGGAATGTGTACTTCAGATGACCTGTGATGCCTCCCATGGTCAATCAATCTGTTAAGACTCCCTCTCGCTCATGGAGCGGGCAGGAAATTGGACATGAAGCTGAGTTCGGATCGGTCAATGCCCTGTGGGTGGCGGAGAGGTCCCAGGGGCTATGTGGCCGGGTCCTGCTCCGACTTCTTGTGTTCTTTAGATTTGTGGTTGGGATCAGATCAGCCATGATCTTATTGAATGGCGGAGCAGGCTCGAGGGGCCGATTGGCCTACTCCTGCTCCAATTTCTTATGTTCTTATGTTCTTATGATCTCCACCTTTTTCAAGAGACTTGAGGCCTCCAGTTCTCCTGGTGCCTTATCCCAGAAAGAGCCAACCCCACAGGAGGGGAGAAAATCAAATTCACAAAATTCCTTTGCCTCAATAACTAATCTCACTCTTGAACTCTGCACATCAGCACTGTGAGCGAATGGTTTAACTGTTGGTTTTCAAAAAGGAGACCCTCAAATCAATATGGCAAACAACAGCTCTGCACTAATCTGATCTCGGTTACTATAGTAACAGCCCAGCTTTGACTGCCTTCTGATTATATCACCGCACTGTAACCATGACCCATAATACATGTACACACTTCTGCTTACTCTGTCTGTCCGTCTGTCTGTCTATCTATCTCTGTCTGTCTATCTATCTATCTATCTCTGTCTATCTGTCCATCTATCTCTGTCTATCTATCTCTGTCTGTCTATCTGTCTCTGTCTATCTGTCCATCTATCTCTGTCTATCTATCTCTGTCTGTCTATCTGTCTCTGTCTGTCTATCTTTCTATCTCTGTCTGTCTATCTATCGCTGTCTATCTATCTATCTATCTCTGTCTGTCTATCTGTCTCTGTCTGTCTATCTGTCTCTGTCTGTCTATCTATCTATCTCTGTCTGTCTATCTTTCTCTGTCTATCTATCTATCTCTGTCTGTCTATCGATCTCTATCTGTCTATCTACCTCTGTCTGTCTATCTATCTCTGTCTATCTATCTCTGTCTGTCTATCTATCTACCTCTGTCTGTCTATCTATCTATCTCTGTCTGTCTATCTATCTCTGTCTGTCTATCTATCTATCTCTGTCTATCTATCTATCTCTGTCTGTCTATCTGTCTCTGTCTGTCTATCTATCTCTGTCTGTCTATCTATCTATCTCTGTCTAACAATCTACTCTGTCTATCTATCTATCTCTGTCTGTCTATCTATCTCTGTCTATCTATCTATCTCTGTCTTTCTATCTATCTCTGTCTTTCTATCTGTCTATCTCTGTCTGTCTATCTATCTCTGTCTTTCTATCTATCTATCTCTGTCTATCTGTCTATCTATCTCTGTCTGTCTATCTATCTCTGTCTGTCTATCTATCTATCTCTGTCTATCTATCTATCTCTGTCTGTCTATCTATCTCTGTCTTTCTATCTATCTATCTCTGTCTTTCTATCTGTCTATCTCTGTCTGTCTATCTATCTCTGTCTTTCTATCTATCTATCTCTGTCTATCTGTCTATCTATCTCTGTCTGTCTATCTATCTCTGTCTGTCTATCTATCTATCTCTGTCTATCTATCAATCTCTGTCTATCTATCTATCTTTCTCTGTCTATCTGTCTATCTCTGTCTATCTATCTATCTATCTATCTATCTATCTATCTATCTATCTATCTCTGTCTAACAATCTACTCTGTCTATCTATCTATCCCTGTCTATCTCTGTCTGTCTATCTATCTATCTATCTATCTCTGTCTATCTATCTATCTTTCTCTGTCTATCTGTCTATCTCTGTCTATCTATCTATCTATCTATCTATCTATCTCTATCTATCTATCTCTATCTATCCCTGTCTATCTATCTATCTATCTATCTATCTCTATCTATCTATCTATCTCTATCTATCCCTGTCTATCTATCTATCTATCTCTCTATCTATCTATCTATCTCTATCTATCTATCCCTGTCTATCTATCTATCTATCCCTGTCTATCTATCTATCTATCTCTATCTATCTATCTATCTATCTCTATCTATCTATCCCTGTCTATCTATCTATCTATCCCTGTCTATCTATCTATCTATCTATCAATCTCTATCTATCTATCTCTATCTATCTATCTATCTATCTCTATCTATCTATCTATCTATCTATCTCTGTCTATCTATCTCTGTTTGTCTATCTATCAATCTCTATCTCTGACTCTATCTATCTGTCTGACTGCAAATCACACAAAGTGCTTTTTGAAAAAAAGGCTGTCCATCATTTTTAAAAAAAACAATTGTTCTAAACTAAATAAAACATTTAATTAATTACATATTTCATAAAAACATGATTTAGTTTACATTTTGAGTTAGCTTTTGTGCCTTGGAGCTGCATCAAAGTTTTTATTTAAGGCCTCCATTTGCCTCATGAATCTCGGCCTGTGCTCGATATTTTATCTCAACACGAAGGGAGAGCTTTCAATCACCTCTGTGTGTTCTGAACATGCAGAATTCCCCAGTGTGCCATCTGTGCATCACCAGGAATTGAAGGGAGGATAGGTCCTGTGACAGTGTGAGAGTATCTTTGTTTTTTCCCAAAGGACTTCAATATTCCGGGCTCCAAGGTATTCAGGAAAGATAGGGAAGGAAAGAAAGGAGGGAGTGGCAGTATTGATCAAAGGTACAACTATAGCACTGGGAAAGGGTGATGTAGTTCAGGGGTCGAAAGAGAGGGAGGAATTCCTGAAACGTGTACAAGAGAACTTTCTTGATCAGTGTGTTTCCAGCCCAACGAGGAAGGAAGCAGTGCCGGATCTAGTTCTGGGGAGTGAAGTGGGGTAGGTGGAGCATGTTTCAGTGGGGGAGCATTTGGGGAACAGTGATCATAATATCATTAGGTTTAGAATAGTTATGGAAAAGGACAAGGAACAATCAAATGTAAAAATACTTAACTGGAGGAAGGCAAATTTCAGTGAGTTAAAAAGGGATCTTGCCCAGGTGGATTGGGATCAAAAATTGGTGGCAGAACAGTAATTGAACAGTGGGAGGCCTTCAAGGGGGAGTTGGTTCGGGTACAGAGAAGACACATTCCTACGAGGGGGGAAAGGAAGGACATCCAAAGCTAGAGCTCCCTGAATGATTAAAAATATAGAGATTAAAACAAAACAGAAAAAGGAGGCTTATGACAAATGTAAAGTTCATAATCGAGTAGAGAATCAGGCTAAATACAGAAAGTACAGAGGAGATCGAAAAAAGGAATAAGAGGGACAAAGAGAGAGAGTATGAGAATAGATTAGCGGTTATCATAAAAGGGAACCTAAAGTCTTTTATAAACATATAAATAGTAAAACGGTAGTCGAAGGAAGGGTGGGGGCGATTAGGGACAAAAAAGAACTTCACATGGAGGCAGAGGGTGTGGCCGAGGTACTAAATGAATACTTTGCATCAATGTTCACTAGAGAAGAGGATGCTAGCAATGTCACAGTAAAGGAGGAGGTCGTAGCGATATTGGTTAGGATAAAAATAGATAAAATGGGGGAGTATTGATTGAGGAGAATACTGCAGTGCTGGAGAGAGAGGATGTCCTGGAGGGGTCAAGGACAGAATCTATTTGGTTAGAGTTAAGAAACAATAGAGGTGCCATTATACTACTGGGTGTATTCTATAGGCCACCAACTAGTGGGAAGGATATAGAGGAGCAAATTTGCAGGGAAATTACAAAGTGCAAGAGCTATACAGTAGTGATAATGGGGGACTTCAACTATCCTAATATAGACTGGAATAGTAATTGTGTAGGGGGCAAAGAGGGGGAGGAATTTTGAAATGTGTTCAGGAGAACTTTCTTGACCAGTACGTTTCCGGCCCAACGAGGAAGGAGGCATTGCTGGATCTGGTTCTGGGAAATGAGGTGGGCCAAGTGGAGCAAGTGTCAGTGGGGGACATTTAGGGAGCAGCGATCATAGTATCATAAGGTTTAGTTTAGCTATGGAAAAGGACAAGGACCACTCTAAAGTAAAAATACTTAATTGGAGGAGGGCCAATTTCAGTGGGTTGAGAACGGATCTGGCCCGGGTAAATTAGAATCAAAGATTGGCAGGTAAAACTGTAATTGAATAATGGGCGGCCTTTAAAGAGGAGATGATTCAGGTACAGTCTAGGTACATTCCCATGAGGGGGAAAGGTAGGGCAACTAAAGCTAGAGCTCCCTGGATGATGAAAGAGATGTCAGGTTGACAACACAAGTGAGAACCAGGCTGAATATAGAAAGTTCAGAGGGGAAGTGAAAAAGGAAATAAGAGGGGCAAAGAGAGAGTATGAGAATAGACTGGTGGCCAACATAAAAGGGAATCCAAAAGTTTTCTATAAGCATATAAATAGTAAATGGGTAGTAAGAGGAGGGGTGGGGCCAATTAGAGACCAAAAAGGAGATCTACTCATGGAGGCAGAGGGCATGGCTGAGGTACTGAATGAGTACTTTGCATCTGTCTTTACCAAGGAAGAAGATGCTGCCAGAGTCACAGTAAGTGAAGAGGTACTTGAGATACTGGATGGGCTAAAAATTGATAAAGAGGATGTACTAGAAAGGCCGGCTGTACTTAAAGTAGATAAGTCACCCGGTCCGGATGGGATGCATCTGAGGTTGCTGAGGGAAGTAAGGGTGGAAATTGCAGAGGTGCTGACCATAATCTTTTAATCCTCTTTAGATATGAGGGTGGTGCCAGAGGACTGGAGAATTGCAAATGTTACACCCTTGTTCAAAAAAGGGTGTAAGGATAAACCCAGCAACTACAGGCCAGTCAGTTTAACCTCAGTGGTGGGGAAACTTTTAGAAATGATAATCCGGGACAGAATTAACAGTCACTTGGACGAGTGTGGATTAATTAAGAAAAACCAGCACAGATTTGTTAAAGGCAAATCGTGTTTAATGAACTTGATAGAGTTTTTTGATAAGGTAACAGAGAGGGTTGATGAGGATAATATGGTTGATGTTGTGTATATGGACATTCGAAAGGCATTTGATGAAGTGTCACATAATAGACTTGTTAGCAAAATGAAAGCCCATGCCCGTGACAGCGTGGATACAAAATTGGGTAAGGGACAGAAAGCAGAGTGTAGTGGTGAACGGTTGTTTTTCAGACTGGGGGGAGGTGTACAGTGGTGTCCCCCAGGGGTCGGTATTAGGACCACTGCTCTTTTTAATGTATGGTTGAGTAGAATGGGCCTATACTCTCTGGAGTTTAGAAAAATGAGAGGTGATCTCATTGAAACGTATAAGATCATGAGGGGGCTTGACAGGATAGATGCTGAGAGGTTGTTTCCCCGGCTGGAGAGTCTAGAACTAGAGGGCATAGTCTCAGGATAAGGGGTCGGCCATTCAAGACTGAGATGAGGAGGAATTTCTTTATGTAGAGGATTGTGAATCTTTGGAATTCTCTACCCCAGATGGCTGTGGATGCGGAGTCATTGAGTATATTCGAGGCTGAGATGGATAGATTTTTGAACTCTAGGGGAATCAAGGGATATGGGGATCGGGCGGGAAAGTGGAGTTGAGGTCAAAGATCAGCCATGATCTGATTGAATGGCGGAGCAGGCTCGAGGGGCCGGATAGCCTACTCCTGCTCCTATTTGTTATGTTCTTATATTAATGACCTGGACTTGGGTATACAGGGTATAATTTCAAAGTTTGCAGATGACATGAAACTCGGAAATGTAGTGAACAATGTGGAGGATAGTAACAGACTTCAGGAGGACAGACAGACTGGTGAAATGGGCAGACACGTGGCAGATGAAATTTAATGCAGAGAAGTGTGACGTGATACATTTTGGTAGGAAGAATGAGGAGAGGCAATATAAACTAAATGGTACAATTTAAAGAGAGACCTGGGGGTGCATGTACACAAATCTTTGAAGGTGGCAGGACAAGTTGAGAAGGCTGTTAAAAAAGAATCTGGGATCCTGAGCTTTAAAAAAAGAGGCATAGAGTACAAAAGCAAGGACATTATGCTGAACCTTTATAAAACACTGGTTAGCCCTCTGCCTCCAAGCGTAGATCTCCTTTTTGGTCTCTAATTGTGTTCAATTCTGGGCACCACACTTTAGGAAGGATGTCAAGGTCTTAGAGAGGATGCAGAGGAGATTTACTAGAATGGTGCCAGGGATGAGGGACTTCAGTTATGTGGAGAGACTGGAGAAGCTGGGATTGTTTTCCTTAGAGCAGAGGAGGTTAAGAGAAGATTGGATAGAGGTGTTCAAAATCATGAATGGTTTTGATAGAGTAAATAAGGAGAAACTGTTTCCAGTGGCAGAAGGGTCAGTAACCAGAGGACACAGATTTAAGGTAATTGGCAAAAGAACCAGAGGCGACATGAGGAAACATTGTTTTTTGCAGTGAGTTTTTTTTATTCGTTCATGGGATGTGGGCGTCGCTGGCGAGGCTGGCATTTATTGCCCATCCCTAATTGCCCTTGAGAAGGTGGTGGTGAGCCGCCTTCTTGAACCGCTGCAGTCCGTGTGGTGAAGGTTCTCCCACAGTGCTGTTAGGAAGGGAGTTCCAGGATTTTGACCCAGCGATGATGAAGGAACGGCAATATATTTCCAAGTCATGGTGTGTGACTTAGAGGGGAACGTGCAGGTGGTGTTGTTCCCATGTGCCTGCTGCCCTTGTCTTTCTAGGTGGTAGAGGTCGCGGGTTTGGGAGGTGCTGTCGAAGAAGCCTTGGCGAGTTGCTGCAGTGCATCCTGTGGATGGTACACACTGCAGCCACGGTGCGCCGGTGGTGAAGGGAGTGAATGTTTAGGGTGGTGGATGGGGTACCAATCAAGCAGGCGGCTTTGTCCTGGATGTGGTCGAGCGTCTTGAGTGTTGTTGGAGCTGCACTCATCCAAGCAAGTGGAGAGTATTCCATCACACTCCTGACTTGTGCCTTGTAGATGGTGGAAAGGCTTTGGGGAGTCAGGAGGTGAGTCACTCGCTGCAGAATACCCAGCCTCTGACCTGCTCTTGTAGCCACAGTATTTATATGGCTGGTCCAGTTAAGTTTCTGGTCAATGGTGACCCCCAGGATGTTGATGGTGGGGGATTCGGTGATGGTAATGCTTTCAAGGGGAGGTGGTTAGACTCTCTCTTGTTGGAGATGGTCATTGCCTGGCACTTATCTGGCGCGAATGTTACTTGCCACTTATCAGCCCAAGCCTGGATGTTGTCCAGGTCTTGCTGCATGCGGGCTCGGACTGCTTCATTATCTGAGGGGTTGCGAATGGAACTGAACACTGTGCAACCATCAGCGAACATCCCCATTTCTCACGTTATGATGGAGGGAAGGTCATTGATGAAGCAGCTGAAGATGGTTGGGCCGAGGACACTGCCCTGAGGAACTCCTGTAGCAATGTCCTGGGGCTGAGATGATTGGCCTCCAACAACCACTACCATCTTCCTTTGTGCTCGGTATGACTCCAGCCACTGGAGAGTTTTCCCCCTGATTCCCAATGACTTCAATTTTACTCGGGCTCTTTGATGCCACACTCGGTCAAATGCTGCCTTGATGTCAAGGGCAGTCACTCTCACCTCACCTCTGGAATTCAGCTCTTTTGTCCATGTTTGGACCAAGGCTGTAATGAGATCTGGAGCCGAGTGGTCCTGGCAGAACCCAAACTGAGCATCGGTGAGCAGGTTATTGCTGAGTAAGTGCCGCTTGATATCACTGTCGACGACACCTTCCATCACTTTGCTGATGATTGAGAGTAGACTGATGGGGCGGTAATTGGCCGGATTGGATTTGTCCTGCTTTTTGTGGATAGGTCAGTTGTTCTGATCTGGAATGCATTGCCTGGAAGGGTGGTTGAAGCAGATTCAATAGCAACTTTTAAAAGGAATTGGATAAATACTTGAATGGAAAAAATTGACAGGCCTATGGAGAAAGAATGGGGGAATGGGACTAATTGGATCGCTCTTTCAAAGAGCTGGCACGCACATGATGGGCCGAATGGCCTCCTTCTGTGCTGTACCTACTGTGATAGTATGATACCACTGTCAAAGAAATTGAAGATTGAATTCTCAAAGAGTTTATTTCAGGCAAGTAATGAATTTATGCAAATGTATTAATAATTCTGCTTTTCTGTTCCTTACACACACTCGTAAAGAACATGTGTGATCAGCTGTTATTGTAGTTTCTTTGTTGATGGTTAGGAAAAAACAGAGATTGTTAGAGACAATGAGTTGTTGCGAAAAATTCAGTTAAAAATCTCTCTTTAGAAATATTTTTGAGGGAGAAGGGATATTTTCTATATGTAAATACATGCAAACTGCACAAAAGATGGACTTTGAAGTGTTTTATTATTTCGTTTTTGCAGTTTATGGAAATTTCCGTTCATTAAAACTGTATAATTTGGATAAAGGCACTAATAATACAGGAAAGGTCCCGCTTCAGTGCTCCTGCTGCATTCTGGGAGCCCATAACAGGGCAATGTGCCCAGTCTGTGATTTTCTGTCCATTAATTTTAAGAAGCTGAAAATTTTAAGGCAAGAAGGGTGACACTATATCGAGGGAGAGCTACCCAGGACAACTGATGGACATGTTGTTGGTGGGTCTACCCTTGGAAACAGGTGCTCAGTGCCCAGGCAAACCTGCAATGGCTTTTCTTCCCACTCCCACACCGTTACCGCTGGAGTCCTCCAAGGATCTATCCTTGGCCCCCTCCTATTCCTCATCTACATGCTGCCCCTCGGCAACATCACCGAAAACACCTCAGATTCTACATGTACACTGACATCACCCAGCTCTACCTCGCCACCACCTCCCTCGACCCCTCCACTGTCTCTGATTGGTCACACTGCTTGTCCGACATCCAGCACTGGATGAGCAAAAATTTCCTCCAATTAAATATTGGGAAGACTGAAGCCATTGTCTTCGGTCCCCACCACAAACTCCATTCCCTAGCCACCAACTCCATCCCTCTCCCTGGCCACTGTCTGAGGCTGAACCAGACCGTTCACAACTTGGGCATCCTATTTGACCCTGAGATGAGCTTCTGACCAGATATCCGCTCCATCACCAAGACCGCCTACTTCCACCTCCGTAACATCGCCCGTCTCCGCCCCTGCCTCAGCTCATCTGCTGCTGAAACCCTCATCCGTGCCTTTGTTACCTCCAGACTCGACTATTCCAATGCTCTCCTGGCCGGCCTCCCACCTTCCACCCTCCATAAACTTGAGCTCATCCAAAATTCTGCTGTCCTCCCAGATCTCTGCGCTCCTCCAATTCCGGCCTCTTGCGCATCCCCGATTTTAATCGCTCCACCATTGGCGGCCGTGTCTTCAGCTGCCTCGGCCCTAAGCTCTGGAATTCCCTCCCTAAACCTCTCCCCCTCTCTCTCCTCCTTTTAGACACTCCTTAAAACCTACCTCTTTGATCAAACGTGGCTCGGTGTCAAATTTTGTTTGATAATCGCTCCCGTGAAGCGTCTTGGGACGTTTTACTCCGTTAAAGGCTCTATATAAATGCAAGTTGTTGTTGTTGCTCCATATTGGGGATGCTCCTTTATTTGCATGAGATTTGGGGCTTAGATGAGTATGTTGTACACAGTTAGTATACAGACCCCTGAAACTCAATACACTTCCAGTTCCCCACACAGACTGCCTCAGACCTACTCTGCGATTTATAATCTGGGGTCTTGGCACCTAAAGCATCACATCATGTGTATGTCACACAGTATAGGATAGACCATGCATTCGATGTCACTGTGTGTGTATCCATATTAAACAGGTGGGCTTGTACTTTCTCACGGTGTGCAAATATTGTCACAAACATGGTGCAGTGTGTAAACTGCTGAGGAAATCTGCTTTTGTGAATTCCCTTAAAATCACACAATCCCCTAGAGATGAATTCCTTCTGTTGGCAAAGTGCTGTTGTGTAAATAATGAAAGTTGAGAGTTAAAAAAACCTTTTTAAGTGTTTGTAAATTGTTCGCTAAAGTCTGGAGTGTTTGATGAACAATTTTTGTACAGAAAGCCTTGGCATTTCCTTAGCAACAATTTGATCTATTGACGTTCTCCTCCAGTTTGGACTTGCTGTTAATTCACTCCCAGGTGTGATGATATTGAAGGGGTGGATTCTCCTCTCTGTGAAAAGTTAAAAACAATTCTTTTACTAAATTGTTAGTATAAACCACAAGAGGTTTAAGGTAATTGGCAAAAGAACCAGAGGTGTCGTAAGGAACCATTGTTTTAAGCAGTGAGTCGCTATAATCTGGAATTCACTGCCTGAAAGGGCGGTGGGAGCAGATTCAATCGTAACTTTCAAAAGGGAACTGGATAAATACTTGAAGGGAAAAAAAATTACAGGGCGACGGGGAAAGAGCAGGGGGAGTGGGACTAATTGGATAGCTTGTTCAAAGAGCCGGCACAGAAACGTAAGAAATAGAACATAATAGGAACAGGAGTAGGCCATTCGGCCCCTCGAGCCTGCTCCGCCATTCAATCAGATCATGGCTGATCGATGGGCCGAATGGCCTCCTTCTGTGCTGTATCATTCGATGAGCTCACTGAGCAGCAGTGTTCGATGAGAGTCGGCGAAGAGCAGGGAAGCTGTCAGCGAGTTGTGCTGTTCGATGCGGGCAGACAGCACTGTCGGTGAAAGTAAATGTCATGGCAGCAACATCACTAAAACGGACACTATTTCAAAGAAGAGCAAAGGAGTTCTCCCCGGTGTCCTGGGCCAATATTGATCCCTCAACCAACATCACCAAAACAGATTATCTGGTCATTATCACATTGCTGTTTGTGGGATCTTGCTGTGTGCAAATTGGCTGCTACATTATAACAGTGACTACACTTCAAAAGTACTTCATTGGCTGTAAAGCGCTTTGGGATGTCCTGAGGTGGTGAAAGATGCTATAGAAATGCAAGGTCTTTCTTCTTTCTCTCTTTAGTGTCAGAGACCAGCTGCCATGCAGTCAAATGCTGCATCTGTGATGAGCCGGAGGATCTGTACTGGACGGCACATCGGGCTTGTTGAGTTTTGCGAAGTGCTTCGAACAGCCAAGTCCAGCCTGGTTCGTGCCAGCTGACCCACCCCCCACCCTTCCGGTTTCATCCATTGCCAGCTTCTCACAGGTGTCAGCCGTGGCTCAGTGGTAGCACTCTCCCCTCTGGGTCAGGAGGTCGTGGTTTCAAGACCCACTCCAGAGACTCGAGCACAAAATCTAAGCTGACACTCCCAGTGCAGTACTGAGGGAGTGCTGCACTGTCGGAGGGTCAGTACTGAGGGAGTGCTGCACTGTCGGAGGGTCAGTACTGAGGGAGTGCTGCACTGTCGGAGGGTCAGTACTGAGTGAGCGCTGCACTGTCGGAGGGTCAGTACTGAGTGAGCGCTGCACTGTCGGAGGGTCAGTACTGAGTGAGCGCTGCACTGTCGGAGGGTCAGTACTGAGGGAGCGCCGCACTGTCGGAGGGTCAGTACTGAGGGAGAGCTGCACTGTCGGAGGGTCAGTACTGAGTGAGCGCTGCACTGTCGGAGGGTCAGTACTGAGGGAGCGCTGCACTGTCGGAGGGTCAGTACTGAGGGAGCGCTGCACTGTCGGAGGGTCAGTACTGAGGAAGCGCCGCGCTGTCGGAGGGTCGGTACTGAGGGAGCGCCGCGCTGTCGGAGGGTCGGTACTGAGGGAGCGCCGCGCTGTCGGAGGGTCGGTACTGAGGGAGCGCCGCGCTGTCGGAGGGTCGGTACTGAGGGAGCGCCGCGCTGTCGGAGGGTCGGTACTGAGGGAGCGCCGCACTGTCGGAGGGTCAGTACTGAGGGAGTGCCGCACTGTCAGAGGGTCAGTACTGAGGGAGCGCCGCGCTGTCGGAGGGGCAGTACTGAGGGAGCGCCGCACTGTCGGAGGGTCAGTACTGAGGGAGTGCTGCACTGTCAGAGGTGTCGTCTCTCAGATGAGATGTTAAACCCAGGCCCCGTCTGCCCTCTCAGGTGGATGTAAAAGATCCCATGGCACTATTCGAAGAAGAGCAGGAGAGTTCTCCCCGGTGTCCTGGCCAATATTAATTCCTCAATCAACATCACCAATAACAGATTATCTGGTCATTAACACATAGTTGTTTGTGGGATCTTGCAGTGCACAAATTGGCTGCCATTTTTCCTACAACGGTGCCTACACTTCAAAAGTACTTCATTGGCTGTAAAGCGCTTTGGGACGTCCTGAGGTTGTGAAAGGCGCTATATAAATGCAAGTCTTTTTCTTTAGTAGAAATCTAAATCAATCGAAATTTTCGAGACTTAGAAAGACTTTTGTTCGGTGAGGGTATCATAAGATATGGAGCTAAGGCGGGTAAATGGAGTTGAGGTCCAGATGAACCATGATCTAATAGAATGGGGAACAGGCTCGAGGGGCCGAATAGCCTCCTCCTGTTCCTATGTTCCTCCTACAATCGTCAAGCTTTTAAAACCCATCCTTGTTGTCACTGAAACACGACCTCTCCACCGACTTGGTCTCCTCTCCCCCTCTCTCTCCCCTCGTGGTGCTGTCCCCTCGTGTGGCCCTTTGCGTAAAGTGACTCGAGGGCCGCTTTTCGTTTGCGGGACGCTGGCCGCCTTTGAAAATTCTCGGTGTCTGGAAATAACTTTTCATCAAGCCGCCGTTTCAGATCATGAGAGCATCTTAATTCTTTTTATTAACAGTTTGATGATTAACAAAAGGAAAAAAAACACACATAACTCCATGTGACAGGGTCCGGCCTATCGAGAACGGCTAAACAGCAGCCCCTGCTTCCAAGGCCAGACCCTCATTGAAACATATTCCTGAGATGCAGCAAACTTCACTAAAATGGAACACCATGAATTACAGTACAGTATTGTCCTACTTTTTTTTTCCTCTTTTTTTTTGTTCAAACTTTACATATTTATGTAGCAAGCTGCTGCATTGCAGTAAAACCCCTACTAAATAATAAAAAAAAACCCAAATGAGCGTGACACAGAATTAGTACAAATTATAATCGTGTGGAAAGTGTGACTCCATGATGTGCCTCTTGTTTTGTTTTCCCCCCCATTTAGTTTTCAACGTACAAGTGTTTAAATGGAATGCAGCCCCTCCCTAACCCTCCCCTACCCACAAAATAAAATGCTGATGCCTGTTCTGCTCAGTATTCATGCAAACTGATGTTGACGGTATTTTTCGAGCGAGTACATTCGAGTTCAGTACTTTGCAAAGACATCCAATTGCACACAACAGCAAAGCAGGTTCTGCCATCACATTTCGCTCTTTTGTCAAAGAAAAAAGCCATTCCTAACTCTTCCTATTTATAAAGCATTATTACATGTTAATAAAAAGCATGGTTTTTAATACAATATATATGTGGCTATCTCAGATTTGAAAACACTTGTCCGTCCATCTTATACAGATTGCATGGAGATTTTTTTTTTTAATTGTCCTGGACGGATTCGAGCTTTCTCTCTTCGTGACTCCAGCTGTTCAAATTACAAAGCTTTAATTCCGGCAAAAACACTGAAACACAAATAAGGTCAGTGGCGGGGGGAAGATTGTGTCGGTGGTAAAATCGGTGCTGACCTTTTCCCTTTTTATCGGTGTCCTGTGTTAGGTTACACCAGTTTGATTAAGTCTTGTTTAACGCTCTCCGTGGTTCCTGCACCACCTTCTGATTCTGCTTCTGCTCTACAACCCCCCCCCTCGAGCGAGCCGTGCGGGGTGAAAGGTGACAGTCCCAGCGTGCAGGCCCCCAGGGTTCCACGTGCCAAACGGAGAATCGCCCCCCACCGCCAACCCGCAAATAAAGCAGGCCGAGATACGGTGATCTGGGGAGGAGCTCGCGGACAGCAGATGGGTTTCCCTCTGGGGGGTGAAGGGTGTTATTTCGTTATCAGACTCTCAGCGCGTGTCAAAGAGTGATCTGTGATGCAGACTGAATTTGTCCCGTTTACCGCCTGTTTGGAGCGGGAGGGTCTGCGTGATCCCCACTGCCTGCTCTTCTGCACTGTGCAGTTCCCAGACCGGGAGTCTAACACGCTGTGGGGAGGGAGCCGGGGAGGGTGGAAAAGGGCCGAAGAAGCTGGTAAGGCCGGGGGGCGGGACGGTCCTGCCGATCTTAATGGGAACGCCAGCGGCGGGAGGCCGCAGCCGGAGAACCTTGGGGACGGTCCCCGGCAATCGGGAGTGGGGAGAGGCCGGGATTGGGAGTGGGGGAGAGGCCGGGATTGGGAGTGGGGGAGAGGCCGGGATTGGGAGTGGGGGAGAGGCCGGGATTGGGAGTGGGGGAGAGGCCGGGATTGGGAGGGGTGGAGAGGCCGGGATTGGGAGTGGGGGAGAGGCCGGGATTGGGAGGGGTGGAGAGGCCGGGATTGGGAGGGGTGGAGAGGCCGGGATTGGGAGGGGTGGAGAGGCCGGGATTGGGAGGGGGGGAGAGGCCGGGATTGGGAGTGGGGGAGAGGCCGGGATTGGGAGTGGTGGAGAGGCCGGGATTGGGAGTGGTGGAGAGGCCGGGATTGGGAATGGGGGAGAGGCTGGGATTGGGAATGGGGGAGAGGCCGGGGTTGGGAGAGGGGGAGAGGCCGGGATTGAGAGTGGGGGAGAGGCCGGGATTGGGAGTGGGGGAGAGGCTGGGATTGGGAGGGGGGGAGAGGCCAGGATTGGGAGTGGGGGAGAGGCCGGGATTGGGAGGGGTGGAGAGGCCGGGATTGGGAGTGGTGGAGAGGCCGGGATTGGGAGTGGGGGAGAGGCCGTGAGTGGGAGAGGGGGAGAGGCCGGGATTGGGAGTGGGGGAGAGGCCGGGATTGGGAGTGGGGGAGAGGCCGGGATTGGAAGTGGGGGAGAGGCCGGGATTGGGAGGGGGGGAGAGGCCGGGATTGGGAGAGGGGGGAGAGGCTGTGAGCGGGAGAGGGGGGAGAGTCTGTGATTGGGGGTAGTGGGGGGAAGAGATCAGCGATCGAGGACAGGGGCAGCCCTCCTGACCCACAAGGAATTCTGAAACAGCCATTTAACTTGTGGAGCCTGCGTCTCCCGTCTCCCGTCTCCCGTCTCCCGTCTCCCGTCTCCCGTCTCCCTGGGATTCCCAGCCTGAGAAACTCACGCAGCAACTGGAAATTTGAAATCGGGCTCCCGATCACACGGTGGGATATTGTAATTTAGGATAATGAAGATGTGGGAGGTTAATGTGTGACATTAGTCTCGATGTATAATATCCCGATGCACATTATTCACAGGGTGCCTGGTTTATCACAGGGCCTCGGTTTGGTCATCGATACGGTGATGCTATCGCACCACTGATACAGCCGCTGCTAATTGAATTCGGTATCCCCGCACCAGATGTGCCCGGTGAAGGTCACGCCCTCCCTCGCCTGTACCCCCCCGACCTGACGCTGTGCCCCCTCCCTCGCCTGTACCCCCCCGACCTGACGCTGTGCCCCCCTCCCTCGCCTGTACCCCCCCGACCTGACGCTGTGCCCCCTCCCTCGCCTGTACCCCCCCCGACCTGACGCTGTGCCCCCCTCCCTCGCCTGTACCCCCCCGACCTGACGCTGTGCCCCCCTCCCTCGCCTGTACCCCCCCGACCTGACGCTGTGCCCCCTCCCTCGCCTGTACCCCCCCCGACCTGACGCTGTGCCCCCCTCCCTCGCCTGTACCCCCCCGACCTGACGCTGTGCCCCCCTCCCTCGCCTGTACCCCCCCGACCTGACGCTGTGCCCCCCTCCCTCGCCTGTACCCCCCCCGACCTGACGCTGTGCCCCCCTCCCTCGCCTGTACCCCCCCCTGACCTGACGCTGTGCCCCCCTCCCTCGCCTGTACCCCCTGACCTGACGCTGTGCCCCCCCTCCCTCGCCTGTACCCCCCCCTGACCTGACGCTGTGCCCCCCCTCCCTCGCCTGTACCCCGGGATCAGCTTTAACCCCACTTCCAGATTCACTTCTTTTGATCAAAATTCAAGCAGCAGACTCTGGCGAACGAATTTAAGAAAATATCAAACTGAACTGTGCCCTTTCTGATCAGCAGCGAGAGAGTCTTTGGGCAGACACAGTAAGTGGGCTGTCCTCGGACGGGGAAAGTGTGTCAGCACTTGGTGACTCCCCCTCTGGCCCGGGCTTTCTGCTTCCCTTTGTTTCAGCGGAATTAAAACATTCTGATATTTTCACCGGCCGCTGGTTTTGGACATCAGTGATTTAGTTTCTTGGGGTCTCTGTCTGAATGAGCCTTTGGCTCAGTGGGTAGAACTCCCACCTCTGAATGGTGATAGGTGGTGGGGTTCAAACCTCCCTCCAGACAGTTCCGAAAAGCGGACGCTAGACGATGACGATCTGAGAGTCCCCCTGGGCTGCTTTAGCAGCGGCCATGGATGTCACAGCTGGATGAGAATTCCAGGGAGCTCGGGGTCATTGCTTCCCTTTGAAACCCACGCTCACTTCTGGCCCACCTCCCCGACTAACTCATCCTAAAGAAACACACTACACCAAACACCAGGCCTCTGCTGAAGAGCAGAGTAGCCTGACAGGCTCATAACTTGAGGGGCTGAATGGCCGACTGCTGTTCCTATGTTTGTGTACAGGCTCCTGGAGTGATCCCCTGTGGAGAGGGTGGGTACACGGAGAGATCCCTGTGGAGAGGGTGGGTACACGGAGAGACCCCCTGTGGAGAGGGTGGGTACACGGAGAGACCCCCTGTGGAGAGGGTGGGTACACGGAGAGACCCCCTGTGGAGAGGGTGGGTACACGGAGAGACCCCCTGTGGAGAGGGTGGGTACACGGAGAGACCCCCTGTGGAGAGGGTGGGTACACGGAGAGATCCCTGTGGAGAGGGTGGGTACACGGAGAGACCCCCTGTGGAGAGGGTGGGTACACGGAGAGACCCCTGTGGAGAGGGTGGGTACACGGAGAGACCCCTGTGGAGAGGGTGGGTACACGGAGAGACCCCCTGTGGAGAGGGTGGGTACACGGAGAGATCCCTGTGGAGAGGGTGGGTACACGGAGAGACCCCCTGTGGAGAGGGTGGGTACACGGAGAGACCCCCTGTGGAGAGGGTGGGTACACGGAGAGACCCCCTGTGGAGAGGGTGGGTACACGGAGAGACCCCCTGTGGAGAGGGTGGGTACACGGAGAGATCCCTGTGGAGAGGGTGGGTACACGGAGAGATCCCTGTGGAGAGGGTGGGTACACGGAGAGACCCCCTGTGGAGAGGGTGGGTACACGGAGAGACCCCCTGTGGAGAGGGTGGGTACACGGAGAGATCCCTGTGGAGAGGGTGGGTACACGGAGAGACCCCCTGTGGAGAGGGTGGGTACACGGAGAGACCCCCTGTGGAGAGGGTGGGTACACGGAGAGACCCCCTGTGGAGAGGGTGGGTACACGGAGAGACCCCCTGTGGAGAGGGTGGGTACACGGAGAGACCCCCTGTGGAGAGGGTGGGTACACGGAGAGATCCCTGTGGAGAGGGTGGGTACACGGAGAGATCCCTGTGGAGAGGGTGGGTACACGGAGAGACCCCCTGTGGAGAGGGTGGGTACACGGAGAGACCCCCTGTGGAGAGGGTGGGTACACGGAGAGACCCCCTGTGGAGAGGGTGGGTACACGGAGAGACCCCCTGTGGAGAGGGTGGGTACACGGAGAGACCCCCTGTGGAGAGGGTGGGTACACGGAGAGACCCCCTGTGGAGAGGGTGGGTACACAGACTGTGACCAGCTACCAGAGGCCATTCATGCCCGAGACTTTCCTATAATACTCCCTCCCTCGTGCTGTAGCCCCCCCCACAACACCGAGGCTCAGAGTGGGAGGGTTCAATTCTGTGTTTTTCTTTTGATAACATGGCAATTCAAAATGAGAACGGATAAGCGAGAGGGACATAGCGGCAAGCAGCAGAATATAGTTGTTGCACTGCTTTTGGCTGTACTGCCCGTTCAGATTGGTCGTTAAAAGTAATTTAAAAACAGCACACACACATGCGCACACAGAGAGACACACACAGACACACGCACACACAGAGAGACACACAGACACACACAGACACACACGCAGAGAGACAGACACACACACACGCAGAGAGACAGACACACACACACGCAGAGAGACAGACACACACGCAAACACAGAGACACACACACAGGTACATGTGTACACATGCACACGCGTACACACACAGACACACGCGTTCACACACAGACACACGCGTACACACACACAGACACACGCGTACACACACACAGGTACATTTTAATTCTTTTCTTGTGCTTCTAATCTGTGAGAAAATCCGATGGAATGTGCAATCACAGGGAGACGTGCTCATCGACTGAGGCGAGAACTCAATGTCAGAGCCTTTTACAAGGGGTGATGTGAGGGGTCAGACTGGGTCATCGATCGACTGTGTGGGGGAAAAGAATGGGGGCAGGGAATTCGCTTTGGGCAGGAGTGGGAAACAGACGATAGCCAATCAGCCTCCAGATTTTCTATCCCTTTGACTTTGATGGAAAAGCAAATGGAGGCGGGTGTAAAACGGGCGGCTGATTGGCTATCGGCCGTTTCGCTGTCCCACCCAGGAGGGATTTCACCCCAGTGTCCCCGTACCCCCTTCCCCCACCCCCCCAGTCGGGACCAATCAACCTGGAAACCAATATCGAAAGGACAGGTCTGGGTGTGATACATACACGGGTAGGACGGAGAGCTCCGATAGAGAAGCAGTGAAGGGAGTCTGACCCTGGAGCCTCTGAACCTCAGACTCTGAAGAGGTGGGTGGCCAATGGTACACGTAGAGAGGGTGGGAAAGAGGGGGACAAGTTCGATGAAATAGACCAGCAGCCATCAGGGAATCCAAGTCCCACGGCCAAGCCGTTGTGGCGTAGAGTGAGGGCCTGTGATTCTCAGCTCCCACCGCGCAGCTGACTCCAAGGATCAAATCAGAACTCCCCATCCCCACCTCTTCGAAACCATTCCCACTGTATATAAACACACACACAACATAGGATTATGGATCTCCACCTCATCAACCAACAGAATGTGTGGTTAAATGCACAATGAGTTATATCACAGAGCAATTTGCTTCTAGTCGGTAACCAGGTGATCGCAGAGCCTGCTCAGCTCTCCCTCTCTCGTTTATTATTTTCTCTCTCCCTGCCCTCTATGTTTTAACCGTCTGATATTATAAGACATTAATATGATTCCATGTCTTTGGAACGCTAAACTGTGACGTGCCAAGAGTGCTCTACAATTACTTCGCAATATCATTCCCCGGTTAGAAAATTTCGAGGAGAGAGAGATTCCATGCACACTGTAAATAAATGTTTAACGTAAGAGTTTGTCTACAGAGTGGATATGGGTTGTGAGGCGGTGAGTTACTGACCAGTCATTGGGAAACCTGGCTATTAATATTATTGATGCACAACACAGATAGGCAGAGGGGAGGGGCGGGAAGGGGATGGGGAGCTAATTGGGTAAGTCCAGTTGATAGCCAGTTTCTAACAGCAGTTGGTTTGATCTCTGAGAAATGGGAGGGGTGTTCAGATGAAATATTCCTTCTTCTCCTCAGCATTGACCTGACTGCCCTCCGCGTTGATAATGGCCGTGTCTGCGTCTGGAGCATCCTCAGCTCCCTTCGCCTCATTCGTTAGGTATGTTCCTGTGGCAACAGATCGATTCAGTTTTAGCCTCTTCGAATCTCAGGTCTCGCTGATTTAACTTTACGAAAACAAACCGTCTGTCGAGCTTGCCAGTGACATACAAGGAGACTCCCAATGCCGAGACAGACTCCTCAACTCTGTGACCTCTGGTTACCGAGACCGGGAGACTCTGTTTCCACTGGCAGGAGGGTCAGGAACCAATGGACACAGACTTAAGGTGATTGGCAAAAATTACAAGGTGACTCCCGACAGCTAGACAACATCTCAACTTGGGAAAGAGGGTTAAGGAACAGGAATAACATAGAGTTACATAGAATGTACAGCACAGAAACAGGCCATTCAGCCCAACAGGTCCATGCCGGTGTTTATTCTCCACACGAGCCTCCTCCCTCCCTACTTCATCTCACCCTATCTCCATATCCTTCTATTCCTTTCTCCCTCATGTGATTATCGAGCTTCCCCTTAAATGTATCTATACTATTCGCCTCAACTACTCCTTGTGGGAGTGACTTCCACATTCTCACCACTCTCTGGGTAAAGAAATTTCTCCTGAATTCCCTATTGGATTTATTAGTGACTATCTTATATTTATGGCCCCGAGTTCTGGCCTCCCCCACATGTAGAAACATAGAAACATAGAAAATAGGAGCAGGAGTAGGCCATTCAGCCCTTCGAGCCTGCTCCGCCATTCAATATGATCATGGCTGATCCTCTCTCTCAATACCATATTCCCGCTCTCTCCCCATACCCCTTGATGCCTTTTGTGTCTAGAAATCTATCCCTCTCCTTCTTAAATATATTCAGTGACTCGACCTCCACAGCCTTCTGTGGTAGAGAATTCCACAGGTTCACCACCCTCTGAGTGAAGAAATTTCTCCTCATCTCAGTCCTAAATGTCCTACCCCGTATCCTGAGGCTGTGACCCCTCGTTCTGGACCCCCCCCAGCCAGGGGAAACATCCTCCCTGCATCCAGTCTGTCTAGCCCTGTCAGAATTTTATATGTTTCAATGAGATCCCCTCTCATTCTTCTAAACTCGAGTGAATACAGGCCGAGTCGACCCAATCTCTCCTCATACGACAGTCCTGCCATCCCAGGGATCAGTCTGTTCAGCCTTCACTGCACTCGTAGAAACATCTTCTCTATGTTTACCCTATCAAATCATTTCATAATTTTAAAGACCCCTAACAGGTCACCCCTCAGTCGTCTCTTTTCAAGAGAAAGGAGCTCCAGCCTGTGACGGTGTGTCTATGACGGTGTGTCGGTGTGTCTATGACGGTGTGTCGGTGTGTCTATGACGGTGTGTCGGTGTGTCTATGACGGTGTGTCGGTGTGTCTATGGCGGTGTGTCGGTGTGTCTATGGCGGTGTGTCGGTGTGTCTATGACGGTGTGTCGGTGTGTCTATGACGGTGTGTCGGTGCGTCTATGACGGTGTGTCGGTGCGTCTATGACGGTGTGTCGGTGTGTTTATGACGGTGTGTCGGTGTGTCTATGACGGTGTGTCGGTGTGTCTATGGCGGTGTGTCGGTGTGTCTATGACGGTGTGTCGGTGTGTCTATGACGGTGTGTCGGTGTGTTTATGACGGTGTGTCGGTGTGTCTATGACGGTGTGTCGGTGTGTCTATGACGGTGTGTCGGTGTGTCTATGACGGTGTGTCGGTGTGTTTATGACGGTGTGTCGGTGTGTCTATGGCGGTGTGTCGGTGTGTCTATGACGGTGTGTCGGTGTGTCTATGGCGGTGTGTCGGTGTGTCTATGACGGTGTGTCGGTGTGTCTATGACGGTGTGTCGGTGTGTCTATGGCCGTGTGTCGGTGTGTCTATGACGGTGTGTCGGTGTGTTTATGACGGTGTGTCGGTGTGTCTATGACGGTGTGTTGGTGTGTCTATGGCGGTGTGTCGGTGTGTCTATGACGGTGTGTCGGTGTGTTTATGACGGTGTGTCGGTGTGTCTATGACGGTGTGTCGGTGTGTCTATGACGGTGTGTCGGTGTGTTTATGACGGTGTGTCGGTGTGTCTATGACGGTGTGTCGGTGTGTCTATGACGGTGTGTCGGTGTGTTTATGACGGTGTGTCGGTGTGTTTATGGCGGTGTGTCGGTGTGTCTATGGCGGTGTGTCGGTGTGTCTATGACGGTGTGTCGGTGTGTCTATGACGGTGTGTCGGTGTGTCTATGACGGTGTGTCGGTGTGTCTATGACGGTGTGTCGGTGTGTCTATGGCGGTGTGTCGGTGTGTCTATGGCGGTGTGTCGGTGTGTCTATGACGGTGTGTCGGTGTGTCTATGACGGTGTGTCGGTGTGTCTATGGCGGTGTGTCGGTGTGTCTATGACGGTGTGTCGGTGTGTCTATGACGGTGTGTCGGTGTGTTTATGGCGGTGTGTCGGTGTGTCTATGACGGTGTGTCGGTGTGTCTATGACGGTGTGTCGGTGTGTCTATGACGGTGTGTCGGTGTGTCTATGGCGGTGTGTCGGTGTGTTTATGACGGTGTGTCGGTGTGTCTATGACGGTGTGTCGGTGTGTTTATGACGGTGTGTCGGTGTGTCTATGGCGGTGTGTCGGTGTGTTTATGACGGTGTGTCGGTGTGTTTATGACGGTGTGTCGGTGTGTCTATGACGGTGTGTCGGTGTGTCTATGACGGTGTGTCGGTGTGTCTATGACGGTGTGTCGGTGTGTCTATGACGGTGTGTCGGTGTGTCTATGGCGGTGTGTCGGTGTGTCTATGACGGTGTGTCGGTGTGTCTATGGCGGTGTGTCGGTGTGTTTATGACGGTGTGTCGGTGTGTCTATGACGGTGTGTCGGTGTGTCTATGGCGGTGTGTCGGTGTGTCTATGACGGTGTGTCGGTGTGTCTATGGCGGTGTGTCGGTGTGTTTATGACGGTGTGTCGGTGTGTCTATGACGGTGTGTCGGTGTGTCTATGACGGTGTGTCGGTGTGTCTATGACGGTGTGTCGGTGTGTTTATGGCGGTGTATTGATGATTTTTACTAGGCTTACAGGAAGTGCTACCTCACCAATCTCGCGATCCCCCACTCTGCGCACCATTCTGTGGTGTGGTTCAGGAGGCAGGCAGAGGTGTTGTGAGGACACAGAATGCTGGAGTCCGATCACACGGAGCCAGGCAGGGTTAGAGAGCCAGTGCCTTTCATCACTGAGCTGAGGCAGTGATGTGGGGTCAGGCACAACCTCAAACTAGGCATGAAAATCAGAGGGAGATCCATCACTGGCCCAGGCTGCATGGCTGATGGGACCAGAGCAGCACCGGGGAGGCCTGTGCCCTGGGATCAAATTAGAGCAAAGGGGTTAGAGGCTGAGCTGTGTGACACAGGAAGGGGAACAGAGGGTGACACAGGAAGGGGAACAGAGGGTGACACAGGAAGGGGAACAGAGGGTGACACAGGAAGGGGAACGGAGGGTGACACAGGAAGGGGAACAGAGGGTGACACAGGAAGGGGAACAGAGGGTGACACAGGAAGGGGAACGGAGGGTGACACAGGAAGGGGAACAGAGGGTGACACAGGAAGCACAAAAAAGGAATAAGGCGCAGCTGGGCAGTGCCCGCGCCCAGGCCCTCTCGAGACAGGATGGTGAAGGGATGTGCTGTGTGGGGATAGTCGCAGGATGGCCGAGTCCGGACTCTTGCTTACCTTTATGTCTGGCCAGGTAACGACCAAGGACAATGATCAAACACAAGGTGATGAAGACGACGACAGCCACCACTCCCCCTATCACAGCGTGGTCAGGGCCAGACTTTCCGGCCAGGGCACTCGGATCTAATAAAACATAATCAACACAGGCAAGTGAGGGAACGCAAAAGAGCAACACCAAACCGCCATTGTTCCCATCGGCCCAAGTGGGTAACGAGATACACCCGGTGTTAGAACAACTCCACTCTCTGCCCAGCAAACCATCCTCGACCCACTGACCCCTTCCTGCACAATCTGCAGCCATTCTTACCGCCCTGGTTACCAACACACCCATAGGCACTCCCCTATACCACAGCTCACCATGGCTCATCACAGCTCAACGCGGCTCACCGCGGCTCATCACAGCTCAACGCGGCTCACCGCGGCTCATCGCAGCTCAACGCGGCTCACCGCGGCTCATCGCAGCTCAACGCAGCTCAACGCGGCTCATCGCAGGTCACCGCAGCTCACAGCAGGTCATTTGCTGCCGTTCTGGTTCTAACGCAGTAGAAAGTTGGTGGTTGAGTTTGATTGCGGCAGGTTTGGCAGCTTTGACAGCTGTCAGCAATCTCACCTCGGAATCAGTGACAGACCTGTACCCACCAGTACTGTACCCCAGTGTTATACAGAGACAGACCTGTACCCACCAGTACTGTACCCCAGTGTTATACAGTGACAGACCTGTACCCACCAGTACTGTACCCCAGTGTTATACAGAGACAGACCTGTACCCACCAGTACTGTACCCCAGTGTTATACAGTGACAGACCTGTACCCACCAGTACTGTACCCCAGTGTTATACAGTGACAGACCTGTACCCACCAGTACTGTACCCCAGTGTTATACAGTGACAGACCTGTACCCACCAGTACTGTACCCCAGTGTTATACAGTGACAGACCTGTACCCACCAGTACTGTACCCCAGTGTTATACAGTGACAGACCTGTACCCACCAGTACTGTACCCCAGTGTTATACAGTGACAGACCTGTACCCACCAGTACTGTACCCCAGGGTTATACAGAGACAGACCTGTACCCACCAGTACTGTACCCCAGTGTTATACAGTGACAGACCTGTACCCACCAGTACTGTACCCCAGTGTTATACAGTGACAGACCTGTACCCACCAGTACTGTACCCCAGGGTTATACAGAGACAGACCTGTACCCACCAGTACTGTACCCCAGTGTTATACAGTGACAGACCTGTACCCACCAGTACTGTACCCCAGTGTTATACAGAGACAGACCTGTACCCACCAGTACTGTACCCCAGTGTTATACAGAGACAGACCTGTACCCACCAGTACTGTACCCCAGTGTTATACAGAGACAGACCTGTACCCACCAGTACTGTACCCCAGTGTTATACAGTGACAGACCTGTACCCACCAGTACTGTACCCCAGTGTTATACAGAGACAGACCTGTACCCACCAGTACTGTACCCCAGGGTTATACAGAGACAGACCTGTACCCACCAGTACTGTACCCCAGTGTTATACAGAGACAGACCTGTACCCACCAGTACTGTACCCCAGTGTTATACAGAGACAGACCTGTACCCACCAGTACTGTACCCCAGGGTTATACAGAGACAGACCTGTACCCACCAGTACTGTACCCCAGGGTTATACAGTGACAGACCTGTACCCACCAGTACTGTACCCCAGGGTTATACAGAGACAGACCTGTACCCACCAGTACTGTACCCCAGTGTTATACAGTGACAGACCTGTACCCACCAGTACTGTACCCCAGTGTTATACAGAGACAGACCTGTACCCACCAGTACTGTACCCCAGGGTTATACAGAGACAGACCTGTACCCACCAGTACTGTACCCCAGTGTTATACAGAGACAGACCTGTACCCACCAGTACTGTACCCCAGTGTTATACAGAGACAGACCTGTACCCACCAGTACTGTACCCCAGGGTTATACAGAGACAGACCTGTACCCACCAGTACTGTACCCCAGTGTTATACAGTGACAGACCTGTACCCACCAGTACTGTACCCCAGGGTTATACAGAGACAGACCTGTACCCACCAGTACTGTACCCCAGGGTTATACAGAGACAGACCTGTACCCACCAGTACTGTACCCCAGTGTTATACAGGGACAGACCTGTACCCACCAGTACTGTACCCCAGGGTTATACAGAGACAGACCTGTACCCACCAGTACTGTACCCCAGTGTTATACAGAGACAGACCTGTACCCACCAGTACTGTACCCCAGGGTTATACAGAGACAGACCTGTACCCACCAGTACTGTACCCCAGTGTTATACAGAGACAGACCTGTACCCACCAGTACTGTACCCCAGGGTTATACAGAGACAGACCTGTACTCCAGCAGGCTGATATTTCCAATCCTCCTTCCAACTAATCTTTTGGCCTCTCTGGATGAAACTGACAGCCGACTCGGGGCCAAATCTAACTGGGGACTGGGGGTAAGAATATTGTAAAATCCATTCAATTGGTACAGGCGGTTCAGCACACTTCAGCCAGTTATATTTAGGAAACTAAAGTCTATGATGAAGCACTGAGGGGAGACGGAGAACATGGTGATTAGTTAGACCGGCCTCGAGCAAGCCTCCCTCGCACACGAGTTTGCCAGGTCTCCTGCCTCCTCTAAACCAATGCCAAAAGAGTTGAGCCTTGACCAAGTGTGAGTGTCCAAAGTGTGAGCATCTGCTCCATCTTCTAATACATTAAGCTCACTGCCAATCTAGTTATTAAAACTATAGATGAGGTGGTGAATGCAGATGATCTGTTTGATTTCACACTCAGCCCCTTTACAGGCCCCCCCTCATCTCCCAAACAAATCAAAACGTTTGTTTCTTCCTGGCTTTATGGAGAAGGAAAGAGGATTGCTCGTGTACACGTCACATCGGGTCGCCAACTCTGGTTGGACGTGGTCCTGGAGGTTTCATCACATGACCTCCTGCCTCCAACCACCCCACCCCCACACTCCCGCCATTGGTCGTCTGACATGTCCATCCTCACGGTGCCCCGCCTTCCCACGGCCAATTGGAAAATTGAATAGACTCTTCACAACACGATTGGATGATTCTTGACCGTCAGTCATTTTTTCCCATGTCTGATATTTTTACAATTACATAGAATTACTTAGAATGTACAGAATAAAACAGGCCATTCGGCCCAACAGGTCTATGCCAATGTTTATGCTCCACACGAGCCTCCTCCCTCCCTACTTCATCTCACCCTATCAGCATATCCTTCTATTCCTTTCTCCCTCATGTGTTTATCGAGCTTCCCCTTAAATGCATCTACACTATTCACCTCAACCACTCCTTGTGGTAGCGAGTTCCACATTCTCACCACTCTCTGGGTAAAGAAGTTTCTCCTGAATTCCCTATTGGATTTATTAGTGACTATCTTATATTTATGGCCCTCAGTTCCGGTCTCCCCCACAAGTGGAAACATCTTCTCTATGTCTAGCCTATCAAACCCTTTCATAATCTTAAAGACCTCCATCAGGTCACCCCTCAGCCTTCTCTTTTCTAGAGAGAAGAGTCCCAGCCTGTTCAATCTTTCCTGATAGGTAAAACCTCTCAGCTCTGGTACTATCCATGTGAATCTTTTTTGCACATTCTCCAGTGCCTCTATATCCTTTTTATAATACGGAGACCAAAATTGTTCACAGTACTCCAAGTGTGGTGTAAACCAAGGTTCTATACAAGTTTAACATAACTTCTCAGCTTTTCAATTCTATTTTCAATTCTAGAAATGAACCCCAGTACTTGATTTGCCTTTTTTTATGGCCTTATTAACCTGTGTTGCTACTTTTAGTGATTTGTGTGTCTGTATCCCCAGATCCCTCTGCTCATCTCCCCTATTTAGACTCTTATTTTCCAAGCAGTTTGTGGCCTCCTTATTCTTCCTACCAAAATATATCACCTCACACTTATCTATATTGAAATTAATTTGCCAATTACATGCCCATTCTGCAAGTTTATTAATGTCTTCCTGTATTTTGTCGCAGTCCTCCTCGGTATTAACCATACTCCCCAATTTGGTGTCATCCGCATATTTTGAAATTTTACATCCGATTCCTGAGTCCAAATCGTTTATGGAAATGGTGAACGACAGTGGTCCCAGCACCGATCCCTGTGGAACACTATTTCCCACCTTTTGCCAGTCTGAGTAACTACCTTTAACCTCTACTCTCTGTTTTCTGTTTTGTAGCCAGCTTGCTATCCATTCTGCTACCTGTCCCCTGACTCCACGTGCTCTGACCTTAGTCATGAGTCTAAAATGTGGTACCTTATCGAAAGCCTTTTCAAAATCCAAATATAGAATCATAGAAAATTTACAGCACAGAAGGAGGCCATTCGGCCCATCGTGTCCACGCCAGCCAAAAATGAGCCACCCAGCCTCATCCCACTTTCCAGCACATGGTCCGTAGCCCTGTAGGTTACAGCACTTCAGGTGCACATCCGAGTACTTTTTAAATGAGTTGAGGGTTTCTGCCTCTACCACCCTTTCAGGCAGTGAGTTCCAGACCCCCACCACCCTCTGGGTGAAAAATTTTCTCCTCAGCTCCCCTCTAATCCTTCTACCAATCACTTTAAATCTATGCCCCCGGTCACTGACCCCTCTGCTAATGGAAAAAGGTCCTTCCTATCCACTCTATCTAGTCCCGTCATAATTTTATACACCTCAATTAAATCTCCCCTCAGCCTCCTCTGTTCCAAAGAAAACAACCCCAGCCTATCCAATCTTTCCTCATAGCTAAAATTCTCCACTCCTGGCAACATCCTCGTAAATCTCCTCTGTACCCTCTCTAGTGCAAACACATCTTTCCTGTAATGTGGTGACCAGAACTGTACGCAGTACTCAAGCTGTGGTCTAACCAGTGTTTTATACAGTTCTAGCATAACCTCCCCATTGTTATATTCTTTGCCTCGGCTAATAAAGGGACGTATTCCATATGCCTTCTTAACCACCTTATCTACCTGTCCTGCTACCTTCAGGGATCTGTGAACATGCACTCCAAGGTCTCTCACTTCCTCTACACCTCTCAGTATCCTCCCATTTATTGTGTATTCCCTTGCCTTGTTTGCCCTCCCCAAATGCATTACCTCACACTTCTCCAGATTGAATTCCATTTGCCACTTTTCTGCCCACCTGACCAGTCCATTGATATCTTCCTGCAGTCTACAGCTTTCCTCCTCACTATCAACCACACGGCCAATTTTTGATTAATCTGCAAACCTCTTAATCATACCCCCTACATTTAAGTCCAAATCATTAATATATATCACAAAAAGCAAGGGACCGAGTACTGAGCCCTGCGGAACCCCACAGGAAACAGCCTTCCAGTCACAAAAACATCCATCGACCATTACACTTTGCTTCCTGCCACTGAGCCAATTTTGGATCCAATTTGCCACTTTCCCATTGGATCCCATGGGCTTGTACTTTTTTGACCAGTCTGCCATGTGGGACCGTGTCAAAAGCCTTGCTAAAATCCATGTAGACTACATCAAACGCGCTACCCTCATCGACCTTCCTTGTTACCTCCTCAAAAAATTCAATCAAGTTAGTCAGACACAACCCTCCCGTAATAAATCCAAGCTGACTGTCCTTGATTACTCCATGCCTTTCTAAGTGAGAGTTTATCCTGTCCCTCAGAATTGATTCCAATAATTTGCCCTCCACCATCGAGGTTAGGCTGACTGGCCTGTAATTACTCGGTCTATCCCTCGCTCCCTTTTTGAACAACAGTACAACATTAGCAGTCCTCCAATCCTCCGGCACTACGCCTGAATCCAGAGAGGATTGGAAAATGATGGTCAGAGCCTCCGTTATTTCCTCCCTGGCTTCTTTTAACAGCCTGGAATACATTTAATCCGGCCCTGGTGATTTATCCACTTTCAAGGATGCTAATTCCCTTAATACTTCCTCTCTCACTATGTTTATCCCATCCAATATTTCACACTCCTCCTCCTTAACTACAATGTCTGCATCTTCCCTCTCTTTTGTGAAGACAGACGCAAAGTATTCAGAACCATACCCACATCTTCCGCCTCCACACACAGGTTACCCTTTTTGGTCTCTAATAGGCCCTACTCTTTCCTCAGTTATGCTCCTGTCCTTTATGTATTTATAAAACATTTTTGGATTTTCCTTAATTTTTACTTGCCAGTATTTTTTCATGCCCTCTCTTTGCTTTCCTAATTTCCTTTTTAATTTCACCCCTGCACTTTCTATACTCCTCTAGGCTTTCTGTAGTATTGAGTTCTCGGTGTCATATCACATCTATTACATTTCCCTTGTCTACTCTTTCTGTTGCTTCTTCAAAGAATTCAATAAGGTTGGTCAAGCATAAAGTGTTCAAAGAAAAGGAAAAAGCAATGTCCTGGAGATTAGTCTTTAATTTGTGGAGACTCCAGGGCAATCCCAGAGGGTTGGCAACCCTAGCGTCACAGTACAGGGGGAGGGCATGGCAAACCAAAAGGGGTGTCATTTTTGAAGGTGGCAGGACAAGTTGAGAAGGCTGTTAAAGAAAGCTTACCGGATCTTCGGTTTTAGAGGCATAGAGTACAAAAACAAGGAAGTTATGCAAAACCTTTATAAAACACTGGTTAGGCCTCAGCTAGAGTATTGTGTTCAATTCTGGGCACCACATTTTAGGAAGGATGTCAAGGCCTTAGAGAGAGTGCAGAGGAGATTTACTAGAATGGTGCCAGGGACGAGGGACTTCAGTTATGTGGAGAGACTGGAGAAGCTGATGTTGTTCTCCTTAGAACAGAGACGGTTAAGGGGAGATTTAATAGAGGTGTTCAAAATGATATGGGGTTTTGTTGAGTCAGTAAGGAAAAACTGTTTCCATTGGTCTGTAATTTCTGGGTTTATCCTTCTCCCCTTTTTTGAACAGGGGTATAACATTTGCAATCCTCCAGTCCTCCGGCACCACTCCCATATCTAAGGAGGATTGGAAGATTGTGGCCAGAGCCTCCGCTATCTCCACCCTTACTTCCCTCAGTAACCTAGGATGCATCCCATCTGGACCGGGTGACTTTTCTACTTTGAGTGCTGCCAACCTTTTAAGTACCTCCTCTTTATCTATTTTTATCCTATCCAATATCGCTACTACCTCCTCCTTTACTGCTACAATGGCAGCATCCTCTTCTCTAGTGAAGATTGATGTGAAGGATTCATTTAGTGCCTCAGCCATGCCCTCTGCCTCCACAAGATGATCTCCTTTTTTTGTCCCTAATCGGCCCCACCCTGCCTTTGACTACCCTTTTACTATTTATATGTTTATAAAAGACTTTTGGATTCCCTTTTATGTTCGCCGCTAATCTATTCTCATACTCTCTCTTTGCCCCTCTTATTCCCTTTTTTCGATCTCCTCTGTACTTTCTGTGTTCAGCCTGATTCTCTACTCTATTATGAACCTTACATTCATCATAAATCTCCTTTTTCTGTTTCACTTTAATCTCTATACCTTTAGTCGTCCAGGGAGCTCTCGCTTTGGATGCCCTTCCTTTCTCCCTCGTGGGAGTGTGTCTACTCTGCACCTGAACTTTACCTGCCAATCTTTGATTCCAATCCACCTGGGCCAGATCCTTTTTCAACTCACTGAAATTTGCCCTCCTCCTGTTGAGTATTTTCACATTTGATTTTTCCTTGTCCTTTTCCATAACTATTCTAAACTTAATGATATTGTGATCATTGTTTCCCAAATACTCCCCCATTGAAACCTGCTCCATTTGCCGCACTTCATTCCCCAGAAGTAGATCCAGCACTGTTTCCTTCCTCGTTGGCTGGAAACATACTGATGAAGTAAGTTCTCTTGAACACAATTCAGGAATTCCTTCCCCTCTTTGCCCTTTACACTGTTAACTTCCCAGTCTATATTGGGCTAATTGAAGTCCCCCATTATCACGGGGACCATTAAAGGTCCAAAGTTCTTGCACCTTTCTGTGCTCCTCTATCTCCTTCCCACTATTTGGCACCTATAGAACATACGAACATAAGAAATAGGAGCAGGAGTATGCCATACGGCCCCTCGAGCCTGCTCCGCCATTTAATAAGATCATGGCTGATCTTCGACTCAACTCCACTTTCCTGCCTGATCCCCATATCCTTTGATTTCCCTAGAGTCCGAAAATCTATCGATCTCAGCCTTGGATATACTCAACAACTGAGCATCCACAGCCCTCTGGGATGGAGAATTCCAAAGATTCACGACCCTCTGCGTGAAGAAATTCCTCCTCATCTCAGTCTTGAATGGCCGACCCCTTGTCTTGCGACTATGCCCCCTAGTTCTAGACTCTCTCGTACATCGTATGCACCTAGCAGCATATTAGCTCCTCTATCGTTCCTTAATTCCAACCAAATAGATTCTGTCTTTGAATAACGAGAACTTGCATCTATATAGCGCCTTTAATATAGTAAAACATCCCAAGGCAGTTCACAGGAGCGTTATTAAACAAAATTTGACAACGAGCCACATGAGATATTAGGATAGGTGAAGGAATTAGGTTTTAAGGAGCGTCTTAAAGGAGGAGAGTGAGGTGGAGAGGTTTAGGGAGGGAATTCTAGGCCTTAGGGCCTAGGCAGCTGAAGTCACGGCCGCCAATGGTGGAGCGATTAAAATCGGGGATGCACATGAGGCCGGAATTGGAGGAGCGCAGAGATCTCGGAGGGTTGTAGGGCCGGAGGAGGTTACAGAGATAGGGAGGGGCGAGGCCATGGAGGGATTTGAAAACAAGGATGAGAATTTTAAAATCGAGGCGTTCCCAGACCGGGAGCCAATGTAGTTCAGCGAGCACAGGGGGTGATGGGTGAACGGGACTTGGTGCGAGTTGGGATACGGGCAGCAGAGTTTTGGATGGGCTCAAGTTTATGGAGGGTGGAAGATGGGAGGTCAGTCAGGAGATCATTGGAATAGTCAAGTCTATTGGTAACAAAGGCTTGGATGAGGGTTTCAGCAGCAGATGAGCTGAGGCAGGGGCAGAGATGGGCAATGTTACGGAGATGGAAGTAGGCGGTCTTGATGATGGAGCAGGTATGTGGTCGGAAGCATATCTCAAGGTCAAATAGGATGCCACGGTTGTGAACGGTCAGGTTCAGCCTCAGACAGTGGCCAGGGAAAGGGATGGAGTCAGTGGCTGGGGAACAGAGTTTGAGGCGGGGACCGAAGACAATGGCTTCAGTCTTCTCAAACCCTGAAGTACATCATGCCTTTCTAGTGCCTCACCCACATTGGCTCCCGGTCCGGGAACACCTCGATTTTAAAATTCTCATCCTTGTTTTCAAATCCCTCCCTGGCCTCGCCCCTCCCTATCTCTGTAACCTCCTCCAGCCCCTACAACCCTCCGAGATCTCTGCGCTCCTCCAATTCTTGCCTCATGTGCATCACCGATTTTAATCGCTCCACCATTGGCGGCCGTGCCTTCAGCTGCCTAGGCCCTAAGCTCTGGAATTCCCTCCCTAAAACCTCTCCACCTCGACACGTCTCTCTCCTCCTTTAAGACGCTCCTTAAGTATCTTTGATCAATACTGCCACCCCCTCCTTTTTTTCCTTCCCTAAATACACTGTAGACAGGAATATTACGTCCCCATTTGTTGGACATGTTGGAGAGTTAAGAGTTAATAATTGAACTGACCTGTATAACTATAACTAGTCATGGAGTAACAGGCTTTCTAAGATAAACAAGAAACCAGCGGGGTACCTACGAGAAGGAAGGATGGATTTTGTTCTGCTCCAAATGTCTGATTATTATCTACAAGAGATGCCTGTGCAAATGAAATGATCGTGAGAGGGATGACACTGACCATGAGTGATTAATGTCTAACTTTAGTGACTAGTGTAATAAACATGGGCAGAGGGATCAATTCACCACGGGATAGAGTGAATGTTTAGATAAATAAGCTCTCAATAAACTGTTCTTGAAAAGTTCCGAGAACAGATAGATAAAGAAGTCTTACTTTGAAGTAAGGAGCTAAGACTGTTTACGTAAATAATCTGTTCTTGAAAGAATCCAAGAACAGCTAAATCCTGAGTTCTTATATGTGAAATGTACCTTTAAAGTACACAAACTGAGGGGTGTAAGAAGAGTGGGTTTTTTCAGAGTTGGCTGGAAAGCTTGAAAGAGAGAGAAACACAAAGCTAGTCCTGTGTATGGTATAGACTGATCACCTGTACTGTATATGAATAAAGTCTGCTCCGTATACTCCACTATCAAGTGTCTCGTACTTACTTGAAGCATGTCGTTGTGAACCATAGCAGGGAGGAGGGTAACACCATTCCTTCCCTTGTTCGAGCAGGTTAGATAGTGGGCTCAAATCCTGGAGTGGTTTGAACCTTCTGTCTCAGAGATGAGAATGCTACCAACGAGCCAGGGCTGAGACTTAGTCCAGTTCCCTCCATAACTGTGCAAATGTCCAAAGGTTACATCGAGTTACATCGAAACTACAGCACAGAAACAGGCCGTTCGGCCCAACTGGTACTATGTACAAGATGCACTGCAGCAACTCGCCAAGGCTTCTTCGACAGCACCTCCCAAACCCGCGACCTCTACCACCTAGAAGGACAAGGGCAGTAGACACCACCACCTGCACGTTCCCCTCCAAGTCACACATCATCCCGACTTGGAAATATATCGCCGTTCCTTCATCGTCGCTGGTTCAAAATCCTGGAACTCCCTTCCTAACAGCACTGTGGGAGAACCGTCACCACACGGACTGCAGCGGTTCAAGAAGGCGGCTCACCACCACCTTCTCAAGGGCGATTAGGGATGGGCAATAAATGCCGGCCTTGCCAGCGACGCCCACATCCCATGAATGAATAAAAAGAAACAGGTCTATGCCGGTGTTTATGCTCCACATGAGCCTCCTCCCTCCCCACTTCATCTCACCCTATCACCATATCCTTCTATTCCTTTCTCCCTCATGTGTTTATCGAGCTTCCCCTTAAATGCATCTACACTATTCACCTCAACTACTCCATGTGGTAGCAAGTTCCACATTCTCACCACTCTTTGGGTAAAGAAGCTTCTCCTGAATTCATTATTGGATTTATTAGTGACTATCTTATATTTATGGCCCCTAGTTCTGGTCTCCCCCACACGTGGAAACATCTTCTCCACATCTACCCTATCAAACCCTTTCATTATCTTAAAGACCTCTATCAGGTCGCCCCTCAGACTTCTCTTTTCTGTAGAAAAGAGCCCCAGCCTGTTCAGCCTTTCTTGATAAGGATATCCTCAGTTCTGGTATCATCCTTGTGAATATTTTTTGCACCCACTCCAATGTCCCTATATTATTTCTATAATATGGAGACCAGAACTGTGCACAATACTCCAAGTGTGGTCTCACCAAGGTTCTGTACAAGTTTAACATAACTTCTCCACTTTTCAATTCTATCCCTTTAGAAATGAACCCCAGTGCTTGGTTTGCTGTTTTTATGGCCTTATTAACCTGCATTGCTACTTTTAGTGATTTGTGCATCTGTAACCCGAGATCCCTTTGCCTCTCTACTCCATTTAGACTCTTAGGGGGGGAAACAAAAAATTGGATGGGGCCTATTAATGGGCGGGGGTAGCACAATCCGCTATTACCCCGCGCCCAATGGCCCCTGCTCAGGCAGGACGAGACTTACGTCAGGCCTGAGGGCTTAACTGCAAGCAACGTTCCGAATCAGCATCGAACGGGGATTCAATGCAATTTGCATTTTCCACAAGCAGGGGGAGCTCCAATCTCTTAAAGGCAGGCTGTCTCTTAAAAATCTCTTAAAGGTAGCTGGTACCTGTTATTTGCTGAAAATAACAGTGTGCTGTCTGCACGGAGTCTGAACGGAGATCAGACATCGCACACATAAAACACAGATGCAACTTCTGTCCCTATGAGTTATGTTAAAATATTGAATAAAGGTTGCGCACTACTAAATCCCACATCCTCCAATCTGCATGCCACATCTCACCAATCTGCCGATCTGAGTTTGTACCAGGCCTGCGTGAGACCGTGCACCAAGGTTCTCTGCTGATGCACTAGAGGCCTTGGTGCAAGAGGTGGACAGAAGGAGGGACATCGTATATCCTCAGAGCGTGGGAGGGGGGCAAAAGACCCTCCAGACATATATCCAGAAGGCAGTGGGAGGCAGCGGGGGACAAAGTCAATGCCAGGCACACAGCATCATGAACATGGATGCAGTGCAGGAAGAAGTTCAATGCTTTGACATGAGTGGTCAAGGTGAATGAGGTCAACTGTCAAGTGGCGTCTCCTACCAACTGCACCACACACTACACCCCCATCCCCCACATACCAACAAACTCTTTCCATCAGTACTCAACTCTTCCAATCAGATGCTTCCTCTCACCCTCACACTTTACCACTGTCGCAAGCCACCCACCCACATCTCACAGGCCACACACACTGGCAGCTATGCAACCATGACAGGCACATCACCCAGACACACGTCCCGCTTTCTTGCAGGAGAAGGTGGCGCATATCAGGAGGCAGCAAGTGGCGGTGGCATTTAGCCCCTCGAGCGTGTTCCGCCATTCAATGAGATCATGGTGGACCTGTGACCTAACTCCATGTACCCGTCTTAGCCTCGTATCCCTTAATACCCTTGGTTCACAGAAATCTATCAATCTCAGATTTAACATTCACAATTGAGCTAGCATCAACTGCCGTTTGCAGAAGAGCGTTCCAAACATCTCCCACCCTTTGCGAGTAGAAGCATTTCCGAACTTCACTCCTGCACGTCCTGGCTCTAAATGTTAGGCTATGTCCCCACATCCTAATATTGAAGTCTAGGAGACCTCCAAAAACAGCTACAAATGTCTCAGCAGCCAGAAGCAATAATCCAGCCACTAACCTGTAAATCCTGCATGGTCCCTTTAAATAGCACGGGTGGGGCTCCTCCAGGCACTCTAAGACACGTTCAGATGGTCGGGGTTAAGACTGTGCGTTGAGTTGAGCGTTAAGTCCCAAAATGGTGTCTATCACTTTAAATCAGCATTAAACACTGATTGAAGCCATTTTCTCCCTGCTTTACATGCTTCTGCCGTTCGTTATCTGCGCCTGCGCTAACTCCCATACCAAGATGGCATCCGGCTCACGTCACGCTGGAAACGTGCGTGCGCAGCCAAGACGCCATCTTGGATGTTGGAGAAGCCGTGTAGCGCTGAAACAATGGGCGCTACACGGTCCAATTTAGCGCCCTGATTATCCATGCAGTATGTGGCCTCCTTATCCTTCCAACTAAAATGCATCACCTCACATTTACGTATCTTGAAATTCATTTGCCAATTACACGCCCATACTGCCTGTTTATTAATGTCCTCATGCATTTTGATGCGTTCTTCCTTTGTATTAACTACACCCCTCAATTTGGTCCCTTCCCTAAATTTTGAGATTGTATTTCCGATTCCTGAATCCAAATCGTTAATGTAAATTGTGAACATCAGTGGTCCCAGCACCGATCCCTGTGAAACCTCACTTCCCACCTTTTGCCAGTCTGAGTAGCTACCCTTAAGCCCTGCTTTCTGTTTTGTAGCCAGCTTGCTATCCATTCTGCTCCCTGTCCCCTGACTCCACGTGCTCTGACCTTAGACATGTGTCTACAATGCGGTACCTTAACGAAGGCCTTTTGAAAATCCAAATATATTACATCTAAAACATTACCCTTGTCTACTCTTTCTGTTACTTCATCAAAGAATTCAATAAGGTTGGTCAAGCATGACTTTCCCTTCTGAAATCCGTGCTGACTATTCTTTATTATATTTTCGGTTTCTAGATGTTTCTCTATTACATCTTTGAGTAAAGATTCCATTATCTTTCCTACCAACGATGATAAGCTAATTGGTCGATAGTTCCCTGGACTGGTTCTATTTCCCTTTTTAAATATAGGAATCACATTAACTGTCCACCAGTCCTCTGGCTCTATTCCCTTTTCTAATGAATTTTTATATATATGTAATAGTGCCTCTGCTCTCTCTTCCCTAACTTCTTTTAATATGCGCGGATGCAATCCATCTGGACCAGGGGTTTTATCCTCTCTAAGTTTGATTGGTTTATCAATTATGAGGAGAGGCAATATAATCTAAATGGTACAATTTGAAAGGGGGTGCAGGAACAGAGAGACCTTGGGGTGTACGTACATAAGTACAAGTTGAGAAGGATGTTAAAAAAGCATAGGGGATCCTGGGCTTTATTAATAGAGGCACAGAGTACAAAAGCAAGGAAGTTATGCTAAACCTTTATAAAACACTGGTTAGGCCTCAGCTGGTGTATTGTGTCCAATTCTGGGCACCACACTTTAGGAAGGATGTCAAGGCCTTAGAGAGGATGCAGAGGAGATTTACTAAAATGGTTCCAGGGACGAGGGACTTCAGTTATGTGGAGAGACTGGAGAAGCTGGGGTTGTCCTTCTTAGAGCAGATAAGGTTAAGGGGAGATTTGGTAGAGGTATTCAAAATCATTAACAGTTTTGACAGAGTAAATAAGGAGAAACTGTTTCCATTGGCAGGAGGGTCGGTAACCAGAGGACACAGATTTAAGGCAATCGGCAAAAGAACCAGAGGGGAGATGAGGACCTGGAATGCGCTGCCTGAAAGGGCGGTGGAAGCAGATTCAATAATAACTTTCAAAAGGGAATTCGATAAATACTTGAAGGGAAAAAAATATACAGGGTTATGGGGAAAGAGCAGGGGAGTGGGACTAATTGGACTCTTTCAAAGAGCCGGCACAGGCACGATGGGCTGAATGGCCTCCTCCTATACTGTACCATACTATGATTCAATGATTCTATGATATCGCCCCCCCTTTCTATTTTAAATGTTTTTATATCTTTTTTGATCTCTTCTTCTAATGTCCTGCCCACCTCGTTAGTCTCCCCAGTAAATAAGGAGACAAAGTAATTAGTCAATACGTTTGCCATTTCGCTGTCATTACCTGTGAGTTTATCGAGTGTATCCCTTAGCGGCCCTATCCCTATCCTGAGTTTTCTTTTTTAATTTATGTGTCTGTAGAATACTTTACTATTTCCTTTATATCCCTTGATAACTGAAGTAATTCTTGAACCTTTCCTCCTAATTGAAGCCGCTGGTACCTGGAATCACACTCACTGCCTGCCTCTGTGTGCCCCCCGAGAGGAGACAGTCATCCATCAGTGTCACGGAGCATCATGCCTATTATTCGCAGTCACTGTCAATGGTAAAAAGGCACGCAAAAACTAAATAACTACCGCAGGAAGCTGACAGAAAACATCACCAAGACTAGGTTGCAGTCAAACCTCGGAGTTTAGTGACAGCTTGAAACTGCTCAGGGTTCGCTCCCATGGATTATAATATTGTCTGTGTACATCAGCCCTACAATTGCTGGGTGTTCATAACCCGTTCTCGGTCGCTGTATGTATGTGTAGCTCTCTCTTTAATATGTGTGTAAAGTTTAACATATCTCGCCTCAGAAAGTTGTGGGCTCAAGTCTCACTCCAGAAACTTGAGCACAAAATCTAGGCTGACCCTCCAGTGCCAGTACTGAGGGAGTGCTGCGCTGTCGGATGAGATGGTAAACTGAGGCCCCGTCTGCCCTCTCAGGTGGACGTAAAAGATCCCATGGCACTATTTTGAAGAAGAGCAGGGGAGTTCTCCCCGGTGTCCTGGGCCAATATTTATCCTAAAAGAGCTTTAGGATGTCCTGAGGGTGTGAGAGGTGCTATAGAAATGCAAGTCTTTCTTTTCTTTCTAATGCTTTAAACGATACACCTACCACATTACACACAGAGGACCGCACCCCACCAGCACAGGTAATTACTAGAAGCGGTAATCTCAGCTAGCTCAGCACCCTGGCCTTGGAGTTCTAACAGTGCAGTGAGCAGCTCATTGGCCTTGCTTTCAAACCCTGTGGTTCGGTAAATTTACATTTCTACTGACACAGGCAGCAATGTCCCCTGAGGAGTTTCAAACCAACGCCAGCAAAAGGCTTTTTCTTAATTCGCACAACGTACAGCATTTTAAAGGGCACGTCTTTTCACATTTCAGTTTAAGAGCAAAGAATTGTTTGAGTATGATCACATCATGAGATCCAGGCTAGCAGCATCTGGGCCATATGATTCATGTAAACCCAAATGCACAGCCCCCGATGCTGAGCTGAACAATTAACTAAATGGTGAAGGCAGCAGCTCACACACCCTGCTCTTATTCCTGGTACAGTACGAGCTCCATCACCAGAGTTAAACACCCTGCTCTTATTCCTGGTACAGTACATGATGTGGAGATTATCATAGGAGGACTCTAATTGAGAGGAATCGATGGGCTGAATGGCCAAATGCTCACTCCAGATTTTCTTATATATCATGGAGTTTTGAGCCAGGTTTAATGCTACGAGCACTCTCTGATGTCTGGACTCTGAGACACTTTGTCCTATTCACTACCCCGATGTTTCACTGATTAACATCACAATGCCCGTGTCTACCGTTCGGTCCTTGTGAATCTCGTGTTTGGGGGAAATCACTGGCACAGACTCGCATACCTACACCTCTGTGAAGTGAGCAGGCTGTAGTGTGTGCTCTAGTGTGTAATGCATGATTGCAGTAGGGATCCAGACTTCCATAAATGTATAGGATCAGACAGGCCCCCCAAAAATACTCCTGAGCCCAAGAGTGATCAAGCAAAATTCCAGAACATTCACCCCTTCTAGGGTTGGCAACCCTCCGGAATTGTTCTGGAGACGCCAAAGAAAGAACTTGCATTTATATAGCGCCTTTCACGACCTCAGGACATTCCCAAAGCGCTTTACAGCCAATGAAGTACTTTTGAAGTGTAGTCACTGTTGTAAAGTAAGAAACGCGGCAGCCAACTTGCACACAGCAAGATCCCACAAACAGCAGATAATCTGTTTTGGTGATGTTGGTCGAGGGATAAATATTGGCCAGGTCACCGGGGAGAACTCCCCCTGCTCTTCTTAGAAATAGTGGTCTTGGGACCTTTTACATCCACCTGAGAGGGCAGACGGGGCCTCGGTTTAACGTCTCCTCTGAGCAACGTAATTAAAGATTATTCTCCAGGACACCGCTGCGAGCAACCCAGGAACAACATCATAGGGGCATTAAATGAAATTTTGCGTTTTTCATTTTCTTTGAACACTTGTGCTTCTTACCCGTTCTACAATCCCATTACACTCGTGCCTGGCTGTCCCCATCAGATAATATGGCCCGCTGTTCCTCTGGTCCCACCTGGCCAGCAAGACCTGGACAACATCCAGGCTTGGGCTCATAAGTGGCAAGTAACATTCGTGCCAGACAAGTGCCAGGCAATGACCATCTCCAACAAGACAGAGTCTAACCACCTCCCCTTGACATTCAACGGCATTACCATCGCCGAATCCCCCACCATCAACATCCTGGGGGTCACCATTGACCAGCAACTTAACTGGACCAGCCACATAAATACTGTGGCTACAAGAGCAGGTCAGAGGCTGGGTATTCTGCGGCGAGTGACTCACCTCCTGACTCCCCAAAGCCTTTCCACCATCTACAAGGCACAAGTCAGGAGTGTGATGGAATACTCTCCACTTGCCTGAATGAGTGCAGCTCCAACAACACTCAAGAAGCTCAACACCATCCAGGACAAAGCAGCCCACTTGATTGGTACCCCATCCACCACCCTAAACAATCACTCCCTTCACTACCGGCGCACTGTGGCTGCAGTGTGCACCATCCACAGGATGCACTGCAGCAACTCGCCAAGGCTTCTTCGACAGCACCTCCCAAACCCACAACCTCTACCACCTAGAAGGACAAGGGCAGCAGGCACATGGGAACAACACCACCTGCACGTTCCCCTCCAAGTCACACACCATCCCAACTTGGAAATATATCGCCGTTCCTTCATCGTCGCTGGGTCAAAATCCTGGAACTCCCTTCCTAACAGCACTGTGGGAGAACCTTCACCACACGGACTGCAGCGGTTCAAGAAGGCGGCTCACCACCACCTTCTCAAGGGCAATTAGGGATGAGCAATAAATGCCGGCCTCGCCAGCGACGCCCACATCCCATGAACGAACAAAAAAAAGTTTGTCAGGGATCACCCACCAGCTGTGCCCCTGACCCTACCTCACTCTCCAGGGTCAGGGGCATTTAGAATATCTCAGGGGGAGGTGCCAGATCAGTGGGGGTGCCTGTCTCAGTGGAGATACGGAAACCCACGGCCCATCTGATGATTTTTGAGAAACAAAATCCGTGTGCCGTTTATAAACAGGCTGGTGTCTGTAGTACAATCAATTGCCGTGTGACTGACCGTAGCTGTTCAAATTTTAAACGTCCCCGTCAACACCTTTAACAACCTGGGTGAGAGAACCAGCACTGCCAGTGGGCAAATGGTGGGAAACATCCACATGATGTACTCTCCTCACTTACAGGGCATCGTAATATAGGAGGGCATCGGGAGAGGGGGGAGGGGATTGGGCGTGGGGGAGGGGATTGGGAGGGGGCAATTGGGAGAGAGCGATCGGGAGGGGGCAAGAGGAATGGGGGTGCGATCGAGAGGGATGGTGATCGGTGGGTGATCGGTAGGGGGCGATCGGAAGGGGGGTGCGATCGGAAGGGAGGGTGATTGGAAGGGGCGTAGCAGGAGCGGGGAGGTGATCGGGAGGGGGGGATTGGGAGAGAGGGATTGGGAGGGGTCGATCGGGAGGGGGGAGGTGATCAGGAGGGAGGGCGATTGGGAGGGGGGGATTGGGAGAGAGGGATCGAAAGGGGACGATCGGCGGGGGGGGTGGTGATCGGGAGGGAGGGCGATCGGGATGGGGGAGATTGGGAGAGAGGATCGGGAAGGGACGATCGGGAGGGGGGAGGTGATCGGGAGGGAAGGCGATCGGGAAGGGACGATCGGGAGGGGGGAGGTGATCGGGAGGGAAGGCGATCGGGGGGGGGGGGATTGGGAGAGAGGGATCGGGAGGGGACGATCGGGAGGGGGAGGTGATCGGGAAGGGGCTAAGCAGGAGACTGGGGAAAAAAAAGAAAATTGCTTTTCAGCCAGTGTCTGTGATTCCCTCTCTAAGTGTCTCAGAAATGAAAGGTTCCCTGTTTAGTTCAGTGCGGAAACTTTTGTCAGCTCTCCAAAACAAATTTATTGTGTGAAGCATTTTGAGATGTCTTAATGGTGCCAGATTCTCATTTCTTTTGCTGCCTGAGGAAAAACATTCCTTCTAATCTCAAACCTTGCCCGAGGTTTGTTAATTGTAAATCTGTGCCCTCAAGTCCTGTGCTGGTAGTGGAAGCCAAACAGCCTGCCCACATCTACACCGCCTGGCTCTCTCCGGGCACAGGGCCCAGGACCCGTGCGGTGCAGGTACAAGTGTGCCCACAGAATGCCTACAGAAGCATCTGCTGACATTCGCAGGGCACCACAGACACTGTCTGAAAAGTTACTTCCTCAGATTGTTTTAGTGTCTTTCCTCTCCCCAGGTGCCATCCTCGAACAAGAAAGGATATGATAGGGTAAATAGAGAGAAACTATTTCCTCTGGTGGGGGGAGTCCAGAACAAGGGGGCATAACCTTAAAATTAGAGCCAGGCCGTTCAGGGGTGATGTCAGGAAGCACTTCTTCACACAAAGGGGAGTGGAAATCTGGAACTCTCTCCCCCAAAAGGCCGTATGCCTTAATCCTGCTCCTATTTCTTATGTTCTTAATTACATAGAATGTACAGCACAGAAACAGGCCATTTGGCCCGACAGGTCTATGCCGGTGTATATGCTCCACACGAGCCTCCTCCCTCCCCACTTCATCTCACCCTATCAGGATATCCTTCTATTTCTTTCTCCCTCAGGTGTTTATCGAGCTTCCCCTTATATGTATCTATACTATTCACCTCAACTACTCCTTGTGGGAGCGAGTTCCACATTCTCACTACTCTCTGGGTAAAGAAGTTTCTCCTGAATTCCCTATTGGATTTATATTTATGACCTCTAGTTCTGGTCTCCCCCGCAAGTGGAAATATCTTCTCCACGTCTACCCTATCAAACCCTTTCATAATCTTAAAGACCTCTATCAGGTCACTCCCTCAATCTTCTCTTTTGTAGAGAAAAGAGTCCCAGCCTGCTCATTCTTTCCTGACTGGTATAACCTGTCTGTTCTGGTACCATCCGAGTAAATCTTTATTTTTTTTTTATTCGTTCATGGGATGTGGGCGTCGCTGGCGAGGCCGGCATTTATTGCCCATCCCTAATTGCCCTTGAGAAGGTGGTGGTGAGCCGCCTTCTTGAACCGCTGTAGTCCGTGTGGTGAAGGTTCTCCCACAGTGCTGTTAGGAAGGGAGTTCCAGGATTTTGACCCTATATTGCACCTTCTCCAGTGCCTCTACATCCTTTTTATAATATGGAGACCAGAACCGCATAGAAAGTCTCATATCTAAGTTTGCCGATGATGACACAAAGATTGGTGGCATTGTAAGCAGTGTAGATGAAAACATAAAATTACAAAGCGATATTGATAGATTAGGTGAATGGGCAAAACTGTGGCAAATGGAATTCAATGTAGGCAAATGTGAGGTCATCCACTTTGGATCAAAAAAGGATAGAACAGGGTACTTTCTAAATGGTAAAAAGTTAAAAACAGTGGATGTCCAAAGGGACTTCGGGGTTCAGGTACGTAGATCATTGAAGTGTCATGAACAGGTGCAGAAAATAATCAAGAAGGCAAATGGAATGTTGGCCTTTATATCTACAGGACTAGAGTACAAGGGGGCAGAAGTTATGCTGCAGCTATACAAAACCCTGGTTAGACCGCACCTGGAGTACTGTGAGCAGTTCTGGGCACCGCACCTTCAGAAGGACATATTGGCCTTGGAGGGAGTGCAGCGTAGGTTTACTAGAATGATACCCGGACTTCAAGGGTTAAGTTACGAGGAGAGATTACACAAATTACTTACAGGGAGAGGTTAGACAGACTGGGACTTTATTCCCTGGAGAGTAGGAGGTTAAGGGGTGATCTTATAGAAGTCTATAAAATAATGAGGGGCATAGATAAGGTCGATAGTCAAAATCTTTTCCCAAAGGTAGGGGAGTCTATAACGAGGGGGCATAGATTTAAGGTGAGAGGGGAGAGATACAAAAGGATCCAGAGGGGCAATTTTTTCACTCAAAGGGTGGTGAGTGTCTGGAACGAGCTGCCAGAGGCAGTAGTAGAGGCGGGTACAATTTTGTCTTTTAAAAAGCATTTGGACAGTTACATGGGGAAGATGGGTATCGAGGGATATGGGCCAAGTGCAGGCAATTGGGACTAGCTTAGTGGTATAAACTGGGCGACATGGACATGTTGGGCCGAAGGGCCTGTTTCCATGTTGTAACTTCTATGATTCTATGATTCTATGATTCTAAATTGTTGCATTCTCCAGAGTTTCGAAGGTTAAGGGGTGATCTGATTGAAGTTTATAAGATATTAAGGGGAATGGATAGGGTGGATAGAGAGAAACTATTTCCGCTGGTTGGGGATTCTAGGAGTAGGGGGCACAGTCTAAAAATTAGAGCCAGACCTTTCAGGAGCAAGATTAGAAAACATTTCTACACACAAAGGGTGGTAGAAGTTTGGAACTCTCTTCCCCAAACGGCAATTGATACTAGCTCAATTGCTAAATTTAAATCTGAGATAGATAGCTTTTTGGCAACCAAAGGTATTAAGGGATATGGACCAAAGGCAGGTATATGGAGTTAGATCACAGATCAGCCATGATGTTATCAAATGGCAGAGCAGGCTCGAGGGGCTGAATGGCCTACTCCTGTTCCTATATTTCTATGTTCCTATGTAGAGCTGTTCACAGTACTCCAGGTGTGATCTAACCGAGGTTACATTACATACAGTAAATGTCATTAGGTTAATCAGTGTCGGTCTCAAGTTACGGATCAATAATTGTTTCCCGTGCCATGTACCTTCAACAGATTATTAGTGAGTGCCAGGGCACCAATGGCAATCATTAAAGACACAAACGTGCAGGCACCATCGCCAGGCACTGACAGTGCCAGCATGAGCCAGCCAAACAATTACTAGCACCTTTTAATCATTCCAGCCGTGGAAAACAAGTATAATGTTGAGAGAGGAGAGATTAAAGTCTGCTGGCAATAAATTCACAGCTGTGTTGTTTGATGTACCAGAATAAAATGCCCAAGGCACAAGACACAGTGTTGAGAATATTAAAATATTGATGCCACTGTGTGTGAGCGACATGGGTTTTTACATTAAGGAGAATGATTTTTTTTCCAACAGCGTAAGCCCATTGCGGGAATTACAAAAGTAAAATTAAGTTTTTGTTGGTGTAATACTAATCTGTGGAGTATCATCAGGGAGAGAGAGAGAGAGGGGAGGAATCAGCACAGTGTGTGCCCAATAATGGATTTTTTTTTTTCACTGCATCTGAATCAGGGTGGGCACAGCGTAACTATAACGCGGGGCTCATTACCTCAAACGGATCCCGGACATCCCGCTGAGAAATCGTGACCGCAATGATCTGTTCTCTCCTGAAAGTGTGTAATGGGCCGATGGCCTCCTTCTGTGCTGTCGTTATGCTAAGCCTTTATAAAACACTGGTTAGGCCTCAGTTGGAGTATTGTGACCATTTCTGGGCACCACACTTTAGGAAGGATGTCAAGGCTTTGGAGAGGGTGCAGAAGAGATTTACTAGAACGGTGCCAGGGATGAGAGATTTAATGGAGATGTTCAAAATCGTGAAGGGTTTTGATCGAGTAAATAAGGAGAAACTGCTTCCAATGGCAGGAGGGTCGGTAACCAGAGGACACAGATTTAAGGTAATTGGAAGAAGTGCCAGAGGGGAGATGAGAATTTTTTTTACGCAGCGAGTTGTTCTGATCTGGAATGAGCTGCCTGAAAGGGCGGTGGAAGCAGATTCAATAATAACTTTCAAAAGGGAATTGGATAAATACTTGAAAAGGAGAAATTTGCAGGGCTATGGGGAGAGAGCAGGGGGGAGTGGGAATAATTGGGTAGCTCTTTCAAAGAGTCGGCACAGACATGATGGGCCAACTAGACTCCATCTGTGCCATCTGATTCTATGATTTCTCAGGTTCGGTGAGGGTGCTGGGGCTGGCTGAGATGGGACTCGAGGTGTGCCACCCGGCCATCTCTTCATGTGTGCACCCCATGGTGGAACAGGCTCAGTAGGGCAGGGCCTTCCTTGGGGAGCAGGCACCCATTACGCGAGATCCCTGCCCATTCTTCTTAGCCAGAGGAGACGGTGAAAGGCGACACTGCAGTCACGTAAGGCGATAATGCCATGCCACATCTTCCATCTTTATCAACAATGGGCACAAAGAACGGGAGCAATCGATGGGCACGCCAATGGATCCAGGCGTCAGCCATGGCTCAATGAGCAGCGTGCTCCCCTCTGAGGCTGGAAAATGTGGGCTGAAGCCCGACTCCAGAGACTCGAGCACATGGAATAGGCTGGCACACAAGGGCCGATTTTAACCCCTTCCCCACGGGGTGAGAACGGTGCGGGCTGTGGTGGGGAGTGGGTGGTGTTAAGATGCCAGTGAAGGGGCTCCTGATGCACGCCGGACCCGAATCGTTTTAACTTGCCTGATTTCAAGCATGAGAAGGCCCCCTGCCCCACAGGAATGGGGGCCTAATTTAAATGGCAAAGTCGTGTCCTGAAAACAACATCGCGCACGCCATTTTAACTGCAGGCCGACGAAGAACCTCACGGTCTCCAACCCTTGTGGAATTGGCAAATGAATTTCAATATAGATAAGTGTGAGGTGGTACATTTTGGTAGGAGGAATAAGGAGGCCACATACCACCAATAAAAGACTAAACAGGATAGAATCATAGAATCATAGAAAGGTTACAGCACGGAAGGGGGCCATTCTGCCCAGATAGAGGAGCAGAGGGATCTGGGGGTACAGATGCACAAATCATCTAACAGTAGTGACGCAGGTTAGTAAGGCCATAAAAAAGGCAAACCAAGCACTGGGGTTCATTTCTAGAGGGATAGAATTGAAAAGCAAAGAAGTTATGTTAAACTTGTATCGAACCTTGGTTAGACCACACTTGGAGTACTGTGAGCAGTTCTGGTCTCCATATTATAGAAAGGATATAGAGGCACTGGAGAAGGTGCAAAAAAGATTCACGAGGATGATACCAGAACTGAGACGATATATTAATCAGGAAAGGCTGAACAGGCTGGGACTCTTTTCTCGAGAGGAGAGAAGGCTGAGGGGTGACCTGATAGAGGACTTTATGATTATGAAAGGGTTTGATAGGGCAGACATGGAGAAAATATTGCCACGTGTGGGGGAGACCAGAACCAGAGATCATAAATATAAAATAGTCACGAAGAAATCCAATAATGAATTCAGGAGAAACGTCTTTACCCAAAGTGTAGTTAGAATGTGGAACTCGCTACCACAAGGAGTAGTTGAGGGAAATACCACAGAAAGATTTGAGGGGAAGCTCAATAAACATATGAGGGAGAACAGAATAGAAGGATATGCTGAAAGGGTTAGATGAAGAGGGTTGGGAAGAGGCTCATGTGGAGCGTAAATGCCAGCACAGAGGAGTTGGGCCGAATGGCCTGTTTCTGTGCTGCAGACTCAATGGAAGCCATCAGTGGCAACAGCAAATGTACAGAACAGGAGGCCGAGGGAAGCGATACTTCTACATTTTACATCCATCCACACTCAACATTCAAATCTATCAAACTCACCTCTCCTCACTCAAACTCTCTCAAATGTATCAAACCCTCCTCTCCTCACTCAAACTCTCCCAAATCTATCAAACTCACCTCTCCTCACTCAAACTCTCTCAAATCTATCAAACCCTCCTCTCCTCACTCAAACTCTCCCAAATCTATCAAATCATCCTCTCCTCACTCAAAGTCTCGCAAATCTATCAAACCCTCCTCTCCTCACTCAAACTCTCCCAAATCTATCAAATCATCCTCTCCTCACTCAAACTCTCCCAAATCTATCAAACTCACCTCTCCTCACTCAAACTCTCTCAAATCTATCAAACCCTCCTCTCCTCACTCAAACTCTCCCAAATCTATCAAACTCACCTCTCCTCACTCAAACTCTCCCAAATCTATCAAATCATCCTCTCCTCACTCAAACTCTCGCAAATCTATCAAACCCTCATCTCCTCACTCAAACTAGCCCAAATCTATCAAACCCTCATCGCCTCACTCAAACTCTACCAAACCGATCAAACCCTCCTCTCCTCAATCAAACTCTCCCAAATCTATCAAACCCTCCTCTCCTCACTCAAACTCTCCCAAATCTATCACACCATCCTCTCCTCACTCAAACTCTCCCAAATCTATCAAACTCACCTCTCCTCACTCAAACTCTCCCAAATCTATCAAACCCTCCTCTCCTCACTCAAACTCTCCCAAATCTATAAAACCTTCCTCTCCTCGCTCAAACTCTCCCAAACCGATGAAACCCTCCTCTCCTCACTCAAACACTCCCAAATCAATCAAACCCTCCTCTCCTCACTCAAACTCTCCCAAATCTATCAAACCCTCATCTCCTCACACAAACTCTCCCAAATCTATCAAACCCTCATCTCCTCATTCAAACTCTCCCAAATCATTCAAATCCTCCTCTCCTCACTCAAACTCGACCAAATCTATTAAACTCTCCTCTCCTCACTCAAACACTCCCAAATCTAACAAACCCTCCTCTCCTCACTCAAACTCTCCCAAATGTATCAAACCTTCCTCTCCTCACTCAAACTCTCCCAAATCTATCAAACCCTCCTCTCCGCACTCAAACTCTCTCAAATCTATCAAAACCTCCTCTCCTCACTCAAAGTCTCCCAAATCTATCAAACCCTCCTCTCCTCACTCAAATTCTCCCAAATCTATCAAACCCTCCTCTCCTCACTCAAACTCTCCCAAATCCATAAAACCCTCCTCTCCTTGCTCAAACTCTCCCAAATCTATCAAACCCCCCTCTCCTCACTCAAACTCTCCCAAATTGATCAAACTCACCTCTCCTCATTGAAACTCTCCCAAATCTATAAAACCCTCCTCTCCTTGCTCAAACTCTCCCAAATCTATCAAACTCAACTCTCCTCACTCATACTCTCCCAAATCTATCAAACCCTCCTCTCCTCACTCAAACTCTCCCAAATCTGTCAAACCCTCCTCTCCTCACTCAAACTCTCACAAATCTATCAAACTTTCCTCTCCTCGCTCAAACTCTCCCAAATCTATCAAACCCTCCTCTCCTCACTCAAACTCTCCCAAATCAATCCAACCCTCCTCGACTCACTCAAACTCTCCCAAATCTGTCAAACACACCTCTCCTCACTCAAGCTCTCCGAAATCAATCAAAGCCTCCTCTCCTAACTCAAACTCTCCCAAATCTATTAAACCCTCCTCTCCTCACTCAAACTCTCCCAAATCGATCAAACTCACCTCTCCTCATTGAAACTCTCCCAAATCTATAAAACCCTCCTCTCCTTGCTCAAACTCTCCCAAATGTATCAAACTCAACTCTCCTCACTCAAACTCTCCCAAATCTATCAAACCCTCCTCTCCTCACTCAAACTCTCCCAAATCTGACAAACCCTCCTCTCCTCACATAAACTCTCCCAAATCTATCCAACCCTCCTCTCCTCACTCAAACTCTCCCAAATCGATCAAACCCTCCTCTCCTCACTCAAACTCTCCAAAATCAATCAAACCCTCCTCTCCTCACTCAAACTCTCCCAAATGTATCAAACCTTCCTCTCCTCGCTCAAACTCTCCCAAATCTATCAAACACTCCTCTCCGCACTCAAACTCTCTCAAATCTATCAAACCCTCTTCTCCTCACTCAAAGTCTCCCAAATCTATCAAACCCTCCTCTCCTCACTCAAATTCTCCAAAATCTATCCAACCCTCCTCTCCTCACTCAAACTCTCCCAAATCGATCAAACCCTCCTCTCCTCACTCAAACTCTCCAAAATCAATCAAACCCTCCTCTCCTCACTCAAACTCTCCCAAATGTATCAAACCTTCCTCTCCTCGCTCAAACTCTCCCAAATCTATCAAACACTCCTCTCCGCACTCAAACTCTCTCAAATCTATCAAACCCTCCTCTCCTCACTCAAAGTCTCCCAAATCTATCAAACCCTCCTCTCCTCACTCAAATTCTCCAAAATCTATCAAACCCTCCTCTCCTCACTCAAACTCTCCCAAATCTATCAAACTGAACCCTCCTCGCTCAAACTCTCCCAAATCTATCAATCCCTCCTCTCCTCACTCAAATTCTCTCAAATATATCAGACCCCCTCTCCTCACTCAAACTCTCCCAAATCTATCAAACCCAACTCTCCTCACTCAAACTCACCCAAATCTGTCAAACCCTCCTCTCCTCACTTAAATTCTCCCAAATCTATCAAACCCTCCTCTCCTCATTCAAACGCTCCAAAATCTATCAAACCCCCCTCTCCTCACTCAAACTCTCCCAAATCTATAAAACCCTCCTCTCCTCACTCAAACTCTCCCAAATCTATCAAACCCTCCTCTCCTCACTCAAACTCTCCCAAATCTGTCAAACCCTCCTCTCCTCACTCAAACTCTCACAAATCTATCAAACCTTCCTCTCCTCGCTCAAACTCTCCCAAATCTATCAAACTCTCCTCTCCTCACTCAAACTCTCCCAAATCAATCCAACCCTCCTCGACTCACTCAAACTCTCCCAAATCTGTCAAACACACCTCTCCTCACGCAAACTCTCCCAAATCTATCAAACCCTTCTCTCCTCACGCAAACTCTCCCAAATCTGTCAAACCCTCCTCTCCTCACTCAAACTCTCCCAAATCTATTAAACCCTCCTCTCCTCACTCAAACTCTCTAAAATCTTTCAAACCTTCCTCTCCTCACTCAAACTCTCTCAAATATATCAGACCCACTCTCCTCACTCAAACTCTCCCAAATCTGTCAAACCCTCCTCTCCTCACTCAAACTCTCTCAAATATATCAGACCCCCTCTCCTCACTCAAACTCTCCCAAATCTATCAATACCTCCTCTCCTCACTCAAACTCTCCCAAATCTATCAAACTCTCCTCTCCTCACTCAAATTCTCCCAAATCGATCAAACTCTCCTCTCGTCACATAAACTCTCCCAAATCTATCCAACCCTCCTCTCCTCACTCAAACTCTCCCAAATCGATCAAACCCTCCTCTCCTCACTCAAACGATCCAAAATCAATCAAACCCTCCTCTGCTCACTCAAACTCTCCCAAATCTATCAAACCCTCCTCTCCTCACTCAAACTCTCCCAAATCTATCAAACCCTCCTCTCCTCACTCAAACTCTCTCAAATCTATCAAACCCTCCTCCCTCAATCAAACTCTCCCAAATCTGTCAAACCCTCATCTCCTCACTCAAACTCTCCCAAATCAATCAAACCCTACTCTCCTCACTCAAACTCTCCCAAATCTATCAAACCCTCCTCTCCTCACTCAAACTCTCTCAAATCTATCAAACTGAACCCTCCTCGCTCAAACTCTCCCAAATCTATCAATCCCTCCTCTCCTCACTCAAATTCTCTCAAATATATCAGACCCCCTCTCCTCACTCAAACTCTCCCAAATCTATCAAACCCTCCTCTCCTCACTCAAACTCTCTCAAATCTATCAAACTGAACCCTCCTCACTCAAACTCACCCAAATCTGTCAAACCCTCCTCTCCTCACTGAAATTCTCCCAAATCTATCAAACCCTCCTCTCCTCATTCAAACGCTCCAAAATCTATCAAACACCCCTCTCCTCACTCAAACTCTCCCAAATCGATCAAACTCACCTCTCCTCATTGAAACTCTCCCAAATCTATAAAACCCTCCTCTCCTTGCTCAAACTCTCCCAAATCTATCAAACCCTCCTCTCCTCACTCAAACTCTCCCAAATCTGTCAAACCCTCCTCTCCTCACTCAAACTCTCACAAATCTATCAAACCTTCCTCTCCTCGCTCAAACTCTCCCAAATCTATCAAACCCTCCTCTCCTCACTCAAACTCTCCCAAATCTATCAAACCTTCCTCTCCTCGCTCAAACTCTCCCAAATCTGTCAAACCCTCCTCTCCTCACTCAAACTCTCACAAATCTATCAAACCTTCCTCTCCTCACTCAAACTCTCCCAAATCAATCCAACCCTCCACGACTCACTGAAACTCTCCCAAATCTGTCAAACACACCTCTCCTCACTCAAGCTCTCCGAAATCAATCAAAGCCTCCTCTCCTCACTCAAACTCTCCCAAATCTATCAAACCCTCCTCTCCTCACTCAAACTCTCCCAAATCGATCAAACTCACCTCTCCTCATTGAAACTCTCCCAAATCTATAAAACCCTCCTCTCCTTGCTCAAACTCTCCCAAATGTATCAAACTCAACTCTCCTCACTCAAACTCTCCTAAATCTATCAAACCCTCCTCTCCTCACTCAAACTCTCCCAAATCTGTCAAACCCTCCTCTCCTCACATAAACTCTCCCAAATCTATCCAACCCTCCTCTCCTCACTCAAACTCTCCCAAATCGATCAAACCCTCCTATCCTCACTCAAACTCTCCAAAATCAATCAAACCCTCCTCTGCTCACTCAAACTCTCCCAAATCTATCAAACTCACCTCTCCTCATTCAAACTCTCCCAAATCATTCAAACCCTCCTCTCCTCACTCGAACTCTACCAAATCTATTAAACTCTCCTCTCCTCTCTCAAACACTCCCAAATCTAACAAACCCTCCTCTCCTGACTCAAACTCTCCCAAATGTATCAAACCTTCCTCTCCTCGCTCAAACTCTCCCAAATCTATCAAACCCTCCTCTCCGCACTCAAACTCTCTCAAATCTATCAAACCCTCCTCTCCTCACTCAAAGTCTCCCAAATCTATCAAACCCTCCTCTCCTCACTCAAATTCTCCCAAATCTATCAAACCCTCCTCTCCTCACTCAAACTCTCTCAAATCTATCAAAGCTTCCTCTCCTCACTCAAACTCTCCCAAATCTATCAAACTGAACCCTCCTCGCTCAAACTCTCCCAAATCTATCAATCCCTCCTCTCCTCACTCAAATTCTCTCAAATATATCAGACCCCCTCTCCTCACTCAAACTCTCCCAAATCTATCAAACCCTCCTCTCCTCACTCAAACTCTCCCAAATCTATCAAACACTCCTCTCCTCACTGAAATTCTCCCAAATCTATCAAACCCTCCTCTCCTCATTCAAACTCTCCCAAATCGATCAAACTCACCTCTCCTCATTGAAACTCTCCGAAATCTATAAAACCCTCCTCTCCTTGCTCAAACTCTCCAAAATCTATCAAACCCTTCTCTCCTCACTCAAACTCTCCCAAATCTATCAAACCCTCCTCTCCTCACTCAAACTCTCCCAAATCTATTAAACCCTCCTCTACTCACTCAAACTCTCCCAAATCTATCAATTGCACCTCTGCTCACTGAAACACTCTCAAATCTATCAAACCCTCCTCTACTCACTCAAACTCTCACAAATCTGTCAAACCCTCCTCTCCTCACTCAAACTCCACCAAATCTATCAAACTCTCCTCTCCTCACTGAAACACTCTCAAATCTATCAAACCCTCCTCTCCTCACTCAAACTCTCCCAAATCTATCAAACCCTCCTCTCCTCACTCAAACTCTCCCAAATCTATCAAACCCTCCTCTCCTCACTCAAACTCTCCCAAATCGATCAAACTCACCTCTCCTCATTGAAACTCTCCCAAATCTATAAAACCCTCCTCTCCTTGCTCAAACTCTCCCAAATCTATCAAACTGAACTCTCCTCACTCATACTCTCCCAAATCTATCAAACCCTCCTCCCCTCACTCAAACTCTCCAAAATCAATCAAAGCCTCCTCTCCTCACTCAAACTCTCCCAAATCTTTCAAACCTTCCTCTCCTCACTCAAACTCTCTCAAATATATCCGACACCCTCTCCTCACTCAAACTCTCCCAAATCAATCCAACCCTCCACGACTCACTCAAACTCTCCCAAATCTGTCAAACACACCTCTCCTCACTCAAGCTCTCCGAAATCAATCAAAGCCTCCTCTCCTCACTCAAACTCTCCCAAATCTATCAAACCCTCCTCTCCTCACTCAAACTCTCCCAAATCGATCAAACTCACCTCTCCTCATTGAAACTCTCCCAAATCTATAAAACCCTCCTCTCCTCACATAAACTCTCCCAAATCTATCCAACCCTCCTCTCCTCACTCAAACTCTCCCAAATCGATCAAACCCTCCTCTCCTCACTCAAACTCTCCAAAATCAATCAAACCTTCCTCTCCTCACTCAAACTCGACCAAATCTATTAAACTCTCCTCTCCTCACTCAAACACTCCCAAATCTAACAAACCCTCCTCTCCTCACTCAAACTCTCCCAAATGTATCAAACCTTCCTCTCCTCACTCAAACTCTCCCAAATCTATCAAACCCTCCTCTCCGCACTCAAACTCTCTCAAATCTATCAAACCCTCCTCTCCTCACTCAAAGTCTCCCAAATCTATCAAACCCTCCTCTCCTCACTCAAATTCTCCCAAATCTATTAAACCCTCCTCTCCTCACTCAAACTCTCCCAAATCTATAAAACCCTGCTCTCCTTGCTCAAACTCTCCCAAATCTATCAAACCCCCCTCTCCTCACTCAAACTCTCCCAAATTGATCAAACTCACCTCTCCTCATTGAAACTCTCCCAAATCTATAAAACCCTCCTCTCCTTGCTCAAACTCTCCCAAATCTATCAAACTTAACTCTCCTCACTCATACTCTCCCAAATCTATCAAACCCTCCTCTCCTCACTCAAACTCTCCCAAATCTGTCAAACCCTCCTCTCCTCACTCAAACTCTCACAAATCTATCAAACCTTCCTCTCCTCGCTCAAACTCTCCCAAATCTATCAAACCCTCCTCTCCTCACTCAAACTCTCCCAAATCAATCCAACCCTCCTCGACTCACTCAAACTCTCCCAAATCTGTCAAACACACCTCTCTTCACTCAAGCTCTCCGAAATCAATCAAAGCCTCCTCTCCACACTCAAACTCTCCCAAATCTATTAAACCCTCCTCTCCTCACTCAAACTCTCCCAAATCGATCAAACTCACCTCTCCTCATTGAAACTCTCCCAAATCTATAAAACCCTCCTCTCCTTGCTCAAACTCTCCCAAATGTATCAAACTCAACTCTCCTCACTCAAACTCTCCCAAATCTATCAAACCCTCCTCTCCTCACTCAAACTCTCCCAAATCTGTCAAACCCTCCTCTCCTCACATAAACTCTACCAAATCTATTAAACTCTCCTCTCCTCTCTCAAACACTCCCAAATCTAACAAACCCTCCTCTCCTGACTCAAACTCTCCCAAATGTATCAAACCTTCCTCTCCTCGCTCAAACTCTCCCAAATCTATCAAACCCTCCTCTCCGCACTCAAACTCTCTCAAATCTATCAAACCCTCCTCTCCTCACTCAAAGTCTCCCAAATCTATCAAACCCTCCTCTCCTCACTCAAATTCTCCCAAATCTATCAAACCCTCCTCTCCTCACTCAAACTCTCTCAAATCTATCAAAGCTTCCTCTCCTCACTCAAACTCTCCCAAATCTATCAAACTGAACCCTCCTCGCTCAAACTCTCCCAAATCTATCAATCCCTCCTCTCCTCACTCAAATTCTCTCAAATATATCAGACCCCCTCTCCTCACTCAAACTCTCCCAAATCTATCAAACCCAACTCTCCTCACTCAAACTCACCCAAATCTGTCAAACCCTCCTCTCCTCACTTAAATTCTCCCAAATCTATCAAACCCTCCTCTCCTCATTCAAACTCTCCCAAATCGATCAAACTCACCTCTCCTCATTGAAACTCTCCGAAATCTATAAAACCCTCCTCTCCTTGCTCAAACTCTCCAAAATCTATCAAACCCTTCTCTACTCACTCAAACTCTCCCAAATCTATCAATTGCACCTCTGCTCACTGAAACACTCTCAAATCTATCAAACCCTCCTCTACTCACTCAAACTCTCCCAAATCTGTCAAACCCTCCTCTCCTCACTCAAACTCCACCAAATCTATCAAACTCTCCTCCCCTCACTGAAACACTCTCAAATCTATCAAACCCTCCTCTCCTCACTCAAACTCTCCCAAATCTATCAAACCCCCCTCTCCTCACTCAAACTCTCCCAAATCGATCAAACTCACCTCTCCTCATTGAAACTCTCCCAAATCTATAAAACCCTCCTCTCCTTGCTCAAACTCTCCCAAATCTATCAAACTCAACTCTCCTCACTCATACTCTCCCAAATCTATCAAACCCTCCTCCCCTCACTCAAACTCTCCAAAATCAATCAAAGCCTCCTCTCCTCACTCAAACTCTCCCAAATCTATTAAACCCTCCTCTCCTCACTCAAACTCTCCCAAATCTTTCAAACCTTCCTCTCCTCACTCAAACTCTCTCAAATATATCCGACACCCTCTCCTCACTCAAACTCTCCCAAATCTATCAAACCCAACTCTCCTCACTCAAACTCACACAAATCTGTCAAACCCTCCTCTCCTTGCTCAAAATCTCCCAAATGTATCAAACTCAACTCTCCTCACTCAAACTCTCCCAAATCTATCAAAACCTCCTCTCCTCACTCAAACTCTCCCAAATCTATCAAACTCACCTCTCCTCACTCAAACTCTCCCAAATAATCAAACCCTCCTCTCCTCACTCAAATTCTCCCAAATCGATCAAACTCTCCTCTCGTCACATAAACTCTCCCAAATCTATCCAACCCTCCTCTCCTCACTCAAACTCTCCCAAATCGATCAAACCCTCCTCTCCTCACTCAAACTCTCCAAAATCAATCAAACCCTCCTCTGCTCACTCAAACTCTCCCAAATCTATCAAACCCTCCTCTCCTCACTCAAACTCTCCCAAATCTATCAAACCCTCCTCTCCTCACTCAAACTCTCTCAAATCTATCAAGCCCTCCTCCCTCAATCAAACTCTCCCAAATCTATCAAACCCTCATCTCCTCACTCAAACTCTCCCAAATCAATCAAACCCTACTCTCCTCACTCAAACTCTCCCAAATCTATCAAACCCTCCTCTCCTCACTCAAACTCTCCCAAATCTATCAAACACAACTCTCCTCACTCAAACTCACCCAAATCTGTCAAACCCTCCACTCCTCAATTAAATTCTCCCAAATCTATCAAACCCTCCTCTCCTCATTCAAACGCTCCAAAATCTATCAAACCCTCCTCTCCTCACTCAAACTCTCCCAAATCGATCAAACTCATCTCTCCTCACTCAAACTCTCCCAAATCAATCCAACACTCCTCGACTCACTCAAACTCTCCCAAATCTGTCAAACACACATCTCCTCACTCAAGCTCTCCGAAATCAATCAAAGCCTCCTCTCCTCACTCAAACTCTCCCAAATCTATCAAACCCTCCTCTCCTCACTCAAACTCTCCCAAATCTGTCAAACCCTCCTCTCCTCACTCAAACTCTCACAAATCTATCAAACCTTCCTCTCCTCGCTCAAGCTCTCCGAAATCAATCAAAGCCTCCTCTCCTCACTCAAACTCTCCCAAATCTATTAAATTCTCCTCTCCTCACTCAAACTCTCCCAAATCGATCAAACTCACCTCTCCTCATTGAAACTCTCCCAAATCTATCAAACTCAACTCTCCTCACTCAAACTCTCCCAAATCTATCAAACCCTCCTCTCCTCACATAAACTCTCCCAAATCTATCCAACCCTCCTCTCCTCACTCAATCTCTCCAAAATCGATCAAACCCTCCTTTCCTCACTCAAACTCTCCAAAATCAATCAAACCCTCCTCTGCTCACTCAAACTCTCCCAAATCGATCAAACTCACATCTCCTCATTCAAACTCTCCCAAATCATTCAAACCCTCCTCTCCTCACTCAAACTCTACCAAATCTATTAAACTCTCCTCTCCTCACTCAAACACTCCCAAATCTAACAAACCCTCATCTCCTGACTCAAACTCTCCCAAATGTATCAAACCTTCCTCTCCTCGCTCAAACTCTCCCAAATCTATCAAACCCTCCTCTCCGCACTCAAACTCTCTCAAATCTATCAAACCCTCCTCTCGTCACTCAAAGTCTCCCAAATCTATCAAACCCTCCTCTCCTCACTCAAATTCTCCCAAATCTATCAAACCCTCCTCTCCTCACTCAAACTCTCTCAAATCTATCAAAGCTTCCTCTCCTCACTCAAACTCTCCCAAATCGATCAAACTGAACCCTCCTCGCTCAAACTCTCCCAAATCTATCAATCCCTCCTCTCCTCACTCAAATTCTCTCAAATATATCAGACCCCCTCTCCTCACTCAAACACTCCCAAATCTAACAAACCCTCCTCTCCTCACTCAAACTCTCTCAAATCTATCAAAGCTTCCTCTCCTCACTCAAACTCTCCCAAATCGATCAAACTGAACCCTCCTCGCTCAAACTCTCCCAAATCTATCAATCCCTCCTCTCCTCACTCAAATTCTCTCAAATATATCAGACCCCCTCTCCTCACTCAAACTCTCCCAAATCTATCAAACCCTCCTCTCCTCACTCAAACTCACCCAAATCTGTCAAACCCTCCTCTCCTCACTTAAATTCTCCCAAATCTATCAAACCCTCCTCTCCTCATTCAAACGCTCCAAAATCTATCAAACCCCCCTCTCCTCACTCAAACTCTCCCAAATCGATCAAACTCACCTCTCCTCATTGAAACTCTCCCAAATCTATAAAACCCTCCTCTCCTTGCTCAAACTCTCCCAAATCTATCAAACTCAACTCTCCTCACTCAAACTCTCCCAAATCTATCAAACCCTCCTCTCCTCACTCAAACTCTCTCAAATCTGTCAAACCCTCCTCTCCTCACTCAAACTCTCACAAATCTATCAAACCTTCCTCTCCTCGCTCAAACTCTCCCAAACCCATGAAACCCTCCTCTCCTCACTCAAACTCTCCCAAATCAATCAAACCGTCCTCTCCTCACTCAAACTCTCCCAAATCTATCAAACCCTCCTCTCCTCACTCAAACTCTCCCAAATCAATCAAACCGTCCTCTCCTCACTCAAAGTCTCCCAAATCTATCAAACCCTCCTCTCCGCACTCAAACTCTCTCAAATCTATCAAACCCTCCTCTCCTCACTCAAAGTCTCCCAAATCTATCAAACCCTCCTCTCCTCACTCAAATTCTCCCAAATCTATCAAACCCTCCTCTCCTCACTCAAACTCTCTCAAATCTATCAAAGCTTCCTCTCCTCACTCAAACTCTCCCAAATCTATCAAACTGAACCCTCCTCGCTCAAACTCTCCCAAATCTATCAAACTCAACTCTCCTCACTCAAACTCTCCCAAATCTATCAAACCCTCCTCTCCTCACTCAAACTCTCCCAAATCTGTCAAAACCTCCTCTCCTCACTCAAACTCTCACAAATCTATCAAACCTTCCTCTCCTCGCTCAAACTCTCCCAAATCTATGAAACCCTCCTCTCCTCACTCAAACTCTCCCAAATCAATCCAACTCTCCTCGACTCACTCAAACTCTCCCAAATCTGTCAAACACACCTCTCCTCACTCAAACTCTCCCAAATCTATCAAACCCTTCTCTCCTCACTCAAACTCTCCCAAATCTATCAAACCCTCCTCCCCTCACTCAAACTCTCCCAAATCTATTAAACCCTCCTCTCCTCACTCAAACTCTCCTAAATCTGTCAAACCCTCCTCTCCTTGCTCAAACTCTCCCAAATGTATCAAACTCAACTCTCCTCACTCAAACTCTCCCAAATCTATCAAAACCTCCTCTCCTCACTCAAACTCTCCCAAATCTATCAAACTCACCTCTCCTCACTCAAACTCTCCCAAATCAATCAAACCCTCCTCTCCTCACTCAAATTCTCCCAAATCGATCAAACTCTCCTCTCGTCACATAAACTATCCCAAATCTATCCAACCCTCCTCTCCTCACTCAAACTCTCCCAAATCTATCAAACCCTCCTGTCCTCACTCAAACTCTCCAAAATCAATCAAACCCTCCTCTGCTCACTCAAACTCTCCCAAATCTATCAAACCCTCCTCTCCTCACTCAAACTCTTCCAAATCTATCAAACCCTCCTCTCCTCACTCAAACTCTCTCAAATCTATCAAACCCTCCTCCCTCAATCAAACTCTCCCAAATCTATCAAACCCTCATCTCCTCACTCAAACTCTCCCAAATCAATCAAACCCTACTCTCCTCACTCAAACTCTCCCAAATCTATCAAACACTCCTCTCCTCACTCAAACTCTCACAAATCTATCAAACTCACCTCTCCTCACTCAAGCTCTCCCAAATCAATCAAACCCTCCTCTCCTCACTCAAACGCTCCCAAATCTATCAAACCCTCCTCTCCTTACTCAAACTCTCCCAAATCTATCAAACTCACCTCTACTCATTCAAACTATCCAAAATCTATCAAACCTTCCTCTCCTCGCTCAAACTCTCCCAAATCAATCAAACCCTCCTCTCCTCACTCAAATTCTCCCAAATCTATCAAACCCTCCTCTCCTCACTCAAACTCTCGAAAATCTGTCAAACCCTCCTCTCCTCACTCAAACTCCACCAAATCTATCAAACCCTCCTCTCCTCACTCAAACTCTCACAATTCTATCAAACCTTCCTCACCTCGCTCAAACTCTGCCAAATCAATCAAACTCTCCTCTCCTCACATGAACTCTCCCAAATCTATCAAACACTCCTCTCCTCACTCAAACTCTCCCAAATCGATCAAACCCTCCTCTCCTCACTCAAACTCTCCGAAATCTATCAAACTCTCCTCTCCTCACTCAAACGCTCCCAAATCTATCAAACCCTCCTCTCCTTACTCAAACTCTCCCAAATCTATCAAACTCACCTCTACTCATTCAAACTATCCAAAATCTATCAAAGCTTCCTCTCCTCGCTCAAACTCTCCCAAATCAATCAAACCCTCCTCTCCTCACTCAAACTCTCCCAAATCTATCAAACCCTCCTCTCCTCACTCAAATTCTCCCAAATCTATCAAACCCTCCTCTCCTCACTCAAACTGTCGAAAATCTGTCAAACCCTCCTCTCCTCACTCAAACTCCACCAAATCTATCAAACCCTCCTCTCCTCACTCAAACTGTCGAAAATCTGTCAAACCCTCCTCTCCTCACTCAAACTCTCACAATTCTATCAAACCTTCCTCACCTCGCTCAAACTCTGCCAAATCTATCAAACTCTCCTCTCCTCACATGAACTCTCCCAAATCTATCAAACCCTCCTCTCCTCACTCAAACTCTCCCAAATCGATCAAACCCTCCTCTCCTCACTCAAACTCTCCGAAATCTATCAAACTCTCCTCTCCTCACTCAAACGCTCCCAAATCTGTCAAAACTTCCTCTCCTCACTCAAACTCTCCCAAATCTATCAAACTCACCTCTCCTCATTCAAACTCTCCCAAATCTATCAAACCCTCCTCTCCTCACTCAAACTCTACCAAATCTATCAAACCCTCCTCTCCTCACTCAAACTCTCTCAAATCTATCAAACCCTCCTCTCCTCACTCAAATTCTCCCAAATCTGTCAAACCCTCCTCTCCTCACTGAAACTCTCGAAAATCGATCAAACCCTCCTCTCCTCACTCAAACTCTCACAATTCTATCAAACCCTCCTCTCCTCACTCAAATTCTCTCAAATCGATCAAACCCTCCTCTCCTCACTCAAACTCTCACAATTCTATCAAACCCTCCTCTCCTCATTCAAACTCTCCCAAATCTATCAAACCCTCCTCTCCTCACTCAAACTCCACCAAATCTATCAAACCCTCCTCTCCTCACTCAAACTCCCCCAAATCTTTCAAATTCACCTGTCCTCATTCAACTCTCCCAAATCTATCAAACCCTCCTCTCCTCACTCAAACTCTCCCAAATCTATCAAACTCACCTCTCCTCATTCAAACTCTCCCAAATCTATCAAACACTCCTCTCCTCACTCAAACTCTCTCAAATATATCAAACCCTCCTCGCCTCACTCAAACTCTACGAAATCTATCAAACCCTCCTCTCCTCACTCAAACACTCTCAAATCTATCAAACCCTCCTCTCCTCACTCCAACACTCTCAAATCTATCAAACCCTCCTCTCCTCACTCAAACACTCTCAAATCTATCAAAGCCTCCTCTCCTCACTCAAACGCTCCCAAATCTATCAAACCTTCCTTTCCTCACTCAAACTCTCCCAAATCAATCAAACCCTCCTCTACTCACTCAAACTCTCCCAAATCTGTCAAACCCTCCTCTCCTCACTCAAACTCTCCCAAATCAATCAAACACTCCTCTCCTCACTCAAACTCTCCCAAATCAATCAAACACTCCTCTCCTCACATAAACTCTCCCAAATCTATCAAACCCTCCACTCCTCACTCAAACTCTCCCAAATCTATCAAACCCTCCTCTCCTCACTCAAACTCTCCGAAATCTATCAAACTCTCCTCTCCTCACTCAAACTCTCCCAAATCTATCAAACACTCCTCTCCTCACTCAAACTCTCCCAAATCTATCAAATTCACCTGTCCTCATTCAACACTCCCAAATCTATCAAACCCTCCTCTCCTCACTCAAACTCTCGAAAATCTATCAAATCCCCCTCTCCTCACTCAAACACTCCCAAATCTATCAAACCCTCCACTCCTCACTCAAACTCTCCCAAATCTCTCAAACCCTCCTCTCCTCAATCAAACACTCCCAAATCTATCAAACCCTCATCTCCTCACTCAAACTCTCCCAAATCTATCAAACCCTCCTCTCCTCAATCAAACACTCCCAAATCTATCAAACCCTCCTCTCCTCACTCAAACTCTCCCAAATCGATCAAACCCTCCTCTCCTCACTCAAACTCTCCGAAATCTATCAAACTCTCCTCTCCTCACTCAAACGCTCCCAAATCTGTCAAAACTTCCTCTCCTCACTCAAACTCTCCCAAATCTATCAAACTCACCTCTCCTCATTCAAACTCTCCCAAATCTATCAAACCCTCCTCTCCTCACTCAAACTCGACCAAATCTATCAAACCCTCCTCTCCTCACTCAAACTCTCCCAAATCTATCAAACCCTCCTCTCCTCACTCAAACTCTCTCAAATCTATCAAACCCTCCTCTCCTCACTCAAACTCTCCCAAATCTATCAAATCCTCCTCTCCTCACTCAAACTCTCTCAAATCTATCAAACCCTCCTCTCCTCACTCAAATTCTCCCAAATCTGTCAAACCCTCCTCTCCTCACTGAAACTCTCGAAAATCGATCAAACCCTCCTCTCCTCACTCAAACTCTCACAATTCTATCAAACCCTCCTCTCCTCACTCAAACTCCACCAAATCTATCAAACCCTCCTCTCCTCACTCAAACTCTCCCAAATCTATCAAATTCACCTGTCCTCATTCAACTCTCCCAAATCAATCAAACCCTCCTCTCCTCACTCAAACTCTCCCAAATCTATCAAACTCACCTCTCCTCATTCAAACTCTCCCAAATCTATCAAACACTCCTCTCCTCACTCAAACTCTCTCAAATATATCAAACCCTCCTCGCCTCACTCAAACTCTACGAAATCTATCAAACCCTCCTCTCCTCACTCAAACACTCTCAAATCTATCAAACCCTCCTCTCCTCACTCCAACACTCTCAAATCTATCAAAACCTCCTCTCCTCAATCAAACACTCTCAAATATATCAAACCCTCCTCTACTCACTCAAACTCTCCCAAATCTGTCAAACCCTCCTCTCCTCACTCAAACTCCACCAAATCTATCAAACCCTCCTCTCCTCACTCAAACTCTCCGAAATCTATCAAAGCCTCCTCTCCTCACTCAAACGCTCCCAAATCTATCAAACCTTCCTTTCCTCACTCAAACTCTCCCAAATCAATCAAACCCTCCTCTACTCACTCAAACTCTCCCAAATCTGTCAAACCCTCCTCTCCTCACTCAAACTCTCCCAAATCAATCAAACACTCCTCTCCTCACTCAAACTCTCCCAAATCAATCAAACACTCCTCTCCTCACATAAACTCTCCCAAATCTATCAAACCGTCCTCTCCTCACTCAAACTCTCCCAAATCTATCAATCTCACCTCTCCTCATTCAAACTCTCCCAAATCTATCAAAACCTCCTCTCCTCGCTCAGACACTCCCAAATCTATCAAACCCTCCTCTCCTCACTCAAACTCTCCCAAATCTATCAAACTCACCTCTCCTCATTCAAACTCTCTCAAATCTATCAAACCCTCCTCTCCTCACTCAAACTCTCCCAAATCTATCAAACTCACCTCTCCTCATTCAAACTCTCCCAAATCTATCAAAACCTCCTCTCATCACTCAAACTCTCCCAAATCTATCAAACCCTCCTCTCCTCACTCAAACTCTGCCAAATCTATCAAACCCTCCTCTCCTCACTCAAACTCTACTAAATCTATCAAACCCTCCTCTCCTCACTCAAACTCTCCCAAATCTATCAAACCCTCCTCTCCTCACTCAAACTCTCCCAAATCTATCAAACCCTCCTCTCCTCACTCAAACTCTCCCAAATCTATCAAACCCTCCTCTCCTCACTCAAACTCTCCCAAATCTATCAAACCCTCCTCTCCTCACTCAAACTCTCCCAAATCTATCAAACCCTCCTCTCCTAACTCAAACTCTACTAAATCTATCAAACCCTCCTCTCCTCACTCAAACTCTCTCAAATCTATCAAACCCTCCTCTCCTCACTCAAACTCCACCAAATCTATCAAACCCTCCTCTCCTCACATGAACTCTCCCAAATCTATCAAACCCTCCTCTCCTCACTCAAACTCTCCCAAATCGATCAAACCCTCCTCTCCTCACTCAAACTCTCGAAAATCTATCAAACCCTCCTCTCCTAAATCAAACTCTCTCAAATCTATCAAACTCTCCTCTCCTCACTCAAACTCTCCCAAATCTATCAAACCCTCCTCTCCTAAATCAAACTCTCTGAAATCTATCAAACCCCCCTCTCCTCACTCAAACTCTCCCAAATCTATCAAACCCTCCTCTCCTCACTCAAACTCTCCCAAATCTATCAAACTCTCCTCTCCTCACTCAAACTCTCCCAAATCTATCAAACCCTCCTCTCCGAAATCAAACTCTCTCAAATCTATCAAACCCTCCTCTCCTCACTCAAACTCTCCCAAATCTATCAAACCCTCCTCTCCTAAATCAAACTCTCCCAAATCTATCAAACCCTCCTCTCCTCACTCAAACTCTCCCAAATCTATCAAACCTTCCTCTCCTCACTCAAACTCTCCCAAATCGATCAAAACCTCCTCTCCTCACTCTCACTCTCCCAAATCTATGAAACTCACCTCTCCTCACTCAAACTCTCCGAAATCTATCAAATTCACCTGTCATCATTCAACTCTCCCAAATCTATCAAACCCTCCTCTCCTCACTCAAACTCTCCCAAATCTCTCAAACCCTCCTCTCCTCACTCAAACTCTCCCAAATCTATCAAACCCTCCTCTCCTCACTCAAACTCTCCCAAATCTCTCAAACCCTCCTCCCCTCACTCAAACTCTCCCAAATCTCTCAAACCCTCCTCTCCTCACTCAAACTCTCCCAAATCAATCAAACTGAACTCTCCTCACTCAAACTCTCCCAAATCTATCAAACCCTCCTCTCCTCACTCAAACTCTCCCAAATCTGTCAAAACCTCCTCTCCTCACTCAAACTCTCACAAATCTATCAAACCTTCCTCTCCTCGCTCAAACTCTCCCAAATCTATGAAACCCTCCTCTCCTCACTCAAACTCTCCCAAATCAATCCAACTCTCCTCGACTCACTCAAACTCTCCCAAATCTGTCAAACACACCTCTCCTCACTCAAACTCTCCCAAATCTATCAAACCCTTCTCTCCTCACTCAAACTCTCCCAAATCTATCAAACCCTCCTCCCCTCACTCAAACTCTCCCAAATCTATTAAACCCTCCTCTCCTCACTCAAACTCTCCTAAATCTGTCAAACCCTCCTCTCCTTGCTCAAACTCTCCCAAATGTATCAAACTCAACTCTCCTCACTCAAACTCTCCCAAATCTATCAAAACCTCCTCTCCTCACTCAAACTCTCCCAAATCTATCAAACTCACCTCTCCTCACTCAAACTCTCCCAAATCAATCAAACCCTCCTCTCCTCACTCAAATTCTCCCAAATCGATCAAACTCTCCTCTCGTCACATAAACTATCCCAAATCTATCCAACCCTCCTCTCCTCACTCAAACTCTCCCAAATCTATCAAACCCTCCTGTCCTCACTCAAACTCTCCAAAATCAATCAAACCCTCCTCTGCTCACTCAAACTCTCCCAAATCTATCAAACCCTCCTCTCCTCACTCAAACTCTTCCAAATCTATCAAACCCTCCTCTCCTCACTCAAACTCTCTCAAATCTATCAAACCCTCCTCCCTCAATCAAACTCTCCCAAATCTATCAAACCCTCATCTCCTCACTCAAACTCTCCCAAATCAATCAAACCCTACTCTCCTCACTCAAACTCTCCCAAATCTATCAAACACTCCTCTCCTCACTCAAACTCTCACAAATCTATCAAACTCACCTCTCCTCACTCAAGCTCTCCCAAATCAATCAAACCCTCCTCTCCTCACTCAAACGCTCCCAAATCTATCAAACCCTCCTCTCCTTACTCAAACTCTCCCAAATCGATCAAACTCACCTCTACTCATTCAAACTATCCAAAATCTATCAAACCTTCCTCTCCTCGCTCAAACTCTCCCAAATCAATCAAACCCTCCTCTCCTCACTCAAATTCTCCCAAATCTATCAAACCCTCCTCTCCTCACTCAAACTCTCGAAAATCTGTCAAACCCTCCTCTCCTCACTCAAACTCCACCAAATCTATCAAACCCTCCTCTCCTCACTCAAACTCTCACAATTCTATCAAACCTTCCTCACCTCGCTCAAACTCTGCCAAATCAATCAAACTCTCCTCTCCTCACATGAACTCTCCCAAATCTATCAAACACTCCTCTCCTCACTCAAACTCTCCCAAATCGATCAAACCCTCCTCTCCTCACTCAAACTCTCCGAAATCTATCAAACTCTCCTCTCCTCACTCAAACGCTCCCAAATCTATCAAACCCTCCTCTCCTTACTCAAACTCTCCCAAATCTATCAAACTCACCTCTACTCATTCAAACTATCCAAAATCTATCAAAGCTTCCTCTCCTCGCTCAAACTCTCCCAAATCAATCAAACCCTCCTCTCCTCACACAAACTCTCCCAAATCTATCAAACCCTCCTCTCCTCACTCAAATTCTCCCAAATCTATCAAACCCTCCTCTCCTCACTCAAACTGTCGAAAATCTGTCAAACCCTCCTCTCCTCACTCAAACTCCACCAAATCTATCAAACCCTCCTCTCCTCACTCAAACTCTCACAATTCTATCAAACCTTCCTCACCTCGCTCAAACTCTGCCAAATCAATCAAACTCTCCTCTCCTCACATGAACTCTCCCAAATCTATCAAACCCTCCTCTCCTCACTCAAACTCTCCCAAATCGATCAAACCCTCCTCTCCTCACTCAAACTCTCCGAAATCTATCAAACTCTCCTCTCCTCACTCAAACGCTCCCAAATCTGTCAAAACTTCCTCTCCTCACTCAAACTCTCCCAAATCTATCAAACTCACCTCTCCTCATTCAAACTCTCCCAAATCTATCAAACCCTCCTCTCCTCACTCAAACTCTACCAAATCTATCAAACCCTCCTCTCCTCACTCAAACTCTCTCAAATCTATCAAACCCTCCTCTCCTCACTCAAATTCTCCCAAATCTGTCAAACCCTCCTCTCCTCACTGAAACTCTCGAAAATCGATCAAACCCTCCTCTCCTCACTCAAACTCTCACAATTCTATCAAACCCTCCTCTCCTCACTCAAACTCTCCCAAATCTATCAAATTCACCTGTCCTCATTCAACTCTCCCAAATCTATCAAACCCTCCTCTCCTCACTCAAACTCTCCCAAATCTATCAAACTCACCTCTCCTCATTCAAACTCTCCCAAATCTATCAAACACTCCTCTCCTCACTCAAACTCTCTCAAATATATCAAACCCTCCTCGCCTCACTCAAACTCTACGAAATCTATCAAACCCTCCTCTCCTCACTCAAACACTCTCAAATCTATCAAACCCTCCTCTCCTCACTCCAACACTCTCAAATCTATCAAACCCTCCTCTCCTCACTCAAACACTCTCAAATATATCAAACCCTCCTCTACTCACTCAAACTCTCCCAAATCTGTCAAACCCTCCTCTCCTCACTCAAACTCCACCAAATCTATCAAACCCTCCTCTCCTCACTCAAACTCTCCGAAATCTATCAAAGCCTCCTCTCCTCACTCAAACGCTCCCAAATCTATCAAACCTTCCTTTCCTCACTCAAACTCTCCCAAATCAATCAAACCCTCCTCTACTCACTCAAACTCTCCCAAATCTGTCAAACCCTCCTCTCCTCACTCAAACTCTCCCAAATCAATCAAACACTCCTCTCCTCACTCAAACTCTCCCAAATCAATCAAACACTCCTCTCCTCACATAAACTCTCCCAAATCTATCAAACCCTCCACTCCTCACTCAAACTCTCCCAAATCTATCAAACCCTCCTCTCCTCACTCAAACTCTCCGAAATCTATCAAACTCTCCTCTCCTCACTCAAACTCTCCCAAATCTATCAAACACTCCTCTCCTCACTCAAACTCTCCCAAATCTATCAAATTCACCTGTCCTCATTCAACACTCCCAAATCTATCAAACCCTCCTCTCCTCACTCAAACTCTCGAAAATCTATCAAATCCCCCTCTCCTCACTCAAACACTCCCAAATCTATCAAACCCTCCACTCCTCACTCAAACTCTCCCAAATCTCTCAAACCCTCCTCTCCTCAATCAAACACTCCCAAATCTATCAAACCCTCATCTCCTCACTCAAACTCTCCCAAATCTATCAAACCCTCCTCTCCTCAATCAAACACTCCCAAATCTATCAAACCCTCCTCTCCTCACTCAAACTCTCCCAAATCGATCAAACCCTCCTCTCCTCACTCAAACTCTCCGAAATCTATCAAACTCTCCTCTCCTCACTCAAACGCTCCCAAATCTGTCAAAACTTCCTCTCCTCACTCAAACTCTCCCAAATCTATCAAACTCACCTCTCCTCATTCAAACTCTCCCAAATCTATCAAACCCTCCTCTCCTCACTCAAACTCTACCAAATCTATCAAACCCTCCTCTCCTCACTCAAACTCTCTCAAATCTATCAAACCCTCCTCTCCTCACTCAAATTCTCCCAAATCTGTCAAACCCTCCTCTCCTCACTGAAACTCTCGAAAATCGATCAAACCCTCCTCTCCTCACTCAAACTCTCACAATTCTATCAAACCCTCCTCTCCTCACTCAAACTCCACCAAATCTATCAAACCCTCCTCTCCTCACTCAAACTCTCCCAAATCTATCAAATTCACCTGTCCTCATTCAACTCTCCCAAATCTATCAAACCCTCCTCTCCTCACTCAAACTCTCCCAAATCTATCAAACTCACCTCTCCTCATTCAAACTCTCCCAAATCTATCAAACACTCCTCTCCTCACTCAAACTCTCTCAAATATATCAAACCCTCCTCGCCTCACTCAAACTCTACGAAATCTATCAAACCCTCCTCTCCTCACTCAAACACTCTCAAATCTATCAAACCCTCCTCTCCTCACTCCAACACTCTCAAATCTATCAAACCCTCCTCTCCTCAATCAAACACTCTCAAATATATCAAACCCTCCTCTACTCACTCAAACTCTCCCAAATCTGTCAAACCCTCCTCTCCTCACTCAAACTCCACCAAATCTATCAAACCCTCCTCTCCTCACTCAAACTCTCCGAAATCTATCAAAGCCTCCTCTCCTCACTCAAACGCTCCCAAATCTATCAAACCTTCCTTTCCTCACTCAAACTCTCCCAAATCAATCAAACCCTCCTCTACTCACTCAAACTCTCCCAAATCTGTCAAACCCTCCTCTCCTCACTCAAACTCTCCCAAATCAATCAAACACTCCTCTCCTCACTCAAACTCTCCCAAATCAATCAAACACTCCTCTCCTCACATAAACTCTCCCAAATCTATCAAACCCTCCACTCCTCACTCAAACTCTCCCAAATCTATCAAACCCTCCTCTCCTCACTCAAACTCTCCGAAATCTATCAAACTCTCCTCTCCTCACTCAAACTCTCCCAAATCTATCAAACACTCCTCTCCTCACTCAAACTCTCCCAAATCTATCAAATTCACCTGTCCTCATTCAACACTCCCAAATCTATCAAACCCTCCTCTCCTCACTCAAACTCTCGAAAATCTATCAAATCCCCCTCTCCTCACTCAAACACTCCCAAATCTATCAAACCCTCCACTCCTCACTCAAACTCTCCCAAATCTCTCAAACCCTCCTCTCCTCAATCAAACACTCCCAAATCTATCAAACCCTCATCTCCTCACTCAAACTCTCCCAAATCTATCAAACCCTCCTCTCCTCAATCAAACACTCCCAAATCTATCAAACCCTCATCTCCTCACTCAAACTCTCCCAAATCTCTCAAACCCTCCTCTCCTCAGTCAAACTCTCCCAAATCTATCAAACCCTCCTCTCCTCACTCAAACGCTCCCAAATCTATCAAACCCTCCTCTCCTCACTCAAACTCTCCCAAATCTATCAATCTCACCTCTCCTCATTCAAACTCTCCCAAATCTATCAAAACCTCCTCTCCTCGCTCAGACACTCCCAAATCTATCAAACCCTCCTCTCCTCACTCAAACTCTCCCAAATCTATCAAACTCACCTCTCCTCATTCAAACTCTCTCAAATCTATCAAACCCTCCTCTCCTCACTCAAACTCTCCCAAATCTATCAAACTCACCTCTCCTCATTCAAACTCTCCCAAATCTATCAAAACCTCCTCTCATCACTCAAACTCTCCCAAATCTATCAAACCCTCCTCTCCTCACTCAAACTCTGCCAAATCTATCAAACCCTCCTCTCCTCACTCAAACTCTACTAAATCTATCAAACCCTCCTCTCCTCACTCAAACTCTCCCAAATCTATCAAACCCTCCTCTCCTCACTCAAACTCTCCCAAATCTATCAAACCCTCCTCTCCTCACTCAAACTCTCCCAAATCTATCAAACCCTCCTCTCCTCACTCAAACTCTCCCAAATCTATCAAACCCTCCTCTCCTCACTCAAACTCTCCCAAATCTATCAAACCCTCCTCTCCTAACTCAAACTCTACTAAATCTATCAAACCCTCCTCTCCTCACTCAAACTCTCTCAAATCTATCAAACCCTCCTCTCCTCACTCAAACTCCACCAAATCTATCAAACCCTCCTCTCCTCACATGAACTCTCCCAAATCTATCAAACCCTCCTCTCCTCACTCAAACTCTCCCAAATCGATCAAACCCTCCTCTCCTCACTCAAACTCTCGAAAATCTATCAAACCCTCCTCTCCTAAATCAAACTCTCTCAAATCTATCAAACTCTCCTCTCCTCACTCAAACTCTCCCAAATCGATCAAACCCTCCTCTCCTAAATCAAACTCTATCAAATCTATCAAACCCCCCTCTCCTCACTCAAACTCTCCCAAATCTATCAAACCCTCCTCTCCTCACTCAAACTCTCCCAAATCTATCAAACTCTCTTCTCCTCACTCAAACTCTCCCAAATCTATCAAACCCTCCTCTCCGAAATCAAACTCTCTCAAATCTATCAAACCCTCCTCTCCTCACTCAAACTCTCCCAAATCTATCAAACCCTCCTCTCCTAAATCAAACTCTCCCAAATCTATCAAACCCTCCTCTCCTCACTCAAACTCTCCCAAATCTATCAAACCTTCCTCTCCTCACTCAAATTCTCCCAAATCGATCAAAACCTCCTCTCCTCACTCTCACTCTCCCAAATCTATGAAACTCACCTCTCCTCACTCAAACTCTCCAAAATCTATCAAATTCACCTGTCATCATTCAACTCTCCCAAATCTATCAAACCCTCCTCTCCTCACTCAAACTCTCCCAAATCTCTCAAACCCTCCTCTCCTCACTCAAACTCTCCCAAATCTATCAAACCCTCCTCTCCTCACTCAAACTCTCCCAAATCTCTCAAACCCTCCTCCCCTCACTCAAACTCTCCCAAATCTCTCAAACCCTCCTCTCCTCACTCAAACTCTCCCAAATCAATCAAACCCTACTCTCCTCACTCAAACTCTCCCAAATCTATCAAACCCTCCTCTCCTCACTCAAACGCTCCCAAATCTATCAAACCCTCCTCTCCTCACTCAACTCTCCCAAATCTATCAAACTCACCTCACCTCATTCAAACTCTCCCAAATCTATCAAACCCTCCTCTCCTCACTCAAACTCTCCCAAATCTATCAAACTCACCTCACCTCTTTCAAACTCTCCCAAATCTATCAAACCCTCCTCTCCTCACTCAAACTCTCCCAAATCTATCAAACTCAACTCTCCTCACTCCAACTCTCGAAAATCTATCAAACCCTCCTCTCCTCACTCAAACTCTCTCAAATCTGTCAAACCCTCCTCCACTCACTCAAACTCTCCCAAATCTATTAAACCTTCCTCTCCTCACTCAAACTCTCCCAAATCTATCAAACCCTCCTCTCCTCACTCAAACGCTCCCAAATCTATCAAACTCACCTCTTCTCACTCAAACTCTCTCAAATCTGTCAAAACCTCCTCCCTCAATCAAACTCTCCCAAATCTATCAAACCCTCATCTCCTCACTCAAACTCTCCCAAATCAATCAAACCCTCCTCTCCTCACTCAAACTCTCCTGAATCTATCAAACTGAACTCTCCTCACTCAAACTCTCCCTAATGTATCAAATCACCCTCTGCTCACTCAAACACTTCCAAATCTATCAAACCCTCCTCTCCTCACTCAAACTCTCTCAAATCGATCAAACCCTCCTCTACGAAATCAAACTCTCTCAAATCTTTCAAACCTTCCTCTCCTCACTCAAACTCTCCCAAATCTATCAAACCTTCCTCTACTCGCTCAAACTCTCCCAAATCAATCAAACCCTACTCTCCTCACTCAAACTCTCCCAAATCAATCAAACCCTCCTCTCCTCACTCAAACTCTACTAAATCTATCAAACCCTCCTCTCCTCACTCAAACTCTCTCAAATCTATCAAACACTCCTCTCCTCGCTTAAACTCTCCCAAATCTATCAAACCCTCCTCTCCTCACTCAAACTCTCCCTAATCAATCAAACCCTCCTCTCCTCACTCAAACTCTCCCAAATCTATCAAATCCTCCTCTCCTCACTCAAACTCTCTCAAATCTATCAAACCCTCCTCTCCTCACTCAAACTCTCCCAAATCTATCAAATCCTCCTCTCCTCACTCAAACTCTCTCAAATCTATCAAACCCTCCTCTCCTCACTCAAACTCTCCCTAATCAATCAAACCCTCCTCTCCTCACTCAAACTCTCTCAAATCTATCAAAGCCTCCTCTCCTCACTCAAACGCTCCCAAATCTGTCAAATCTTCCTCTCCTCACTCAAACTCCACCAAATCGATCAAACCCTTCTCTCCTCACTCAAACTCTCGAAAATCTATCAAATCACCCTCTACTCACTCAAACACTCCCAAATCTATCAAACCCTCCTCTCCTCACACAAACTCTGCCAAATCTATCAAACCCTCCTCTCCTCACTCAAACTCTCCCAAATCTATCAAACCCTCCTCTCCTCACTCAAACTCTCCCAAATCTCTCAAACCCTCCTCTCCTCACTGAAAGTCTCCCAAATCTAGTAAACCCTCCTCTCCTCACTCAAACTCTCACAAATCAATCAAACCCTCCTCTCCTCACTCAAACTCTCACAAATCGATCAAACCCTCCTCTCCTCACTCAAACTCTCCCAAATCTATTAAACCCTCCTCTCCTCACTCAAACTCTCCCAAATCTATCAAACCCTCCTCTCCTCACTCAAACTCTCCCAAATCTATTAAACCCTCCTCTCCTCACTCAAACACTCCCAAATCTATCAAACCCTCCTCTCCTCACTCAAACATTCCCAAATCTATCAAACTCTCCTCTCCTCACTCAAACACTCCCAAATCTATCAAACCCTCCTCCCTCAATCAAACTCTCCCAAATCTATCAAACCCTCATCTCCTCACTCAAACTCTCCCAAATCAATCAAACCCTCCTCTCCTCACTCAAACTCTCTCAAATCTATCAAACCCTCCACTCCTCACTAAAACTCACCCAAATCTATCAAACCCTCCTCTCCTCACTCAAACTCACCCAAATCTATCAAACCCTCCTCTCCTCACTCAAACTCTCTCAAATCTATCAAACTCTCCTCTCCTCACTCAAACGCTCTCAAATCTATCAAACCTTCCTCTCCTCACTCAAACTCTCCCAAATCTATCAAACCTTCCTCTCCTCACTCAAACGCTCTCAAATCTATCAAACCCTCCTCTCCTCACTCAAACTCTCTCAAATCCATGAAACCCTCCTCTCCTCACTCAAATCTATGAAACCCTCCTCTCCTCACTCAAACTCTCTCAAATCCATCAAACCCTCCTCTCCTCACTCAAATCTATCAAACCCTCCTCTCCTCACTCAAACTCTCCCAAATCTATCAAACTCTCCTCACCTCACTCAAACTCTCCCAAATCTATCAAGCCTTCCTCTCCTCACTCAAACTCTCCCAAATCTATCAAACCCTCCTCTCCTCACTCAAACTCTCCCATATCTGTCAAACCCTCCTCTCCTCACTCAAACTCTCCCAAATCTATCAAGCCTTCCTCTCCTCACTCAAACTCTCCCAAATCTATCAAACCCTCCTCTCCTCACTCAAACTCTCTCAAATCTATCAAACTCTCCTCTCCTCACTCAAACTCTCCCAAATCCATCAAACCCTCCTCTCCTCACTCTCGCTCTCTCAAATCTATGAAACCCTCCTCTCCTCACTCAACCTCTCCCAAATCTATCAAACCCTCCTCTCCTCACTGAAACACTCTCAAATCTATCAAACCCTCCTCTCCTCACTCAAACACTCCCAAATCTATCAAACCTTCCTCTACTCACTCAAACTCTCCCAAATCTATCAATTGCACCTCTGCTCACTGAAACACTCTCAAATCGATCAAACTCTCCTCTCCTCACTCAAACTCTCCCAAATCTATCAAACCTTCCTCTCCTCACTCAAACTCTCCCAAATCTATCAAACCTTCCTCTCCTCACTCAAACTCTCTCAAATCCATGAAACCCTCCTCTCCTCACTCAAATCTATCAAACCCTCCTCTCCTCACTCAAACGCTCTCAAATCTATCAAACCCTCCTCTCCTCACTCAAACTCTCTCAAATCCATGAAACCCTCCTCTCCTCACTCAAATCTATCAAACCCTCCTCTCCTCACTCAAACTCTCCCAAATCTATCAAACTCTCCTCACCTCACTCAAACTCTCCCAAATCTATCAAACTCTCCTCTCCTCACTCAAACTCTCCCAAATCTATCAAACCCTCCACTCCTCACTCAAATTCTCTCAAATCTATCAAACCCTCCTCTCCTCACTCAAACTCTCCCAAATCTATCAAACCCTCCTCTCCTCACTCAAACTCTCCCAAATCTATCAAACCCTCCTCTCCTCACTCAAGCTCCCCCAAATCTATCAAACCATCCTCTCCTCACTCAAACTCTCCCAAATCTATCAAACCCTCCTCTCCTCACTCAAACTCTCTCAAATCTATCAAACCCTCCTCTCCTCACTCAAACTCTCCCAAATCTATCAAACACTCATCTCCTCACTCAAACTCTCTCAAATCTATCAAACCCTCCTCTCCTCACTAAAACTCACCCAAATCTATCAAACCCTCCTCTCCTCAATCAAACTCTCCCAAATCTATCAAACTCTCCTCTCCTCACTCAAACTCTCACAAATCGATCAAACCCTCCTCTCCTCACTCAAACTCTCACAAATTGATCAAACCCTCCTCTCCTCACTCAAACTCTCCCAAATCTATTAAACTCTCCTCTCCTCACTCAAACTCTCCCAAATCGATCAAACCCTCCTCTCCTCACTCAAACTCTCCCAAATCTATTAAACCCTCCTCTCCTCACTCAAACTCTCCCAAATCTATCAAACCCTCCTCTCCTCACTCAAACACTCCCAAATCTATCAAACTCTCCTCTCCTCACTCAAACACTCCCAAATCTATCAAACCCTCCTCCCTCAATCAAACTCTCCCAAATCTATCAAACCCTCATCTCCTCACTCAAACTCTCCCAAATCAATCAAACCCTACTCTCCTCACTCAAACTCTCCCAAATCTATCAAACACTCCTCTCCTCACTCAAACTCTCTCAAATCTATCAAACTCTCCTCTCCTCACTCAAACGCTCTCAAATCTATCAAACCTTCCTCTCCTCACTCAAACTCTCCCAAATCTATCAAACCTTCCTCTCCTCACTCAAACGCTCTCAAATCTATCAAACCCTCCTCTCCTCACTCAAACTCTCTCAAATCCATCAAACCCTCCTCTCCTCACTCAAATCTATCAAACCCTCCTCTCCTCACTCAAACTCTCCCAAATCTATCAAACTCTCCTCACCTCACTCAAACTCTCCCAAATCTATCAAGCCTTCCTCTCCTCACTGAAACTCTCCCAAATCTATCAAACCCTCCTCTCCTCACTCAAACTCTCCCATACCTATCAAACACATCTCTCCTCACTCAAACTCTCTCAAATCTATCAAACCCTCCTCTCCGACCTCAAACTCTCTCAAATCCATGAAACCCTCCTCTCCTCACTCAAATCTATCAAACTGTCCTCTCCTCACTCAAACTCTCTCAAATCCATCAAACCCTCCTCTCCTCACTCAAATCTATCAAACCCTCCTCTCCTCACTCAAACTCTCCCAAATCTATCAAACTCTCCTCACCTCACTCAAACTCTCCCAAATCTATTAAACCTTTCTCTCCTCACTCAAACTCTCCCATACCTATCAAACACTCCTCTCCTCACTCAAATCGATCAAACCCTCCTCACCTCACTCAAACTCTCCCAAATCTATCAAACCCTCCTCTCCTCACTCAAACTCTCCCAAATCTGTCAAACCCTCGTCTCCTCACTCAAACTCTCCCAAATCTATCAAGCCTTCCTCTCCTCACTCAAACTCTCCCAAATCTATCAAACCCTCCTCTCCTCACTAAAACTCACCCAAATCTATCAAACCCTCCTCTCCTCACTCAAACTCTCTCAAATCTATCAAACTCTCCTCTCCTCACTCAAACTCTCCCAAATCCATCAAACCCTCCTCTCCTCACTCTCACTCTCTCAAATCTATGAAACCCTCCTCTCCTCACTCAACCTCTCCCAAATCTATCAAACCCTCCTCTCCTCACTGAAACACTCTAAAATCTATCAAACCCTCCTCTCCTCACTCAAACACTGCCAAATCTATCAATTGCACCTCTGCTCACTGAAACACTCTCAAATCCATCAAACCCTCCTCTCCTCACTCAAACTCTCCCAAATCTATCAAACCTTCCTCTCCTCACTCAAACGCTCTCAAATCTATCAAACCCTCCTCTCCTCACTCAAACTCTCCAAAATCCATGAAACCCTCCTCTCCTCACTCGAATCTATCAAACCCTCCTCTCCTCACTCAAACTCTCCCAAATCTATCAAACTCTCCTCTCCTCAATCAAACTCTCCCAAATCTATCAAACCCTCCTCTCCTCACTCAAACTCTCCCAAATCTATCAAACTCTCCTCTCCTCACTCAAACTCTCCCAAATCTATCAAACCCTCCTCTCCGCACTCAAACTCTCCCAAATCTGTCAAACCCTCCTCTCCTCACTCAAATTCTCTCAAATCTATCAAACCTTACTCTCCTCACTCAAACTCTCCCAAATCGATCAAACCCTCCTCTCCTCACTCAAACTCACCCAAATCTATCAAACCCTCCTCTCCTCACTCAAATTCTCCCAAATCTATCAAACCCTCCTCTCCTCACTCAAACTCTCCCAAATCTATCAAACCCTCCTCTCCTCACTCAAACTCTCACAAATCTATCAAACCCTCCTCTCCTCACTCAAACTCTCTCAAATCTATCAAGCCTTCCTCTCCTCACTCCAACGCTCACAAATCTATCAAACTCTCCTCTCCTCACTCAAACTCTCTCAAATCTATCAAGCCTTCCTCTCCTCACTCAAACTCTCCCAAATCTATCAAACCCTCCTCTCCTCACTCAAACGCTCTCAAATCTATCAAACTCTCCTCTCCTCACTCAAACTCTCTCAAATCTATCAAGCCTTCCTCGCCTCACTCAAACGCTCTCAAATCTATCAAACTCTCCTCTCCTCACTGAAACTCTCTCAAATCTATCAAACCCTCCTCTCCTCACTCAAACGCTCTCAAATCTATCAAACTCTCCTCTCCTCACTCAAACTCTCTCAAATCTATCAAGCCTTCCTCGCCTCACTCAAACGCTCTCAAATCTATCAAACTCTCCTCTCCTCACTGAAACTCTCTCAAATCTATCAAACTCTCCTCTCCTTACTCAAACTCTCCCAAATCTATCAAACCCTCCTCTCCTCACTCAAACTCTCCCAAATCTATCAAACCCTCCTCTCCTCACTCAAACTCTCCCAAATCTATCAAACCCTCCTCTCCTCACTCAAACTCTCCCAAATCTATTAAACCATCCTCTCCTCACTCAAACTCTCCCAAATCTATTAAACCCTCCTCTCCTCACTAAAACTCTCGAAAATCTATCAAATCCCCCTCTCCTCACTCAAACACTCCCAAATCTATCAAACCCTCCTCCCGAAATCAAACTCTCCCAAATCTATCAAACCCTCCTCTCCTCACTCAAACTCTCCCAAATCTATCAAACCCTCCTCTCCTCACTCAAACTCTCCCAAATCTATCAATTGCACCTCTGCTCACTGAAACACTCTCAAATCTATCAAACCCTCCTCTCCTCACTCAAACTCTCCCAAATCTATCAAACCTTCCTCTCCTCACTCAAACGCTCTCAAATCTATCAAACCCTCCTCTCCTCACTCAAACTCTCTCAAATCCATGAAACCCTCCTCTCCTCACTCAAACTCTCCGAAATCTATCAAACCCTCCTCTCCTCACTAAAACTTAACCAAATCTATCAAACTCTCCTCTCCTCACTCAAACTCTCCCAAATATATCAACCCCTCCTCTCCTCACTCAAACTCTCCCAAATCTATCAAACACTCCTCTCCTCACTCAAACTCTCTCAAATCTATCAAAACCTCCTCTCGTCACTCAAACTCTCTCAAATCTATCAAACCCTCCTCTCCTCACTCAAATCTATCAAACCCTCCTCTCCTCACTCAAATCTATCAAATCCTCCTCTCCTCACTGAAACTCTCTCAAATCCATCAAACCCTCCTCTCCTCACTCAAATCTATCAAACCCTCCTCTCCTCATTCAAACTCTCCCAAATCTTTCAAACCTTCCTCTGCTCACTCAAACTCTCCCAAATCTATCAATTGCACCTCTGCTCACTGAAACACTCTCAAATCTATCAAACCCTCCTCTCCTAACTCAAACTCTCCCAAATCGATCAAACTCTCCTCTCCTCACTCAAACTCTCCCAAATCTATCAAACTCTCCTCTCCTCACTCAAACTCTCCCAAATCTATCAAACCCTCCTCTCCTCACTCAAACTCTCCCAAATCTATCAAACTCTCCTCTCCTCACTCAAACTCTCCCAAATCTATCAAACTCTCCTCTCCTCACTGAAACACTCTCAAATCTATCAAACCCTCCTCTCCTCACTCAAACTCTCCCAAATCTATCAAACTCTCCTCTCCTCACTCAAACTCTCCCAAATCTATCAAACTCTCCTCTCCTCACTCAAATTCTCTCAAATCTATCAAACCCTCCACTCCTCACTCAAACTCTCCCAAATCTATCAAACCCTCCTCTCCTCACTCAAACTCTCTCAAATCCATCAAGCCCTCCTCTCCTCACTCAAATCTATCAAACCCTCCTCTCCTCACTCAAACTCTCCCAAATCTATCAATTGCACCTCTGCTCACTGAAACACTCTCAAATCTATCAAACCCTCCTCTCCTCACTCAAACTCTCCCAAATCTATCAAACCCTCCTCTCCTCACTAAAACTCAGCCAAATCTATCAAACCCTCCTCTCCTCACTCAAACTCTCTCAAATCTATCAAACTCTCCTCTCCTCACTCAAACTCTCCCAAATCCATCAAACCCTCCTCTCCTCACTAAAACTCACCCAAATCTATCAAACCCTCCTCTCCTCACTCAAACTCTCCCAAATCTATCAAACCCTCCTCTCCTCACTCAAACTCTCCCAAATCTATCAAACCCTCCTCTCCTCACTCAAACTCTGCCAAATCTATCAATTGCACCTCTGCTCACTGAAACACTCTCAAATCTATCAAACCCTCCTCTCCTCACTCAAACTCTCTCAAATCCATGAAACCCTCCTCTCCTCACTCAAATCTATCAAACCCTCCTCTCCTCACTCAAACTCTCTCAAATCCATCAAACCCTCCTCTCCTCACTCAAATCAATCAAACCCTCCTCTCCTCACTCAAACTCTCTCAAATCAATCAAACCCTCCTCTCCTCACTCAAATCTATCAAACTCTCCTCTCCTCACTCAAACTCTCCCAAATCTATCAAGCCTTCCTCTACTCACTCAAACTCTCCCAAATCTATCAAACCCTCCTCTCCTCACTCAAACTCTCCCATACCTATCAAACACTCCTCTCCTCACTCAAACTCTCTCAAATCTATCAAACCCTCCTCTCCTCACTAAAACTCACCCAAATCTATCAAACCCTCCTCTCCTCACTCAAACTCTCTCAAATCTATCAAACTCTCCTCTCCTCACTCAAACTCTCCCAAATCCATCAAACCCTCCTCTCCTCACTCAAACTCTCTCAAATCTATGAAACCCTCCTCTCCTCACTCAACCTCTCCCAAATCTATCAAACTCTCCTCTCCTCACTCAAACGCTCTCAAATCTATCAAACCCTCCTCTCCTCACTCAAACTCTCTCAAATCTATCAAACCCTCCTCTCCTCACTCAAACTCTCTCAAATCTATCAAACTCTCCTCTCCTCACTCAAACTCTCCCAAATCTATCAAAACCTCCTCTCGTCACTCAAACTCTCTCAAATCTATCAAACACTCCTCTCCTCACTCAAACTCTCTCAAATCTATCAAAACCTCCTCTCGTCACTCAAACTCTCTCAAATCTATCAAACCCTCCTCTCCTCACTCAAATCTATCAAACCCTCCTCTCCTCACTCAAATCTATCAAATCCTCCTCTCCTCACTGAAACTCTCTCAAATCCATCAAACCCTCCTCTCCTCACTCAAATCTATCAAACCCTCCTCTCCTCACTCAAACTCTCCCAAATCTTTCAAACCTTCCTGTACTCACTCAAACTCTCCCAAATCTATCAATTGCACCTCTGCTCACTGAAACACTCTCAAATCTATCAAACCCTCCTCTCCTCACTCAAACTCTCCCAAATCGATCAAACTCTCCTCTCCTCACTCAAACTCTCCCAAATCTATCAAACTCTCCTCTCCTCACTCAAACTCTCCCAAATCAATCAAACACTCCTCTCCTCACATAAACTCTCCCAAATCTATCAAACCCTCCTCTCCTCACTCAAACTCTCCCAAATCTATCAAACCCTCCTCTCCTCACTCAAACTCTCCGAAATCTATCAAACCCTCCTCTCCTCACTCAAACTCTCCCAAATCTATCAAACACACCTCTCCTCACTCAAACTCTCCCAAATCTATCAAATTCACCTGTCCTCATTCAACACTCCCAAATCTATCAAACCCTCCTCTCCTCGCTCAAACTCTCCCAAATCTATCAAACCCTCCTCTCCTCACTCAAACTCTCGAAAATCTATCAAATCCCCCTCTCCTCACTCAAACACTCCCAAATCTATCAAACCCTCCACTCCTCACTCAAACTCTCCCAAATCTCTCAAACCCTCCTCTCCTCAATCAAACACTCCCAAATCTATCAAACCCTCATCTCCTCACTCAAACTCTCCCAAATCTATCAAACCCTCCTCTCCTCAATCAAACACTCCCAAATCTATCAAACCCTCATCTCCTCACTCAAACTCTCCCAAATCTCTCAAACCCTCCTCTCCTCAGTCAAACTCTCCCAAATCTATCAAACCCTCCTCTCCTCACTCAAACGCTCCCAAATCTATCAAACACTCCTCTCCTCACCCAAAATCTCCCAAATCTATCAATCTCACCTCTCCTCATTCAAACTCTCCCAAATCTATCAAAACCTCCTCTCCTCGCTCAGACACTCCCAAATCTATCAAACCCTCCTCTCCTCACTCAAACTCTCCCAAATCTATCAAACTCACCTCTCCTCATTCAAACTCTCTCAAATCTATCAAACCCTCCTCTCCTCACTCAAACTCTCCCAAATCTATCAAACTCACCTCTCCTCATTCAAACTCTCCCAAATCTATCAAACCCTCCTCTCCTCACTCAAACTCTCCCAAATCTATCAAACCCTCCTCTCCTCACTCAAACTCTGCCAAATCTATCAAACCCTCCTCTCCTCACTCAAACTCTACTAAATCTATCAAACCCTCCTCTCCTCACTCAAACTCTCCCAAATCTATCAAACCCTCCTCTCCTCACTCAAACTCTCCCAAATCTATCAAACCCTCCTCTCCTCACTCAAACTCTCCCAAATCTATCAAACCCTCCTCTCCTCACTCAAACTCTCCCAAATCTATCAAACCCTCCTCTCCTCACTCAAACTCTCCCAAATCTATCAAACCCTCCTCTCCTAACTCAAACTCTACTAAATCTATCAAACCCTCCTCTCCTCACTCAAACTCTCTCAAATCTATCAAACCCTCCTCTCCTCACTCAAACTCCACCAAATCTATCAAACCCTCCTCTCCTCACATGAACTCTCCCAAATCTATCAAACCCTCCTCTCCTCACTCAAACTCTCCCAAATCGATCAAACCCTCCTCTCCTCACTCAAACTCTCGAAAATCTATCAAACCCTCCTCTCCTAAATCAAACTCTCTCAAATCTATCAAACTCTCCTCTCCTCACTCAAACTCTCCCAAATCTATCAAACCCTCCTCTCCTAAATCAAACTCTCTCAAATCTATCAAACCCCCCTCTCCTCACTCAAACTCTCCCAAATCTATCAAACCCTCCTCTCCTCACTCAAACTCTCCGAAATCTATCAAAGCCTCCTCTCCTCACTCAAACGCTCCCAAATCTATCAAACCCTCCTCTCCTCACTCAAACTCTCCCAAATCAATCAAAACCTCCTCTCCTCACTCTCACTCTCCCAAATCTATGAAACTCACCTCTCCTCACTCAAACTCTCCGAAATCTATCAAACCCTCCTCTCCTCACTCAAACTCTCCCAAATCTATCAAATTCACCTGTCATCATTCAACTCTCCCAAATCTATCAAACCCTCCTCTCCTCACTCAAACTCTCCCAAATCTCTCAAACCCTCCTCTCCACACTCAAACTCTCCCAAATCTATCAAACCCTCCTCTCCTCACTCAAACTCTCCCAAATCTCTCAAACCCTCCTCTCCTCACTCAAACTCTCCCAAATCTCTCAAACCCTCCTCTCCTCACTCAAACTCTCCCAAATCAATCAAACCCTACTCTCCTCACTCAAACTCTCCCAAATCTATCAAACCCTCCTCTCCTCACTCAAACGCTCCCAAATCTATCAAACCCTCCTCTCCTCACTCAACTCTCCCAAATCTATCAAACTCACCTCACCTCATTCAAACTCTCCCAAATCTATCAAACCCTCCTCTCCTCACTCAAACTCTCCCAAATCTATCAAACTCAACTCTCCTCACTCCAACTCTCGAAAATCTATCAAACCCTCCTCTCCTCACTCAAACTCTCTCAAATCTGTCAAACCCTCCTCCACTCACTCAAACTCTCCCAAATCTATTAAACCTTCCTCTCCTCACTCAAACTCTCCCAAATCTATCAAACCCTCCTCTCCTCACTCAAACGCTCCCAAATCTATCAAACTCACCTCTTCTCACTCAAACTCTCTCAAATCTTTCAAACCCTCCTCTCCTCACTCAAACTATCTCAAATCTGTCAAAACCTCCTCCCTCAATCAAACTCTCCCAAATCTATCCATCCCTCATCTCCTCACTCAAACTCTCCCAAATCAATCAAACCCTCCTCTCCTCACTCAAACGCTCCCAAATCTATCAAGCCCTCCTCTCCTCACTCAAACTCTCCTGAATCTATCAAACTGAACTCTCCTCACTCAAACTCTCCCTAATGTATCAAATCACCCTCTGCTCACTCAAACACTTCCAAATCTATCAAACCCTCCTCTCCTCACTCAAACTCTCCCAAATCTATCAAAACCTCCTCTCGTCACTCAAACTCTCTCAAATCTATCAAACACTCCTCTCCTCACTCAAACTCTCTCAAATCTATCAAAACCTCCTCTCGTCACTCAAACTCTCTCAAATCTATCAAACCCTCCTCTCCTCACTCAAATCTATCAAACCCTCCTCTCCTCACTCAAATCTATCAAATCCTCCTCTCCTCACTGAAACTCTCTCAAATCCATCAAACCTTCCTCTCCTCACTCAAATCTATCAAACCCTCCTCTCCTCACTCAAACTCTCCCAAATCTTTCAAACCTTCCTGTACTCACTCAAACTCTCCCAAATCTATCAATTGCACCTCTGCTCACTGAAACACTCTCAAATCTATCAAACCCTCCTCTCCTCACTCAAACTCTCCCAAATCGATCAAACTCTCCTCTCCTCACTCAAACTCTCCCAAATCTATCAAACTCTCCTCTCCTCACTCAAACTCTCCCAAATCAATCAAACACTCCTCTCCTCACATAAACTCTCCCAAATCTATCAAACCCTCCTCTCCTCACTCAAACTCTCCCAAATCTATCAAACCCTCCTCTCCTCACTCAAACTCTCCGAAATCTATCAAACCCTCCTCTCCTCACTCAAACTCTCCCAAATCTATCAAACACACCTCTCCTCACTCAAACTCTCCCAAATCTATCAAATTCACCTGTCCTCATTCAACACTCCCAAATCTATCAAACCCTCCTCTCCTCGCTCAAACTCTCCCAAATCTATCAAACCCTCCTCTCCTCACTCAAACTCTCGAAAATCTATCAAATCCCCCTCTCCTCACTCAAACACTCCCAAATCTATCAAACCCTCCACTCCTCACTCAAACTCTCCCAAATCTCTCAAACCCTCCTCTCCTCAATCAAACACTCCCAAATCTATCAAACCCTCATCTCCTCACTCAAACTCTCCCAAATCTATCAAACCCTCCTCTCCTCAATCAAACACTCCCAAATCTATCAAACCCTCATCTCCTCACTCAAACTCTCCCAAATCTCTCAAACCCTCCTCTCCTCAGTCAAACTCTCCCAAATCTATCAAACCCTCCTCTCCTCACTCAAACGCTCCCAAATCTATCAAACACTCCTCTCCTCACCCAAAATCTCCCAAATCTATCAATCTCACCTCTCCTCATTCAAACTCTCCCAAATCTATCAAAACCTCCTCTCCTCGCTCAGACACTCCCAAATCTATCAAACCCTCCTCTCCTCACTCAAACTCTCCCAAATCTATCAAACTCACCTCTCCTCATTCAAACTCTCTCAAATCTATCAAACCCTCCTCTCCTCACTCAAACTCTCCCAAATCTATCAAACTCACCTCTCCTCATTCAAACTCTCCCAAATCTATCAAACCCTCCTCTCCTCACTCAAACTCTCCCAAATCTATCAAACCCTCCTCTCCTCACTCAAACTCTGCCAAATCTATCAAACCCTCCTCTCCTCACTCAAACTCTACTAAATCTATCAAACCCTCCTCTCCTCACTCAAACTCTCCCAAATCTATCAAACCCTCCTCTCCTCACTCAAACTCTCCCAAATCTATCAAACCCTCCTCTCCTCACTCAAACTCTCCCAAATCTATCAAACCCTCCTCTCCTCACTCAAACTCTCCCAAATCTATCAAACCCTCCTCTCCTAACTCAAACTCTACTAAATCTATCAAACCCTCCTCTCCTCACTCAAACTCTCTCAAATCTATCAAACCCTCCTCTCCTCACTCAAACTCCACCAAATCTATCAAACCCTCCTCTCCTCACATGAACTCTCCCAAATCTATCAAACCCTCCTCTCCTCACTCAAACTCTCCCAAATCGATCAAACCCTCCTCTCCTCACTCAAACTCTCGAAAATCTATCAAACCCTCCTCTCCTAAATCAAACTCTCTCAAATCTATCAAACTCTCCTCTCCTCACTCAAACTCTCCCAAATCTATCAAACCCTCCTCTCCTAAATCAAACTCTCTCAAATCTATCAAACCCCCCTCTCCTCACTCAAACTCTCCCAAATCTATCAAACCCTCCTCTCCTCACTCAAACTCTCCGAAATCTATCAAAGCCTCCTCTCCTCACTCAAACGCTCCCAAATCTATCAAACCCTCCTCTCCTCACTCAAACTCTCCCAAATCAATCAAAACCTCCTCTCCTCACTCTCACTCTCCCAAATCTATGAAACTCACCTCTCCTCACTCAAACTCTCCGAAATCTATCAAACCCTCCTCTCCTCACTCAAACTCTCCCAAATCTATCAAATTCACCTGTCATCATTCAACTCTCCCAAATCTATCAAACCCTCCTCTCCTCACTCAAACTCTCCCAAATCTCTCAAACCCTCCTCTCCACACTCAAACTCTCCCAAATCTATCAAACCCTCCTCTCCTCACTCAAACTCTCCCAAATCTCTCAAACCCTCCTCTCCTCACTCAAACTCTCCCAAATCTCTCAAACCCTCCTCTCCTCACTCAAACTCTCCCAAATCAATCAAACCCTACTCTCCTCACTCAAACTCTCCCAAATCTATCAAACCCTCCTCTCCTCACTCAAACGCTCCCAAATCTATCAAACCCTCCTCTCCTCACTCAACTCTCCCAAATCTATCAAACTCACCTCACCTCATTCAAACTCTCCCAAATCTATCAAACCCTCCTCTCCTCACTCAAACTCTCCCAAATCTATCAAACTCAACTCTCCTCACTCCAACTCTCGAAAATCTATCAAACCCTCCTCTCCTCACTCAAACTCTCTCAAATCTGTCAAACCCTCCTCCACTCACTCAAACTCTCCCAAATCTATTAAACCTTCCTCTCCTCACTCAAACTCTCCCAAATCTATCAAACCCTCCTCTCCTCACTCAAACGCTCCCAAATCTATCAAACTCACCTCTTCTCACTCAAACTCTCTCAAATCTTTCAAACCCTCCTCTCCTCACTCAAACTATCTCAAATCTGTCAAAACCTCCTCCCTCAATCAAACTCTCCCAAATCTATCCATCCCTCATCTCCTCACTCAAACTCTCCCAAATCAATCAAACCCTCCTCTCCTCACTCAAACGCTCCCAAATCTATCAAGCCCTCCTCTCCTCACTCAAACTCTCCTGAATCTATCAAACTGAACTCTCCTCACTCAAACTCTCCCTAATGTATCAAATCACCCTCTGCTCACTCAAACACTTCCAAATCTATCAAACCCTCCTCTCCTCACTCAAACTCTCTCAAATCGATCAAACCCTCCTCTACGAAATCAAACTCTCTCAAATCTTTCAAACCTTCCTCTCCTCACTCAAACTCTCCCAAATCTATCAAACCTTCCTCTACTCGCTCAAACTCTCCCAAATCAATCAAACCCGACTCTCCTCACTCAAACTCTCCCAAATCAATCAAACCCTCCTCTCCTCACTCAAACTCTACTAAATCTATCAAACCCTCCTCTCCTCACTCAAACTCTCTCAAATCTATCAAACACTCCTCTCCTCGCTTAAACTCTCCCAAATCTATCAAATCCTCCTTTCCTCACTCAAACTCTCTCAAATCTATCAAACCCTCCTCTCCTCACTCAAACTCTCCCTAATCAATCAAACCCTCCTCTCCTCACTCAAACTCTCCCAAATCTATCAAATCCTCCTCTCCTCACTCAAACTCTCTCAAATCTATCAAACCCTCCTCTCCTCACTCAAACTCTCCGAAATCTATCAAAGCCTCCTCTCCTCACTCAAACGCTCCCAAATCTGTCAAATCTTCCTCTCCTCACTCAAACTCCACCAAATCGATCCAACCCTTCTCTCCTCACTCAAACTCTCGAAAATCTATCAAATCACCCTCTACTCACTCAAACACTCCCAAATCTATCAAAAACTCCTCTCCTCACTCAAACTCTCTCAAATCTATCAAACCTTCCTCTCCTCACACAAACTCTGCCAAATCTATCAAACCCTCCTCTCCTCACTCAAACTCTCCCAAATCTATCAAACCCTCCTCTCCTCACTCAAACTCTCCCAAATCTCTCAAACCCTCCTCTCCTCACTGAAAGTCTCCCAAATCTAGTAAACCCTCCTCTCCTCACTCAAACTCTCACAAATCGATCAAACCCTCCTCTCCTCACTCAAACTCTCACAAATCGATCAAACCCTCCTCTCCTCACTCAAACTCTCCCAAATCTATCAAACCCTCCTCTCCTCACTCAAACTCTCCCAAATCTATCAAACCCTCCTCTCCTCACTCAAACTCTCCCAAATCTATTGAACCCTCCTCTCCTCACTCAAACACTCCCAAATCTATCAAACCCTCCTCTCCTCACTCAAACATTCCCAAATCTATCAAACTCTCCTCTCCTCACTCACACACTCCCAAATCTATCAAACCCTCCTCCCTCAATCAAACTCTCCCAAATCTATCAAACCCTCATCTCCTCACTCAAACTCTCCCAAATCAATCAAACCCTACTCTCCTCACTCAAACTCTCCCAAATCTATCAAACCCTCCTCTCCTCACTAAAACTCACCCAAATCTATCAAACCCTCCTCTCGTCACTCAAACTCTCCCAAATCTATCAAACCCTCCTCTCCTCACTCAAACTCTCTCAAATCTATCAAACCCTCCACTCCTCACTAAAACTCACCCAAATCTATCAAACCCTCCTCTCCTCACTCAAACTCACCCAAATCTATCAAACCCTCCTCTCCTCACTCAAACTCTCTCAAATCTATCAAACTCTCCTCTCCTCACTCAAACGCTCTCAAATCTATCAAACCTTCCTCTCCTCACTCAAACTCTCCCAAATCTATCAAACCTTCCTCTCCTCACTCAAACGCTCTCAAATCTATCAAACCCTCCTCTCCTCACTCAAACTCTCTCAAATCCATGAAACCCTCCTCTCCTCACTCAAATCTATGAAACCCTCCTCTCCTCACTCAAACTCTCCAAAATCCATCAAACCCTCCTCTCCTCACTCAAATCTATCAAACCCTCCTCTCCTCACTCAAACTCTCGAAAATCTATCAAATCACCCTCTACTCACTCAAACACACCCAAATCTATCAAACCCTCCTCTCCTCACTCAAACTCTCTCAAATCTATCAAACCTTCCTCTCCTCACACAAACTCTGCCAAATCTATCAAACCCTCCTCTCCTCACTCAAACTCTCCCAAATCTATCAAACCCTCCTCTCCTCACTCAAACTCTCCCAAATCTCTCAAACCCTCCTCTCCTCACTGAAACTCTCCCAAATCTATCAAATCCTCCTTTCCTCACTCAAACTCTCTCAAATCTATCAAACCCTCCTCTCCTCACTCAAACTCTCCCTAATCAATCAAACCCTCCTCTCCTCACTCAAACTCTCCCAAATCTATCAAATCCTCCTCTCCTCACTCAAACTCTCTCAAATCTATCAAACCCTCCTCTCCTCACTCAAACTCTCCGAAATCTATCAAAGCCTCCTCTCCTCACTCAAACGCTCCCAAATCTGTCAAATCTTCCTCTCCTCACTCAAACTCCACCAAATCGATCCAACCCTTCTCTCCTCACTCAAACTCTCGAAAATCTATCAAATCACCCTCTACTCACTCAAACACTCCCAAATCTATCAAAAACTCCTCTCCTCACTCAAACTCTCTCAAATCTATCAAACCTTCCTCTCCTCACACAAACTCTGCCAAATCTATCAAACCCTCCTCTCCTCACTCAAACTCTCCCAAATCTATCAAACCCTCCTCTCCTCACTCAAACTCTCCCAAATCTCTCAAACCCTCCTCTCCTCACTGAAAGTCTCCCAAATCTAGTAAACCCTCCTCTCCTCACTCAAACTCTCACAAATCGATCAAACCCTCCTCTCCTCACTCAAACTCTCACAAATCGATCAAACCCTCCTCTCCTCACTCAAACTCTCCCAAATCTATCAAACCCTCCTCTCCTCACTCAAACTCTCCCAAATCTATCAAACCCTCCTCTCCTCACTCAAACTCTCCCAAATCTATTGAACCCTCCTCTCCTCACTCAAACACTCCCAAATCTATCAAACCCTCCTCTCCTCACTCAAACATTCCCAAATCTATCAAACTCTCCTCTCCTCACTCACACACTCCCAAATCTATCAAACCCTCCTCCCTCAATCAAACTCTCCCAAATCTATCAAACCCTCATCTCCTCACTCAAACTCTCCCAAATCAATCAAACCCTACTCTCCTCACTCAAACTCTCCCAAATCTATCAAACCCTCCTCTCCTCACTAAAACTCACCCAAATCTATCAAACCCTCCTCTCGTCACTCAAACTCTCCCAAATCTATCAAACCCTCCTCTCCTCACTCAAACTCTCTCAAATCTATCAAACCCTCCACTCCTCACTAAAACTCACCCAAATCTATCAAACCCTCCTCTCCTCACTCAAACTCACCCAAATCTATCAAACCCTCCTCTCCTCACTCAAACTCTCTCAAATCTATCAAACTCTCCTCTCCTCACTCAAACGCTCTCAAATCTATCAAACCTTCCTCTCCTCACTCAAACTCTCCCAAATCTATCAAACCTTCCTCTCCTCACTCAAACGCTCTCAAATCTATCAAACCCTCCTCTCCTCACTCAAACTCTCTCAAATCCATGAAACCCTCCTCTCCTCACTCAAATCTATGAAACCCTCCTCTCCTCACTCAAACTCTCCAAAATCCATCAAACCCTCCTCTCCTCACTCAAATCTATCAAACCCTCCTCTCCTCACTCAAACTCTCGAAAATCTATCAAATCACCCTCTACTCACTCAAACACACCCAAATCTATCAAACCCTCCTCTCCTCACTCAAACTCTCTCAAATCTATCAAACCTTCCTCTCCTCACACAAACTCTGCCAAATCTATCAAACCCTCCTCTCCTCACTCAAACTCTCCCAAATCTATCAAACCCTCCTCTCCTCACTCAAACTCTCCCAAATCTCTCAAACCCTCCTCTCCTCACTGAAAGTCTCCCAAATCTAGTAAACCCTCCTCTCCTCACTCAAACTCTCACAAATCGATCAAACCCTCCTCTCCTCACTCAAACTCTCACAAATCGATCAAACCCTCCTCTCCTCACTCAAACTCTCCCAAATCTATTAAACCCTCCTCTCCTCACTCAAACTCTCCCAAATCTATCAAACCCTCCTCTCCTCACTCAAACTCTCCCAAATCTATTGAACCCTCCTCTCCTCACTCAAACACTCCCAAATCTATCAAACCCTCCTCTCCTCACTCAAACATTCCCAAATCTATCAAACTCTCCTCTCCTCACTCAAACACTCCCAAATCTATCAAACCCTCCTCCCTCAATCAAACTCTCCCAAATCTATCAAACCCTCATCTCCTCACTCAAACTCTCCCAAATCAATCAAACCCTACTCTCCTCACTCAAACTCTCCCAAATCTATCAAACCCTCCTCTCCTCACTAAAACTCACCCAAATCTATCAAACCCTCCTCTCGTCACTCAAACTCTCCCAAATCTATCAAACCCTCCTCTCCTCACTCAAACTCTCTCAAATCTATCAAACCCTCCACTCCTCACTAAAACTCACCCAAATCTATCAAACCCTCCTCTCCTCACTCAAACTCACCCAAATCTATCAAACCCTCCTCTCCTCACTCAAACTCTCTCAAATCTATCAAACTCTCCTCTCCTCACTCAAACGCTCTCAAATCTATCAAACCTTCCTCTCCTCACTCAAACTCTCCCAAATCTATCAAACCTTCCTCTCCTCACTCAAACGCTCTCAAATCTATCAAACCCTCCTCTCCTCACTCAAACTCTCTCAAATCCATGAAACCCTCCTCTCCTCACTCAAATCTATGAAACCCTCCTCTCCTCACTCAAACTCTCTAAAATCCATCAAACCCTCCTCTCCTCACTCAAATCTATCAAACCCTCCTCTCCTCACTCAAACTCTCCCAAATCTATCAAACTCTCCTCACCTCACTCAAACTCTCCCAAATCTATCAAGCCTTCCTCTCCTCACTCAAACTCTCCCAAATCTATCAAACCCTCCTCTCCTCACTCAAACGCTCCCAAATCTATCAAGCCCTCCTCTCCTCACTCAAACTCTCCTGAATCTATCAAACTGAACTCTCCTCACTCAAACTCTCCCTAATGTATCAAATCACCCTCTGCTCACTCAAACACTTCCAAATCTATCAAACCCTCCTCTCCTCACTTAAACTCTCTCAAATCGATCAAACCCTCCTCTACGAAATCAAACTCTCTCAAATCTTTCAAACCTTCCTCTCCTCACTCAAACTCTCCCAAATCTATCAAACCTTCCTCTACTCGCTCAAACTCTCCCAAATCAATCAAACCCGACTCTCCTCACTCAAACTCTCCCAAATCAATCAAACCCTCCTCTCCTCACTCAAACTCTACTAAATCTATCAAACCCTCCTCTCCTCACTCAAACTCTCTCAAATCTATCAAACACTCCTCTCCTCGCTTAAACTCTCCCAAATCTATCAAATCCTCCTTTCCTCACTCAAACTCTCTCAAATCTATCAAACCCTCCTCTCCTCACTCAAACTCTCCCTAATCAATCAAACCCTCCTCTCCTCACTCAAACTCTCCCAAATCTATCAAATCCTCCTCTCCTCACTCAAACTCTCTCAAATCTATCAAACCCTCCTCTCCTCACTCAAACTCTCCGAAATCTATCAAAGCCTCCTCTCCTCACTCAAACGCTCCCAAATCTGTCAAATCTTCCTCTCCTCACTCAAACTCCACCAAATCGATCAAACCCTTCTCTCCTCACTCAAACTCTCGAAAATCTATCAAATCACCCTCTACTCACTCAAACACTCCCAAATCTATCAAACCCTCCTCTCCTCACTCAAACTCTCTCAAATCTATCAAACCTTCCTCTCCTCACACAAACTCTGCCAAATCTATCAAACCCTCCTCTCCTCACTCAAACTCTCCCAAATCTATCAAACCCTCCTCTCCTCACTCAAACTCTCCCAAATCTCTCAAACCCTCCTCTCCTCACTGAAAGTCTCCCAAATCTAATAAACACTCCTCTCCTCACTCAAACTCTCACAAATCGATCAAACCCTCCTCTCCTCACTCAAACTCTCACAAATCGATCAAACCCTCCTCTCCTCACTCAAACTCTCCCAAATCTATTAAACCCTCCTCTCCTCACTCAAACTCTCCCAAATCTATCAAACCCTCCTCTCCTCACTCAAACTCTCCCAAATCTATTGAACCCTCCTCTCCTCACTCAAACTCTCTCAAATCTATCAAACTCTCCTCTCCTCACTCAAACGCTCTCAAATCTATCAAATCCTCCTCTCCTCACTCAAACTCTCCCAAATCTATCAAACCCTCCTCTCCTCACTCAAACTCTCCCAAATCTCTCAAACCCTCCTCTCCTCACTGAAAGTCTCCCAAATCTAGTAAACCCTCCTCTCCTCACTCAAACTCTCACAAATCGATCAAACCCTCCTCTCCTCACTCAAACTCTCACAATTCGATCAAACCCTCCTCTCCTCACTCAAACTCTCCCAAATCTATTAAACCCTCCTCTCCTCACTCAAACTCTCCCAAATCTATCAAACCCTCCTCTCCTCACTCAAACTCTCCCAAATCTATTGAACCCTCCTCTCCTCACTCAAACACTCCCAAATCTATCAAACCCTCCTCTCCTCACTCAAACATTCCCAAATCTATCAAACTCTCCTCTCCTCACTCACACACTCCCAAATCTATCAAACCCTCCTCCCTCAATCAAACTCTCCCAAATCTATCAAACCCTCATCTCCTCACTCAAACTCTCCCAAATCAATCAAACCCTACTCTCCTCACTCAAACTCTCCCAAATCTATCAAACCCTCCTCTCCTCACTAAAACTCACCCAAATCTATCAAACCCTCCTCTCGTCACTCAAACTCTCCCAAATCTATCAAACCCTCCTCTCCTCACTCAAACTCTCTCAAATCTATCAAACCCTCCACTCCTCACTAAAACTCACCCAAATCTATCAAACCCTCCTCTCCTCACTCAAACTCACCCAAATCTATCAAACCCTCCTCTCCTCACTCAAACTCTCTCAAATCTATCAAACTCTCCTCTCCTCACTCAAACGCTCTCAAATCTATCAAACCTTCCTCTCCTCACTCAAACTCTCCCAAATCTATCAAACCTTCCTCTCCTCACTCAAACGCTCTCAAATCTATCAAACCCTCCTCTCCTCACTCAAACTCTCTCAAATCCATGAAACCCTCCTCTCCTCACTCAAATCTATGAAACCCTCCTCTCCTCACTCAAACTCTCTAAAATCCATCAAACCCTCCTCTCCTCACTCAAATCTATCAAACCCTCCTCTCCTCACTCAAACTCTCGAAAATCTATCAAATCACCCTCTACTCACTCAAACACTCCCAAATCTATCAAACCCTCCTCTCCTCACTCAAACATTCCCAAATCTATCAAACCTTCCTCTCCTCACACAAACTCTGCCAAATCTATCAAACCCTCCTCTCCTCACTAAAACTCACCCAAATCTATCAAACCCTCCTCTCGTCACTCAAACTCTCCCAAATCTATCAAACCCTCCTCTCCTCACTCAAACTCTCTCAAATCTATCAAACCCTCCACTCCTCACTAAAACTCACCCAAATCTATCAAACCCTCCTCTCCTCACTCAAACTCACCCAAATCTATCAAACCCTCCTCTCCTCACTCAAACTCTCTCAAATCTATCAAACTCTCCTCTCCTCACTCAAACGCTCTCAAATCTATCAAACCTTCCTCTCCTCACTCAAACTCTCCCAAATCTATCAAACCTTCCTCTCCTCACTCAAACGCTCTCAAATCTATCAAACCCTCCTCTCCTCACTCAAACTCTCTCAAATCCATGAAACCCTCCTCTCCTCACTCAAATCTATGAAACCCTCCTCTCCTCACTCAAACTCTCTAAAATCCATCAAACCCTCCTCTCCTCACTCAAATCTATCAAACCCTCCTCTCCTCACTCAAACTCTCGAAAATCTATCAAATCACCCTCTACTCACTCAAACACTCCCAAATCTATCAAACCCTCCTCTCCTCACTCAAACTCTCTCAAATCTATCAAACCTTCCTCTCCTCACACAAACTCTGCCAAATCTATCAAACCCTCCTCTCCTCACTCAAACTCTCCCAAATCTATCAAACCCTCCTCTCCTCACTCAAACTCTCCCAAATCTCTCAAACCCTCCTCTCCTCACTGAAAGTCTCCCAAATCTAGTAAACCCTCCTCTCCTCACTCAAACTCTCACAAATCGATCAAACCCTCCTCTCCTCACTCAAACTCTCACAAATCGATCAAACCCTCCTCTCCTCACTCAAACTCTCCCAAATCTATTAAACCCTCCTCTCCTCACTCAAACTCTCCCAAATCTATCAAACCCTCCTCTCCTCACTCAAACTCTCCCAAATCTATTGAACCCTCCTCTCCTCACTCAAACACTCCCAAATCTATCAAACCCTCCTCTCCTCACTCAAACATTCCCAAATCTATCAAACTCTCCTCTCCTCACTCAAACACTCCCAAATCTATCAAACCCTCCTCCCTCAATCAAACTCTCCCAAATCTATCAAACCCTCATCTCCTCACTCAAACTCTCCCAAATCAATCAAACCCTACTCTCCTCACTCAAACTCTCCCAAATCTATCAAACCCTCCTCTCCTCACTAAAACTCACCCAAATCTATCAAACCCTCCTCTCGTCACTCAAACTCTCCCAAATCTATCAAACCCTCCTCTCCTCACTCAAACTCTCTCAAATCTATCAAACCCTCCACTCCTCACTAAAACTCACCCAAATCTATCAAACCCTCCTCTCCTCACTCAAACTCACCCAAATCTATCAAACCCTCCTCTCCTCACTCAAACTCTCTCAAATCTATCAAACTCTCCTCTCCTCACTCAAACGCTCTCAAATCTATCAAACCTTCCTCTCCTCACTCAAACTCTCCCAAATCTATCAAACCTTCCTCTCCTCACTCAAACGCTCTCAAATCTATCAAACCCTCCTCTCCTCACTCAAACTCTCTCAAATCCATGAAACCCTCCTCTCCTCACTCAAATCTATGAAACCCTCCTCTCCTCACTCAAACTCTCTAAAATCCATCAAACCCTCCTCTCCTCACTCAAATCTATCAAACCCTCCTCTCCTCACTCAAACTCTCCCAAATCTATCAAACTCTCCTCACCTCACTCAAACTCTCCCAAATCTATCAAGCCTTCCTCTCCTCACTCAAACTCTCCCAAATCTATCAAACCCTCCTCTCCTCACTCAAACGCTCCCAAATCTATCAAGCCCTCCTCTCCTCACTCAAACTCTCCTGAATCTATCAAACTGAACTCTCCTCACTCAAACTCTCCCTAATGTATCAAATCACCCTCTGCTCACTCAAACACTTCCAAATCTATCAAACCCTCCTCTCCTCACTTAAACTCTCTCAAATCGATCAAACCCTCCTCTACGAAATCAAACTCTCTCAAATCTTTCAAACCTTCCTCTCCTCACTCAAACTCTCCCAAATCTATCAAACCTTCCTCTACTCGCTCAAACTCTCCCAAATCAATCAAACCCGACTCTCCTCACTCAAACTCTCCCAAATCAATCAAACCCTCCTCTCCTCACTCAAACTCTACTAAATCTATCAAACCCTCCTCTCCTCACTCAAACTCTCTCAAATCTATCAAACACTCCTCTCCTCGCTTAAACTCTCCCAAATCTATCAAATCCTCCTTTCCTCACTCAAACTCTCTCAAATCTATCAAACCCTCCTCTCCTCACTCAAACTCTCCCTAATCAATCAAACCCTCCTCTCCTCACTCAAACTCTCCCAAATCTATCAAATCCTCCTCTCCTCACTCAAACTCTCTCAAATCTATCAAACCCTCCTCTCCTCACTCAAACTCTCCGAAATCTATCAAAGCCTCCTCTCCTCACTCAAACGCTCCCAAATCTGTCAAATCTTCCTCTCCTCACTCAAACTCCACCAAATCGATCAAACCCTTCTCTCCTCACTCAAACTCTCGAAAATCTATCAAATCACCCTCTACTCACTCAAACACTCCCAAATCTATCAAACCCTCCTCTCCTCACTCAAACTCTCTCAAATCTATCAAACCTTCCTCTCCTCACACAAACTCTGCCAAATCTATCAAACTCTCCTCTCCTCACTCAAACTCTCCCAAATCTATCAAACCCTCCTCTCCTCACTCAAACTCTCCCAAATCTCTCAAACCCTCCTCTCCTCACTGAAAGTCTCCCAAATCTAATAAACACTCCTCTCCTCACTCAAACTCTCACAAATCGATCAAACCCTCCTCTCCTCACTCAAACTCTCACAAATCGATCAAACCCTCCTCTCCTCACTCAAACTCTCCCAAATCTATTAAACCCTCCTCTCCTCACTCAAACTCTCCCAAATCTATCAAACCCTCCTCTCCTCACTCAAACTCTCCCAAATCTATTGAACCCTCCTCTCCTCACTCAAACTCTCTCAAATCTATCAAACTCTCCTCTCCTCACTCAAACGCTCTCAAATCTATCAAATCCTCCTCTCCTCACTCAAACTCTCTCAAATCTATCAAACCCTCCTCTCCTCACTCAAACTCTCCGAAATCTATCAAAGCCTCCTCTACTCACTCAAACGCTCCCAAATCTGTCAAATCTTCCTCTCCTCACTCAAACTCCACCAAATCGATCAAACCCTTCTCTAATCACTCAAACTCTCGAAAATCTATCAAATCACCCTCTACTCACTCAAACACTCCCAAATCTATCAAAAACTCCTCTCCTCACTCAAACTCTCTCAAATCTATCAAACCTTCCTCTCCTCACACAAACTCTGCCAAATCTATCAAACCCTCCTCTCCTCACTCAAACGCTCCCAAATCTATCAAACCCTCCTCTCCTCACTCAAACTCTCCCAAATCTCTCAAACCCTCCTCTCCTCACTGAAAGTCTCCCAAATCTAGTAAACCCTCCTCTCCTCACTCAAACTCTCACAAATCGATCAAACCCTCCTCTCCTCACTCAAACTCTCACAATTCGATCAAACCCTCCTCTCCTCACTCAAACTCTCCCAAATCTATTAAACCCTCCTCTCCTCACTCAAACTCTCCCAAATCTATCAAACCCTCCTCTCCTCACTCAAACTCTCCCAAATCTATTGAACCCTCCTCTCCTCACTCAAACACTCCCAAATCTATCAAACCCTCCTCTCCTCACTCAAACATTCCCAAATCTATCAAACTCTCCTCTCCTCACTCACACACTCCCAAATCTATCAAACCCTCCTCCCTCAATCAAACTCTCCCAAATCTATCAAACCCTCATCTCCTCACTCAAACTCTCCCAAATCAATCAAACCCTACTCTCCTCACTCAAACTCTCCCAAATCTATCAAACCCTCCTCTCCTCACTAAAACTCACCCAAATCTATCAAACCCTCCTCTCGTCACTCAAACTCTCCCAAATCTATCAAACCCTCCTCTCCTCACTCAAACTCTCTCAAATCTATCAAACCCTCCACTCCTCACTAAAACTCACCCAAATCTATCAAACCCTCCTCTCCTCACTCAAACTCACCCAAATCTATCAAACCCTCCTCTCCTCACTCAAACTCTCTCAAATCTATCAAACTCTCCTCTCCTCACTCAAACGCTCTCAAATCTATCAAACCTTCCTCTCCTCACTCAAACTCTCCCAAATCTATCAAACCTTCCTCTCCTCACTCAAACGCTCTCAAATCTATCAAACCCTCCTCTCCTCACTCAAACTCTCTCAAATCCATGAAACCCTCCTCTCCTCACTCAAATCTATGAAACCCTCCTCTCCTCACTCAAACTCTCTAAAATCCATCAAACCCTCCTCTCCTCACTCAAATCTATCAAACCCTCCTCTCCTCACTCAAACTCTCCCAAATCTATCAAACCTTCCTCTCCTCACTCAAACGCTCTCAAATCTATCAAACCCTCCTCTCCTCACTCAAACTCTCTCAAATCCATGAAACCCTCCTCTCCTCACTCAAATCTATGAAACCCTCCTCTCCTCACTCAAACTCTCTAAAATCCATCAAACCCTCCTCTCCTCACTCAAATCTATCAAACCCTCCTCTCCTCACTCAAACTCACCCAAATCTATCAAACCCTCCTCTCCTCACTCAAACTCTCTCAAATCTATCAAACTCTCCTCTCCTCACTCAAACGCTCTCAAATCTATCAAACCTTCCTCTCCTCACTCAAACTCTCCCAAATCTATCAAACCTTCCTCTCCTCACTCAAACGCTCTGAAATCTATCAAACCCTCCTCTCCTCACTCAAACTCTCTCAAATCCATGAAACCCTCCTCTCCTCACTCAAATCTATGAAACCCTCCTCTCCTCACTCAAACTCCCTAAAATCCATCAAACCCTCCTCTCCTCACTCAAATCTATCAAACCCTCCTCTCCTCACTCAAACTCTCCCAAATCTATCAAACTCTCCTCACCTCACTCAAACTCTCCCAAATCTATCAAACCCTCCTCTCCTCACTCAAACTCTCCCAAATCTATCAAACCCTCCTCTCCTCACTCAAACTCTCCCAAATCTGTCAAACCCTCCTCTCCTCACTCAAACTCTCCCAAATCTATCAAGCCTTCCTCTCCTCACTCAAACTCTCCCAAATCTATCAAACCCTCCTCTCCTCACTCAAACTCTCTCAAATCTATCAAACTCTCCTCTCCTCACTCAAACTCTCCCAAATCCATCAAACACTCCTCTCCTCACTCTCGCTCTCTCAAATCTATGAAACCCTCCTCTCCTCACTCAACCTCTCCCAAATCTATCAAACCCTCCTCTCCTCACTGAAACACTCTCAAATCTATCAAACCTTCCTCTACTCACTCAAACTCTCCCAAATCTATCAATTGCACCTCTGCTCACTGAAACACTCTCAAATCTATCAAACCCTCCTCTCCTCACTCAAACTCTCCCAAATCTATCAAACCTTCCTCTCCTCACTCAAACTCTCTCAAATCCATGAAACCCTCCTCTCCTCACTCAAATCTATCAAACCCTCCTCTCCTCACTCAAACGCTCTCAAATCTATCAAACCCTCCTCTCCTCACTCAAACTCTCTCAAATCCATGAAACCCTCCTCTCCTCACTCAAATCTATCAAACCCTCCTCTCCTCACTCAAACTCTCCCAAATCTATCAAACCCTCCTCTCCTCACTCAAACTCTCCCAAATCTATCAAACTCTCCTCTCCTCACTCAAACTCTCCCAAATCTATCAAACCTTTCTCTCCTCACTCAAACTCTCCCAAATCAATCAAACCCTCCTCTCCTCACTCAAACACTCTCAAATCTATCAAGCCTTCCTCTCCTCACTTCAACTCTCCCAAATCTATCAAACACTCCTCTCCTCACTCAAACTCTCTCAAATCTATCAAACCCTCCTCTCCTCACTAAAACTCACCCAAATCTATCAAACCCTCCTCTCCTCACTCAAACTCTCTCAAATCTATCAAACCCTCCTCTCCTCACTAAAACTCACCCAAATCCATCAAACACTCCTCTCCTCACTCAAACTCTCCCAAATCTATCAAACCCTACTCTCCTCACTCAACCTCTCCCAAATCTATCAAACTCTCCTCTCCTCACTCAAACGCTGTCAAATCTATCAAACCCTCCTCTCCTCACTCAAACTCTCCCAAATCTATCAAACTCTCCTCTCCTCACTCAAACTCTCTCAAATCTGTCAATTGCAACTCTGCTCACTGAAACACTGTCAAATCTATCAAACCCTGCTCTCCTCACTCAAACACTCCCAAATCTATCAAACCTTCCTCTACTCACTCAAATCTATCAAACCCTCCTCTCCTCACTCAAACTCTCTCAAATCCATCAAACCCTCCTCTCCTCACTCAAATCTATCAAACCCTCCTCTCCTCACTCAAACTCTCCCAAATCTATCAAACTCTCCTCACCTCACTCAAACTCTCCCAAATCTATCAAACCTTCCTCTCCTCACTCAAACTCTCCCAAATCTATCAAACCCTCCTCTCCTCACTCAAACTCTCCCATACCTATCAAACACTCCTCTCCTCACTCAAACTCTCTCAAATCTATCAAACCCTCCTCTCCTCACTAAAACTCACCCAAATCTATCAAACCCTCCTCTCCTCACTCAAACTCTCTCAAATCTATCAAACTCTCCTCTCCTCACTCAAACTCTCCCAAATCCATCAAACTCTCCTCTCCTCACTCAAACTCTCTCAAATCTATGAAACCCTCCTCTCCTCACTCAACCTCTCCCAAATCTATCAAACTCTCCTCTCCTCACTCAAACGCTCTCAAATCTATCAAACCCTCCTCTCCTCACTCAAACTCTCCCAAATCTATCAAACCCTCCTCTCCTCACTCAAATTCTCCCAAATCTATCAAACCCTCCTCTCCTCACTCAAACTCTCCCAAATCTATCAAACCCTCCTCTCCTCACTCAAAGTCTCACAAATCTATCAAACCCTCCTCTCCTCACTCAAACTCTCTCAAATCTATCAAGCCTTCCTCTCCTCACTCAAACGCTCTCAAATCTATCAAACCCTCCTCTCCTCACTAAAACTCACCCAAATCTATCAAACCCTCCTCTCCTCACTCAAACTCTCTCAAATCTATCAAACTCTCCTCTCCTCACTCAAACTCTCCCAAATCCATCAAACTCTCCTCTCCTCACTCAAACTCTCTCAAATCTATGAAACCCTCCTCTCCTCACTCAACCTCTCCCAAATCTATCAAACTCTCCTCTCCTCACTCAAACGCTCTCAAATCTATCAAACCCTCCTCTCCTCACTCAAACTCTCCCACATCTATCAAACCCTCCTCTCCTCACTCAAACTCTCCCAAATCTATCAAACCTTCCTCTCCTCACTCAAATCTATCAAACCCTCCTCTCCTCACTCAAACTCTCCCAAATCAAACAAACCCTCCTCTCCTCACTCAAACTCTCCCATACCTATCAAACACTCCTCTCCTCACTCAAACTCTCTCAAATCTATCAAACCCTCCTCTCCTCACTAAAACTCACCCAAATCTATCAAACCCTCCTCTCCTCACTCAAACTCACCCAAATCTATCAAACCCTCCTCTCCTCACTCAAACTCTCTCAAATCTATCAAACTCTCCTCTCCTCACTCAAACGCTCTCAAATCTATCAAACCTTCCTCTCCTCACTCAAACTCTCCCAAATCTATCAAACCTTCCTCTCCTCACTCAAACGCTCTCAAATCTATCAAACCCTCCTCTCCTCACTCAAACTCTCTCAAATCCATGAAACCCTCCTCTCCTCACTCAAATCTATGAAACCCTCCTCTCCTCACTCAAACTCTCTAAAATCCATCAAACCCTCCTCTCCTCACTCAAATCTATCAAACCCTCCTCTCCTCACTCAAACTCTCGAAAATCTATCAAATCACCCTCTACTCACTCAAACACTCCCAAATCTATCAAACCCTCCTCTCCTCACTCAAACTCTCTCAAATCTATCAAACCTTCCTCTCCTCACACAAACTCTGCCAAATCTATCAAACCCTCCTCTCCTCACTCAAACTCTCCCAAATCTATCAAACCCTCCTCTCCTCACTCAAACTCTCCCAAATCTCTCAAACCCTCCTCTCCTCACTGAAAGTCTCCCAAATCTAGTAAACCCTCCTCTCCTCACTCAAACTCTCACAAATCGATCAAACCCTCCTCTCCTCACTCAAACTCTCACAAATCGATCAAACCCTCCTCTCCTCACTCAAACTCTCCCAAATCTATTAAACCCTCCTCTCCTCGCTCAAACTCTCCCAAATCTATCAAACCCTCCTCTCCTCACTCAAACTCTCCCAAATCTATTGAACCCTCCTCTCCTCACTCAAACACTCCCAAATCAATCAAACCCTCCTCTCCTCACTCAAACATTCCCAAATCTATCAAACTCTCCTCTCCTCACTCAAACACTCCCAAATCTATCAAACCCTCCTCCCTCAATCAAACTCTCCCAAATCTATCAAACCCTCATCTCCTCACTCAAACTCTCCCAAATCAATCAAACCCTACTCTCCTCACTCAAACTCTCCCAAATCTATCAAACCCTCCTCTCCTCACTAAAACTCACCCAAATCTATCAAACCCTCCTCTCGTCACTCAAACTCTCCCAAATCTATCAAACCCTCCTCTCCTCACTCAAACTCTCTCAAATCTATCAAACCCTCCACTCCTCACTAAAACTCACCCAAATCTATCAAACCCTCCTCTCCTCACTCAAACTCACCCAAATCTATCAAACCCTCCTCTCCTCACTCAAACTCTCTCAAATCTATCAAACTCTGCTCTCCTCACTCAAACGCTCTCAAATCTATCAAACCTTCCTCTCCTCACTCAAACTCTCCCAAATCTATCAAACCTTCCTCTCCTCACTCAAACGCTCTCAAATCTATCAAACCCTCCTCTCCTCACTCAAACTCTCTCAAATCCATGAAACCCTCCTCTCCTCACTCAAATCTATGAAACCCTCCTCTCCTCACTCAAACTCTCTAAAATCCATCAAACCCTCCTCTCCTCACTCAAATCTATCAAACCCTCCTCTCCTCACTCAAACTCTCCCAAATCTATCAAACTCTCCTCACCTCACTCAAACTCTCCCAAATCTATCAAGCCTTCCTCTCCTCACTCAAACTCTCCCAAATCTATCAAACCCTCCTCTCCTCACTCAAACGCTCCCAAATCTATCAAGCCCTCCTCTCCTCACTCAAACTCTCCTGAATCTATCAAACTGAACTCTCCTCACTCAAACTCTCCCTAATGTATCAAATCACCCTCTGCTCACTCAAACATTTCCAAATCTATCAAACCCTCCTCTCCTCACTTAAACTCTCTCAAATCGATCAAACCCTCCTCTACGAAATCAAACTCTCTCAAATCTTTCAAACCTTCCTCTCCTCACTCAAACTCTCCCAAATCTATCAAACATTCCTCTACTCGCTCAAACTCTCCCAAATCAATCAAACCCGACTCTCCTCACTCAAACTCTCCCAAATCAATCAAACCCTCCTCTCCTCACTCAAACTCTACTAAATCTATCAAACCCTCCTCTCCTCACTCAAACTCTCTCAAATCTATCAAACACTCCTCTCCTCGCTTAAACTCTCCCAAATCTATCAAATCCTCCTTTCCTCACTCAAACTCTCTCAAATCTATCAAACCCTCCTCTCCTCACTCAAACTCTCCCTAATCAATCAAACCCTCCTCTCCTCACTCAAACTCTCCCAAATCTATCAAATCCTCCTCTCCTCACTCAAACTCTCTCAAATCTATCAAACCCTCCTCTCCTCACTCAAACTCTCCGAAATCTATCAAAGCCTCCTCTCCTCACTCAAACGCTCCCAAATCTGTCAAATCTTCCTCTCCTCACTCAAACTCCACCAAATCGATCAAACCCTTCTCTCCTCACTCAAACTCTCGAAAATCTATCAAATCACCCTCTACTCACTCAAACACTCCCAAATCTATCAAACCCTCCTCTCCTCACTCAAACTCTCTCAAATCTATCAAACCTTCCTCTCCTCACACAAACTCTGCCAAATCTATCAAACCCTCCTCTCCTCATTCAAACTCTCCCAAATCTATCAAACCCTCCTCTCCTCACTCAAACTCTCCCAAATCTCTCAAACCCTCCTCTCCTCACTGAAAGTCTCCCAAATCTAATAAACACTCCTCTCCTCACTCAAACTCTCACAAATCGATCAAACCCTCCTCTCCTCACTCAAACTCTCACAAATCGATCAAACCCTCCTCTCCTCACTCAAACTCTCCCAAATCTATTAAACCCTCCTCTCCTCACTCAAACTCTCCCAAATCTATCAAACCCTCCTCTCCTCACTCAAACTCTCCCAAATCTATTGAACCCTCCTCTCCTCACTCAAACACTCCCAAATCTATCAAACCCTCCTCTCCTCACTCAAACATTCCCAAATCTATCAAACTCTCCTCTCCTCACTCAAACACTCCCAAATCTATCAAACCCTCCTCCCTCAATCAAACTCTCCCAAATCTATCAAACCCTCATCTCCTCACTCAAAATCTCCCAAATCAATCAAACCCTACTCTCCTCACTCAAACTCTCCCAAATCTATCAAACCCTCCTCTCCTCACTCAAACTCTCTCAAATCTATCAAACCCTCCACTCCTCACCAAAACTCACCCAAATCTATCAAACCCTCCTCTCCTCACTCAAACTCACCCAAATCTATCAAACCCTCCTCTCCTCACTCAAACTCTCTCAAATCTATCAAACTCTCCTCTCCTCACTCAAACGCTCTCAAATCTATCAAACCTTCCTCTCCTCACTCAAACTCTCCCAAATCTATCAAACCTTCCTCTCCTCACTCAAACGCTCTCAAATCTATCAAACCCTCCTCTCCTCACTCAAACTCTCTCAAATCCATGAAACCCTCCTCTCCTCACTCAAATCTATGAAACCCTCCTCTCCTCACTCAAACTCCCTAAAATCCATCAAACCCTCCTCTCCTCACTCAAATCTATCAAACCCTCCTCTCCTCACTCAAACTCTCCCAAATCTATCAAACTCTCCTCACCTCACTCAAACTCTCCCAAATCTATCAAACCCTCCTCTCCTCACTCAAACTCTCCCAAATCTATCAAACCCTCCTCTCCTCACTCAAACTCTCCCAAATCTGTCAAACCCTCCTCTCCTCACTCAAACTCTCCCAAATCTATCAAGCCTTCCTCTCCTCACTCAAACTCTCCCAAATCTATCAAACCCTCCTCTCCTCACTCAAACTCTCTCAAATCTATCAAACTCTCCTCTCCTCACTCAAACTCTCCCAAATCCATCAAACACTCCTCTCCTCACTCTCGCTCTCTCAAATCTATGAAACCCTCCTCTCCTCACTCAACCTCTCCAAAATCTATCAAACCCTCCTCTCCTCACTGAAACACTCTCAAATCTATCAAACCTTCCTCTACTCACTCAAACTCTCCCAAATCTATCAATTGCACCTCTGCTCACTGAAACACTCTCAAATCTATCAAACCCTCCTCTCCTCACTCAAACTCTCCCAAATCTATCAATCCTTCCTCTCCTCACTCAAACTCTCTCAAATCCATGAAACCCTCCTCTCCTCACTCAAATCTATCAAACCCTCCTCTCCTCACTCAAACGCTCTCAAATCTATCAAACCCTCCTCTCCTCACTCAAACTCTCTCAAATCCATGAAACCCTCCTCTCCTCACTCAAATCTATCAAACCCTCCTCTCCTCACTCAAACTCTCCCAAATCTATCAAACCCTCCTCTCCTCACTCAAACTCTCCCAAATCTATCAAACTCTCCTCTCCTCACTCAAACTCTCCCAAATCTATCAAACCTTTCTCTCCTCACTCAAACTCTCCCAAATCAATCAAACCCTCCTCTCCTCACTCAAACACTCTCAAATCTATCAAGCCTTCCTCTCCTCACTTCAACTCTCCCAAATCTATCAAACCTTCCTCTCCTCACTCAAACTCTCACATACCTATCAAACACTCCTCTCCTCACTCAAACTCTCTCAAATCTATCAAACCCTCCTCTCCTCACTAAAACTCACCCAAATCTATCAAACCCTCCTCTCCTCACTCAAACTCTCTCAAATCTATCAAACCCTCCTCTCCTCACTAAAACTCACCCAAATCCATCAAACACTCCTCTCCTCACTCAAACTCTCCCAAATCTATCAAACCCTACTCTCCTCACTCAACCTCTCCCAAATCTATCAAACTCTCCTCTCCTCACTCAAACGCTGTCAAATCTATCAAACCCTCCTCTCCTCACTCAAACTCTCCCAAATCTATCAAACTCTCCTCTCCTCACTCAAACTCTCTCAAATCTGTCAATTGCAACTCTGCTCACTGAAACACTGTCAAATCTATCAAACCCTGCTCTCCTCACTCAAACACTCCCAAATCTATCAAACCTTCCTCTACTCACTCAAATCTATCAAACCCTCCTCTCCTCACTCAAACTCTCTCAAATCCATCAAACCCTCCTCTCCTCACTCAAATCTATCAAACCCTCCTCTCCTCACTCAAACTCTCCCAAATCTATCAAACTCTCCTCACCTCACTCAAACTCTCCCAAATCTATCAAACCTTCCTCTCCTCACTCAAACTCTCCCAAATCTATCAAACACTCCTCTCCTCACTCAAACTCTCCCATACCTATCAAACACTCCTCTCCTCACTCAAACTCTCTCAAATCTATCAAACCCTCCTCTCCTCACTAAAACTCACCCAAATCTATCAAACCCTCCTCTCCTCACTCAAACTCTCTCAAATCTATCAAACTCTCCTCTCCTCACTCAAACTCTCCCAAATCCATCAAACTCTCCTCTCCTCACTCAAACTCTCTCAAATCTATGAAACCCTCCTCTCCTCACTCAATCTCTCCCAAATCTATCAAACTCTCCTCTCCTCACTCAAACGCTCTCAAATCTATCAAACCCTCCTCTCCTCACTCAAACTCTCCCAAATCTATCAAACCCTCCTCTCCTCACTCAAATTCTCCCAAATCTATCAAACCCTCCTCTCCTCACTCAAACTCTCCCAAATCTATCAAACCCTCCTCTCCTCACTCAAAGTCTCACAAATCTATCAAACCCTCCTCTCCTCACTCAAACTCTCTCAAATCTATCAAGCCTTCCTCTCCTCACTCAAACGCTCTCAAATCTATCAAACCCTCCTCTCCTCACTAAAACTCACCCAAATCTATCAAACCCTCCTCTCCTCACTCAAACTCTCTCAAATCTATCAAACTCTCCTCTCCTCACTCAAACTCTCCCAAATCCATCAAACTCTCCTCTCCTCACTCAAACTCTCTCAAATCTATGAAACCCTCCTCTCCTCACTCAACCTCTCCCAAATCTATCAAACTCTCCTCTCCTCACTCAAACTCTCCCAAATCCATCAAACACTCCTCTCCTCACTCTCGCTCTCTCAAATCTATGAAACCCTCCTCTCCTCACTCAACCTCTCCAAAATCTATCAAACCCTCCTCTCCTCACTGAAACACTCTCAAATCTATCAAACCTTCCTCTACTCACTCAAACTCTCCCAAATCTATCAATTGCACCTCTGCTCACTGAAACACTCTCAAATCTATCAAACCCTCCTCTCCTCACTCAAACTCTCCCAAATCTATCAAACCTTCCTCTCCTCACTCAAACTCTCTCAAATCCATGAAACCCTCCTCTCCTCACTCAAATCTATCAAACCCTCCTCTCCTCACTCAAACGCTCTCAAATCTATCAAACCCTCCTCTCCTCACTCAAACTCTCTCAAATCCATGAAACCCTCCTCTCCTCACTCAAATCTATCAAACCCTCCTCTCCTCACTCAAACTCTCCCAAATCTATCAAACCCTCCTCTCCTCACTCAAACTCTCCCAAATCTATCAAACTCTCCTCTCCTCACTCAAACTCTCCCAAATCTATCAAACCTTTCTCTCCTCACTCAAACTCTCCCAAATCAATCAAACCCTCCTCTCCTCACTCAAACACTCTCAAATCTATCAAGCCTTCCTCTCCTCACTTCAACTCTCCCAAATCTATCAAACCTTCCTCTCCTCACTCAAACTCTCACATACCTATCAAACACTCCTCTCCTCACTCAAACTCTCTCAAATCTATCAAACCCTCCTCTCCTCACTAAAACTCACCCAAATCTATCAAACCCTCCTCTCCTCACTCAAACTCTCTCAAATCTATCAAACCCTCCTCTCCTCACTAAAACTCACCCAAATCCATCAAACACTCCTCTCCTCACTCAAACTCTCCCAAATCTATCAAACCCTACTCTCCTCACTCAACCTCTCCCAAATCTATCAAACTCTCCTCTCCTCACTCAAACGCTGTCAAATCTATCAAACCCTCCTCTCCTCACTCAAACTCTCCCAAATCTATCAAACTCTCCTCTCCTCACTCAAACTCTCTCAAATCTGTCAATTGCAACTCTGCTCACTGAAACACTGTCAAATCTATCAAACCCTGCTCTCCTCACTCAAACACTCCCAAATCTATCAAACCTTCCTCTACTCACTCAAATCTATCAAACCCTCCTCTCCTCACTCAAACTCTCTCAAATCCATCAAACCCTCCTCTCCTCACTCAAATCTATCAAACCCTCCTCTCCTCACTCAAACTCTCCCAAATCTATCAAACTCTCCTCACCTCACTCAAACTCTCCCAAATCTATCAAACCTTCCTCTCCTCACTCAAACTCTCCCAAATCTATCAAACCCTCCTCTCCTCACTCAAACTCTCCCATACCTATCAAACACTCCTCTCCTCACTCAAACTCTCTCAAATCTATCAAACCCTCCTCTCCTCACTAAAACTCACCCAAATCTATCAAACCCTCCTCTCCTCACTCAAACTCTCTCAAATCTATCAAACTCTCCTCTCCTCACTCAAACTCTCCCAAATCCATCAAACTCTCCTCTCCTCACTCAAACTCTCTCAAATCTATGAAACCCTCCTCTCCTCACTCAATCTCTCCCAAATCTATCAAACTCTCCTCTCCTCACTCAAACGCTCTCAAATCTATCAAACCCTCCTCTCCTCACTCAAACTCTCCCAAATCTATCAAACCCTCCTCTCCTCACTCAAATTCTCCCAAATCTATCAAACCCTCCTCTCCTCACTCAAACTCTCCCAAATCTATCAAACCCTCCTCTCCTCACTCAAAGTCTCACAAATCTATCAAACCCTCCTCTCCTCACTCAAACTCTCTCAAATCTATCAAGCCTTCCTCTCCTCACTCAAACGCTCTCAAATCTATCAAACCCTCCTCTCCTCACTAAAACTCACCCAAATCTATCAAACCCTCCTCTCCTCACTCAAACTCTCTCAAATCTATCAAACTCTCCTCTCCTCACTCAAACTCTCCCAAATCCATCAAACTCTCCTCTCCTCACTCAAACTCTCTCAAATCTATGAAACCCTCCTCTCCTCACTCAACCTCTCCCAAATCTATCAAACTCTCCTCTCCTCACTCAAACGCTCTCAAATCTATCAAACCCTCCTCTCCTCACTCAAACTCTCCCACATCTATCAAACCCTCCTCTCCTCACTCAAACTCTCCCAAATCTATCAAACCTTCCTCTCCTCACTCAAATCTATCAAACCCTCCTCTCCTCACTCAAACTCTCCCAAATCAAACAAACCCTCCTCTCCTCACTCAAACTCTCCCATACCTATCAAACACTCCTCTCCTCACTCAAACTCTCTCAAATCTATCAAACCCTCCTCTCCTCACTAAAACTCACCCAAATCTATCAAACCCTCCTCTCCTCACTCAAACTCTCTCAAATCTATCAAACTCTCCTCTCCTCACTCAAACTCTCCCAAATCCATCAAACTCTCCTCTCCTCACTCAAACTCTCTCAAATCTATGAAACCCTCCTCTCCTCACTCAACCTCTCCCAAATCTATCAAACCTTCCTCTCCTCACTCAAACGCTCTCAAATCTATCAAACCCTCCTCTCCTCACTCAAACTCTCTCAAATCCATGAAACCCTCCTCTCCTCACTCAAATCTATGAAACCCTCCTCTCCTCACTCAAACTCCCTAAAATCCATCAAACCCTCCTCTCCTCACTCAAATCTATCAAACCCTCCTCTCCTCACTCAAACTCTCCCAAATCTATCAAACTCTCCTCACCTCACTCAAACTCTCCCAAATCTATCAAACCCTCCTCTCCTCACTCAAACTCTCCCAAATCTATCAAACCCTCCTCTCCTCACTCAAACTCTCCCAAATCTGTCAAACCCTCCTCTCCTCACTCAAACTCTCCCAAATCTATCAAGCCTTCCTCTCCTCACTCAAACTCTCCCAAATCTATCAAACCCTCCTCTCCTCACTCAAACTCTCTCAAATCTATCAAACTCTCCTCTCCTCACTCAAACTCTCCCAAATCCATCAAACACTCCTCTCCTCACTCTCGCTCTCTCAAATCTATGAAACCCTCCTCTCCTCACTCAACCTCTCCCAAATCTATCAAACCCTCCTCTCCTCACTGAAACACTCTCAAATCTATCAAACCTTCCTCTACTCACTCAAACTCTCCCAAATCTATCAATTGCACCTCTGCTCACTGAAACACTCTCAAATCTATCAAACCCTCCTCTCCTCACTCAAACTCTCCCAAATCTATCAAACCTTCCTCTCCTCACTCAAACTCTCTCAAATCCATGAAACCCTCCTCTCCTCACTCAAATCTATCAAACCCTCCTCTCCTCACTCAAACGCTCTCAAATCTATCAAACCCTCCTCTCCTCACTCAAACTCTCTCAAATCCATGAAACCCTCCTCTCCTCACTCAAATCTATCAAACCCTCCTCTCCTCACTCAAACTCTCCCAAATCTATCAAACCCTCCTCTCCTCACTCAAACTCTCCCAAATCTATCAAACTCTCCTCTCCTCACTCAAACTCTCCCAAATCTATCAAACCTTTCTCTCCTCACTCAAACTCTCCCAAATCAATCAAACCCTCCTCTCCTCACTCAAACACTCTCAAATCTATCAAGCCTTCCTCTCCTCACTTCAACTCTCCCAAATCTATCAAACCTTCCTCTCCTCACTCAAACTCTCACATACCTATCAAACACTCCTCTCCTCACTCAAACTCTCTCAAATCTATCAAACCCTCCTCTCCTCACTAAAACTCACCCAAATCTATCAAACCCTCCTCTCCTCACTCAAACTCTCTCAAATCTATCAAACCCTCCTCTCCTCACTAAAACTCACCCAAATCCATCAAACACTCCTCTCCTCACTCAAACTATCTCAAATCTATGAAACCCTACTCTCCTCACTCAACCTCTCCCAAATCTATCAAACTCTCCTCTCCTCACTCAAACGCTGTCAAATCTATCAAACCCTCCTCTCCTCACTCAAACTCTCCCAAATCTATCAAACTCTCCTCTCCTCACTCAAACTCTCTCAAATCTGTCAATTGCAACTCTGCTCACTGAAACACTGTCAAATCTATCAAACCCTGCTCTCCTCACTCAAACACTCCCAAATCTATCAAACCTTCCTCTACTCACTCAAATCTATCAAACCCTCCTCTCCTCACTCAAACTCTCTCAAATCCATCAAACCCTCCTCTCCTCACTCAAATCTATCAAACCCTCCTCTCCTCACTCAAACTCTCCCAAATCTATCAAACTCTCCTCACCTCACTCAAACTCTCCCAAATCTATCAAACCTTCCTCTCCTCACTCAAACTCTCCCAAATCTATCAAACCCTCCTCTCCTCACTCAAACTCTCCCATACCTATCAAACACTCCTCTCCTCACTCAAACTCTCTCAAATCTATCAAACCCTCCTCTCCTCACTAAAACTCACCCAAATCTATCAAACCCTCCTCTCCTCACTCAAACTCTCGCAAATCTATCAAACTCTCCTCTCCTCACTCAAACTCTCCCAAATCCATCAAACTCTCCTCTCCTCACTCAAACTCTCTCAAATCTATGAAACCCTCCTCTCCTCACTCAACCTCTCCCAAATCTATCAAACTCTCCTCTCCTCACTCAAACGCTCTCAAATCTATCAAACCCTCCTCTCCTCACTCAAACTCTCCCAAATCTATCAAACCCTCCTCTCCTCACTCAAATTCTCCCAAATCTATCAAACCCTCCTCTCCTCACTCAAACTCTCCCAAATCTATCAAACCCTCCTCTCCTCACTCAAAGTCTCACAAATCTATCAAACCCTCCTCTCCTCACTCAAACTCTCTCAAATCTATCAAGCCTTCCTCTCCTCACTCAAACGCTCTCAAATCTATCAAACCCTCCTCTCCTCACTAAAACTCACCCAAATCTATCAAACCCTCCTCTCCTCACTCAAACTCTCTCAAATCTATCAAACTCTCCTCTCCTCACTCAAACTCTCCCAAATCCATCAAACTCTCCTCTCCTCACTCAAACTCTCTCAAATCTATGAAACCCTCCTCTCCTCACTCAACCTCTCCCAAATCTATCAAACTCTCCTCTCCTCACTCAAACGCTCTCAAATCTATCAAACCCTCCTCTCCTCACTCAAACTCTCCCACATCTATCAAACCCTCCTCTCCTCACTCAAACTCTCCCAAATCTATCAAACCTTCCTCTCCTCACTCAAATCTATCAAACCCTCCTCTCCTCACTCAAACTCTCCCAAATCAAACAAACCCTCCTCTCCTCACTCAAACTCTCCCATACCTATCAAACACTCCTCTCCTCACTCAAACTCTCTCAAATCTATCAAACCCTCCTCTCCTCACTAAAACTCACCCAAATCTATCAAACCCTCCTCTCCTCACTCAAACTCTCTCAAATCTATCAAACTCTCCTCTCCTCACTCAAACTCTCCCAAATCCATCAAACTCTCCTCTCCTCACTCAAACTCTCTCAAATCTATGAAACCCTCCTCTCCTCACTCAACCTCTCCCAAATCTATCAAACTCTCCTCTCCTCACTCAAACGCTCTCAAATCTATCAAACCCTCCTCTCCTCACTCAAACTCTCCCACATCTATCAAACCCTCCTCTCCTCACTCAAACTCTCTCAAATCTATCAATTGCAACTCTGCTCACTGAAACACTCTCAAATCTATCAAACTCTCCTCTCCTCACTCAAACGCTCTCAAATCTATCAAACTCTCCTCTCCTCACTCAAACTCTCTCAAATCTATCAAACCCTCCTCTCCTCACTCAAACTCTCCCAAATCTATCAAACCCTCCTCTCCTCACTCAAACTCTCCCAAATCTATCAAACCCTCCTCTCCTCACTCAAACTCTCCCAAATCTATCAAACCCTCCTCTCCTCACTCAAATTCTCCCAAATCTATCAAACCCTCCTCTCCTCACTCAAACTCTCCCAAATCTATCAAACCCTCCTCTCCTCACTCAAAGTCTCACAAATCTATCAAACCCTCCTCTCCTCACTCAAACTCTCTCAAATCTATCAAGCCTTCCTCTCCTCACTCAAACGCTCTCAAATCTATCAAACCCTCCTCTCCTCACTAAAACTCACCCAAATCTATCAAACCCTCCTCTCCTCACTCAAACTCTCTCAAATCTATCAAACCCTCCTCTCCTCACTAAAACTCACCCAAATCCATCAAACACTCCTCTCCTCACTCAAACTATCTCAAATCTATGAAACCCTACTCTCCTCACTCAACCTCTCCCAAATCTATCAAACTCTCCTCTCCTCACTCAAACGCTGTCAAATCTATCAAACCCTCCTCTCCTCACTCAAACTCTCCCAAATCTATCAAACTCTCCTCTCCTCACTCAAACTCTCTCAAATCTGTCAATTGCAACTCTGCTCACTGAAACACTGTCAAATCTATCAAACCCTGCTCTCCTCACTCAAACACTCCCAAATCTATCAAACCTTCCTCTACTCACTCAAATCTATCAAACCCTCCTCTCCTCACTCAAACTCTCTCAAATCCATCAAACCCTCCTCTCCTCACTCAAATCTATCAAACCCTCCTCTCCTCACTCAAACTCTCCCAAATCTATCAAACTCTCCTCACCTCACTCAAACTCTCCCAAATCTATCAAACCTTCCTCTCCTCACTCAAACTCTCCCAAATCTATCAAACCCTCCTCTCCTCACTCAAACTCTCCCATACCTATCAAACACTCCTCTCCTCACTCAAACTCTCTCAAATCTATCAAACCCTCCTCTCCTCACTAAAACTCACCCAAATCTATCAAACCCTCCTCTCCTCACTCAAACTCTCTCAAATCTATCAAACTCTCCTCTCCTCACTCAAACTCTCCCAAATCCATCAAACTCTCCTCTCCTCACTCAAACTCTCTCAAATCTATGAAACCCTCCTCTCCTCACTCAACCTCTCCCAAATCTATCAAACTCTCCTCTCCTCACTCAAACGCTCTCAAATCTATCAAACCCTCCTCTCCTCACTCAAACTCTCCCAAATCTATCAAACCCTCCTCTCCTCACTCAAATTCTCCCAAATCTATCAAACCCTCCTCTCCTCACTCAAACTCTCCCAAATCTATCAAACCCTCCTCTCCTCACTCAAAGTCTCACAAATCTATCAAACCCTCCTCTCCTCACTCAAACTCTCTCAAATCTATCAAGCCTTCCTCTCCTCACTCAAACGCTCTCAAATCTATCAAACCCTCCTCTCCTCACTAAAACTCACCCAAATCTATCAAACCCTCCTCTCCTCACTCAAACTCTCTCAAATCTATCAAACTCTCCTCTCCTCACTCAAACTCTCCCAAATCCATCAAACTCTCCTCTCCTCACTCAAACTCTCTCAAATCTATGAAACCCTCCTCTCCTCACTCAACCTCTCCCAAATCTATCAAACTCTCCTCTCCTCACTCAAACGCTCTCAAATCTATCAAACCCTCCTCTCCTCACTCAAACTCTCCCACATCTATCAAACCCTCCTCTCCTCACTCAAACTCTCCCAAATCTATCAAACCTTCCTCTCCTCACTCAAATCTATCAAACCCTCCTCTCCTCACTCAAACTCTCCCAAATCAAACAAACCCTCCTCTCCTCACTCAAACTCTCCCATACCTATCAAACACTCCTCTCCTCACTCAAACTCTCTCAAATCTATCAAACCCTCCTCTCCTCACTAAAACTCACCCAAATCTATCAAACCCTCCTCTCCTCACTCAAACTCTCTCAAATCTATCAAACTCTCCTCTCCTCACTCAAACTCTCCCAAATCCATCAAACTCTCCTCTCCTCACTCAAACTCTCTCAAATCTATGAAACCCTCCTCTCCTCACTCAACCTCTCCCAAATCTATCAAACTCTCCTCTCCTCACTCAAACGCTCTCAAATCTATCAAACCCTCCTCTCCTCACTCAAACTCTCCCACATCTATCAAACCCTCCTCTCCTCACTCAAACTCTCTCAAATCTATCAATTGCAACTCTGCTCACTGAAACACTCTCAAATCTATCAAACTCTCCTCTCCTCACTCAAACGCTCTCAAATCTATCAAACTCTCCTCTCCTCACTCAAACTCTCTCAAATCTATCAAACCCTCCTCTCCTCACTCAAACTCTCCCAAATCTATCAAACCCTCCTCTCCTCACTCAAACTCTCCCAAATCTATCAAACCCTCCTCTCCTCACTCAAACTCTCCCAAATCTATCAAACCCTCCTCTCCTCACTCAAATTCTCCCAAATCTATCAAACCCTCCTCTCCTCACTCAAACTCTCCCAAATCTATCAAACCCTCCTCTCCTCACTCAAAGTCTCACAAATCTATCAAACCCTCCTCTCCTCACTCAAACTCTCTCAAATCTATCAAGCCTTCCTCTCCTCACTCAAACGCTCTCAAATCTATCAAACTCTCCTCTCCTCACTCAAACTCTCTCAAATCTATCAAGCCTTCCTCTCCTCACTCAAACTCTTCCAAATCTATCAAACCCTCCTCTCCTCACTCAAATGCTCTCAAATCTATCAAACTCTCCTCTCCTCACTCAAACGCTCTCAAATCTATCAAACTCTCCTCTCCTCACTCAAACTCTCTCAAATCTATCAAACCCTCCTCTCCTCACTCAAACTCTCCCAAATCTATCAAACCCTCCTCTCCTCACTCAAACTCTCCCAAATCTATCAAACACTCCTCTCCTCACTCAAACTCTCCCAAATCTATCAAACCCTCCTCTCCTCACTCAAACTCTCCCAAATCTATCAAACACTCCTCTCCTCACTCAAACTCTCCCAAATCTATCAATTGCACCTCTGCTCACTGAAACACTCTCAAATCTATCAAACCCTCCTCTCCTCACTCAAACTCTCCCAAATCTATCAAACTCTCCTCACCTCACTCAAACCCTCTCAAATCTATCAAACCCACCTCTCCTCACTCAAACACTCCCAAATCTATCAAACCCTCCTCTCTTCACTCAACACCCTCTCAAACCTGTCAAACCACCTCCCCCCTCACTCAGCACACAGCCTGGGATCCTTGAGGTGAATGTAACAACATCGGAATTGCGAGACAAATGAAGGCCCAGGGTCCCCCTGGCCCACCTTCTCCCACCCTCGTTGTCGCATGATACAACTATGATGGAGTTGTTGACTAATCATCGCAATTAATCTCTATCAATTGTTGCTGACAAGCATGCTGCACTTACATACTTATCTCTCATACAGTTATCTCAAGATGTTGGTTTCTGAAAGAAATCTACCTCATTTGCATTTGAATGAATCAACACTTTTTGCTTCCACTGTCTCCCTGGGGAGCCTGTTCCACGGATTGACCACTCACTCACTGAAATATTGTTTCCACAGATTAGTTTTGAATTGACCTCCCTTCAAGTGCAGGCCGTGTCCTGTGGTTCTACTGTTCTGGACAAGGTGAAATAGTTTGTCATTGTCCATATTATCTCGTCCCTTTAGAATCCTAAAAACAACAATCATATCACCTCTTCACCTTCTCTCTTCCAGTGAGAACATGCCTAATATATGTGTCTGCACTTTCCACCCATATTTGGACAGGACTGCCTGACATTGGAAGCATATTTTGGGGGGGAAGGTGGGTATTGAGGATAAAAAGGAGGTAACTTTATAAGAATGCATCGCTTTGATGGATGGTGTCAGAGAATGTTATTTTGTTTCACTCAGTCCAAGATGGTGACAGGGAGCAAGCATAATTCTGACATTGTAATCACAATCTCTGGCTCCAAAGGTCATCCAGTAATACACAGGGGGAATTTCCATTCGCAATGCTGGACATCTTAGCACTGAGATTGCAGCCTGCCAGCTGGACTGATAGTGTCAGCATTTAATTCTCTCTCTAATCCCTAACAGCCATCACTGCAAGATAATCGTTATCACCAACTTCTGGGCTCCAATTCAAAGTAGGGCTCCCAGTGTTACCAGCTTAAACTTAAAGGCGCAGTCCCTTCTGACTCCAGTACAATCACCGAGCTACAGGTCAGTGACCATGGGGCCCATTCCCCTCTCTCAGGCCGGTTCAATCACCGAGCTACAGGTCAGTGGCCCTGGGGCCCATTCCCCTCCCTGAGTCCAGTACAATCACCGAGCTACAGGTCAGTGACCATGGGGCCCATTCCCCTCTCTAAGGCCGGTTCAATCACCGAGCTACAGGTCAGTGACCATGGGGCCCATTCCCCTCTCTGACTCCAGTACAATCACCGAGCTACAGGTCAGTGACCATGGGGTCCATTCCCCTCCCCGGGTCCAGTACAATCACCGTGCTCCAGGTCAGTGACCATGGGGCCCATTCCCCTCCCTGAGTCCAGTACAATCACCGAGCTACAGGTCAGTGACCATGGGGCCCATTCCCCTCCGAGTCCAGTACAATCACCGTGCTCCAGGTCAGTGACCATGGGGCCCATTCCCCTGTCCAAGGCCGGTTCAATCTCCGAGCTACAGGTCAGTGACCATGGGGCCCATTCCCCTCTCTAAGGCCGGTTCAATCTCCGAGCTACAGGTCAGTGACCCTGGGGCCCATTCCCCTCTCTGAGTCCAGTACAATCTCCGAGCTACAGGTCAGTGACCATGGGGCCCATTCCCCTCTCTAAGGCCGGTTCAATCTCCGAGCTACAGGTCAGTGACCATGGGGCCCATTCCCCTCTCTGAGTCCAGTACAATCTCCGAGCTACAGGTCAGTGACCATGGGGCCCATTCCCCTCTCTAAGGCCGGTTCAATCTCCGAGCTACAGGTCAGTGACCATGGGGCCCATTCCCCTCTCTGAGTCCAGTACAATCTCTGAGCTACAGGTCAGTGACCATGGGGCCCATTCTCCCCCCTGAGTCCAGTACAATCTCTGAGCTACAGGTCAGTGGCCATGAGGCCCATTCCCCTCCCTGAGTCCAGTACAATCTCCGAGCTACAGGTCAGTGACCATGGGGTCCATTCCCCTCCCTGAGTCCAGTACAATCTCTGAGCTACAAGTTTTCCTTCCCACACAATCTCCCAAGCTCCACACTACATAAATACCAACTCATCCACAGGTCTACCATCCATATTCTGTCCTGTGTCAAAAAAGAAAGAACTTGCATTTATCATGTTCTCAGGAACATGTATCGCAACATAGGAACAGGAGAAGGCCATTCAGCCACTTGAACCTGTCCCGCCATTCAGTTAGATCATGGCTCATGTGCACCTCAACACCATTTTCCCGCCTTTTCTTCATATCCCTTGATAACCCCTACCCAACAAAAATCTATCAATCTCAGTCTTGAAAGCTCCCCAGCATTCATAGTCTTTTGGGGGGAGAGAGTTCCCGATTTCCACTACCCTTTGTGTGAAAAAATATTTCCTGATATTGCTCCTGAATGGCCTGGCTCTAATTTTAAGAATGTGTCCCCTTGTTCTGGATTCACCCATCAGAGGAAATAGCTTCTCTGTATCTACCCCATCAAATTCTTTTAACATCTTAAACAGCTCAATTAGATCATTCCTCAACCTTCGAAACTCAAGGGAATACAAGACAAATTTATACAACCTGTCACAATGTCTCAAAGTGCTTCACAGCAGTGGGGAGAGAAACGACAGCACAGAAACAGGCCATTCGGCCCAACAGCTCCATGCCGGTGTTTATGTTCCACACGAGCCTCCTCCCTCCCTACTTCATCTAACCCCATCAGCAAATCCTTCTATTCCTTTCTCCCTCTTGTGTTTATCTAGCTTCCCCTGAAATGCATCTATGCTGTTCGCCTCAACTACTCCATGTGGGAGCGAGTTCCACATTTTAACTACGCCCTGGGTAAAGAAGTTTCTCCTGAATTCCCTATTGAATTTATTGGTGACTATCTTGTATTTATGGCCTCTAGTTTTGGATGGCCCCACATGTGGAAACATCTTCTCCACGTCTACCCTATCAAACCCTTTCATTATCTTAAAGACGTCTTTCAGGTCACCCCTCAGTCTTCTCTTTTCTGGAGAAAAGAGCCCCAGCCTGTTCAATCTTTTATGATAGGTATAACCTCCCAGTTCTGGAATCATCCATGTAAATCTTTATTGCACTTCTCCGGTGCCTCTATATCCTTTTTATAATATGGAGACCAGAACCATTTATATTACTCCAAGTGTTGTCTAACCAAGGTTCTATACAAATTTCACATAACTTCTCTGCTTTTCAATTCTATCTCCCTAGAAATGAACCCCAGTGTTTGGTTTGCCTTTTTTATGGTCTTATTAACCTGCGTCGCTACTTTCAGTGATTCGTGTATCTGTACCCCCAGATCCCTTTGCTCCTCTATTCCATTTAGACTCTTAATTTCCAAGGAGTGTGTGGCCTCCATATTCTTCCTACCAAAATGTACCACCTCACACTTATCTGCATTGAAATTCATTTGCCAATTGCACGCCCATTCTGCAAGTTTATTAATTTTAATTAAGGAAGGTAGAGTTAACGTCTCAGGTCGATGACCTTTGGTCAGAACCCTGATGAAGGGTCTTCGATGTGAAAAGTTAACCTGACCTTCCTCTCTTCACCTGTTGAGTGTTTCCAGCATTTTCTGTTTTGAACTTCTAAGGCATCTTGTTTGGGAGAGAGGGGAGGAGCCAAACAGGGCAGTGAACTCTCCCAAACCACTCAAACATGTCTGCTATGTAAACAATTTTACAACACCAAGTTATAGTCCAGCGATTTTATTTTCAATTCACAAGCTTTCGGAGGCTTCCTCCTTCCTCAGGAACATTTACCTGAGGAAGTAGGAAGCCTCCGAAAGCTTGTGAATTTAAAATAAAATTGCTGGACTATAACTTGGTGTTGTAAAATTGTTTACAATTGTCAACCCCAGTCCATCACCGGCATCTCCACATCATGTCTGCTATGGGTCGACCAAGGAGCATCATAGATGATGTCTATTGTGGAGTCATGTGATAGGGTAAATCTGAAAGACTAGGAACAAAGGCTCTAGAACTGGTTTCAGTGTCCCTGGGCTATGGAGAGGAATAATTAGCTAGCCCTCCTTCTGATCACTGTCCACTGACTCTACCTGCACCCCCCCCCTCCCTTTCACAAAAGGGACAAGTACAAAATGTCCGAATGGCAGGAAACTCAGGTATTTAATGAAACTGTGACCACAACAACAACAACAACTTGCATTTAAATATAGCATCTTTAACATCATAAAACGGCTCAGGAGCGATTATCAAACAAAAATTTGACACCGAGCCACATAAGGAGGTATTAGGACAGGCGACCAAAAGCTTGGTCAAAGAGGTAGGTTTTAAGGAGCGTCTTAAAGGAGGAGAGAGAGGCGGAGAGGTTTAGGGAGGGAATTCCAGAGCTTAGGGCCCAGGCAGCTGAAGGCACGGCCGCCAATGGTGGAGCGATGGAAATCGGGGATGCGCAAGAGGCCAGAATTGGAGGAATGTAGAGTTTTCAGAGGTTTGTAGGGCTGGAGGAGGATACAGAGATAGGGAGGGGGTGAGACAGTAAGACGAGGGGGCACAGGTACAAGCAAGCGAAAAACAAATTTTGGACTAATGTCTGGAGGGGTGGAGGCAAAAGTCCCAGAGTCATTTAAGAAGCAGTTAGATGCTGTGTTGGGAGATGGATGAGTCAGGATGTATGAATGACCTTCCTCATCTCTATCTATCTCGTGTAAGGAATCTTACAACACCAGGTTATAGTCCAACAGTTTTATTTGAAAATCACAAGCTTTCGGAGCTTACCTCCTTCGTCAGGTGAGTCACCTGACGAAGGAGGTAAGCTCCAAAAGCTTGTGATTTTCAAATAAAACTGTTGGACTATAACCTGGTGTTGTAAGATTCCTTACATTTGTCCACCCCAGTCCATCATCGGCATCTCCACATCATCTCTATCTATCTCATGACCTTATAGTGCACGTGTATTCAGTGAGAGTTATGTAAGAGTCAGGGTTTTGCGTATTCCGGTCTCACGGAGGGAGACATGGCACTTCGGGGAGCTCAAACAACCCCCTGTACTCACAATGAGGCTAGGGAAATCCACAAGGTACAATGGGATGCTGTTGGGGGTTCGAGGTTCCAGATAATGTAACTCAAATAACAACTTAGAGAACAAATCACAATGATCTCCACGTTCAGCGACAGTGCCGAATGCCAGAGTGAGTCTCAGCGGGGCCTCTCACTTTTCCTGGTGCGCCCATTACATCTATTATTAATACACAATGCTATTTTGAAGGTCTGATTGATGGAAGCATTAATGCAGTTGTCTCATGAATATTCTAGTGGGTGTTTTAAAGTGCTCACTTTCATATTCTCTGAGAAAAAGAGTGCAGTGTTGTTCATGGCAGGGTGCAGACAGAGCAGTCTGGCTGGACTTCACTATTCCAATGCTCTCCTGGCCGGCCTCCCATCTCCCACCCTCCATAAACTTGAGCTCATCCAAAACTCTGCTGCCCCGTATCCTAACTCGCACCAAGTCCCGTTCACCCATCACCCCACTGTGCTCGCTGATCGACATTGGCTCCCGGTCCGGGAACGCCTCGATTTTAAAATTCACAACCTTGTTTTCAAATCCCTCCATGGCCCCTCCCTATCTCTGTAACCTCCTCCAGCCCTACAACCCTCCGGGATCTCTGCGCTCCTCCAATTCTGGACTCTGGAGCATCCCCAATTTCCTTCGCTCCAGTTGGTGGCCGTGCCTTCAACAGGCTGGGTCCTAAGCTCTGGAATTCGCTCCCTAAACCTCTCTGCCTCTCTCTCTCTCCTCCTTTAATTTACTCCTTAAAACCTAGTCTGTGCGGGCGTTAGCTCCTGCTGTTCGTGGGTTTGTCAACTCTGGTTGGTGGTTTCATTCCACGATCTCCCAACCGCCCCACACCCAAGCACCCGCCATTGGTTAACCGATGGATCCATCTCCGCGGTGCCCCAATATCCCACGCCCAATTGAAAAGCAAGCAAATTCTTCGTTGCCCGACTGGGTGATTCCTGACCGTCAATCAAAACGCCTTTTTTCTCCATCTGCAATATTTTTCTCCAGGGTTGTGTCCCGGAGATTAACCTTTAATTCCTGATGACTCCAGAATAATCCAAGAGGGCTGACAACCCTAGCTGTTCATTCACACCTAAAGGACCTAAAGATCTCTGCGCTCCTCCAATTCTGGCCTCTTACACAGCCTCAATTTTCATTGCCCCACCATTGGCGGCCGTGCCTTCAGCTGCCTAGGCCTCAAGCTCTGGAATTCCATCCTTAAACCTCTCTGCCTCTCTACCTCTCTCTCCTCCTTTAAGTTGCTCCTTAAAACCTACCACTTTGACCAAGCTTTTGGCCACCTGTCCTAATATCTCCTTGTGTGGCTCGGTATCAAGTTTTGTCTGATAATCACCCCTGTGAAGCACCTTGAGCATGTGGGAGTTTGTGGAGACCAGCGAGATCCCGAGCAACCACATCTGCAGTGAGTGTCTGCAACTCGAGGGACTTCAGAGTTGTTGAGCTGGAGTCCGAGCTGCAGACAATGCGATGCATCAGGGAGGTGGGAGAGTTATCTGCTCACTTTGATCCAGGAGTCAGTCACGGCCCTTAGATTAGGTAGTATTTTAGAGTCAGTCAAGGGTCAGGGACAGAAGTGTGTGACTGCGAGTCAGGCAGGTATGAAGACCCAGGATGCAGTGGTGAAGGAGCCTCAGCCTTTGACCTTGTCCAACAGGTACTTGCTAGGAGACTGCTGGGAGAATGGGCAAACTGACCGCTGCACCTTGGTACAGGAGGCCATTCAAGTGGGGGGAGTAAAAAGGAATGTGGTGGTGGTAGGGGACAGTATAGTCAGGGGGATAGTTACTGTTCTCTGCAGTCGCGACCGAGAGTCCCAAAGGCTGTGTTGCTTGCCTGGTGCCAGGGTTAAGGACATCTCCTCGCGGCTGGAGAAGAACTTGAAGTAGGAGGGGAAGGATCCAGATGTCATGGTCCACGTAGGAACCAACGACATAGGTAGAAAAAGGAATGAGATTCTGCTGAGGGAGTTTGAGGAGCTAGGGTCTAAATTAATAAGCACAAGGTCAAACAGATCAGAGAGTTAAATGCTTGGCTCAAAGAGTGGTGTGGGAGACAGGGGTTTTGACTCATGAGGCACCAGCACCAATACTGGGGAAAGAGGGAGCTGTTCCGATGGGACAGGCTCCACATAAACCGGGCTGGGACCAGTGTCCTGGCGAATCGAAAAACTAGGGCTATAGATAGGGCTATAAACTAAAAAGGGGCGGGAGGGGAGGTAGGGAGGGAGGGGTCAGGTGAGGGGAAATTTAGAAATCTAAAGAGAAAAGTCAAGGCAACAGAGCAGTGTAGCGATTTGGGTAAAGATAAGCAGAGTGTGACAGGAAGGGGCAAAGAGTTTAACGGTAATGGTGCATCAGCAAATAAGGTTAAAGCAGGGAAAAATGGTAAATAGTTAAAGGCGCTTTATCTGAATGCACAAAGTATTTGTAACAAGATGGACGAATTAGTGGCACAGATAGAGATAAATGGGTTTGATCCAGTAGCCATTATAGAGACATGGTTGCAAGGTGACCAAGGTTGGGAACTAAATAATCCAGGGTACTTGACATTTCAAAAAGATGGGCAGAATGGAAAAGGAGTGGGGGGGGTAGTCCTGATAATGAAGGATGACATTAGGACAGTGGTGAGAAAGGATCTTGGTTCGGAAGATCAGGAATTAGAGTCAGTCTGGTTAGGGATAAGAAATAATAAGGGGCAGAAAACACTGGTGGGAGCAGTTCATAGGCCCCCTAACAGTAGCTATACTGTTGGACAGAGTATTAATCAAGAAATAATAGGAGCTTGTTACAAAGATAATGCAATAATCCTGGGGGACTTTAATCTTCATATAGACTGGACAAATCAAATTTGCAAAGGCAGTTTGGAGGACGAGTTCATGGAATGCTTTCGAGACAGTTTCCTAGAACAATGCGTCGTGGAACCAACCAGGGAACAGGCTATTTTAGATCTTGTCTTGAGGTAGTGAGACAGGGTTAATTTGTAATTTCATAGTAAAGGATCCTCTGGGGAAGAGTGATCATAATAGAATTTCATAATCAGGATAGAATTTCACATTGCGTTTGAGAGTCCATCTTAAGTCCGAAACTAGAGTCTTAAATTTAAATAAAGCCAATTACATAGGTATGAGGGGCGAGTTGGCGAAGGTAGATTGGGAAATTAAATTAAAAGATATGACAGTAGATAAGCAATGGCAAACATTTAAAGAAATATTTCAAAATTGTCAACGAGCATACATTCCATTGAGAAATAAAAAGTCCACGGGAAAAGTGATCCATCCGTGGCTAACTAAAGAAGTTAAGGATAGTATTAGATTAAAAGAAAAGGCCCATAAAGTTGCCAAGAAGAGTAATAAGTCTAAAGATTGGGAGAGTTTTAGAAACCAGTAAAGGATGTCTAAAAAATTGATAAAAAGGGAGAAATTAGAATGAGAGCAAACGAGCAAGAAATATAAAAACAGATTGTAAGAGCTTCTACCAGTATGTTAAAAGGAAGAGAGTAGTGAAAGTAAACGTGGGTCCCTTAGAGGCTGAGACAGGAGAAATTATATTGGGGAATAAGGAAATGGCAGAGACGTTAAACAAATATTTTGAATCTGTCTTCACAGCAGAAGACACAAAAAACAAACCGGAAATAGTGGGGAACCAAGGGTCCAATGAGAGTGAGGAACTTAAAGTAATTAATATTTGTAAAGAAAAAGTACTGGAGAAATTAATAGGATTAAAAGCCGACAAATCCCCTGGATCTGATGGGCTACATCCTAGGGTTCTAAAAGAGGAGGCTGCAGAGATAGTGGATGCATTAGTCGTGATCTTCCAAAATTCCCTGGATTCTAGAATGGTCCTTGCGGATTGGAAGGTAGCAAATGTAACCCCGCTATTCAAGAAAGGAGAGAGAGAGAAAACAGGGAACTACAGCCAGTTAGCCTGACATCAGTCTTCGGGAAAATGCAGGAATCCATTATTAAGGAAGTGGTGACAGGGCACTTAGAAAATCATAATATGATTAGGCAGAGTCAACATGGTTTTATGAAAGGGAAATCGTGTTTGACAAATCTATTAGAGTTTTTGAGGATGTAACTAGAAGGGTAGATAAAGAGGAACCAGTGGATGCAGTATATTTGGATTTTCAAAAGGCATTCAATAAGGTGCCACATAAAAGGAAGTTACACAAGGTAAGGGCTCATGGGGTGGGGGTAATATTTTCGCATGGACAGAGGATTGGTTAACGGACAGAAAACAGAGCGTAAGAATAAACGGGCAATTTTCAGGTTGGGGTGCCGCAAGGATCAGTGCTTGGGCCTCAGCTATTTACAATCTATATTAATGACTTAGATGAAGGGACCGAATGTAATGTATCCAAGTTTGCTGATGATGCAAAGCTAGGTGGGAAAGTAAGCTGTGAGGAGGATGCAAAGTGTCTGCAAAGGGATATAGACAGGTTAAGTGAGTGGGCAAGAAGGTGGCAGATGGAGTATAATGTGGGGAAATGTGAGGTTATTCACTTTGGTTGGAAGAATAGAAAACCAGAATATTTTTTAAATGGTGAGAAACTGTTAAATGTTGGAGTTCAGAGGGATTTGGGTGTCCTTGTACACGAAACACAGAAAGTTAACATTCAGGTACAGCAAGCAATTAGGAAGGCAAATGGTATGTTGGCCTTTATTATAAGGGGGTTGGAGTACAAGAGTAAGGAAGTCTTACTACAATTGTATGGGGCTTTGGTGAGACCACACCTGGAGTACTGCGTACAGTTTTGGTCTCCTTACCTAAGGGAGGATATACTTACCTTAGAGGCGGTGCAATGAAGGTTCACTAGATTAATTCTTAGGATGAGAGGGCTGTCCTATGAGAAGAGATTGAGTAGAATGGGCCTATACTCTCTGTAGTTTAGAAGAATGAGAGGTGATCTCATTGAAACATATAAGATTCTAAGAGGGCTTGACAGGGTTAATGCTGAGAGGATGTTTCCCCTGGCTGGAGAGTCTAGAACTAGAGGTCATAGCCTCTGGATAAGGGGTCAGACATTTAGGACTGGGATGAGGGGGAATTTCTTCACTCAGAGGGTTGTGAATCTTTCGAATTCTCTACCCCAAAGGGCTGTGGATGCTCAGTCATTGAGTATATTCAAGGCTGAGATCAATAGATTTTTGGACTCTAAGGGAATCAAGGGATATGGGGATCGGGCAGGAAAGTGGAGTTGAGGTCGAAGATCAGCCATGATCTGATTGAATGGCGGAGCAGGCTCGAGGGGCCGTATGGCCTACTCCTGCTCCTACTTCTTATGTTTTATGATGTTAAAGGTGTTATATAAATGCAAGTTGTTGTTGTGGGTCAGCTCAGGAGACACATCAGAATTCTTCTTCTAATCTGATCCCCTTCTGGGTTTCACCTTCTCCAATTAATTATAGTTCTGTATAAATATATTCCCAGAATGCCTTCTCCCAATCAGGGTACAGGACTGTGTGATGTTCAAGCTGTTTTTCCAAGTCCCATAGCTGCTGCTATGGGACTTGGAATTTTGCATTTTATAAATTGGGACATAAGGGTGAAATAGGTCTTCAGCGAATCAGGGAGCTCAATTTAGGAACATAGGAATGGCTAGATGAAAAAAGACCAAGATCCCTCTAGTTCACCTTCTACGATCCTGGCAGTCACATGATACAATGATAATGGAATTGTTGACTAATCATAACAATCAAACTCCATCAATTAATCTCCAACAGACCCAGACATGAGGTGAGGAAAACCCCCAATGGTGGAGAGCTTTGGGAACCATAGATCCAAAGTCACCTGTTCCTCCCAAGCCTGTTACACTCACCACAGGTCATGTCTCAAATTACTCATATACTGTCTCCCAAAATGTTAGTTTCTAAAAGAAATCTACCCAATTTGCATTTGAATGAATCAACACTTTTTGCTTCCACTGTCTCCCTGGGGAGCCTGTTCTACAGATTGACCACTCACTCACTGAAATATTGTTTCCACAGATCAGTTTTGAATTTACCTCCCTTCAAGTGCAGGCCGTGCCCTCTGGTTCTACTGTTCTGGACAAGGTGAAATAGTTTGTCATGGTCTATATTATCTGTGTAATAAATTGGATATCCCGGTGGTGAAGGATAGAATACTGGAGCCTGGTCTTCAGTTGCTTCCAAGCCTTTATTCACAGAGCTCCACATTACTCACACCACACCCTAGATCAGCTCTCTTATAAATAGATACAAGAGAGAGCCCAATTGATACGCACCACCTGAATATAATTAACACTAATTGACATAAATCACATGGATACAATCAACAATCTGGTCCCTTGAGAATCCGAAAAACAGCAATCATATCACCTCTCAACCTTTTCTTTTCCATTTAAAATGTCAAAGAACTATTGTAAATTTAAAACTGAAATCACTTCTGGAAAGCCTTACTTTGCATGGAATAGATATTACAAATCATATCACCTCTCAACCTTCTCTCTTCCAGAGAGAACATGCCCGCTATACATAATCGCTCCTCATAATCCAATCCCTCCATCCCCTCAATCATTCTGGTTGCTCTCTTCTCGATCCTTGCAATAGCTGCAATTTCCTCCTTGTACTGTGGCGACCAGAACTGTAGACAGTATTCTAAGTGGCAGGATTACCTCTCTATTTCAACTCGATATTGATCTTTTAATACATCCCAACATCTGATTTGCTTTACTCACTTTCACCGAGCATTGTTGTGATAGTTTTCAATTTATTGTCCATCAGGACCCCCACATCGCTCTCATTTTCCATGCACATTATTTTCTTTCCATTCAAGTAATGCTCCCTTTCTGAAGCACTTTGCGTTTCTCTATATTGAATTTCATCTGCCACTTGTCTGCCCAATTCCCAAGTATATTCAAATCCTCCTGTAGCTTATCCTGTTCAGCTTTGGAGTCTACAACTTTCATTAGCTTTGTATCGACTGCAGATTTAGCCTCTGTGCTTGTGACTCCCAGCTCCAGGTCATTTATAAAAATATGCAACAGAAGAGGTCCCGAAACAGACGCCTGTGGGACCCCACTGGTAACAATCTCCCCAGGCTGGTGACAATCCCTGTACCACCACTCTCTGGATTCTCTCAGTCAACCAATTACGTATCCATTGTAAATTATTTCCACTGATTCCCACTTCCTTTATTTTCAGTACCAGCCGTTGCAGAGGAACTGTTTCAAAGGCCTTACTGAAATCCAAGTACACCACATGCACTGCCATATCCCTGTCAAGCTCCTTTGTCACACCCTCAAAGAAATCAGTAAATTAGATTGGCAAGATCGCCCCTTCATGAGCCCATATTTGACTATCTTTTATGATTTTATTTCTATCCAGATGCTCCATGATTTTATTTTTAATCAGGGTTTCCATAATTTATCCATAATGGATTTCAGACTCACTGGTCTGTAGTTTCCTGGGTCACTTTTGCTACCATTTTTTAAAAATAGGAGCAACATCTGTCTTTCTCCAGTCCCCAGGCACCTCTCCAGTTTTCAGTGAATTGTGGAAGGTTTGTGCCAGAGTTCCTGCAGTTTCCTTCCTTATTTCCTTCAGAATCCTCGGATGCATCTTACCCGGCCCCTGAGATTTATTCACCTAAAGTTTTCACGGCTGTTTGGTAACCATGCTGGTCGTAATGTGAATCATGTCACAACTTACCTGGTCAACACCCTCTGGCTCCCCTTCCAGATCCAATAATTTACCTGCCTCCTCCTGGGTAAAAATCGAGCAGAAAAATCTTATTTTGCCCTTTTGCAGCCTGCGTAGTTTACATCCTGACAGATTTTGTTTCACTGAAGTCAATTGGGTGGGTGTAAAATGGGCCCTGATTCGCCATCACCATCTGCACTACTGACAAAGATCAATTTCAGCCCCACAAAGTACAAGAGTGAAGAACTGCATAAAATTACATGGAATGTACAGCACAGAAGCAGGCCATTCGGCCCAACGGGTCTATCCCGGTGTTTACGCTCCACATAAGACTCCTCCCTCCCTACAATAAGAGAAAACTGCAGTGTGACGTCACAGGTGAGGCAGGTAAGTGATTGGTAGTGACTGTGGGCTAAGTTTTAAGTTAACATATAGCATATAACTAAATTTTAAATACTAAACTTAATTTAATTAATCTAATTAAACGAGGTAAATAATTTGATTAACACTAAATTGATTAATTAAATAAATAAAATAATGGGAGAACAGGAGACGTGTTGCAGCTGCAATATGTGGGAGCTTGTGGACAGTTTTGTCCAGGGCGACTACATCTGCAGTAAGTGTCTGCAGCTCGAGGAATTTCGGCTCCGAGCTGAGGAGCTGGAGTCCGAGCGGCAGACATTGCGAGGCATCAGGGAAGGAGAAAGTTACCTGGACACTTTGATCCAGGAGGCAGTCACGCCCCTTAGACTAAATACTATCGAATTGACACGTGGTCAGGGACAGGAGGGTGTGACTGTGAGTGAGGCAGGTACAGGGGGTACAGGAGGTAGCACTGCAGGAGCCTCAGTCCCTGCACTTGTCCAATAGATTTGAGGTTCTTGCAGCCCTTGTGGACAAGTGCGGGGACTGCAGGGAGTACCAGCAAACTGACCACAGCACAGTGGTACAGGAAGCCGTTTAAGTGGGGGGAGTGAAAAGGAATGTGGTTGTAGTAGACGACAGTATAGTTAGAGGAATAGATACTGTTCTCTGCAGCCAAGAGCGAGAGTCCCGAAGGCTGTGTTGCCTACCCGGTGCCAGGGTTAAGGACATCTCCTCAGGGCTGGAGAGAAACTTGGGAGTGGGAGGGGGAGGATCCAGTTGTCGTGGTCCACGTAGGTACCAACGATATAGGTAGGACTAAGAAAGAGGTTCTGCTGAGGGAGTTTGAGCAGCTAGGGACTAAATTAAAAAGCAGAACCACAAAGGTAATAATCTCTGGATTATTACCTGAGCCACGAGCAAATTGGCACAGGGTCAATCAGATCAGTGAGATGAATGCGTGGCTCAAAGATTGGTGTGGGAGAAGTGGGTTTCGATTCATGGGGCACTGGCACCAGTACTGGGGAAAGAGAGAGCTGTTCCGTTGGGACGGGCTTCACCTGAACCATGCTGGGACCTGAGTCCTAGCGAATCGAATAACTAGGGAGGTAGATAGGGCTTTGAGCTAAATAAGTGGGGGGAAGGTCCCGGTGGAGAGAAATCTAGAATGCTAAAGAGAAAAGACAAGGAAGCAGAGCAGGAAAGTGATTGGGGTAAGGATAACCAGATTGTGTCAGGAAGGGACAGAGCGTACAAACAAAAGAGTGCACTAACAAATAGGGTCCGGGTAAGAAAAAATGGTAATAAGACAAATCTAAAGGCACTGTATCTGAATGCACGAAGCATTCGTAATAAGGTAGATGAATTAACAGCGCAAATAGATGTAAACGGATATGATATATTAGCAATTACAGAGACGTGGCTGCAGGGTGACCAAGGCTGGGAGCTGAATATCCAAGGGTATTCGATATTTGGGAAGGACAGGCAAAAAGGAAAAGGAGGTGGGGTGGTGTTGTTCGTAAAGGATGAAATCAGAGCAACAGTGAGAAAAGATAGTCACTCAGAAAATCAAGATGTCGAATCAGTCTGGGTGGAGTTAAGAAACACCAATGGGCAGAAAACACTGGTGGGAGTTGTCTATAGGACTACAAACAGTAGTGGTAATGTAGGGGATGGGATCAAACAGGAAATTAGAGATGCATATAACAAGGGCACTACAGTAATCATGGGTGACTTTAATCTGCATATAGACTGGCCAAACAAAATTAGCAATAATACTGTGGAGGATGAATTCCTGGAGTGTGTACGAGATGGTTTTTTAGACCAGTACGTTGAGGAGCCAACCAGGGAACGGGCTATCCTAGATTGGGTATTGTGCAATGAGAAGGGGTTAATTAATAATCTTGTTGTGCGGGGTCCTTTAGGGAAGAGTGACCATAACATGACAGAATTCTTCAATTAAATGGAAAGTGAAGTAGTCCAATCCGAAACTAGGGTCCGAAATCTAAACAAAGGAAACTACGAAGGTATGAGGAGTGAGTTGGCTATGATAGATTGGGAAGCTTCATTACAAGGCATGACGGTGGATAGGCAATGGCTAACATTTAAGGAACAAATGCATGAATTGCAACAATTATACATTCCTTTCTGGCGCAAAAACACAAAAGGAAAAGCAGCCCAACCATGGCTAATAAAAGAAATTAAGGATAGTATTAGATCCAAAGAGGAGTCATATAAAGTTGCCAGAAAAAGTAGTAAGCCTGAGGATTGGGAACAGTTTAGAATTCAGCAAAAAGGACCAAGAGATTGATTAAGAGGGGAAAAATAGAGGATGAGATTAAACTTGCAAGGAACATAAAAGTGGACTGTAAAAGCTTCTGCAAGTATATAAAAAGGAAAAGATTAGTGAAGACAAATGTAGCTCCCTTACAGTCAGAAACGGGAGAATTTATAATGGGGACAGGGAAATGGCAGAGCAATTAAACAAATACTTTGGTTCTGTCTTCATGGAAGAGGACACAAATAACTTCCCAGAAATGCTCAGGAACCAAGGGACTAGTGAGAAGGAGGAATTAAAGGAAATTAGTATTAGTAAAACAAAAGTGCTGGAGAAATTAATGGGACTGAAAGTCGATAAATCCCCAGGGCCTGATAATCTCTATCCCAGAGTACTAAAAGAGGTAGCCATGGAAATAATGGACGCATTAGTTGTCATCTTCCAAAATTCTATAGATTATGGAACAGTTCCTGCAGATTGAAGGGTGGCAAATGTAACCCCATTATTTAAAAAAGGAGGGAGAGAAAAGAAGGAACTACAGACCGGTTAGCCTAATATCAGTAGTAGGGAAAATGCTAGAGACTATTGTAAAGGATGTGATAACAGGACACTTAGAAAATATCAACAGGATTAGACAAAGTCAACATGGATTTATGAAAGGGAAATCATGTTTGACAAACCTACTGGAGTTTTTTGAGGATATAACTGGTAGAATAGATAAGGGAGAACCAGTGGATGTGGTGTATTTGGATTTTCAGAAGGCCTTTGATAAAGTCCCACACAAGAGGTTAGTGTGCACAATTAAAGCACATGGGATTGGGGGGAATATACTGGCATGGATTGAAAATTGGTTAACAGACAGGAAACAGAGAGTAGGAATAAATGGGTCTTTTTCAGGGTGGCAGGCGGTGACTAGTGGGGTACCGCAGGGATCAGTGCTTGGGCCCCAGCTATTCACAATATATATCAATGATTTGGATGAGGGAACCAAACATAATATTTCCAAGTTTGCTGACGATACAAAACTAGGTGGAATCGTGAGTTGTGAGGAGGATGCAAAGAGGCTTCAAGGCGATTTAGGCAAGTTGAGTGAGTGGGCAAATACATGGCAGATGCAGTATAATGTGGATAAATGTGAAATTATCTGCTTCGGAAGGAAAAACAGAAAGGCAGAGTATTATTTAAATGGTGATAGATTGGGGAATGTTGATGTCCAAAGGGACCTGGGGGTCCTTGTACACGAGTTGCTGAAAGCAAACAAGCAGGTGCAGCGAGCAGTTAGGAAGGCAAATGGCCTTCATTGAGAGAGGATTTGAGTATAGGAGCAAGGATGTCTTCCTGCAGTTATACAGGGCCTTGATGAGACCACACCTGGAGTACTGTGTGCAGTTTTGGTCTCCTTACCTAAGAAAGGATATACTTGTCGTAGAGGGAGTGCAGCAAAGGTTCACCAGACTGATCCCTGGGATGGCAGGACTGTTGTATGAGGAGAGATTGGGTCGACTAGGCCTGTATTCACTCGAGTTTAGAAGAATGAGAGGGGATCTCATTGAAACATATAAAATTCTGACAGGGCTAGACAGACTGGATGCAGGGAGGATGTTTCCCCTGGCTGGGGGGGTCCAGATCGAGGGGTCACAGTCTCAGGATACGGGATAGGACATTTCGGACTGAGATGAGGAGAAATTTCTTCACTCAGAGGGTGGTGAACCTGTGGAATTCTCTACCACAAAAGGCTGTGGAGGCCAAGTCACTGAATATATTTAAGAAGGAGCTAGATAGATTTCTAGACACAAAAGGCATCAAGGGGTATGGGGAGAGAGTGGGAATATGGTATTGAGATAGAGGATCAGCCATGATTATATTGAATGGCGGAGCAGGCTCGAAGGGCTGAATGGCCTACTCCTGCTCCTATTTTCTATGTTTCTACTTCATCTCACCCTATCAGCATATCCTTCTATTCCTTTCTCCCTCATGTGTTTATCTAACTTCCCCTTAAATGCATCTATGTTATTCGCCTCAACTACTCCTTGTGGGAGCGAGTTCCACATTCTAACCACTCTCTGAGTAAAGACGTTTCTCCTGAATTCCCAATTGGATTTATTAGTAACTATCTTATATTCATGGCCCCTAGTTTTGGATTCCCCCACATCTCACACACAGAAGTAATGACACATTTGTACAAGGTAATGGTTCGGCCACAGTTGGAGCACTGAGTGCAGTTTTGGGCACCTCATTATAGAAAGAACATTGAAGCCATAGAGAGCGTACAGTGTAGATCCTCCAGGATGTTGCCAGGGATGGGAAACTATAGTTATGAGGAAAGGCTTGGTATACTGGGACTGATTCCACTGGAGCAGAGACGGTTAAGAGGAGGTTAAATAAAGGTTTTTTAAAATTCTGATGGGTTTTGATGAAGTGAACAGGGAAAGACATTTCCTGTGGTTGAGGAGTCAGTGACAAAGGGTCACCAATTTGAAGTTATTACTGAGAGAGGAGGCCAATTACAAGAACTGTCTTTGAAGAGAGGGTTATTGGAGAATGTAATATAAAGGGCTAGAGTATAAAGGGGAGAAAGTTTTGCTACATCTGTATAAAACCCTGGTTAGACCACATCTGGAGTACTGTGTACAGTTCTGGGCACCGCACCTTAGAAAGGAAATACTGGCCTTGGAAGGAGCGCAGTGCAGATCGACCAGAATGTGACCAGGACTCCAAGGGTTAGATTATGAGGGGAGATTACATAAACAAGGCTTGTATTCACTGGAATATAGAAAAGTGATTTGATTGAGGTTTTCAGGATTTTGAAAGGAATTGATGGGGTAGATAGAACATGATTCCGTTTTTCACATAATCCCACTTCATCAGGCATAGTGGAGAGAATGAACCGAACATTAAAAACAATGCTAAAGAAGTTGACTGAGGAATCCCGCAAAACCTGGGATCAATTGCTGCTTTTGGCATTAATGGCTATAAGATCTACTGAGTCACATACCACCAAGGTTTCACCCCATGAGTTAATGACAGGAAGGGTGATGAGAACCCCATAACATGTGATGTATCAGGATATGTCTGAGCCACAGTATCAGGCCTTGACTCAAGAGTGGAACATTAACCGATTACGTGACCAGCTGCAACAGACAATGGTCTTTGCTGCCGTTAATATTGGACAAACTAAAAAGGCCAACAAAATGTATTTTGACACCAAAAGTCAAAGCAGTAGAATAGATGTTGTTCAGTCAATATCTGCACACTGTTTACTGAAATGTTCAGATTTTATTGCCTTACTCATTTAATTATTCGTACTGATTTGCTGGGTAAATCTTGGCTCTCTGGTAAGCTGTGTTCTGTTTGATTATCTGAAGAGTGATTGATGTCTGAGACACCGAGGAGTTTAATAAAGACACAGCAAAGAGAGATCTCCGACAATAAAGCTGGTAGTAATCAGAGGAGGCCACGAACACTGCTGCTGGACGAGGCGTCCGGTTCCAACAGGAAGGTCCCGCCCTCGTATCCCACCCAGATGATGGGCTTTGTGTCTACCCTGGGGGTCAGGACTGTTGAGCCCGTTCCTATTGCCATCCCAACCCTCCCCCCCACCCTGACATCCTCACGTACGTATTTCCAGCTAACATAAAAACAGGAGGAGGCCATTCAGCCCCTCGAGCCTGTTCCGCCATTCAATTAGATCATGGCTGACCTGTATCTTCACTCCATTTATTCCATGTCCCTTGATACCCTTACCCAACAAAAATCTATTGACTTCAGTCTTGAAAGCTCCAATTGACCCCCAGTCTCAACAGCCTTTTGGGGATAAAAATAGAAAATGCTGGAGAAGCTCAGCAGGTGAGGCAGAATCTGTGGAGAAAGAAACAGAGTTAATGTTTCAGGTCAAAAACCTTTCATCAGAACTGGAAGATGTTAAAGATTTAACAATTTTTGAGCAAGTACGGAGTCAGGGAAAGTGGGAGAGGGAGGGGAGGAAAGAACAAAAGGGAAGGTCTGTGATAGGGTGGAGGGCAGGAGTGATTAAATGACAAAAGGGATGATGGTGCGAGGCAAGGAGGGTGGTAATGGGACAGGTTAAGAAACAAAAGATTGATCAGGAGTAGCTGTACATGGCGGCAGCAGAACCATTACCAGCTCCTGCTGTCCGAAAAAATGGGAGCAATGGTTATGATCTGAAATTATTGAAATCAATGTTGAGTCTGGAGGGTTGTAAAGTGCCCAAACGAAAGATGAGGTGCTGTTCCTCGAGGTTACGTTGAGCTTCATTGGAACAGTGTAAGGGGCCGGGGACAGAGAGGGCAGAGTAGGAATGGGAAGGGGAATTAAAATGGCAAGCGACCGGCAGGTCAGGGTCACGCTTGCGGACAGAGCGGAGGTGTTCAGCAAAGCGATCACTCAATCTGCTTTTGGGCTCCCCAATGTCGAGGGAGATCTCTCTTTGCTGTGGCTGTTATTAATGTCCCCAAATGCTCCCATTTTTTTTTGTTGGCCTGCAGTTGCTGGTTATGGCTCTGCTGCCGCCATTTACAGCTCCTCTAGACCCATCTTTTGTTTCTTAACCTGTCCCATTCCCACCCTCCTCACCTTGCACCATCACCCCTTTTGTCATTTAATCACTCCTGCCCTCCACCCTATCACAGACCTTCCCTTTTGTTCTTTCCTCCCCTCCTTCTCCCACTTTCCCTGGCTCCATACTTGCTCAAAAATTGTTAAATCTTTAACATCTTCCAGTTCTGATGAAAGGTCTTCAACCTGAAACATTGACTCCGTTTCTTTCTCCACAGATGCTGCCTGACTTGCTGAGTATATCCAGCATTTTCTGTTCTTATTTCACATTTCCAGCGTCCGCAGTATTTTGCTTTTGAGCTTTTCGGGGGAGTGAGTTCCAGATTTCCACTCCCCTTTGTGTGAAGAAGTGCTTCCTGACATCACCCCTGAACGGCCGAGCTCTAATTTTAAGATTATGCCCCCTTGTTCTTGACTCTCCCACCAGAGGAAATAGTTTCTCTCTATCTACCCTATCAAATAATTTTAACATTTAAACCCTCAAATAGATTACCCTTTAATCTTCTAAACTCAAGGGAATGCAAGTCAAGTTTATGCAACCTGCCCTCATAATTTAACCCTTTTCGCCCTGGTATCATTCTGGTGAATCTGGGCTGCACCCTCTCCAAGGCCAATATATCCTTCCTGAGGTGCGGTGCCCAGAACTGAACCCAGTATCTCCAGATGGGGTCTAACCAGAGCTCTGTACAGCTGAAGCATCACTGCCTCCCCTTTGTATTCCAGACCTTGAGATAAAGGCCAACATTCCATTAGCCTTTATGATTGATTTTTGTATCTGTCTACTGGCTTTTATTGATTTGTGTACTTGGACTCCCAAATGTTTGCTCCTCTACAGTCCCTAGTTTCTCACTATTTAGAAAATGCTCCAGTTTATTTTTCTTAGGTCCAAAGTGGATGACCTCATATTGAATTCCATTTGCCACAGTTTTACCCACTCTTTAATCTATATCCCTTTGCAACTTCCTGCTCCTGTCTGTCCTACTTACTGTCCTTCCTAATTTAGCATCATCTGCAAACTTGGATATTCAACTCTCTATTCCTTCATCCAAGTCATTAATAAAGTTGAGGCCCCAGAGCAGATCCCTGGGGAAGACCACTTGTCACATCCCGTCAATCTGAGTACGAACCCTATTTCCCCATTCTCTATCTGCTATCTCCCAACCAATTTCCAACCCAAGTCATGAGAGTACCTCCAATTCCGTGCGCTCCTTATTGTCATATGTGGTATGTGGTCCGTCTTACTGAAGATCCAGCTTCTCTCCTTGTAATGACTTTACTGCGACCAAAGCAACAGTTAGGAACACAAACCTTACCTTGGTCCGAAGCCAGCTCCTAAACTTTCTACATATGCCTGAGCAGCCTGTTTTTGGACCAGGGCCTGTTCTACTCTAGGACACCGGACACCAGACACCCAGGACATTCCCTGGAATTCAGGGACGATTGGAAGCCTTGCTCTTACTGAATGAAGACACACTGCTTTCCTTTCAATAGGATGTGGATAAGAAGTGTCACCAGGTGACGGGAATCCGGTATGGGACTGTCTGACTCGCCCAGGGCTCCCGGCCTGTAACTCGCCAAATGGGATGTTTGTCAAATTATTCCCTGCAGAAATCCCCCACTGGGGATGGCGAATCGCTTGCCGTGTCTGTTGTAAATGTATTCAGGAACTCGCTCACTCGTAACAAATTCTAATTTGACACATTTCTCAGACGGAACAAATTCTTCATGCAATTAAACATAAATTAAAACTAGCACCATTTAATTTAGTTAAAAAAATAATTCAAGTATATTTGTTACCCAGCCTGAAAAGAATTCAATTACAACTAATTGTACAAATTTTAAGTGAAGTCTGAGCAGGAACACCATAGTTGCACCAGACTGGATCTACACGCACATATCAACACCACATACATACACATATCAACATCACACACACGCACATATCAACACCACATACATACACATATCAACATCACACACACGCACATATCAAAACCACATACATACACATATCAACACCACATACATACACATATCAACACCACACACACACACATATCAACATCACACACACGCACATATCAACACCACACACACGCACATATCAACACCACACACACGCACATATCAACATCACACACACGCACATATCAACACCACATACATACACATATCAACATCACACACACGCACATATCAACACCACATACATACACATATCAACATCACACACACGCACATATCAACATCACACACATCTATCAACATCACACACACATATCAACACCACACACACACACATATCAACACCACACACACGCACATATCAACACCACACACACACACATATCAACACCACACACACATATCAACACCACACACACGCACATATCAACACCACACACACACACATATCAACACCACACACACACACATATCAACACCACACACACACACATATCAACACCACACACACACACATATCAACACCACACACACGCACATATCAACACCACACACACACACATATCAACACCACACACACGCACATATCAACACCACACACACACACACATATCAACACCACACACACACACATATCAACACCACACACACACACATATCAACACCACACACACACACATATCAACACCACACACACGCACATATCAACACCACACACACACACATATCAACACCACACACACGCACATATCAACACCACACACACACACATATCAACACCACACACACGCACATATCAACACCACACACACACACATATCAACACCACACACATACACATATCAACACCACACACACGCACATATCAACACCACACACACGCACATATCAACACCACACACACGCACATATCAACATCACATACACATATCAACACCACACATATCAACATCACACACACGCACATATCAACATCACACACATCTATCAACATCACATACACATATCAACACCACACACACGCACATATCAACACCACACACACACACATATCAACATCACATACACACACATATCAACACCACATACACATATCAACACCACATACACGCACATATCAACACCACACACACGCACATATCAACACCACACACACACACATATCAACATCACACACACACACATATCAACACCACATACACATATCAACACCACATACACGCACATATCAACACCACACACACACACATATCAACATCACACACACGCACACATATCAACATCACACACACGCACACATATCAACATCACACACACATATCAACATCACACACACGCACATATCAACACCACATACATACACATATCAACATCACACACACGCACATATCAACATCACACACACGCACATATCAACACCACATACATACACATATCAACATCACACACACGCACATATCAACATCACACACATACACATATCAACATCACACACACATATCAACACCACACACACATATCAACATCACACACACACATATCAACACCACATACACATATCAACACCACATACACGCACATATCAACACCACACACACACACATATCAACATCACACACACGCACACATATCAACATCACACACACGCACACATATCAACATCACACACACATATCAACATCACACACACGCACATATCAACACCACATACATACAAATATCAACATCACACACACGCACATATCAACATCACACACACCTATCAACATCACATACACATATCAACACCACACACACGCACATATCAACACCACACACACCTATCAACATCACATACACATATCAACACCACACACACGCACATATCAACACCACACACACCTATCAACATCACATACACATATCAACACCACACACACGCACATATCAACACCACACACACGCACATATCAACACCACACACACACATATCAACACCACACACACGCACATATCAACATCACACACACGCACATATCAACACCACACACACGCACATATCAACACCACACACACACATATCAACATCACACACACGCACATATCAACACCACATACACATATCAACACCACACACACGCACATATCAACACCACACACACACATATCAACACCACATACACACACACATATCAACATCACACACACGCACACATATCAACACCACATACACACACACATATCAACATCACACACACGCACATATCAACATCACACACACATATCAACACCACACACACGCACATATCAACATCACACACACATATCAACATCACATACACATATCAACACCACACACACGCACATATCAATACCACACACACACACATATCAACACCACACACACGCACATATCAACACCACACACACGCACATATCAACACCACATACATACACATATCAACACCACACACACGCACATATCAACACCACACACACGCACATATCAACACCACACACACACATATCAACATCACACACACGCACATATCAACACCACATACACATATCAACACCACACACACACACATATCAACACCACACACACGCACATATCAACACCACACACACACACATATCAACACCACACACACGCACATATCAACACCACACACACACACACATATCAACACCACACACACACACATATCAACACCACACACACACACATATCAACACCACACACACACACATATCAACACCACACACACGCACATATCAACACCACACACACACACATATCAACACCACACACACGCACATATCAACACCACACACACACACATATCAACACCACACACACGCACATATCAACACCACACACACACACATATCAACACCACACACATACACATATCAACACCACACACACGCACATATCAACACCACACACACGCACATATCAACACCACACACACGCACATATCAACATCACATACACATATCAACACCACACATATCAACATCACACACACGCACATATCAACATCACACACATCTATCAACATCACATACACATATCAACACCACACACACGCACATATCAACACCACACACACACACATATCAACATCACATACACACACATATCAACACCACATACACATATCAACACCACATACACGCACATATCAACACCACACACACGCACATATCAACACCACACACACACACATATCAACATCACACACACACACATATCAACACCACATACACATATCAACACCACATACACGCACATATCAACACCACACACACACACATATCAACATCACACACACGCACACATATCAACATCACACACACGCACACATATCAACATCACACACACATATCAACATCACACACACGCACATATCAACACCACATACATACACATATCAACATCACACACACGCACATATCAACATCACACACACGCACATATCAACACCACATACATACACATATCAACATCACACACACGCACATATCAACATCACACACATACACATATCAACATCACACACACATATCAACACCACACACACATATCAACATCACACACACACATATCAACACCACATACACATATCAACACCACATACACGCACATATCAACACCACACACACACACATATCAACATCACACACACGCACACATATCAACATCACACACACGCACACATATCAACATCACACACACATATCAACATCACACACACGCACATATCAACACCACATACATACAAATATCAACATCACACACACGCACATATCAACATCACACACACCTATCAACATCACATACACATATCAACACCACACACACGCACATATCAACACCACACACACCTATCAACATCACATACACATATCAACACCACACACACGCACATATCAACACCACACACACCTATCAACATCACATACACATATCAACACCACACACACGCACATATCAACACCACACACACGCACATATCAACACCACACACACACATATCAACACCACACACACGCACATATCAACATCACACACACGCACATATCAACACCACACACACGCACATATCAACACCACACACACACATATCAACATCACACACACGCACATATCAACACCACATACACATATCAACACCACACACACGCACATATCAACACCACACACACACATATCAACACCACATACACACACACATATCAACATCACACACACGCACACATATCAACACCACATACACACACACATATCAACATCACACACACGCACATATCAACATCACACACACATATCAACACCACACACACGCACATATCAACATCACACACACATATCAACATCACATACACATATCAACACCACACACACGCACATATCAATACCACACACACACACATATCAACACCACACACACGCACATATCAACACCACACACACGCACATATCAACACCACATACATACACATATCAACACCACACACACGCACATATCAACACCACACACACGCACATATCAACACCACACACACACATATCAACATCACACACACGCACATATCAACACCACATACACATATCAACACCACACACACGCACATATCAACACCACACACACACACATATCAACACCACACACACACACATATCAACATCACACACACGCACATATCAACACCACATACATACACATATCAACATCACACACACGCACATATCAACACCACACACATACACATATCAACACCACACACACGCACATATCAACACCACACACACACATATCAACACCACATACATACACATATCAACATCACACACACGCACATATCAACACCACACACACGCACATATCAACATCACATACACATATCAACACCACACACACACACACATATCAACATCACACAAACGCACATATCAACATCACACACATCTATCAACATCACATACACATATCAACACCACACACACGCACATATCAACACCACACACACACACATATCAACATCACACACACACACATATCAACACCACACACACGCACATATCAACACCACATACACATATCAACACCACATACACACACATATCAACACCACACACACGCACATATCAACACCACACACACACATATCAACACCACACACACATATCAACATCACACACACACACATATCAACACCACATACACATATCAACACCACACACATACACATATCAACACCACACACACGCACATATCAACACCACACACACACATATCAACACCACATACATACACATATCAACATCACACACACGCACATATCAACACCACACACACACACATATCAACACCACACACACACATATCAACATCACACACACGCACATATCAACACCACATACACCTATCAACACCACACACATACACATATCAACACCACACACACGCACATATCAACACCACATACACATATCAACGTCACGCACACGCACATATCAACACCACACACACACACATATCAACACCACACAAACGCACATGTCAACACCACACACAGTGTACATATTATACCAAGTTACATATCTATACCACAAACAGTGTATGTATCAACACCACACACAGTGTATGTAGCTATACTGCACAGTGTGTGTATCTGCACCATACATTATATATATATCTATACCATGCACAGTGTACATATCTATACCATACAGCGTACGTGTCTATACCACACATAGTGTATGTATCCATATCATAGGCTGTATACATACTGATACCATACACAGTGTATGTATTCATACCATACAGTCTACACATCTATACCATGCACAGTGTACATATCTTTACCATACAGTGTACATATTTATACCACGTTACATATCTATACCATACACAGTGTATTTATCTTTATCATGCCCCATGTAAAGTTATACTACACATTTAAATATCTGTATCACACACAGTGCCCACATCTATACCATAAACAGTGTGTGCATCCATACCATACAAATTGTGCATATTTATACCACAGTGACATATCTATACCATATGCAGTGTGTGTATTTAAATCAGTTACACATCTATACCATATACAATATACATTTCAATTCTATACAGTGTGCAGATTTATATCACAGTTACATATCTATACCATACACCATGTACATTTCTATACCACAGTATACACAGCTATACCATAGCATATATATTTATACCGCACCGTTTATATAGTTATACAATACACAGTCTACGTATCTATACCACTCACAATGGGGGTAATTTTAACTTTGGGTGATGGTATAAAATGGGTGATATTGATTTGACTGCTGATTATACATCTCTTCCTGTGATCTCTTCCTTTGCCTTCAATAGGTGGTCAAATCGACTTTGCCCATTTTATACCATCGCCCAAGATTAAAATTACCCCAGTGTCTGTATCTATATCACTGTGTACATGGTGTACATACTACACCACTTATATATTTATTCTATACACAGTGTAAACGCCTGTACCACACACATTGTATGTATCTATAGCACAGTGTGCTCATCTATACTCCATATAGTTTACATATTTATGGCACAGTGTCTGTATCTACATCATAGTGTAAATATCTATATTACAGTGTCTGATCTACACCATAGTGTATATATCTATATCAGTGTCAGTATATATACCATAATGTATATCACACAACACGCATCTATACCATAGTGTATGTATCTATATTACACAGTGTATGTATCTATACCATAGTGTATGTATCTATATTACACAGTGTATGTATCTATACCATAGTGTATGTATCTATATTACACAGTGTATGTATCTATACCATAGTGTATGTATCTATATTACACAGTGTATGTATCTATACCATAGTGTATGTATCTATATTACACAGTGTATGTATCTATACCATAGTGTATGTATCTATATTACACAGTGTATGTATCTATACCATAGTGTATGTATCTATATTACGCAGTGTATGTATCTATACCATAGTGTATGTATCTATATTACACAGTGTATGTATCTATACCATAGTGTATGTATCTATATTACACAGTGTATGTATCTATATTACACAGTGTATGTATCTATATTACACAGTGTATGTATCTATATTACACAGTGTATGTATCTATATTACACAGTGTATGTATCTATACCACACACAATGGATAAACACTGCCTCATATTTTCTTGGTTCCCTCCTTCCTCCCAACAATTCTCCCCCTCCTCTCCTAAAGGTGCCGAGTCTCCCTGGGGGACGGGTTCCACAGCAGACAGCTGTCCTCTGGTTAGTCCACCAAGTGCTCATTCCTCATGTGTTGTCCCAGGCAGTGAGTGTCGACAGGCTATTGGACCATGGTGGGGATCACAGCCCTGCCCGAAACCACTCATCGCCTGCTGCCCACTCGCTCAACGGCTGAGGTCACTGGATGGCGATCAGCAGCAGGAAACGCAGCAAACTCATCCCCCCCTCCTCAACCGGCTGGGGTTTAACCTGAGGCCCTTCCTGGTCTGTATGGCTCCCTACCACACTGCTGCCTCTACTCACTGATCCATGCACAAGCTGCCACACATTTTTAAGGAGCTTCCCTGTGCACAGTGTGTCTGTCAGCAGACGGGGAATCCCTGGCTCATCTGGGCTTGAATCGGCCAATCTGGGACCTCCCAAGGCAGCGGTTGTCCTAAGTGGATACTAACAAGAGTCTGTTCATCTGAGCTGTACAGAGTGTGAGGCAGCTTTAATACGAGGTGTGGTATAAATATAGATACATGACATGGGACCTGTCAATGGCAGAAAATAAACCACTGTGAACATAAAGGAGCTGCAGAGCCGGGAGTTCCTGGGCAGTGGTCTATTTTAGTGGGTAACAGGCGCCCTCAGTCAAGTATCTTTCCTCTTGCTGTAAACTTTACAATGAACACATCACGAACTCAAGCCCGAGTGCACAAACACCACAGCAACTACCGAGATCGAAACAACTCTACCACTCAACTAGCACAGCCCAGCAACCCAGAGGCACTGATCAATGGGGCCGCTTCACCCTGGGGCTAATGTGAACAAAAGGCCGGTCACACCCCCACACACACACACCCCCACCCCCGCGGGGTGGCGGTGACTGACAGCCGGATAATAAGCAGCACATCGCTGAAATCACCGGCTTTGTAATCTGCCAATTCTCTCCCTTGGTCTTCTGAAGGTGCCGTCTCTCACTGGGGGGGTCGGGCCGCCCGCCAGAGCTTCGCCCAAGGTACGTTTCCCCATCCCGCTGGACAGTGAGCTATTCAACAATGGGAGGCGGTGTGAGCAACGCGCCTGATGCTGCCTTTGACTGGTAAACTGCATGGGCATGCAATCTCCAGCCGGACAGCGATCGGGACCCTGCCCTTCGTCCAGGGGCCAGCTGTGTCTGCACCAGTTGGGCATCGACCGGGGATGGAATCTGGGCAACCTCCTGGTCTGTGCGGCTCAGTCCCACACGGGACTGCTGGTCTGAATAGTTAAAAGGGCAATTTAAGCCCTGGGGGGGGTCATTCTCTCGCCAAGGGTTTTCCGGTCTCTTGTGCCGTGCGATCAGAGTACATGAACAGCAACTAACCCAGGGGGGAGAGCTGTTTCACTCAGACACAGGGGGGGTGTGTGGGGGTGTGTGTGGGGCTCTGTGTGGGTGTGTGTGTGTGTTGGGGGGGGTCTGTGTGTGTGTGTGTGTTGGGGGGGGTCTGTGTGTGTGTGTGGGTGTGGGCGGGTCTGTGTGTGTGTGTGTGTGGGTGTGTGTGTGTGTGTGGGTGTGTGTGTGTGTGTGGGTGTGTGTGTGTGTGTGTGTGTGGGTGTGTGTGTGTGTGTGTGTGTGGGTGTGTGTGTGTGTGTGGGTGTGTGTGTGTGTGTGTGTGTTGGGGGGGGTCTGTGTGTGTGTGTGTGGGTGTGTGGGGCTCTGTGTGTGGGGGTCTGTGTGGGTGTGTGTGGGGGGCTCTGTGTGTGTGTGGGGCTCTGTGTGTGGGTGTGTGTGTGTGGGGGTCTGTGTGGGTGTGTGTGTGGGGCTCTGTGTGTAGGGGTGACCCATGGCTGATCATTGATAGAGCCCCTCGATTGTTGCTGGGTCCTGTGCTAACAGCGAACCATTTACCTTCAGCTGGGCTGGTTAGGGCTGTGGGTTTCGTCGCGGCTGCAGGCAGGTAGGATGCAGGTGATGGGAAACAGTGACATGGATAAGAGAACAAAAAAAACATAAAGTTTGAAAACTTAAAAGAGAGAAAAAAATATAAAAAGGAAACAAATAAATGCAGTCAGACATGACATCATCCGGCTCGCCTGTGAGGATGGTGATTGGTTCTCGCTGGTCATCTGATCATGACTGACGTCACATGATCAGAGCAGTTGACATCAGCAGCACCTTCTAACATAACATAAGAGCAATGCATCGTTCTCACATGCCTGGGTACAATGTAGGAGACATGAGACAAGGGACAGCATATCTAACAGCACGCGGGGTACCTGTGTTCAACTCTGTTTTGGAAAACGAATTTCGGCCATTCGGCCCCTCAGCCCCACTCCACCCAGATCCACGTCCGATTATGATGACCAAGGACCCCCTCCCCTCCCACATCCCCCCCGTAACTTCCCTTCTTTAAGGGGCACTCACTTCCTTTGTTGACCTGTGGGGCAGTGCTGTTAAACCCTCTATAGTTATCCTCCTTCTCAACAGCCTCCTTAAAGGCGTCAGCTAGCCCTGCCTCCTCTGCAGCCTGTGCCCCATTGCCACTGCTCCACTGTTATTACACTGGGGGTGAAGGCAATGCCACATTAGTTGCGCTGGACAGAGTAGTGCTGGGCCTTCTGGAAGAGATTGTTTGATCCTTGAGAGGGCAGTAGGAATCAACCCCCCCCTCCCGACCCCGACTCTGTGGGTCTGGAGTCACAGAGGGGCCAGAGAGATGGTGACAGGTTCCCCTCCCTGTGGGTCTGGAGTCACAGAGAGGCCAGAGAGATGGTGACAGGTTCCCCTCCCTGTGGGACAGTCCTGAACCAGTTGGATTTTCCAACAATTCGGCAGCTTTCGATTATTTCACAACTTCCCATGGTGAGATTGGAATGCTTGAGCTCTGGGTTACAAGGCCAGTTTTGTCACCAAGACCCCACTACACCCCTCCTTCACTGAGGGTGTGGTCTCAGGCTGGGCTACAATTCGACAGGTGCCAGGAGCCTTCTGGTACATCTCCCAAATGGCTATTCTCCGTGTGTGAGCCTCGCCTGGGCAGAGAGGATCAAAGCCAAGCCCGATCCCATCCCTTCTGTACACGCAGGGGTCAGTGCATAACAAACTAGAGCAGAAGCCCTGACAGATTCTTCTCTCTCCAGCCCAAAAGAAAGGAAGAACTTGCATTTATATAGCGTCTTTCACGACCACAGGACATCCCGAAGAGCTTTACAGCCGATGAAGTACTTTTCGAAGTGTAGTCACTTTTGTAATGTAGGAAACGCAGCAGCTAATTTACGCACAGCAAGATCCAACAAACAGCAATGTGATAATGAGCAGATAATCTGTTTTAGGTATTGGTTGAGGGATAAAACAGGACACTGGGGAAAAGCCTGAGAGGGAAAACGGGACTTGGTTTAATGTACACACAGGGTCAGAGCTGGCCTGTATAATGTACACACAGGGTCAGAGCTGGCCTGTATAATGTACACACAGGGTCAGAGCTGGCCTGTATAATGTACACACAGGGTCAGAGCTGGCCTGTATAATGTACACACAGGGTCAGAGCTGGCCTGTATAATGTACACACAGGGTCAGAGCTGGCCTGTATAATGTACACACAGGGTCAGAGCTGGCCTGTATAATGTACACACAGGGTCAGAGCTGGCCTGTATAATGTACACACAGGGTCAGAGCTGGCCTGTATAATGTACACACAGGGTCAGAGCTGGCCTGTATAATGTACACACAGGGTCAGAGCTGGCCTGTATAATGTACACACAGGGTCAGAGCTGGCCTGTATAATGTACACACAGGGTCAGAGCTGGCCTGTATAATGTACACACAGGGTCAGAGCTGGCCTGTATAATGTACACACAGGGTCAGAGCTGACCTGTATAATGTACACACAGGGTCAGAGCTGGCCTGTATAATGTACACACAGGGTCAGAGCTGGCCTGTATAATGTACACACACATTACATACACTCTGGACTGTAGCACTACAATAGCAGCTAGTAATTATGGATTTGACATCACAGTTTATGAATTTTTTCCCTTGTTTTCACACTTCTCAGCGAAAGATCACGAGCCCCAGCCCGGTGTGGGTCTGTTAGATGTTGGCCAGTTGTTAGAACTGCTCCAGTGAAACAAATGCACAGCTCGAGGTACCCGGGGCTCCATTAATATAATGAGCTTTCTGACATTGATTTCAGAAACACAGACTGAAACAAACGAGATGGTCGATTGTTGTTAACAGCGCTGAGGATTGTTAACTCTCCACTGGGACTGCATGGCGGAGCAAAGATTTTTCGGAGGGAACTGACTGATAGCTGTATTCGTTCCCTTCTGTTTTACTGCAGAGTTTAATTCACCATTTGTCCGTCCAATACTGCTTTGGGTGTGATCTCAGGCCATTGAAACCGATCAGCTGTCCCAGTACCAGAGTTAGAATTACAATAGTCATCATCTTTACTTTACCTCGATTTTAAAATTCTCATCCTTGTTTTCAAATCCCTCCATGGCCTCGCCCCTCCCTATCTCTGTAACCTCCTCCAGCCCTACAACCCTCAGAGATCTCTGCGCTCCTCCAATTCCGGCCTCTTGCGCATCCCTGATTTTCATCGCTCCACCATTGGCGGCCTTCAGCTGTCCAGGCCGTGAGCTCTGGAATTCCCTCCCTAGAACTAGAGGGCACAGTCTGAGAATAAGGGGTCGGCCACGGAATGTTGGCTTTTATTGCTCGGGGGATAGAATATAAAAACAGGGAGGTATTGCTGCAGTTATATAGGGTATTGGTGAGACCGCACCTGGAATACTGCATACAGTTTTGGTCTCCATACTTAAGAAAAGACATACTTGCTCTCGAGGCAGTACAAAGAAGGTTCACTCGGTTAATCCCGGGGATGAGGGGGTGGACATATGAGGAGAGGTTGAGTAGATTGGGACTCTACTCATTGGAGTTCAGAAGAATGAGAGGTGATCTTATTGAAACATATAAGATTGTGAAGGGGCTTGATCGGGTGGATGCGGTAAGGATGTTCCCAAGGATGGGTGAAACTAGAACTAGGGGGCATAATCTTAGAATGAGGGGCTGCTCTTTCAAAACTGAGATGAGGAGAAACTTCTTCACTCAGAGGGTAGTAGGTCTGTGGAATTTGCTGCCCCAGGAAGCTGTGGAAGCTACATCATTAAATAAATTTAAAACAGAAATAGACAGTTTCCTAGAAGTAAAGGGAATTAGGGGTTACGGGGAGCGGGCAGGAAATTGGACATGAATTTAGATTTGAGGTTAGGATCAGATCAGCCATGATCTTATTGAATGGCGGAGCAGGCTCGAGGGGCCGATTGGCCTACTCCTGCTCCTATTTCTTATGTTCTTATTTAAGACTGAGATGAGGAGGAATTTCTTCACTCAGAGGGTTGTGAATCTTTGGAATTCTCTACCCGAGGGCTGTGGATGCTCAGTCGTTGAGTATTTTCAAGGCTGAGATCGATAGATTTTTGGACTCTAGGCGAATCAAGGGAGATGAGGATCGGGCAGGAAAGTGGAGTTGAGGTTGAAGATCAGCCATGATCTGATTGAATGGCGGAGCAGGCTCGAGGGGCCGTATGGCCTACTCCTGCTCTTATTCCTTATGTTCTTATATCCCTAAACCTCTCCAGCTCTCTCTCCTCCTTTAAGACGCTCCTTAAAACCTACCTCTTTGACCAAGCTTTTGGTCACCTGTCCTGATATCTCCTTATGTGGCTCGGTGTCAAATTTTGTTTGATAATCGCTCCTGCGAATCGCCTTGGGACGTTTTACTAGGTTAAAGGCGTGATATAAATACGGAGTCTGCTGATGTGAAGAAAACATACAGATTGGGTCACGGAAACTCAGAAGAACGAACTGTAAAAAACAGCCAATGGAAATAAAAATGAGGAGAGATATAAAACGGGCTGCCAACTCACCATCATCCGTTTTACACAAACTCGAGTTCTACCCCAGTGTGTCCTGCGATTTGATCACCTCAGTCTGTACCTACCCCTAGAATCCCAATCCCATTCTAATCAGATATGCAGCGGGTTTTAACTCTCTTATCTCTGCCTCAACTGCTTTTGCTGGGAGTCTGTTCCATATTCAGTGAGAAAAATCATTCTGATCTCTCGCATCATTCAAATTTTTGCTGTCTTAAGCCTGTATCCCCTGTTCCAACCTCACAGTCCAAGGAACACAGTGGGGGAATTTTGACCTTGTGGGACTGGGTGAAATACGATCAATTCAGCCGCCCGTTATACATCTCTGCCGATATTCATTTCCATTGACTTCAATCGGGAGAGGTGCAGGAACAGATATTGCCCTTGTTACATGTAGTCCTAGTGTTGGTCATGTGTGGGCTATCCGATCAATAACATCCGCTCCGATTCACTGCAATATCCCGGTCAGCGTTTAGAATCGCAAGGCTAGCTGATCGGTTTTCACCGGTCGAATTGCGAGACGGACCAGCTGTGGAAGAACATCCCTTGTTTCTATCAAGTGACATCAGGCACGGTCCCCCCACCCTACACCCCTGAATCAGAGGATTTGTGCAATTCAGCTGACAGGCCCATTTATCTTTACTGGACAGAATGAAACAGACTTGCTGAGACTGGCAGTCGTCAACTGACGGTAATTATGCAAGTTTCTTTATTTTTTTAAAAGCATGCACCTGACTACAGTTTTTATTTCCTGACAGACGGAGGGTGTGCGATTGCGATCTGACCATGCGTTCCAGCCAAAGCATGAGCTAGCTGCAAGGCAGGCAGTGCTGAGCACATTTCTTTTAATTTTAATTACTGAGCAAAGCTTCAAATCCATTACCTGAACGAGCAGATATCAAGCAGGTGTGTGAGAACATTAAACATTGAAGACTGCAGCTGAACATTGCACAGACACAAGCTGAGACTCCGTCTGAGAGCACAACACATCTGGCTGAGTAAGGAGAGCATCTCCAGCATTACAATATATATCTCAGCACACACAGAGGTGCCTTTTTTTAAGCTTTCAATCCCATCCCATCACCTTAAAATGACACGGGCTAAACGTGTTGGGAAATGATAATTTAGGGGAGGTAAACTATCTGGTTCCACAACTCGAATTTCACAGGCACGAGCCAACAGGAATTTATCAGGGGTTGCATTGTAATGGGACGCAGCTCCTGGACAAATTTATATTTGAGGTTCAGGTGAGGGGAAATTTAGAAATTTAAAGTGAAAAGTCAAGGCAATAGAGCAATGTAGTGATTTGGGTAAAGATAAGCAGAGTGTGGCAGGAAGGGACAGAGAGTTTAACGGTAATGGTGCATCAGCAAATAAGGTCAAATCAGGGAAAAATGGGAAAAAGTTAAAATTCAAGGCGCTTTATCTGAATGCACGGAGCATTCGTAACAAGATAGAGGAATTAATGGCACAAATAGAGATAAATGGGTTTGATCTCATAGTCTTTACAGAGACGTGGTTGTAAGGTGACCAAGGTTGGGAACTAAATATTCCAGGGTACTTGACATTTAGAAAGGTCAGACAAAATGGAAAAGGAGGGAGAGGGTTGTAGTCCTGATAATAAAGGATGACATTAGGACAGTGGTGAGAAAGGATCTTGTCTCAGAAGATCAGGAATTAGAATCAGTCTGGGTGGAAATAAGAAATAACAAGGGGCAGAAAACACTGGTGGGAGCAGTTTATAGGCCCCCTAATAGTAGCTATACCGTTGGAGGGTATTAATCATGAAATAATAGAAGCTTGCAACAAAGGTAATGCACTTGCCTGGATGAGTGCAGCTCCAACAACACTCAAGAAGCTCGACACCATCCAAGATAAAGCAGCCCGCTTGATTGGCACCCCATCCACCACCCTAAACATTCACTCCCTTCACCACAGGATGCACTGCAGCAACTCGCCAAGGCTTCTTCGACAGCACCTCCCAAACCCGCGACCTCTACCACCTAGAAGGACAAGGGCAGCAGGCGCATGGGAACAACACCACCTGCACGTTCCCCTCCAAGTCACACACCATCCCGACTTGGAAATATATCGCCGTTCCTTCATTGTCGCTGGGTCAAAATCCTGGAACTCCCTTCCTAACAGCACTGTGGGAGAACCGTCACCACACGGACTGCAGCGGTTCAAGAAGGCGGCTCACCACCACCTTCTCGAGGGCAATTAGGGATGGGCAATAAATGCCGGCCTTGCCAGCGACGCCCACATCCCGTGAACAAATAAAAAAAAACAATAATTGTGGGGGACTTTAATCTTCATATAGACTGGGCAAATCAAATTGGCAAAGGTAGTCTGGAGGACGAGTTAATGGAATGTATTCGAGACAGTTTCCTAGAACAATGCGTCGTGGAACCAACCAGGGAACAGGCTATTTTACATCTTATTTGTGTAATGAGACAGGGTTAATTAGTAATCTCATAGTAATGGATCCTCTGGGGAAGAGTGATCATAATATGGTAGAATTTCACATTGAGTTCGAGAGTGACGTACTTAAGTCCGAAACTAGAGTTTTAAACTTAAATAAAGCCAATTACACAGGTATGAGGGGCGAGTTGGCTAAAGTAGATTGGTGAATTAGATTAAAAGATATGACGGTAGTTAAGCAATGGCAAATATTTATTGAAATATTCCATAATTCTCAACAAATATACAATTCATTGAGAAATAAAATCTCCATGGGAAAAGTGATCCATCCTTGGCTAACTAAAGAAGTTAAGGATAGTTTTAGATTAAAAGAAGAGTTGTAAGCCTGAGGATTGGGAGAGTTTTAGAAACCAGTAAAGGATGACCAAAAAATTGAAAAAGAGGGAGAAAATTGAATATGAAAGTAAATTAGCATGAAATATAAAAATAGATTGTAAGTGCTTCTACAAATTTGTAAAAAGGAAGAGATTAGCAAAAGTAAACATGGGTCCCTTAGAGGCTGAGACAGGAGAAATTATAATGGGGAATAAGAAAATGGCAGAGACGTTAAACAAATATTTTGCATCTGTCATCACAGCAGAAGACACAAGAAGCATACCAGAAATAGTGGGGAACCAAGGGTCTAATGAGAGTGAGGAAGTTAAAGCAATTAATATTAGTAAAGAGAAAGTACTGGAGAAATTAATGGGACTAAAAGCCAACAAATCCCCTGGATCTGATGACCTACATCCGAGGGTTCTAAAAGAGGAGGCTGCGGAGATAGTGGATGCATTGGTCGTGATCTTCCAAAATTCCACGGATTCTAGAACAGTCCCCGTGGATTGGAAGGTAGCAAATGTAACCCCGCTATTCAAGAAAGGAGGAAGAGAGAAAACAGGGAACTACAGTCCAGTTAGCCTGACATCAGTCATTGGGAAAATACTGGAATCCATTATTAAGGAAGTGGTAACAGGGCACTTAGAAAATCATAATATGATTAGGCAGAGTCAACATGGTTTTATGAAAGGGAAATCGTGTTTGACAAATTTATTAGAGTTTTTTGAGGATGTAACGAGCAGGGTAGATAAAGAGGAACCAGTGGATGTAGTATATTTGGATTTTAAAAAGGCATTCAATAAGGTGCCACACAGAAGGTTGTTACACAAGATAAGGGCTCATGGGGTTGGGGGTAATATATTAGTATGGATAGAGGATTGGTTAACGGACAGAAAACAGAGAGTATGGATAAAGGGGTCATTTTCAGGTTGGCAGACTAGTGGGGGGAGGGTGCAAGGATCAGTGCTTGGGCCTCAGCTATTTACAATCTATATTAATGACTTAGATGAAAGGACCGAGTGTAATGTATCCAAGTTTGCAGACGAACAAAGCTAGGTGGGAAAGTAAGCTGTGAGGAGGACACAGAGTCTGCAAAGGGTTATGGACAGGTTTAGTGAGTGGGCAAGAAGGTGGCAGATGGAGCATAATGTAGGGAAATGTGAGATTATTCACTTTGGTAGGAAGAAAAGAAAAACAGAATTTTTTTAAATGGTTAAGAAACTATTAAATGTTGGTGTTCAGAGAGATTTGGGTGTCCTTGCACACGAAACACGGAAGGTTAACAAGCAAGTACAGCAAGCAATTAGGCAGCCTTTATTGCAAGGGGCTTGGAGTACAAGAGTAAGGGAATCTTGCTACCGTTGTACAGGGCTTTGGTGAGACCACACCTGGAGTACTGCGTACAGTTTGAGTCTCCTAACTTAAGGAAGGATATTCTTGCCTTAGAGGTGGTGCAATGAAGGTTCACTAGATTGATTCCTGGGATGAGAGGGTTGTCCTATGAGGAGAGATTGAGTAGAATGGGCCTATACTCTCTGGAGTTTAAAAGAATGAGAGGTGATCTCATTGAAACATACAAGATTCTGACGGGGCTTAACAGGGTAGATGCTGAGAGGCCATTTGCCCTGGCTGGAGATTCTAGAACTAGGGGACATAGTCTCAGGATAAGAGGTTGGACATTTAGGACTGAGATGAGGAGGAATTTCTTCACTCAGAGGGTTGTGAATCTTTGGAATTCACTACCCCAGGGGGCTGGGGATGCTGAGTCGTTGAGTATATTCAAGTCTGAGATCGATAGATTTTTGGACACTAAGGGAATCAAGGGATATGGGGATCGGGCGGGAAAGTGGAGTTGAGGTTGAAGATCAGCCATGATCTGATTGAATGGAGGAGCAGGCTCGAGGGGCTGTGTGGCCTACTCCTGCTCCTATTTCTTATGTTCTTATGTTGATCTTTCTCACCCAGCAAGCCTGTGCCAGTCCGATTAATGACGGCATAAATATTTAGGTGGGATTTATTTTTGTAACAACTGTGGAGCTGAAATCTGTGAAAATAAAGCCCGTGGCGGTAACGGTTCAGGCCCTGTCACTGGGACATCCACTTGCTGCATCATTTCAATCTGTACCACAGAAAGGGTGCAGTCATTTCTTCTTCACTCTCACTCTACAGTGGGCAGCACTCTCTCCTCTGAGTCAGAAGGTTGTGGGTTCAAGTCCCACTCCAGAGACTTGAGCACATAATCTGGGCTGACACTCCCAGTGCAGTACTGAGGGAGTGCTGGACTGTCAGAGGGGGCAGTACTGAGGAGGTGCTGTATTGTCGAAATTTCCACCTTTTGGATGAGACGTTAAGCCGAGGCCCTGTTTGCTCTCTCAGGTGGACGTAAAAGATCCCACAACACTATTTTGAAGAAGAGCAGGGGAGTTCTCCCTGGTGTCCTGGCCAATATCTATCCCTCAACCAGCATTGTTAAAACAGATTATCTGGTCATTACCATATTGCTGTTTGTGGGATCTTGCTGTGCGTAAATTTGCTGCCGCGTTTCCTACATTACAATGGGAATACACTTCAAAAAGTACTTCAGTGGCTGAAAAGCATTGTGGGACATCCTGAGGACATGAAAGGCACTATATAAATGCAAGTCTTTCTTTCTATATCTCGAGGAGCGGTGTTACAGTGTGCGGGGTAACCCCCATTCTGCAGACGGAGGGGTTGCGATCAGCTCAGTTTATCAACATCAGAAGTGACAATGACTCACCTGCTCTGTGGATCGGAGATTATAATAAAAGCAGAGTGAGTTTCCATCTTTTCCTATCTTTGGTATTCTGATTTCCCATTCTGATTTTTTTCTCACACATGCTGAGGACTGGTTATGTACAATCTGATCGGATCAGGAGCAGTTAATTCACTACAACTGATATTACCGCTCGCTCATGTGTTATTTGTATCTCACCACCCCCTATCCCGTGTCTCACCACACACTATCTGTATACCACTGTCTCCTTTCCAAATCTCACTGCTCCCAATCCAGTATTCCACTGTCCATGACAATATTGGTAGGAGTGACTACACACAGTCCTTGTGGAGACCAAGTCCCGTCTTCACACTGAGGACACCATCCATCATGTCATGTGGCACTGCCACTGTGCTAAGTGGGACAGATTCAGAACAGATCTAGCAGCTCAAAACTGGGCATCCATGAGGCGCTGAGGGCCATCAGCAGCAGCAGAATTGGATTCCACCACAATCTGTAACCACATGGCCCGGCATATCACTCACTCCACCGTTACCATAAGAAGATAAGAAATAGGAGCAGGAGTAGGCCGTATGGCCCCTCGAGCCTGCTCCGCCGTCCAATAAGATCATGGCTGATCTTTGACCTCAACTCCACTTTCCTGCCCTATCCCCATATCCCTTGGTTCCCTTAGTGTCGAAAACCTATTGATCTCAGTCTTGAATATATTCAACGACTGAGCATCCACAGCCCTCTGGGGCGGCCAACCCTGGTTCAAAGACTGTAGAAGAGCAGCACCAGGCGTACCTGAGAATGAGGCGCCAACCTGGTGAAGCTGCAACTCAGGACTACATGCATGCAAAACAGCAGAAGCAACATGCTATAGACAGAACTAAGCGATTCCACAACCAACGGACCAGTTCAAAGCTCTGCAGTCCTGCCACATCCAGTTGGGAATGGTGGAGATTTAAGCTACTAACAGGAGGAGGAGGCTCCACGAACATCCCCATCCTCAATGATGGCAGAGTCCAGCACGTGAGTGCAAAAGACAAGGCTGAAGTGTTTGCAACCATCTTCAGCCAGGAGTGCCGAGTAGATGATCCATCTCGGCCTCCTCCTGATATCCCTATCATCACAGAAGCCAGTCTTTAGCCAATTCGATTTACTCCACGTAACATCAAGAAACGGCTGAGTGCACTGGATACAACAAAGGCCCCGACAACATACCGGCTGTAGTGCTGAAGACTTGTGCTCCAGAACTAGCTGCGTCTCTAGCCAAGCTGTTCCGTACAGCTACAACACTGGCATCTACCCGACAATGTGTTAAATTGCCCAGGTTTGTCCTGTCCACAAAAAGCAGGACAAATCCAATCCGGCCAATTACCGCCCCATCAGTCTACTCTCAATCATCAGCAAAGTGATGGAAGGTGTCGTCGACAGTGCTATCAAGCGGCACTTACTCACCAATAACCTGCTCACCGATGCTCAGTTTGGGTTCCGCCAGGACCACTCGGCTCCAGACCTCATTACAGCCTTGGTCCAAACATGGACACAAGAGCTGAATTCCAGAGGTGAGGTGAGAGTAACTGCCCTTGACATCAAGGCAGCATTTGACCGAGTATGGCACCAAGGAGCCCTCGTAAAATTGAAGTCAATGGGAATCAGGGGGAAAACTCTCCAGTGGCTGGAGTCACACCTAGCACAAAGGAAGATGGTAGTGGTTGTTGGAGGCCAATCATCTCAGCCCCAGGACATTGCTGCAGGAATTCCTCAGGGCAGTGTCCTAGGCCCAACCATCTTCAGCTGCTTCATCAGTGACCTTCCCTCTGTCATAAGGTCAGAAATGGGGATGTTCGCTGATTAATACACAGTGTTCAGTTCCAATCGCAACCCCTCAGATAATGAAGCAGTCCATGGCTGCATGCAGCAAGACCTGGACAACATCCAGGCTTGGGCTCATAAGTGGCAAGTAACATTTGTGTCACACAAGTGCCAGGCAATGACCATCTCCAACAAGAGAGAGTCTAACCACCTCCCCATGACATTCAACTGCATTACCATCACCGAATCCCCCACCATCAACATCCTGGGGGTCACCATTGACCAGAAACTCAACTGGACCAGCCACATAAATACTGTGGCGACAAGAGCAGGTCAGAGGCTGGGTATTCTGCAGCGAGTGACTCACCTCCTGACTCCCCAAAGCCTTTCCACCATCTACAAGGCACAAGTCAGGAGTGTGATGGAATACTCTCCACTTGCCTGGATGGGAGAAGCTCGACACCATCCAGGACAGAGCAGTTCATTTGATCAATACCTCTGTCACTGGACTCAATATAGACCCCCTCCACCACCGGCGCACTGTTGGTGCAATGTGTACGATCTACAGGATGCACCGTAGCAGCTCACCAAGGTTACTTCAACAGCACCTTCCTCCCCTATGTCCTGTACCATGAGGAAGGACTGGAGTAGCAAGGTTCCCTCCAAGTCTCACATCAGCCTGACTTGGACATGTATCGCCACTCCTTCATGACTGGATCAATATCCTGGAATTCGCTAACAGCACTGTGGGAGAACCTTCACCACACGGACTGCAGCGGTTCAAGAAGGCGGCTCACCACCACCTTCTCAGGGCAACAGGGGACAGGCAATAAATGTGGCCTTGCCAGCGACACCCACATCCTAAGAACAAATGAGATAGCAGAAGGCTCCTGGTGACTGACTAATTGTACTCTAGCAAGAGTCATTGGAAGGAAAGGAAAAAGTCCGGAATTTCTCATTTGTCAACCCTTCATCTAATGCGCTATTGAAAAGATCGACATCACCTGTCACCCTGGGAGATTAGGAGTTTTCATCTTTCTGGTTTGTTCGTGTTTCCTTTACTAGAAACCCTTAATGACACTGCACCTTTAAACGTAAACTAGGTGAAACCGTTTAGTCAGCTCGTCAGGCTGCATCACACCGCACGTGCCCGTCTCCCACCATTTACCCCTCTCCTGCTGACGTTGACTCCTCACTGGGTTTTTGCACCCTCTGGTACCTCCCCAAATATCGGCAGGTTGTGGCACTGGGGGCGGGGGGGTCTTGGAGAAGGGGGTGTCGGGGCGGCGGGGGGGGGGGGGGGGGTGGGGGCTGGAATCAGAGCTGAGTCCGATCCTGAGATCTACACACACGTGTGCACCATCCGGCAGTGGGCAGTGGACAGGGGACACGAGCTGGAAGACCAGGCAAGCTTCCTTCTCCTGACCCAGGGGCGCAACCCGGGAAATGGGGGGTGAAACTAGGGGGTTTCCTGTTCTGTCTCACTCAGTTGCCTGAACCAGCTGAGTGATCAGAACACCAAGGGCTATTTGTTTAAGCAAAATTTTTTAGAAGTCAGATTTCTATTGAGGATCTGAATTGCACGCAGAAAGTGGGGTGGAGGGGAGGGGGGCGGGTTAGCCTCACCCACCAGGAGGGAATGGGAAGGTTTGAACCCCGCCCAATTTTCGACTCCATCAAAGTCAATGGAGCGTAATATCAGGCAGGGCATAAAGTGAGCATCCGAAACCCAAACCGCCCCATTCCCACTGGCGAATTCGGTTAGAAATTCCGCCCCCCCCCACCTCCCCCAAATAGTTACCCTGTCCTGTCTGAAGCATCGCACTTAATAAATGGTCTCTTAAAGAGCAAAATAACTAAATTCACTACTCACTACTTTCGGCTAACTTGGCAAATAATTGAGAAACAAATGCAGGGTTTGATACTGTACCTCGTGGGCTGGAGACTGCAGCAGGTTTGGTGGTGCTGGTTGCTATTGTAACGGGGGTTGTGACAGTTCTAGTGGAAGGGAAGGAGGGGGCGTTGATGACGGGAGACGGAGAGGTGGGAGCATCTGGTTGGTGGGAAGAAAAAATAAGCTTGAAACAGGCAAGAGACAAAAAAAAACCAAAAGGCAAAAAAAAAATGAAACAAATCAAACAGATCGTGCAACGTGAATGAAGAGAAACTCACAATGCAAAAAAAAAAACATTCCAAAATATACACAGATGCAATGGAGCTGAACGGTAGAAAGCAACGACTATCGACTGTCCAACATTAACAGATTAAAGAGAACACTCTGAATATAAACCAAAGGCAATAAAACAGTTATACATTTTCAGGTCCCTTTGACGAAAGCAATGATTAACAGAAAGTTACAGGGATAGGGTTGCCAACCCTCCAGGAATTAAAGATTAATCTTCAGGCCACTCCTGCGAGCACCTTGGGAGAAACATAATTGGGGCATTAAAAAAGTATGTGTTTCTTTTCACTTTCTTTAAACACTTTCATTTCTTAGTTATAAAAATATTGGAGGTGGGCAAAAATGGCTGTTTGAGTGGGCGAGGTCATGTGATGAAACCTCCAGGAATACGTCCAACCAGAGTTGGCAACCCCTATACGGCGGGGGGGGGGGTGGTGGGCCTATTCTGCGAGGACGCTCATCAGCGTCGCACGGGACGGGACCTTCCTCCGTCACCTCGACTCCAAATCCGCGATGAGCAGATTGGCCCCTCGGTGCAGAGCGAGCGGTCTCTTGGAGACACAAACCCGAGGTCGGAGTGAATGGTACACGCAGGGCCCTGTGGGAAAAGGATTCCCGGGGCTGTCACTGGACACTGGCAGACCTTCGACCTTCGTTTGAACACAGCAGGGGGCGTGCGGCATGGACAACACAACAACAAGCACGCTGTCTGGAGGTCGGAGGGGGAGAGGTCGAATGTTGTGACTGCCTGCTGTGTAGCATTCAAGGCTCTCTGAATCTCGGTTTGTGCTATCAGACCCCTGTTCGACTATCGTACTGAAGCTCGAGACCCAGGGACAGGGAAGAGGCCTGGTCTGCATGGTTACCAATGCCACAACAACATAAAATTCAACTCGGCCGACACCAAAGGGTAAATTCACCGGTCACAGGCTTCCAGCATCCAACTATGCTCGTAAAGGAGAGCAGGCTCAAGAATCAGGACTACAGTGTTCGAGCCCCACCTCTGACCTGTGCACTCCCAGTGCATTAGCTGCATTTGAAGGGACAGTGGCTTTAAGAGTCAGGACCATAGTGTTAGAATCATAGAATCGAACAGCACAAAAGGAGGCCATTCAGCCCATTTTGTCTCTTTTGAAAGAACTATCCAAGTAGTCCCACTCCCCCTGCTCTTTCCCCATAGCCCTGCAAATTTTACTTTTAAAGTATATATCCATTTCTTGTAGCCCTATCTCTGAGCCTTGGTCCCAGTGAAGAGCTGTACTCGTAGGGAGGTCAGGTCAGAGAATCGCTGCAGTGTTCCAGTCCTGTCTCTGACCCAGGCTCCCTCGAACCATGGTTCCCTGATGTGAGCACAGGACTGGTGAATTTACTCTTAAATTTAAACATGAAAAATAACATCTCCTGCAATAAATATGCACGTTAAAAAATACAAACACAGATGTAGGAAACAGAAAACTACCGTGTAAACTTCACTGCACCTGGACTCAACCAGGCTGCTGTTCGATATTAGCAGAACAGGTGCCTCTCCTCCAGACACTTTTGCTATTGTTAGTTCCCAGTTGCCTCCTCCTCTCCTGCAGGTCCTGACTGACCCTAGGGTACAGTTTCACGGGTGCTGGCTGTCCCTCAGTGCCTCAGCTCCAAGTGCTCATTATTCACAGGTGAACCTAGACCTTGAGTATTCACCCTCGGCAGGGGAGGGGAGGGGGAGGTGAGGGGTGGGAGGGGAGGTGAGTGGGTGGGGAGGGGAGTGGAGGGGAGTGGCAGCGGAGGGAGGGGCAGGGAGGGGAGTGGGAGGGGATGGGCGGGGTGGGGAGTGGTTGGGGAGGGGCAAGGTGGGGAAGGAGATGGGAGTGGGAGGGGAGGGGCGGAGTGGGAGGGGAGGGGAGGGGAGGGGCAGGGTGGGGAGTGGGAGGGGAGGGGAGTGGCAGGGGCAGAGAAGGGAGTGGGAGGGGACGGGCGGGGTGGGGAGCGGGAGGGGAGGGTAGAGGACAGGATGGGGGATGATCCCAGCCAAAGTCTGGTCCTCTCCTCAGACACCCGCACACGGGTCACTGGATCGTGATCGGGGGTAGGAGCCCTGGCTGATCCTTACCCTCCATCCCTAGCCCAAAGGGTCCTGAGGCCAACTATCGATCAGCTGACTCAGCACAGGCCAGAGTTGCAAGCTGGGACTTTCTGGTTAGTATATTCCCTCCGGAATGTCAAGAGAATTCCCATCAAATGTAAAGGATCTTTGTCACTACTGACCAGACGGATAGGAAATTAGAAGAGGGAGCAATGACATAATTTGTGTTTAAAAACAATAATGTGATGTGAAATATAACAAAGTCTTTTATAACCCATTCCCTCCTTGATCCAATGACAATGCCCCTTTTATAACCCATTCCCTCCTTGATCCAATGACAATGCCCCTTTTATAACCCATTCCCTCCTTGATCCAATGACAATGCCCCTTTTATAACCCATTCCCTCCTTGATCCTGCTGTGAAACTATTGCCTGTGGGGCTATCAGTGAGCAGAATACTGTGCAGCAACAGCGAGAGTGGGGATCAAACCATGGCACTCTCGATGAGAGTCAGCTAGAAGGCAGGCGAGATCGGATTTTTCTCTGAGAATGGGATGGGTTTGTTGGCCTCCTCATGTTCCTAAATATTAACATAGAATGTTACAGCACAGATAGAGGCCATTCGGCCCATTGAACCTGTGCCAGCTCTTTGGAAGAGCTATCCAATCAGTTCCAATCCCTTGCTCTTTCCCCATAGCCCTGTATATTTTTCCCCTTCAAGTATTTATCCAATTCCCTTTTGAAAGTTATTATTGAATCTGCTTCCACCGCCCTTTCAGGCAGCGCATTCCAGATCAGAACAACTCGCTGCGTAAACAAATTTCTCCTCATCTCCCCTCTGGTTCTTTTGCCAATGACCTTAAATCTGTGCCCTCTGGTTACCGACCCTCCTGCCACTGGAAACAGTTTCTCCTTATTTAGAAACATAGAAACATAGAGCCTGCTCCGCCATTCAGTATGATCATGGCTGATCCTCTATCTCAATACCATATTCCCGCTCTCTCCCCATACCCCTTGATGCCTTTTGTGTCTAGAAATCTACCGAGCTCCTTCGTAAATATATTTAGTCCTTCTTAAATATATCAAAACCCATCATGATTTTGAACACCTCTATTAAATCTCCCCTTAACCTTCTCTGCTCTAAGGAGAACAACCCCAGCCTCTCCAGCCTCTCCATATTCTACTATCTGTAGGCAGCGTTCCCTCTTGGACAGTGAGCCCCTCCGGAAACATTAATCTATCGTTCCCTCGTTGCAGTGTTAAAGTTGCTGAATCTTTTAGTACTGGGTTGAAGGTTCGGGCGGGTATACAGCGACTTTATCAACACGCTGTAAATCCTGGCACGGTCTCGATGGGCCGAATGGCCTCCTTCTGTGCTGTAACCATTCTATGCTTCTATGTGGGGTGACCTTCAGCTCCCAGGCAGCCCAAGCTCAGAACACCTGCTTTCTGATAATCCACGTGATCCCAGGTTTCCCACTCCGACTGCTACATTCCACACACCCCTCCTGGGCACCCTCTGAACTGTAACTTTAAAACAGGGGCAGAGGGCAGAGCTGGCACTGCCAACACATCCAAACATGTGCCCATTAAACCCTCTCTCTGGCTGTGGTAACTGAGGGAGATGGATAATTAGCTCTCTCAGTCGGCCAGCACCAGGGCTGAGGGCTATACTGAATAAGATTATACTTCTTCAGCTGCGCTGTAAACGGCAGCAGGAAGCTGCTTACGGACTCGCGCTGTGCAATACTGTCATGCATCATCGAACTGTGATTTCCCTCTGTGCGACTCCTGGTGCCCGATTTGTAGATCACGGGCTTCCCCCTTAGACTGTGGAGATTAACGAGCGGTGGGACAGCAGGAGGTGGCCTGAGCTCAGGGGTATTAGGGAGACATTAGTAAGGATAACTGTCAGCTGCAACATGACAGGTGGGACAGGTAAGTGTGTTAGAAAATGACACAGAATTAAGCAGCCTCATTCCTCACGCACACAGCACCAGACTGATGCCTTGAACTGACTCTTTGTGATATTAGTGCCTGAACACTGCCCTTGCTGCATTCCATTAACGGAGGTGATAAACACTACAGAGGAATCCTACACCGGCCCATTAAACTCTCGGGACGTTAGTGTCGTAAACAATAATTTTTAGGCTTTAATATTAATCTTGGAGCGGTAAGCAGTGTGGAATCTACATGGTTCCGACGCCCAGTACCAGCAGGAGAGAGAGGGCTGGACAGGGGGGGCTGAAAATGGGGCCAGCAGCAAAACTTGACCATTTTTCTTGCAGTGCCTGATGATACAAAATGCTTTGCAATTTATTCACATTAAGATTCCAAGAGCTGTACGTAGGTAAAGAAGAAGGAACAGATATAACAGACGGAAACATCACAGCACAAAACGTGTTACAAATAAAATCAGACTTATCCTGAAAGTAGTTAATCCCTGTGGAGTTTTGCACATCTCTACTGCCCTCATGCTTTGTCATTCAGACCCCTCACCACTTTTATGGCATTTCCCTATGAGCAGAATAGCACAGCTAACTGCTCTCTCCTCAAGCACTGCCCTTCTTAAACTGGTTGTTAGGTGGCTCGCCAGATTACCAACAGTTCACTCCCACTCTCTTGCACTCCCAGGGTTAGAAACAGAGTAAAGCTCCCTCCACACTGTCCCATCAAACACTCCCATGGAAGGTACAGCATGGGTTAGATACAGAGTAAAGCTCCCTCTACACTGTCCCATCAAACACTCCCAGGGCAGGTACAGCACGGGTTAGATACAGAGTAAAGCTCCCTCTACACTGTCCCATCAAACACTCCCAGGGCAGGTACAGCACGGGTTAGATACAGAGTAAAGCTCCCTCCACACTGTCCCATCAAACACTCCCAGGGCAGGTACAGCACGGGTTAGATACAGAGTAAAGCTCCCTCTACACTGTCCCATCAAACACTCCCAGGGCAGGTACAGCACGGGTTAGATACAGAGTAAAGCTCCCTCTACACTGACCCATCAAACACGCCCAGGGCAGGTACAGCACAGGTTAGATGCAGAGTAAAGCTCCCTCTACACTGTCCCATCAAACACTCCCAGGGCAGGTACAGCACAGGTTAGATACAGAGTAAAGCTCCCTCTACACTGTCCCATCAAACACTCCCAGGGCAGGTACAGCACAGGTTAGATACAGAGTAAAGCTCCCTCTACACTGTCCCATCAAACACTCCCAGGGCAGGTACAGCACGGGTTAGATACAGGGTAAAGCTCCCTCTACACTGTCCCATCAAACACTCCCAGGACAGGTACAGCACAGGTTAGATACAGGGTAAAGCTCCCTCTACACTGTCCCATCAAACACTCCCAGGGCAGGTACAGCACAGGTTAGATACAGGGTAAAGCTCCCTCGACACTGTCCCATCAAACACTCCCAGGGCAGGTACAGCACGGGTTAGATACAGAGCAAAGCTCCCTCTACACTGTCCCATCAAACACTCCCAGGGCAGGTACAGCACGGATTAGATACAGAGTAAAACTCCCTCTACACTGTCCCACCAAACACTCCCAGGTCAGATACAGTATGGGTCAGATACAGAGTAAAGCTCCCTCTACACAGTCCCATCAAACACTCCCAGGGCAGGTACACCACGGGTTAGATACAGAGTAAAGCTCCCTCTACACAGTCCCATCAAACACTCCCAGGGCAGGTACAGCGTGGGTTAGATACAGAGTAAAGCTCCCTCTACACTGTCCCATCAAATACTCCCAGGGCAGGTACAGCACGGGTTAGATGCAGAGTAAAGCTCCCTCTACACTGTCCCATCAAACACTCCCAGGGCAGGTACAGCACGAGTTAGATACAGAGTAAAGCTCCCTCTACACTGTCCCATCAAACACTCCCAGGGCAGGTACAGCACGGGTTAGATACAGAGTAAAGCTCCCTCTACACTGTCCCATCAAACACTCCCAGGGCAGGTACAGCACGGGTTAGATACAGAGTAAAGCTCCCTCTACACTGTCCCATCAAACACTCCCAGGGCAGGTACAGCACGGGTTCGATACAGAGTAAAGCTCCCTCTACACTGTCCCATCAAACACTCCCAGGGCAGGTACAGCACGGGTTAGATACAGAGTAAAGCTCCCTCTATCTGCCCTAACAATTTATCTCGGCCATAACCTCAGAGGAATGCCACCACTGCATTCATGTGACATTTTTTCAATTTCTCACAGCAATCTTCCTGCAGACTCTCTGAGCAATTAAGTGCCTAATGAAGGGTGGAATCGAGTTGTAAAAAACCAGATCCACTGGGAGCTGGTATGAGACTCTGCCCCAAGCAGGCAGCAGACAGGAGGACCAACAGCCTGGCTCGATTCACAGAGGTGAAGAGATTGTGTTCCAGCCAGAGGTTTAACCCAGTCTCTCGAAAGAAAAACCGTGAATGCTGAAAATCTGAAATAAAAATAAGAATAAGTGAGGGAACAGCTGGTCAGTCAGCATCTGAAAGGGGATGGAGACCTGAAGGTTCTGATGAAAAGTCCCACCCGAAATTCTGACCTAGGGACACTTATATCAGGGTCTAATTTATCAGGATGATGGCTGGATTTTATTTTTCATGCTGGTTGTAAAGGGGACAGACAGGTCAGAGTTTAGGTGGTGTCAGCCGTGGCTCAGTTGGCAGCATTTTCACCTCTGAGTCAGGAGATTGTGGGTTCAAATCCCACTCCAGAGCTTGAGGACATAATCTAGGCTGACACTCCCAGTGGAGTACTGAGGGAGTGTTGCACTGTCGGAGGGTCAGGACTGAGGGAGTGCTGCACTGTCGGAGGGTCAGTACTGAGGGAGTGCTGCCCTGTCGGAGGGTCAGTACTGAGGGAGTGCTGCACTGTCGGAGGGTCAGTACTGAGGGAGCGCCGCACTGTCGGAGGGTCAGTACTGAGGGAGCGCCGCCCTGTCGGAGGGTCAGTACTGAGGGAGTGCTGCACTGTCGGAGGGTCAGTACTGAGGGAGTGCTGCACTGTCGGAGGGGCAGTACTGAGGGAGCGCCGCACTGTCGGAGGGTCAGTACTGAGGGAGCGCTGCAATGTCGGAGGGGCAGTACTGAGGGAGCGCCGCACTGTCGGAGGGTCAGTACTGAGGGAGTGCTGCACTGTCGGAGGGGCAGTACTGAGGGAGCGCCGCACTGTCGGAGGGTCAGTACTGAGGGAGCGCTGCAATGTCGGAGGGGCAGCATGAGGGAGCACTGCAATGTCGGAGGGGCAGCATGAGGGAGTGCTGCACTGTCGGAGGGTCAGTACTGAATGAGTGCTGCACTGTCAGAGGATCAATACTGAGGGAGCGCTGCACTGTCGGCAGGTCAGTACTGAGGGAGTGCTGCACTGTGGGAGGGTCAGTACTGAGGGAGTGCTGCACTGTCGGAGGGTCAGTACTGAGGGAGCGCTGCACTGTCGGAGGGTCAGTACTGAGGGAGCGCTGCACTGTCGGAGGGTCAGTACTGAGGGAGTGCTGCACTGTGGGAGGGTCAGTACTGAGGGAGTGCTGCACTGTTGGAGGGTCAGTGCTGAGTGAGTGCTGCACTGTTGGAGGTGCCGTATTTTGGATGAGACGTTAAACCAAGGCCCCGTCTGCCCTCTCAGGTGGACGTAAAAGATCCCATGGCACTATTTTGAAGAAGAGCAGGGGAGTTCTCCCCAGTGTCCTGGCCAATACTTATCCCTCAACCAACATCACCAAAACAGATTATCTGGCCACTATAAGAAATAGGAGCAGGAGTAGGCCATACGGCCCCTCGAGCCTGCTCCGTCATTCAATCAGATCATGGCTGATCTTCAACCTCAACTCCACTTTCCCACCTGATCCCCATATCCCTTGAATCCCCGAGAGTCCAAAAATCTATTGATCTCAGTCTTGAATATATTCAACGACTCAGCATCCACAGCCCTCGGGTAGAGAATTCCAAAGATTCACAACACTCTGAGTGAAGAAATTCCTCCTCATCTCAGTCCTAAATGGCCGACCCCTTATCCCGAATTCTAGACTCTCCAGCCAGGGGAAACAGCCTCTCGGCATCTACCCTGTCAAGCCCCCTGAGAATCTTATATGTTTCAATGATCATTATCTCATTGCTGTTTGTGGGATCTTGCTGTGCGCAAATAGATTGCTGCGTTTCCTGCATTACAACAATGACTACACTTCAAAAAGTACTTCATTGGCTGTAAAACGTTTGGGATGTCCTGTGTTTATGAAAGGCGCTATATAAATGCACGTTCTTTCCCCATGGGCTGTCCCTCAGGCAGTGCAGGTCTGATACCAGCTCTGTGAACACTCCTCCTGTAATCTGAGGCAGTGTTTGAAGAGCCGATCCCCACTCCCACTGCTCCCTCTAACAAGCAATTGATTTTCCCATAAATCCTCACTACCCGAACATAAATGAATATCCTTTTTATTATTGAATCAATCACATTTGCTTTGCAGAGGCTGAGTGCCAAACCCACTGAACCACACCATCGGTCCTGATGGGATTGTGTTTTGAAAGGTGTTGACAAGTCGGAAACAGTGTATTTCACACACATTAGGGGATTGTTTCTAAACTGAGTCTCCTTTACATTGAGGTCAATGGAAGGGAAAAATCAGGCAGGGTTTATAATGGGCTGAAAAATCGATATCACCCACAGACACCGACTCTCCCTGGGGTACGGGCCCCACAGACACCGACTCTCCCTGGGGTACGGGTCCCCCAGACACCGACTCTCCCTGGGGTACAGGCCCCACAGACACCGACTCTCCCTGGGGTACAGGCCCCACAGACACCGACTCTCCCTGGGGTACGGGTCCTACAGACACTGACTCTCCCTGGGGTACGGGTCCCACAGACACCGACTCTCCCTGGGGTACGGGTCCCACAGACACCGACTCTCAATGGGGTACGGGTCCTACAGACACCGACTCTCCCTGGGGTACGGGTCCCACAGACACTGACTCTCGCTGGGGTACGGGTTCCACAGACACCGACTCTCAATGGGGTACGGGTCCCACAGACACCGACTCTCGCTGGGGTACGGGTCCCACAGACACCGACTCTCCCTGGGGTACGGGTCCCACAGACACCGACTCTCCCTGGGGTACGGGTCCCACAGACACCGACTCTCCCTGGGGTACGGGTCCCACAGACACCGACTCTCCCTGGGGTACGGGTCCCACAGACACCGACTCTCCCTGGGGTACGGGTCCCACAGACACCGACTCTCCCTGGGGTACGGGTCCCACAGACACCGACTCTCCCTGGGGTACGGGTCCCACAGACACCGACTCTCCCTGGGGTACGGGAGCTCCAGGGAGACTTTACTATTGAGTACGGCGCAGTAGTGTTTAAACCCGACTGAGCTAACAGGATGAGCTGCTAAACTGTTTTTAAAACTCCTGTCATGTACAAGCTGCGGGAATTGCAGTTATGAGCTGGTGAGTCAAAATAATATTATTTATGGTGTTTACTGGAGAGAGATGTACATTTCTCGAAAGGTCAGAATCATTATACAGGCTAATTTGGTTAGCCCCATTACCATCCATCGTCAATCATCACAACATTTCCCTACAAGAGGAATTGACTCCTGTTCGGAGCACCGAGTTAAAGAGCATTTGAGGAATAATAATGTTGGAGTGAAAGAAAATGAAGGTTGTTAATGACTGATGGGGAGACTAATCACTGCAAAGTAACTATCGCAGACCCACACAAGTCGCTGACCTCCAGGCCCTCGAGGGAGGAGAGGTCGTTCCTGCACCATTCACGACACCTTACCCTCAAAAGCCTCAGATTAACTAATTGTTTCTTTCCTTTGCCCCAATTATGTGTCTGTGCCAAGCTGTGTGTTGCCCTAGTTATTTAATGAGCTGTCAGCTCTATTTTAAAAAAAATTAAAAAAACAACTCTATTAGCAAGAAGAAAATGCTTTTAAGCAATTCTGCAACCTCCCCCATTCTGCTCAAAACTCGATCCGCAGAGGGTGGAGGCACATGGCCCAGGCAGATCAAAGGTTCACTGACTCTGTGCTGAGTTATCTCATTTCCACTGGGTGGTGGTAGAGGGCCTGATCATCGATCGCAGGAGGGGAAAAGTTATCAGCCAGGGATTCCCACTCCTGATCCAGGGATTCCCATTCCTGATCTCTATCCAGGGATTTCCACTCCTGATCCAGGATCTCCCACTCCTGATCCAGGATCTCCTGTTCCTAATCTCTATCCAGCGATTCCCATTCCTGATCTCTACCCAGTGATTCCCGTTCCTGATCTCTATCCAGTGATTCCCATTCCTGATCTCTATCCAGCGATTCCCATTCCTGATCTCTATCCAGCGATTCCCATTCCTGATCTCTACCCAGTGATTCCCGCTCCTGATCTCTATCCAGCGATTCCCATTCCTGATCTCTATCCAGTGATTCCCGCTCCTGATCTCTATCCAGCGATTCCCATTCCTGATCTCTATCCAGCGATTCCCGTTCCTGATCCAGGATCTCCCACTCCTGATCCAGGATCTCCTGTTCCTAATCTCTATCCAGCGATTCCCATTCCTGATCTCTATCCAGCAATTCCCGTTCCTGATTTATATCCAGTGATTCCCGCTCCTGATCTCTATCCAGTGATTCCCGTTCCTGATCTCTATCCAGTGATTTCCATTCCTAATTTCTATCCAGCAATTCCCGTTCCTGATTTCTATCCAGTGATTCCCGTTCCTGATCTCTATCCAGGGATTCCCATTCCTGATCTCTATCCAGCAATTCCCGTTCCTGATTTCTATCCAGGGATTCCCGTTCCTGATCTCTATCCAGGGATTCCCATTCCTGATCTCTATCCAGGGATTCCCGTTCCTGATCTCTATCCAGTGATTCCCGCTCCTGATCTCTATCCAGTGATTCACATTCCTGATCTCTATCCAGCGATTCCCGTTCCTGATCCAGGATCTCCCACTCCTGATCCAGGATCTCCCACTCCTGATCCAGGATCTCCTGTTCCTAATTTCTATCCAGTGATTCCCGTTCCTGATCTCTAACACGGGATTCCCATTCCTGATCTCTATCCAGGGATTCCTGTACCTGATCTCTATCCAGGGATTCCCGCTCCTGATCTCTATCCAGGGATTCCCATTCCTGATCTCTATCCAGGGATTCTCGCTCCTGATCTCTATCCAGGGATTCCCGTTCCTGATCTCTATCCAGGGATTCCCGCTCCTGATCTCTATCCAGTGATTCCCGCTCCTGATCTCTATCCAGTGATTCCCGTTCCTGATCTCTATCCAGGGATTCCCGTTCCTGATCTCTATCCAGGGATTCCCGTTCCTGATCTCTATCCAGGGATTCCCGCTCCTGATCTCTATCCAGGGATTCCCGTTCCTGATCTCTATCCAGGGATTCCCGCTCCTGATCTCTATCCAGGGATTCCCGTTCCTGATCTCTATCCAGTGATTCCCGTTCCTGATCTCTATCCAGGGATTCCCGTTCCTGATTTATATCCAGTGATTCCCGTTCCTGATCTCTATCCAGTGATTCCCGTTCCTGATCTCTATCCAGTGATTCCCGTTCCTGATTTATATCCAGTGATTCCCGTTCCTGATCTCTATCCAGGGATTCCCGTTCCTGATCCAGACAGTTTCCCGCCAGGCAGGTACGGTTAAAATCGGGGCTTAACTGTCTGGGCTCACACATGAGGAGCAATGAGTGAGGCGAGGTACTGGAGGACAGAGAGTGTTGTGGAACCCCTAGACAGAGGCAGGAGGAAAGGAGGGGACGGGGAGGAGAGAAATTTAGAAGATCGTTCTGTGAACATTCGCGAAGGATTTCCCTGTTTTTATTGGTGGAATGGTGGGTGAGTTATAGTCTCACAGCTCACACTGAACTATGTGAAGGGGGGAGGGGGGGTATGAAACTCTTCCCTATGTGTCGATCCGGTGATGGACTGTCGATCAGAGCCATACATCTAACCTTTAAATATACCCTTCCCCAAATCGAAACAGAAGATCGTGTGCAGATATTATCGTTCACAGTGCGGGCTGCTCACTCCACAATCTGCGCTTCATCTCTGCACACTCATCGCCCTGTTACATGAAGGTATCTGTGTGATGGCAATGGTAATACTCGTGCCTATTTATGGCCATTTAAACACAGAGTTAAAAGCCTCCAAGTCTTGCTGCAGGATATTGGAGTGTGAACACTCACAGTGTAAGGCTTTCCTTTATTGACAAAGGGAGTCTTGTATTTATACAGCACTGCCCCACATCTCTCAGAATCCTCAACAGTATTTCACATACAATGAATTACTTTAAAGTGCAGTCACTGTTTCCAGATAGAGAAATGCAGCTGGCGTTTTGCACACAGCAAGATCCCAAAAACAGCAGTGAGATAAATAAGCAGTTTTTGGTCGGGGGAGGACTGTTGGCCAGGACACGGGAGCTCCCAGCTCTCCTTTGAATAGTGCCATCCACCCAACCCACCAGGCAGAAGCTAAGGTTAATAAAGCACCCGACAGATGAGGCCTTCGACAACCAGAACCAGAGGGGGAGTGGGACTAGCTGGATTGCTCTTGCATAGAGCCAGCACGGACTCAATGGGCTGAATGGCCTCCTTCCATGCTGTAACCTTCCTGTGAGCATAAGAGGAAAAATCTTTTTACGCAGCAAGTTGTTGTGATCTGGAATGTACGGCCTGAAAGAGTCATGGGTTCACGCCCATTCTGGGTCTTTAGCCCATGAGCTACTCCATTACAGTAGTGAGGGGTATGTCATTGAATCATAGAATCATACAGCACAGAAGGAGGCCATTCAGCCCATCGTGCCTGTGCTGGCTCTTTAAAAGAGCTATCCAATTAGTCCCATTCCCCTGCTCTTTCCCCATAGTCCTGCAAATTTCTCCTTTTCAAGTATTTATCCAATTCCCTTTTGAAAGTTATTATTGAATCTGCTTCCACCGCCCTTTCAGGCAGCGCATTCCAGATCAGAACAACTCGCTGCGTAAAAACATTTTTCCTCATGTCGCCTCTGGTTTTGTTGCCAATCTGTGTCCTCTGGTTACCGACCCTTCTGCCACTGGAAACAGTTTCTCCTTATTTACTCTGTTAAAACCCCTCATAATTTTGAACACCTCAATCAAATCTCCCCTTGACCTTCTCTGTTCAAAGGAGAAAAACCCCAGCTTCTCCAGTCTCTCCACATAACTGAAATCCCTCATTCCTGGCACCATTCCAGTGAATCTATTCTTCAACCTCTCTAAGGCCTTCACATCCTCCCTAAAGTGCGGTGCCCAGAATTGGCCACAATTGGTCTATGCCAATTAGCAGATCTCAGCCATGGGAGCGGGCTGGGCTGTTGTGATTGGGCTTCAGTGCCCCGGAGCTCAGGAGAGGGAGACATTCCTGCTCTTGTTCGTCCCAGTGACCCCAGGATCAGGCCCGGCTGCCTAAGCTCGGGTGTGGAGAATAGGCATGCGGGTGAGGGCATGTTGCTCATGGACGTCGTCCCTCAGTTGAGAGTCAGGAGAGGAAGGGGGAGAAAACTTGAGTGATGGTGGACCCCATCCCCACACTTATCCCCTCACACAACTCGCAGACTAAAGTGAACAAACTGGCTGAATACTGATGAGCAGCTCGTGGATAGACTGAGAGGCTCCGGGCATCGGTTATCTTAAACACCCACAACATTGCCCGTTCTTCCTCCCTCTCTCTCTCTCTCTCTCTCTCTTGTCCAGCCTGCCTGCAGTAAATTATTCAGGGAGCACGTCGAGAGCTCCTGACTCCAGTCCTGAAGGACTCTCTCCTCATTCAGACCTTTTAAATGGTAATATTAAAATAATGTGCCGTGTGATATTTCATCCTGGAAGCAGGCTTCAAATAAATAAGTGCACCCTCACACTGTGCATTACTCACATTAATTGCCTGTCAGCAAGAATAGAGAGGACTTGTCTGAAAAAGGTATCTTGAAAGGTAGAGTTCAGTAATCAGGAAGAATAGAGAACAGCGTCGGAATCTGAATGATGGGGGGGGTGGAGTTGGGTTTAACTTGTAGCCGAAGGGGATTCTGATTAGCACAGGTGGGGGCGCGGAGTGGGGGCGCGGAGTGGGGGCGCGGAGTGGGGGCCCAGAGCGCTGAGATTACCGGTAACAGCGTCGATAGCCAGGATTAATGAATTGCCCCATTATGCTTTCTACTCAGTCCCTATCATTTATCTCCGTTACTGAGCCGTGACACCAGAATCAAAATCACTATTATAGTCAGATAACCATCGGAGTGGCAATTTATTGAAGTCTACTGGGTTTCCAAAACCAGCTGAGTGCTCGGAATCTGAGGTGAAAACTGACGGAGAAATAAAAATGATGTTGAAGCAAAACTGACATTTCATATAAATATAAAAGAAATAAAATTAGAGGCATCTGTCAGGGAAAAGGACAATTAAACATCAGGAAAATGGGCCGAGTGGGAGCGCAGGGATTTCAAAGTGCTGGATGGTGTTTCATCTGCTCTCCTCCTTAATCAGAGGCGGTCGCTGCAGAACTGGCTCCAAACCGCACCTTCCAGAACTTTCTCTGATGATTATCAGGTGTGGGGAGGGGCTGGGAAGAATCAGCAGGTGAGTGGACGCAGGGGGAAAGCAGATCCAGTCCTGCTGCCTGGGGTGGTCACCAGAGGAGGGGAGATTCCCTCACTCCAGCAGGACACCAGACCCTGTCTCTCTCAATCTAATGAGGACCCAGCCTGAGATAGGACATGGCAGGAGCTTCAGAACCTGCTGACACGTAGAGGGATCCAACTCTCTGATTGATAAAACATCATCTGGAGAGATTGTGTAGATTAACCTCTGCTCCAAAAGGGAAAAGACAGGAATATTGTATCCCACATATATAATCCCAATATTGTCTCCACCGGCCTAGAATCGCGAGTTACTAACCACGGGGAGTAATGGAGTCTACCCAGGGGTAGTCCCTTCAGATTGTTGGGAGTGTGTACAGAGTCTTCAGATTGTTGGGAGTCTGCACAGACCCTTCAGATTTTCCGAGAGTGTGTACAGAGCCCTCAGATTGTTGGGGGTGTGTACAGAGTCTTCAGATTGTTGGGAGTGTGTACAGACCCTTCAGATTGTTGGGAGTGTGTACAGGGTCTTCAGATTGTTGGGAGTGTGTACAGAGTTTTCAGATTATTGGGGGTGTGTACAGAGCCCTCAGATTGTTGGGAGTGTGTACAGAGTTTTTAGATTGTTGGGAGTGTGTACAGGGTCTTCAGATTGTTGGGAGTGTGTACAGAGTTTTCAGATTATTGGGGGTGTGTACAGAGCCCTCAGATTGTTGGGAGTGTGTACAGAGCCCTCAGATTGTTGGGAGTGTGTACAGAGCCCTCAGATTGTTGGGAGTGTGTACAGAGCCCTCAGATTGTTGGGAGTGTGTACAGAGCCCTCAGATTGTTGGGAGTGTGTACAGAGCCCTCAGATTGTTGGGAGTGTGTACAGAGCCCTCAGATTGTTGGGAGTGTGTACAGAGCCCTCAGATTGTTGGGAGTGTGTACAGAGCCCTCAGATTGTTGGGAGTGTGTACAGAGCCCTCAGATTGTTGGGAGTGTGTACAGAGCCCTCAGATTGTTGGGAGTGTGTACAGAATCTTCAAATTGTTGGGAGTGTGTACAGAGTCTTCAGATTGTTGGGGGTATGTACAGAGTTTTCAGATTGTTGGGAATGTGTACAGAGTTTTCCAATTGTTGGGGGTGTGTACAGAGTTTTCAGATTGTTGGGAGTGTGTACAGAGTTTTCAAATTGTTGGGAGTGTGTACAGAGCCCTCAGATTGTTGGGAGTGTGTACAGACCATTCAGATTGTTGGGAGTGTGTACAGAGTTTTCAGATTGTTGGGAGTGTGTACAGAGTTTTCAGATTGTTGGGAGTGTGTACAGAGTTTTCAGATTGTTGGGAGTGTGTACAGAGTTTTCAGATTGTTGGGAGTGTGTACAGAGTTTTCAGATTGTTGGGAGTGTGTACAGAGTTTTCCAATAGTTGGGAGTGTGTACAGAGTCTTCAGATTGTTAGGAGTGCGTACAGAGTTTTCAGATTGTTGGTAATGTGTACAGAATTTTCAGATTGTTGGGGGTGTGTACAGACCATTCAGATTGTTGGGAGTGTGTACAAAGACTTCACATTGTTGGGGGTGTGTACAGAGTCTTCAGATTGTTGGGGGTGTGTACAGACCATTCAGATTGTTGGGAGTGTGTACAAAGACTTCACATTGTTGGGGGTGTGTACAGACCATTCAGATTGTTGGGGGTGTGTACAGGGTCTTCAGATTGTTGGGAGTGTGTACAGAATCTTCAAATTGTTGGGAGTGTGTACAGAGTCTTCAGATTGTTGGGGGTATGTACAGAGTTTTCAGATTGTTGGGAATGTGTACAGAGTTTTCCAATTGTTGGGAGTGTGTACAGAGTTTTCAGATTGTTGGGAGTGTGTACAGAGTTTTCAAATTGTTGGGAGTGTGTACAGAGCCCTCAGATTGTTGGGAGTGTGTACAGACCATTCAGATTGTTGGGAGTGTGTACAGACCATTCAGATTGTTGGGAGTGTGTACAGAGTTTTCAGATTGTTGGGAGTGTGTACAGAGTTTTCAGATTGTTGGGAGTGTGTACAGAGTTTTCAGATTGTTGGGAGTGTGTACAGAGTTTTCCAATAGTTGGGAGTGTGTACAGAGTCTTCAGATTGTTAGGAGTGCGTACAGAGTTTTCAGATTGTTGGTAATGTGTACAGAATTTTCAGATTGTTGGGGGTGTGTACAGACCATTCAGATTGTTGGGAGTGTGTACAAAGACTTCACATTGTTGGGGGTGTGTACAGAGTCTTCAGATTGTTGGGGGTGTGTACAGACCATTCAGATTGTTGGGAGTGTGTACAAAGACTTCACATTGTTGGGGGTGTGTACAGACCATTCAGATTGTTGGGGGTGTGTACAGAGTCTTCAGATTGTTGGGAGTGTGTACAGAGTCTTCAGATTGTTGGGAGTGTGTACAGAGTCTTCAGATTGTTGGGGGTGTGTACAGAGTTTTCAGATTGTTGGGGGTGTGTACAGAGTTTTCAGATTGTTGTGGGTGTGTACAGAGTTTTCAGATTGTTGGGGGTGTGTACAGAGTCTTCAGATTGTTGGGGGTGTGTACAGACCATTCAGATTGTTGGGGGTGTGTACAGAGTCTTCAGATTGTTGGGGGTGTGTACTGACCATTCAGATTGTTGGGGGTGTGTACAGACCATTCAGATTGTTGGGGGTGTGTACAGAGTCTTCAGATTGTTGGGGGTGTGTACAGAGTCTTCAGATTGGTGGGGGTGTGTACAGACCATTCGTATTGTTGGGGGTGTGTACAGACCATTCAGATTGTTGTGAGTGTGTACAGACCATTCGTATTGTTGGGAGTGTGTACAGAGTCTTCAGATTGTTGGGGGTGTGTACAGACCATTCAGATTGTTGGGGATGTGTGCAGAGTTTTTAGATTGTTGGGGGTGTGTACTGACCATTCAGATTGTTGGGAGTGTGTACAGAGTTTTCAGATTGTTGGGAGTGTGTACAGAGTTTTCAGATTGTTGGGGGTGTGTACAGAGTTTTCAGATTGTTGGGGGTGTGTACAGAGTTTTCAGATTGTTGGGGGTGTGTACAGAGTTTTCAGATTGTTGGGAGTGTGTACAGAGTCTTCAGATTGTTGGGGGTGTGTACAGAGTTTTCAGATTGTTGGGGGTGTGTACAGAGTTTTCAGATTGTTGGGAGTGTGTACAGAGTCTTCAGATTGTTGGGGGTGTGTACAGAGTTTTCAGATTGTTGGGGGTGTGTACAGAGTCTTCAGATTGTTGGGGGTGTGTACAGAGTTTTCAGATTGTTGGGGGTGTGTACAGAGTTTTCAGATTATTGGTCGTGTGTACAGAGTTTTCAGATTGTTGGGGGTGTGTACATAAGTGTGTACACAGCTTTGTCCTGTAAGTTGAGTCGGATTGTTACAGGCTCTTGTAATAAAGAGGAGGAAACTAAAGGGATTAGACAATGATTTATCGATTGGCCAGTGGACATATCCTCCCATTATTAGAATTGACATGTACATTCCCTCTGGTCTCGAAACTCAGGGCTGTGAGTGATGGATCAGCAGGTGATGACTGGTCCCCCCAGTCACCGTTGTACGCTGGTTGCTGATGCAGTGCGTGATGGTAAACTGGTGACGACTCTGCCTCTAATTTCCCTTCCACCAACTGGGAGATGTCTGCTCTCCGTCTGGCACCTCCCCCTCGCAGCAGTGGCTGAGTTTGGGCTTTTATTGAGAGGGCCGGTGCAGGTAACTGTACCAGACCTTCTAACCCACAGAGCTCTGCTGCTTTAAGAAAGTATTTCTGAATAGAAACCATACAGATCAAACTGCAGTTCTAATGCCCCCACCCCCCCCAGATCTAATCATGTGTTCCCTACACCTGCCTAGGCTGTGCTCTGCTAACCCATCACACACCAAGGACTGAGCCTGGGAACCTATGGTGTGGGTGTCTCAGGACCCCGCCAGGCTCTGTGTTGACCCAGGGAGCTTGCTGTCAGTGCTGTCGGAAGTGGGATCATTGTCGGATCCATTATCTTGGTTTACAGGGAGAGCACAGAAACAACATGGTCACTGACAACACCTGAAGAGACACTGAAACAAGACAATTCTACATGGGAAAAGGGGACAGAGGGGAGAGAGAAAGAGAATGAGACAGACAGAAAGAGGGAGAGAGAGGCAGGAAGGAGGTGACATTGGCCTTCGGTGGTAGGACAAAACAGGCAAGAACAATCCCACCTCCGGATAGAGCAACAACAACATCAGCTACCTGCATTTATTTAGCGCCTTTAACGGAGTAAAACGTCCCAAGGCGCTTCACAGGAGCGATTATCAAACCGAATTTGACACCGAGCCACATGAGATATTAGAACAGGTGACCAAAAGCTTGGTCAAAGAGGTAGGTTTTAAGGAGCGTCTTAAAGGAGGAGGAGAGGTAGAGAGGTGGAGAGGTTTAACGAGGGAATTCCAGAGCTGAGGGCCTAGGCAGCTGAAGGCACGGCCGCCAATGGTGGAGTGATTAAAATCGGGGATGGACAAGAGGCCAGAATTGGAGGAGCGCAGAGATCTCGGAGGGTTGTAGGACTGGAGGAGGTTAAGAGTTAGAGAGGGGCGAGGCCATGGAGGGATTTGTAAACAAAGTTGAGAATGTTAAAATCGAGGCGTTCCCGGACCGGGAGCCAATGTAGGTCAGTGAGCACAGGGGGTGATGGGGGAACGGGACTTGGTGCGAGTTAGGATACGGGCAGCAGAGTTTTGGATGAGCTCAAGTTTATGGAGGGTGGAAGATGGGAGGCCGGCCAGGAGACGGGAGAGCATTGGAATAGTGGAGTCTAGAGATAACAAAGGCACGGATTTCAGCAGCAGATGGGTTGAGGCAGGGCCGGAGACAGGCGATGTTACGGAGGTGGAAGTCGGCGGTCTTGGTGATGCAGCAGATATGTGGTTGGAAGCTCATCTCAGGGTCAAGTAGGACACCAAGCAGAGAGAAAGGGAGAAAGAGAGAAAGGGAGGAAGGGAGGAAGAGAATGAGCTAAAGACAGCAAGGAGAGAAGCATAGAGGGGAGCAGAGTGATTGAAAAACCAAGAGAGAAAGAAAAAGATACAGACAGAGAACATGCAGATACACACACACAGACACACACACGTACTCACATACACAGACACAGGTACACACAAACAGACACACTCAGACACATACAGACACACACGCAGACACACACCGACACACACGTGGATACACACAGACATACGCGCACGCAGGCACCCAGACAGGTACACACACAGAAACTCACACATGGAGAGAAACACACACACAGGTACACACACACAGACACACATGCAGACACACACAGACACTCACGCAGACACACAGAGAACACACACAGGTACACACACATGGAGAGATACACACACTGAGACATACGGCACTAAGCAATGAGAACCTTAAGTGATGTGACCAATAGAGAATGAGGAATCACTCTGAAAGCTCAACATGCAGAGGTTTTAATGCAAGGAGCTGGCACTGGGTGCGGGACAGGAGGTACAGGGCACGAGGCGGGGGTATGGGGCACGGGGCAGAGGGTATGGGGCAGGGGACAGGGGGTATGGGGCACGGGGCAGGGGGTACGGGGCACAGGGTACAGGGCAGCGGACAGGGGGTATGGGGCACGAGGCGGGGGTATGGGGCACGGGGCAGAGGGTATGGGGCAGGGGACAGGGGGTATGGGGCACAGAGTACGCGGCACGGGGTATGGGGCAGGGGGTACAGGACATGGGGAAGGGGAAATGGGGCGGGGATACGGGACATGGAGTACGGAGCAGGGGGTATGGGGAAGGGGTACAGGGTACGTGGTACAGGGTACCGGGTACAGGGTTCAGGATACAAGATAAAGGGTACCAGGTGCAGGATATGGGGTACATGGTATAGGGTACTGGGTACAAGGTACACGGTCCAGACTACAGGGTAAGGGGTACGTGGTACAGGGTACCGGTGGTCCAGAGTACAAGGTACAGGTACCGGGTACGTGACACAGGGTACAGGGTACAGGGTACAAGGTACAGGGTACGGGGTATTGGGTACAGGGTACAGGGTACAAGGTACAGGGTACGGGGTATTGGGTACAGGGTACAGGGTACAAGGTACAGGGTACGGGGTATTGGGTACAGGGTACAGGGTACAGGGTACAAGGTACAGGGTACGGGGTATTGGGTACAGGGTACAGGGTACAAGGTACAGGGTACGGGGTATTGGGTACAGGGTACAGGGTACAGGGTACAAGGTACAGGGTACGGGGTATTGGGTACAGGGTACAGGGTACAGGGTACAAGGTACAGGGTACGGGGTATGTGGTACAGGGTATCGGGTACAGGGTACAGGGTTCAGAGTACAGGGTTCAGAGTACAGGGTACAGGGTATGGGTACGGGGTACGTGGTACAGGGTACAGGGTACAGGGTATGGATACAGGGTATGGGTACGGGGTACATGGTACAGGGTACATGGTACAGGGTACAGGGTACAGGGTACAGGGTACAGGGTCCAGAGTACAGGGTCCAAGGTATGGGTACGCAGAGCTTGGCTGTGTAGTTGGTGATGGGCGAATGGTGAACACAATCTGCATTTCAATTAATATTCAGCAGCTGGTAAATTAGCAGTCAAATGATGCGTGCCGGAGGATTCAGCCCCAACAGAGATAATGGGGATCATTAAACAGACTCGAGTGTTGCGTTGGCAGAATATTGAACCTAAACTCGAGGATAAAACTTTGAATTCCAACACCGTACAGTAAGTACCTGCAATGACAGCGGGCCCCTGGTCTTACTCACCGTACACAAAGAGGATGTACTCGGCGCTGTTGTGCCCCATGGTGTTAGCGGCCTCGCAGTAGTACGTGCCGTTGTCGGTTTTGTTCAGGGCAGTGATGATCAGTATGTTCCCCTCCACCACCATCCTGTCAGGATCGGGAAGCTCAGCTCCGTCCTTCTTCCATTTCACTGCTTCCGGTCTGTAAAAGGCCAGACACATCACAAACAGTTGGCAGCTTTCTATTTGCCCTGTTCCCATGGACAGATGGAGCCTCGGTATAACATCACATCTGAAAGACGGCACCTCCGACAGTGCAGCTCTCCCTCAGTACTGACCCTCCGACAGTGCAGCTCTCCCTCAGTACTGACCCTCTGACAGTGCAGCGCTCCCTCAGTACTGACCCTCCGACAGTGCGGCGCTCCCTCAGTACTGACCCTCCGACAGTGCAGCTCTCCCTCAGTACTGACCCTCCGACAGTGCGGCGCTCCCTCAGTACTGACCCTCCGACAGTGCAGCTCTCCCTCAGTACTGACCCTCCGAGAGTGCAGCGCTCCCTCAGTACTGACCCTCCGACAGTGCAGCTCTCCCTCAGTACTGACCCTCCGACAGTGCAGCGCTCCCTCAGTACTGACCCTCCGACAGTCCAGCTCTCCCTCAGTACTGACCCTCCGACAGTGCAGCGCTCCCTCAGTACTGACCCTCCGACAGTGCAGCTCTCCCTCAGTACTGACCCTCCGAGAGTGCAGCGCTCCCTCAGTACTGACCCTCCGACAGTGCAGCACTCCCTCAGTACTGACCCTCCGACAGTGCAGCTCTCCCTCAGTACTGACCCTCCGACAGTGCAGCTCTCCCTCAGTACTGACCCTCCGACAGTGCAGCTCTCCCTCAGTACTGACCCTCCGACAGTGCAGCTCTCCCTCAGTACTGACCCTCCGACAGTGCAGCTCTCCCTCAGTACTGACCCTCCGACAGTGCAACGCTCCCTCAGTACTGACCCTCCGACAGTGCAACGCTCCCTCAGTACTGCCCCTCCGACAGTGCAACGCTCCCTCAGTACTGACCCTCCAACAGTGCAGCTCTCCCTCCGTACTGACCCTCCGACAGTGCAACGCTCCCTCAGTACTGACCCTCCGACAGTGCAACGCTCCCTCAGTACTGACCCTCCGACAGTGCAACGCTCCCTCAGTACTGACCCTCCGACAGTGCAACGCTCCCTCTGTACTGACCCTCCGACAGTGCGGCGCTCCCTCAGTACTGACCCTCCGACAGTGCAACGCTCCCTCTGTACTGACCCTCCGACAGTGCAGCGCTCCCTCAGTACTGACCCTCCGACAGTGCAGCGCTCCCTCAGTACTGACTCTCCGACAGTGCAGCGCTCCCTCAGTACTGACTCTCCGACAGTGCAGCGCTCCCTCAGTACTGACCCGCCAACAGTGCGGCGCTCCCTCAGTACTGACCCTCCGACAGTGCGGTGCTCCCTCAGTACTGCCCCTCCGACAGTGCAGCGCTCCCTCAGTACTGACCCTCCGACAGTGCGGCGCTCCCTCAGTACTGACCCTCCGACAGTGCAGCGCTCCCTCAGTACTGACCCTCCAACAGTGCAGCGCTCCCTCAGTACTGCCCCTCCGACAGTGCGGCGCTCCCTCAGTACTGCCCCTCCGACAGTGCAGCGCTCCCTCAGTACTGACCCTCCGACAGTGCGGCGCTCCCTCAGTACTGACCCTCCGACAGTGCAGCGCTCCCTCAGTACTGACCCTCCGACAGTGCTGCGCTCCCTCAGTACTGACCCTCCGACAGTGCAGCGCTCCCTCAGTACTGACCCTCCGACAGTGCAGCACTCCCTCAGTACTGTCAGCATGGATTATGTCCCCAAGTCTATGGAGTGGGGTTTGAACCCACGACCTTCTGCCCCAGAGGGGGAAGAGCTGCCCATTGAGCCCCGGCTGTACGAGGTGTGAACCTGAGGCCTGTCCCAGTTGCTGAGGTGGTGCGTGGAGGTGGTGAGGTGGTGGGTGAAACTGCGAGCTCGACTAACACCAGATAATGAGTATTCAGCTCCATGCCGAGGGACCTTGCTGTGTTTGCCTATACGACAGCAGTCAATGCTCTTCAGTGTAAGTCCTTATATGTGAAGCGCTGAGAGATTTCTCAGGGACGAGACCACTTTAGAAATGCATTTATTTCTTTTACAGCAACGGGACGAACAGCTGGGCAGAATGACGTTAGAACAATGAAATCGGAGCAGGAGTGGACCGTCCAGCCCCTCGAGCCTGCTCCGCCGTTCAATCAGATCATGGGCTGATCTTCAACCTCAACTCCACTTTCCCGCCTGATCCTCATATCCCTTGATTAGGCCTTTAGACACAAGTATCTACACTGAGCTCTAGTGCTGTTCACATTGCTGTTTGTGGGATCTTGCTGTGCACAAATTGGCTGCTGCTTTTCCTATTTTGCAACAGTGACTACACTTCAAAAAATACTGCATTGGCTGTGAAGCTCTTCGGGACGTCCTGAGATTGTGAAAGGCGCTATAGAAACGGAAGTCTTTCTTTCTCACTGCCCTTCACACTCACACTTTAAACCCCCAGTCTTTATTTGACTAAATCCGTAATCACCTGACCTTTGGCCCTCTGCTAACCAGTCAGCCACAAAGAGTCTGTACAGGTTTAGTTCTGAGAGTAAAGCAGGTTCTCGCCAGGATTTCTTGTACAGAAAATTCCCGATCTCGGGTTAAATCAAGGGTTAGATTATGAGGAGAGATTACATAAACTTGGCTTGTATTCCCTGGAATATAGAAGGTTAAAGGGTGATTTAACTGAGGTTTTTAGGATTTTGAAAGGAATTGATAGGGTAGATCGAGAGAAACCACTGGTGGGGGAGTCTAGGACAAGGGGACATAACCTGAAAATCAGAGCCAGGACATTCAGGAGCGAAGTTAGGAAACACTTCTTCACACAAAGGGTGGGAGAAGTGTGGAACTCTCTCCCACAAAAAGCACGAGATGCTCAATTAATAACTTTAAATCTGAGATCGATAGATTTTTGCTAGCCGAGGGTATTATGGGATGTGGAGCCAAGTCGGGTGGATGGAGTTAGGTCACAGATCAGCCATGATCTCACTGAATGGCGGAACAGGCTCGAGGGGCTGAATGGCCTCCTTCTCCTGTTCCAATGTCCCAGGTGTCGGGGGATTGAGCTGAGACAGGATCAGTGCTTCACTGCCGGGGAAGCATGGGCGAGACACTCTCGCAACTGAACGCTTGACAGCGGGCCGTCCTAAACTGGGGGTGGGGGGGGGGGGGGGGGCGGAAATCGAGTGTGGCCTTCGGGCTCGGGGGAGTCTGAAAAAAAAATAGTTGGAGGGCCTTACAGCGCCCTCTGAGTCACGGAGAGGAAAAATCAGCCAGGGTTCCTGCTCCTGATCAGAATCCGGCCTGGCTGAAAAAATGCGTGTGTGGAAATCGGGTGAGAACGGGAGTCTGGGATGCCCACTGCAGTCGAATAGCCCACCAACTCAGTCTACACACTGGAAGAATGACCACTGAAGGGGAGGGTCCCGAAGGTGCCAGTGATACAGTGAGAATGAGTGCCCTTGGGAATGCAGGAGAGAATCTGGAGGGGGAGAAAATCAGGGTGGAGAGAGAGGAGAGGAGAGAGCAAGAGAATAACGTCATAAAGTGAAGATCCCATGGGACCGGAGAGATATAAAATGTTCTCCTGCGCGAGGAATCTGTGCTTACATCACCCGCCCCTGTGCTTAGGGTTTCCTCCTGTGCAGCAATTGCTCCTTATTAAATTGCGATGATCAGATAACACAACATTGCTGGTAAAATAACATCAGCAGTTTGGGAGTGTGTGAGAAATGCCCCACAGTGAGAGATAATGTACTGGTGGGAACTAATACACAGACTCAAAGGTAATTGGCACCACCTCGGGAGCTGTGCCTTGCCAGAGTCAGTCTTACGGATCAATTTAACTTTACAATCAGCAGGCAGTCCCTGATCTAAAATTATTTGCAACTCCACTTTTCAGGTACAAGAGTTTATTGCAGGCCGACAGTTCTCTGTCATTGAAAGGTCAACACTCTCATGTGTTTCCACACTCCAGCTAATTAGAAGCAACTAACACTGATTTCTATATTTAAATGAGGCCATCTGCCCGGTTGACAGGGAAAGACGGGGCGGGGGCGGGGGGTTGCTGATTGAGACAGACTGATACACCGCAAACATCTAACCTGACATCAGCCCGCTGTCTTACTCCTCGATCGAGAGCAGTCTCTCCATCACACAGCACCGCCAGGCTACTCCCAGGGTTCAGAGAAAAAACACCGCAGTCTCCTTCTGGGAGTTGTAAACAATTTTACAACACCAAGTTATAGTCCAGCGATTTTATTTTAAAGTCACAAGCTTTCGGAGGCTTCCTCCTTCGTCAGGTGAACGATTTTCCACATCGTTCACCTGAGGAAGGGGGAAGCCTCCGAAAGCTTGTGAATTTAAAATAAAATTGCTGGACTATAACTTGGTGTTGTAAAATTGTTTACAATTGTCAACCCCAGTCCATCACCGGCATCTCCACATGCTTCTGGGAGAGGGAAGATCGAACAGTGGTTGAGAATGTAGATTGTTGAACCCCAAGGGGGATGCTTCGCTCTGTCACTATACCTCACTTAAAACAAGTGGTGATTGGAAACGATGTCTGAATTAAAAAAAACAAGGAAGCACCAAGTCCTCTCTCCCTTCCTGGCTCAGTGATGCTCCCTTTAAATTAAAATTCTGCCTCTGCTGTTAACAGCTGCTGGCGTACATGTAAAGGCTTTCACATCACAAACTGCCCCGACGTGCTTTACAATGAGGTAGGAGAGAGGTTAGGGGAGGAGGCATAGGAAGATAGGAACAGGAGGTGGCCATTCAGCCCCTCGAGCCTGTTCCGCCATTCGATTAGATCATGGCTGATCTGTATATCAACTCTGTTTACCCTTACCCAACAAAAATCAATTGATCTCAGTCTTGAAAGCTCCAATTGATCTTTGGGGGGAGAGGGTTCCAGATTTCCACTCCCCCTTTGTGTGAAGAAGTCCTTCCTGACATCACCCCTGAACGGCCTGGCTCTAATTTTAAGGTTGTGCCCCCTTGTTCTGGACTCCCCCCACCAGAGGAAATAGTTTCTCTCTATCTACCCTATCAAATCCTTTTATCATTTTAAACACCTCAATCAGTTCACCCCTTAACCTTCTAAACTGAAGGGAATACAAGCCTAGTCTATGCTACCTGGCCTCGTAATTTAACCCTTGAATGTGCACGAAGCAGAAGGAGTGGATCCTAAGGAGACCTTGGAAAGAGGGGAGAGTGGTATGGAGGCAAGGGGGTTTGGGCAGAGTTTGGGGCCATGGTGACTGAAGAATCTCCCACTGAGGGTGGATTGAATGGGAGACACACAGTGGGCCTGAGACAGAGGGGCACAAGGGGTGTGCTGGGACCACACTTCAAAGGTATGTCATTGGCTGTAAAGCGCTTTGGGAAGTCCTGAGGTCGTGACAGGCGCTATATAAATGCAAGTATTTCTTTCTTTTCTACTGGGATGCAGGACTAGGGTAGAATCCAGAGATGGGTTCAAGTGAGAACATGGAGGGATTTGAAGAGATGGCAGTGATTCTGGAGTGGGTAAGTGGGAGTCAGTGAGGATTGGCTAGGATCAGGAGTCAAGTCTGTAAATGCCATGGGGGCAGGTTTACTCAGGTAGCTCTGATACAAAATTCAAAGCTAACTGTCCCCTGCCAGCACCACTCACCATTGGGTCCCCCACCCTGGCACTGGCCACGGGCAGGGCTGGGCTCCCAGTCACCAGTGCAGCCCAGCAATATGCTGTCACCACGGGCCGGGCTGGGTGGCCTGGTCTGGGCTCTCCGTGGGGCCGGGCCGGGCCGTACTCTCCGCGGGGCTGGGCTCTCCGTGGGGCCGGGCCGGGCCGGGCTGTACTCTCTGCGGGGCTGGGCTCTCTGTGGGGCTGGGCCGGGCCGGGCTGTACTCTCGGTGGGGCTGGGCTCTCCGTGGGGTGGGGCTGGGCTCTCCGCGGGGCCGGGCCGGGCCGGGCTGTACTCTCCGCGGGGCTGGGCTCTCCGTGGAGCCGGGCCGGGCCGGGCTGTACTCTCCACAGGGCTGGGCCGGGTCAGGCTGTACTCTCCGCGGGGCTGTACTCTCCGCGGGGCTGGGCTCTCCGTGGAGCCGGGCCGGGCCGGGCTGTACTCTCCGCGGGGCTGGGCTCTCCGCGGGGCTGGGCTCTCCGTGGAGCCGGGCCGGGCCGGGCTGTACTCTCCACAGGGCTGGGCCGGGTCGGGCTGTACTCTCCGCGGGGCTGGGCTCTCCGCGGGGCTGGGCTCTCCGTGGGGCTGGGCCGGGCCGGGCCGGGCTGGACTCTCCGCGGGGCTGGGCCGGGCCGGGCTGGGCTCTCCGCGGGGATGGGCTCTCCCCGGGGCTGGGCCGGGCCAGGCTGGACTCTCCGTGGGGCTGGGCCGGGCTTGTCAGGGTGGAACAGCCCCTGATGTGTTGGGGGAGGGGGTGGGGAAGGGCCAGCCAGGATATCAGAGCTGCAGAAACAGCTTTGCACAAATTGCGCACCTGGGAGAGAGTGGTGCATGTGTTGATGAATCTGCCCTGCAGCATCAACACGGACAGATTGGCTACAAGGGAATTAATTAGCGAGTGGCTCACATTGGAATAAGGACTCTCACCTGGAAAGACTCTTTGAAAAGAGTTGATAGAAATGAGACTTTTACAATCAGTATGTGTGAGGCTCCTGGGGTCAGTGCTGGTGAGTACAATGCATTGAAGGCACGAGGTACTGACTGGGGCAAAACACTTTGCCAGAGACCTGCTGTAAATAAGCTCAGCAATTCAGGGTCAAGATGCAGTCTGTGTGAATGCTGATGACTGAAACTCTACTCTCTTATCAATGATGGATGAAACAAGAAAGAAATAAGAGATGGAGCAGAAAGCTTACAGTCTGTTAGTGAGGTATAAGCAACTGGACTAACTCCACAGGCACACGGCATTCACTCCGACAGTGACACCAGTCACTCAGTACTACAGGCTGCAAAAAGGAACTGGGACTTTCTCGTTGTTCATTTTTTTCCCCGTACTCTCCTGAAGGTGCGGACTCTTCCTGGGTGCCACGTTCAGGGGGCTGTCTGCCCTCGGGTGCCTAACCCAAAGGGGCCACTCTTCACATGGCAGTGTGAGCCAGCGGGAGATTTGAGTGAGGGGAGGGGGGGCGTAGGCCTGTTTTGTTCAATCCGAATCAAGCATCAATGCCTCACCTGACATTGGGGCAGTGAGACCTCAGCCCCAAACATTTCATCAATGACCTTACTTCTGGCATGAGGTTGGGAGTGGGACGGTGTTCGAGCTGTTCCACAGTGTTCGTCTCCATGCACAACTCCTCCGATAACGAAACCACCCATGCCAGCCTACAGCGGGCATATAGATGACCCATGTTGCAGCGTGGAAGGAACACAGGAACAGGAGGAGGCCATTCAGCCCCTCGAGCCTGTCCCACCATTCCATTCGATCGTGGCTGACATGTGTCTTAACTCCACCTACCCACCTTGGTTCCGAGACCCTTAATACCCTGACTTTACAAAAATCTATCAATCTCAGTTTTGAAATTTTCAATTGCCTCCCCCCCCCAGCCTCAACAACCTTTTTTGTGGGGGGGGGGGAGAGAGTTCCAGATTTCCACTCCCCCTTGGGGTGAAGGAGCAGGAGGAGGCTTAGAAGCCAAGGATGGAGGTTGTTAGGAGATTGGGAGAAAAATGGGTCGGTATGTATTTTAAAAGGATGACAGGATCTCATGCATTTTCCTTCTCTGCTGGAGCACTAGAGCTGGGCTCCCGAGATAAGCAGCTTCATACTGATCACATCCCAGACTGTTAAAGAGCTCATATGTGATACAGGGTGGAACTGTGTGAGACTTAAATGAAGTGGGTCGGTGACCTTGAGTACAGAAGGTAAGAGGCATGGGAAAGTGAAGGGGAATAGTATATAAGCATGTACCCTGGTTGCATGCCTTATAAGGACATTTAGAGTAGTGAATTGTAGTCAAGTTATATAAAGCAGCGAATTGTAACGGGGATTTGGATTTGACGTGGGATGTTTGAGCTCGAGTTCTCGATGGACCACGTCTCTCCGAATCTCCGCTCCATCTTGTGAGTACTCCACCTCATTTGAAGGATTAAACTTTGAATGTGAAACTTTGCTTGTCAGCGTATTGTCTCACCGTCACTGGCTGAACTCACATCGAGCTAGCTCACTAACAGCGCGGCCGTGCCTGCCACAGGCGGGCCTCCTTAAAGCAGGCGGCACACCACTATAACTGGGTGGGGCCCTGCGGAGGCAGTTCTCCTCCGTCACTCTCAGCTACCTATTCATGGGTTGTAGACTTGGTTGGTGGCACAATGGGGGGAGTGGGCAGACTGGCTCTGTCACCCTCCGATCTCCATGCGATGCCATCTTTTTGTAAGAGCAATCCAGTGAGTCCCATTCCCCACTCTTTCCCCGTAGCCCTGCAAATTTTTTCTCTTCGAGTATTCATCCAATTCCTTTAGATGAAGGGATTTTACATAGAAATTACAGCATAGAATCAGGCCATTCAGCCCAACTGGTCCATGCTGGTGTTTATGCTCCACACGAGCCTCCTCCCTCCCTACTTCATCTCACCCTATCAGCATATCCTTCTATTCCTTTCACCCTCATATGTTCATTTAGCTTCCCCTTAAATGCATCTATGCTACTCGCCTCAACTACTCCTTGAGGTAGCAAGTTCCACATTCTCACCACTCTCTGGGCAAAGAGGTTTCTCCTGAATTCCTTATTGGATTTATTAGTGACTATCATATATTTTTGGCCCATAGTTCACTCGTGGAAACATTTTCTCTACGTCTACCCTATCAAACCCCTTCATAATTTTAAAGACCTCTATGAGGTCACCCCTCGGTCTTCTCTTTTCTCGAGAAAAGAGCCCCAGCCTGTTCAGTCTTTCCTGATAGGTATAAACTCTCAATTCTGATACTGTCCTTGTAAATCGTTTTGCATCTTCTCCAGTAAAATGGAGACCAGAGCTGGGCACAGTACTCCAAGTGTGATCTAACCAAGGTTCTACACAGGTTTAAAATAACTCTTCTGCTTTTTAATTCTATTCCTCTGGAAACGATTTGCATTTTTATGGCCTTGTTGAGCTGTGTTGCTCCCTTTAATGGTTTGTGAAAGTGTACCCCGAGATTTCTTTGCTCCTCTACTGCATCTAGACTTTTATTTTCAAAGCAGTATGTGGCTTCTTTATTCTTCCTACCAAAATGCAACACCTCATATTTATCTATATTGAAATTCATTTGCCATTTAACTCGCCCATTCTGCAAGTTTATTAATGTCTTCCTGTATTTTGTCGCAGTCCTCCGTGGTATTAACTACACCCCCCAATTTGGTGTCGTCCCCAAATTTTGAAATTGTACTTCCGATTCCTGAGTCCAAATCGTTTATGTAAATGGTGAATACAAACAGTGGTCCCAGCACCGATCCTTGTGGAACATCACTTCCCACCTCTTGCTGGTCTGAATAACTACCTTTAACCCCTACTCTCTGCTACTAATGTTGTGTCGTCGTTTAAAAAGGGAGAAAGAGATAGACCAAGTAATTAGTCTAACCTCGGTGGTGGGCAAATTATTGGAATTGATTCTGAGGGACAGCATAAATTGTCATTTAGAAAGGCTCGGGTTAATCGAGCACAGTCAGCATGGATTCATTAAGGGAAGGTCGTGTCTGACTAACTTGATTGAATTTTTTGAGCAGGTAACAAGGAGGGTCGATGAGGGTAACCCGTTTGATGTAGTCTACATGGATTTTAGCAAGGCTTTTGACAAGGTCCCACATGGCAGACTGGTCAAAAAAGTAAAAGCCCATGGGATGCAAGGGAAAGTGGCAAGTTGGATCCAAAATTGGCTCAGTGGCAGGAAGCAAAGGGTTGATGGGTGTTTTGGTGACTGGAGGCTGTTTCCAGTGGGGTCCCGCAAGGCTCAGTACTAGGTCCATAGAACCATAGAAAAGATACAGCACAGAAGGGGGCCATTCGGCCCATTGAGTCCACGCCAGCTCGAAGAACAACCAGGTGCCCATTCTAATCCCACCTTCCAGCACCCGTAGCCCTGCAGCTTACAGCACTTTCGGTGCAGGTCCAGGTATTTTTGAAAAGAGTTGAGAGTCCTTGCCACTACCACCAATTCGGACAGCAAATTCCATACACCCACCACCCTCTGGGTAAAAAAGTTTTTCTTCATGTCGCCTCTAATCCTTCCGCCAATCAGCTTAAAGCTAGGTCCCTTCCTTTTTGTGATATACATTAATGATTTGGACTTGAATGTGGGGGGGCTTGATCAAAAAGTTTGCAGATGATACAAAGATTGGCCGTGTGGTTGATAGTGAGGAGGAAAGCTGTAGACTGCAGGAAAATATCAATAGACTGGTCAGGTGGGCAGAAAAGCGGCAAATGGAATTCAATCCGGAGAAGTGTGAGGTAATGCATTTGGGGAGGGCAAACAAGGCAAGGGAATACACAATAAATGGGAGGATACTGAGAGGTGTAGAGAAAGTGAGGGACCTTGGAGTGCATGTCCACAGATCCCTGAAGGTAGCGGGACAGGTAGATAAGGTGGTTAAAAAGGCATACGGGATACTTTCCTTTATTAGCTGAGGCATAGAATATAAGAGCAGGGATGTTATACTAGAACTGTATAAAACACTGGTTAGGCCACAGCTTGAGTACTGTGTACAGTTCTGGTCACCACATTACAGGAAGGATGTAATTGCACTAGAGAGGGTGCAGAGGAGATTTACAAGGATGTTGCCAGGACTGGAGAATTTTAGCCATGAGAAAAGAGAGGATAGGCTGGGGTTGTTTTCTTCAGAACAAAGGAGGCTGAGGGGAGATTTAATTGAGGTATATAAAATTATGATGGGACTTGATAGAGTGGATAGGGAGGATCTATTTCCCTTAGCAGAGGGCTCAGTGACCAGGGGGCATAGATTTAAAGTAATTGGTAGAAGGATTAGAGGGGAGCTGAGGAGAAATGTTTTCACCCAGAGGGTGGTGGGGGTCTGGAACTCACTGCCTGAAAGGGTGGGAGAGGCAGAAACCCTCAACTCATTTAAAAAGTACTTGGATGTGCACCTGAAGTGCTGTAACCCACAGGGCTACGGACCAAGTGCTGGAAAGTGGGATTAAGCTGGGTTGCTCTTTTTCAGTTGGCACGGACACGATAGGCCGAATGGCCTCCTTCTGTGCCATAACTTTCTATGACTCTATGATTCTGTTTTCTGTTTTGTAGCCAGCTTGCTATCCATTCTGCTACCTGTCCCCTGACTCCACATGCTCTGACCTGAGCCATGAGTTCTTCTTTGTCCTCTTGCGTTAAGCCCTATAAAAGCTCAATACTAAACACAATCCCCATAGCTTGTAATTGAACGGCAGCAAAATTAAATTAACAGTGTCCCTTTAAGAGACTCCTTCAGGGAAGAACCTTGCTGGCCTTTAACGATGCAGGAAATTCACGGCTGGCTCCATATCAGTGATTGATGGGAGCTGCCTCGGTGGTGAAGCTCACAGCATCTGAGGACAACCTGGTCAGGAAAACAGTGTGTGACACAAAGCCGGGGATCGACTGGCCCCCACTCGCTCACTTTCACCAGCAGGAATCTGGAGGCTCATCGTCTTGATGCAGTTATGCGCAGTTTGCCACCAACAGATGTCACTGTTGGGACTTATGGAAGGACCACAGAACAGCAACAACAACTTGCATTTATATAGCGCCTTTAATGTAGTAAAATGTCCCAAGGCGCTCCACAGGGGCGATTATCAGACAAAAACAGACACTGAGCCACATAAAGAGATATTAGGACAGGTGACCAAAAGCTTCGTCAAAGAGGTATGTTTCAAGGAGCGTCTTGAAGGAGGAGAGAGAGGTAGAGAGACGGAGAGGTTTAGGGGGGGAATTCCAGAGCTCAGGGCCGAGGCAGCTGAAGGCACGGCCGCCAATGGTGGAATGAAGGAAATCGGGGATGCGCAAGAGGCCAGAATTGGAGGAGCGCAGAGATTGTGGAGGGTAATAGGACTGGAGGAGGTTAAAGAAATAGGGAGGGGGTGAGGCCATGGAGAGATTTGAACACGAGGATGAGAATTTTAAAATCGAGGCGTTCCCGGACCAGGAGTCAATATAGGTCAGTGAGCACGGCGGGGGGATGAGTGAACGGGACTTGGTGCGAGTTAGGATACGGGCAGCAGAGTTTTGGATGAGCAAAGTTTCTGGAGCGTGGAAGATGGGAGACCGGCCAGGAGAGCATTGGAATAGTTAAGTCTATAGATGACAAAGGCACGGATGAGGGTTTCAGCAGCAGATGAGCTGAGGCAGGGACCGAGGCAGGCGATGTTACGGGGGTAGAAGTAGGCGGTCTTGGTGATGCAGTGGATATGTGGCCAGAAGCTCATCTCAGGGTTAAATAGAGTTATAGCCTTTGTTCCACTGACCCTGCGTTACTCGTATCTCCCTGGGTAAGCTCTTCGTCCATCCACCTCTGTCGTCCTGTACATTCTTCTCTCCCTCAATTTACCCTTCGTGACTGACCTCGGACACCTGCTCTGACCATTTATATGACTGTATCAAAGAGCTCTGTTATGTTACTGAGACAGAACCAAGCTAATTCTCCCTCAACAGTTATTCCTTCATGGGGCATTTTGGCACGTTTCCCTTCTTGTTATGGAATATTTGACTGTTTCCCCCTTTGTTTTATGAGTTAATGGGGTCAGTTTCCCCTTTGCTGTTATGGTGTATTGGGATAAATGTCCCCTTGAGAGGGTATATGGGAAAATGTCCCCTTGAGAGGGTATATGGGAAAATGTCCCCTTGAGAGGGTATATGGGAAAATGTTCCCTTGAGGGGGTATTTGTGTAAATGTTCCCTTGAGGGGGTATTTGTGGAAATGTTCCCTTGAGGGGGTGTTTGTGTAAATGTTCCCTTGAGGGGGTATTTGTGGAAATGTTTCCTTGAGGGGGTATTTGTGGAAATGTTCCCTTGAGGGGGTGTTTGTGTAAATGTTTCCTTGAGGGGGTATTTGTGGAAATGTCCCCTTGAGGGGGTATTTGTGTAAATGTTCCCTTGAGGGGGTATTTGTGTAAATGTTTCCTTGAGGGGGTATTTGTGTAAATGTTCCCTTGAGGGGGTGTTTGTGTAAATGTTTCCTTGAGGGGGTATTTGTGTAAATGTTCCCTTGAGGGGGTATTTGTGTAAATGTTCCCTTGAGGGGGTATTTGTGTAAATGTTTCCTTGAGGGGGTATTTGTGTAAATGTTTCCTTGAGGGGGTATTTGTGTAAATGTCACCTTGAGGGGGTATTTGTGTAAATGTCACCTTGAGGGGGTATTTGTGTAAATGTTCCCTTGAGGGGGTATTTGTGTAAATGTTCCCTTGAGGGGGTGTTTGTGTAAATGTTCCCTTGAGGGGGTGTTTGTGTAAATGTTCCCTTGAGGGGGTATTTGTGTAAATGTTCCCTTGAGGGGGTGTTTGTGTAAATGTTCCCTTGAGGGGGTATTTGTGTAAATGTCACCTTGAGGGGGTATTTGTGTAAATGTTCCCTTGAGGGGGTATTTGTGTAAATGTTCCCTTGAGGGGGTATTTGTGTAAATGTTCCCTTGAGGGGGTATTTGTGTAAATGTCACCTTGAGGGGGTATTTGTGTAAATGTTCCCTTGAGGGGGTATTTGTGTAAATGTTCCCTTGAGGGGGTGTTTGTGTAAATGTTCCCTTGAGGGGGTGTTTGTGTAAATGTTCCCTTGAGGGGGTATTTGTGTAAATGTTCCCTTGAGGGGGTGTTTGTGTAAATGTTCCCTTGAGGGGGTATTTGTGAAAATGTTTCCTTGAGGGGGTATTTGTGAAAATGTTCCCTTGAGGGGGTATTTGTGGAAATGTTCCCTTGAGGGGGTATTTGTGTTTGTTTCTCCCTTATGATGGACCTTTCCCCTTTTCTTGTTTACGGATCTGGATGCACAGTCTGCACCACATTATCCCATTACACCCTGTAGTCAGCCAGAGGAGGGGACAGTTAGGCTCTAGATTTGAGTTGCCCTTCCTGTTGACACTATAGCCCTCTGCCCTGCAACTTGCCCAGAACTGAACATGGAATAACTCGATCAGGGGTCTGTCCCTCCATCCTCACTCCTTGCTGTTCAGGAGTAGCATCAACACATTTATAGAATCATAGAATGGTAGAGCACAGAAGGAGGCCATTCAACCCATTGTGCCTGTGCTGGCTCTTGAAAGAGCTATCCAATTATTCCCACTCCCCCGCTCTTTCCCCGTAGCCCTGCAAATTTCTCCTTTTCAAGTATTTATCCAATTCCCTTTTGAAAGTTATTATTGAATCTACCTTTACCGCCCTTTCAGGCAGCGCATTCCAGATCAGAACAACTCACTGCATAAAAAAAATTCTCCTCATCTCCCCTCTGGTTCTTTTGCCAATTACTTTAAATCTGTGTCCTCTGGTTACCGACCCTCCTGTCACTGGAAACAGTTTCTCCCTATTTACTCTGTCAAATCCCTCCATAATTTTGAACACCTCGATTAAACACCTGAACTGTTTAAGTAAAACAATCAGGTGCTGAATTGTTGAATGGGGATTCTATTACACAGGAGGAGCAACATAGTCCAGTCTCAGTGCATTGCTCCCAATCTATTCACCTCTGTTCTGTATTCATCAAGTTAACACTGAGCTATCTGAATAAACCACAAGTGAGATATCAAATATCAGATTAAAATACAATTGGTTTGATCGCTTGTATTTGATTTTAATCAGGGCTGCTATCAGTGCAAGATGAATTGTGTACTCTGTGGTGTACTGTCGAGGGGATTGTACTTATCCAGGTCAAACCAGCTCCAAGACTTTACCTGGTCGTTTATTATTACATTTTTTGATATCAATTTTCTGCTCATTGAAGTGAAGGATGTTGGTGCTGGCAAATGGAACATAGTTTGTGCATCAGAGTTAATACAAAACATACTTAAATCAGACAAAGCACAGGTTAAAGTAAAACTCCCTCTACACTGTCTCATCAAATACTCCCAGGGCTGGTGCAGCACGGGTTAGATACAGAGTAAAGCTCCCTCTACACAGTCCCATCAAACACTCCCAGGGCAGGTACAGCACAGGTTAGATACAGACTAAAACTCCCTCTACACTGTCCCATCAAACACTCCCAGGGCAGGTACAGCACTGGTTAGATACAGAGTAAAGCTCCCTCTACACTGTCCAATCAAACACTCCCAGGGCAGGTACAGCATGGGTTAGATATAGAGTAAAACTCCCTCTACACTGTCCCATCAAACACTCCCAGGAAAGGTACAGCACAGGTTAGATACAGAGTAAAGCTCCCTCTACACTGTCCCATCAAACACTCACAGGACAGGTACAGCACGGGTTAGATACAGAGTAAAGCTCCCTCTACACTGTCCCATCAAACATTCCCAGGGCAGGTACAGTATGGGTTAGATACAGAGTAAAGCTCCCTCTACACTGTCCCATCAAACACTCCCAGGGCAGGTACAGCACGGGTTAGATACAGAGTAAAGCTCCCTCTACACTGTCCCATCAAACACTCCCAGGGCAGGTACAGCACAGGTTAGATACAGAGTAAAGCTCCCTCGACACAGTCCCATCAAACACTCCCAGGGCAGGTACAGCACGGGTTAGATACAGAGTAAAACTCCCTCTACACTGTCCCATCAAACACTCCCAGGGCAGGTACAGCACGGGTTAGATACAGAGTAAAGCTCCCTCTACACTGTCCCATCAAACACTCCCAGGGCAGGTACAGCACAGGTTAGATACAGAGTAAAGCTCCCTCTAACCTGTCCCATCAAACACTCACAGGACAGGTAGAACACGGGTTAGATACAGAGTAAAGCTCCCTCTACACTGTCCCATCAAACATTCCCAGGGCAGGTACAGTATGGATTAGATACAGAGTAAAGCTCCCTCTACACTGTCCCATCAAACATTCCCAGGGCAGGTACAGTATGGATTAGATACAGAGTAAAGCTCCCTCTACAGTGTCCCATCAAACACTCCCAGGAGAGGAACACTATGGGTTAGATACAGAGTAAAGCTCCCTCTACACTGTCCCATCAAACACTCCCAGGGCAGGTACAGCACAGGTTAGATACAGAGTAAAGCTCCCTCTACACAGTCCCATCAAACATTCCCAGGGCAGGTACAGTATGGGTTAGATACAGAGTAAAACTCCCTCTACACTGTCCCATCAAACACTCCCAGGACATGTACAGTATGGGTTAGGTACAGAGTAAAGCTCCCTCTACACTGTCCCATCAAACACGCCCAGGGCAGGTACAGCACAGGTTAGATACAGAGTAAAGATCCCTCTACACTGTCCCATCAAACACTCCCAGGGCAGGTACAGCACAGGTTAGATACAGAGTAAAGCTCCCTCTACACAGTCCCATCAAACACTCCCAGGGCAGGTACAGCACAGGTTAGATACAGAGTAAAACTCCCTCTACACTGTCCCATCAAACACTCCCAGGGCAGGTACAGCACGGGTTAGATACAGAGTAAAGCTCCCTCTACACTGTCCCATCAAACACTCCCAGGGCAGGTACAGCACAGGTTAGATACAGAGTAAAGCTCCCTCTACACTGTCCCATCAAACACTCACAGGACAGGTACAGCATGGGTTAGATACAGAGTAAAGCTCCCTCTACACTGTCCCATCAAACATTCCCAGGGCAGGTACAGTATGGGTTAGATACAGAGTAAAGCTCCCTCTACACTGTCCCATCAAACACTCCCAGGACAGGTACAGTATGGGTTAGATACAGAGTAAAGCTCCCTCTACACTGTCCCATCAAACACTCCCAGGGCAGGTACAGCACAGGTTAGATACAGAGTAAAGCTTCCTCTACACAGTCCCATCAAACACTCCCAGGGCAGGTACAGCACGGGTTTGATACAGAGTAAAACTCCCTCTACACTGTCCCATCAAACACTCCCAGGGCAGGTACAGCACGGGTTGGATACAGAGTAAAGCTCCCTCTACACTGTCCCATCAAACACTCCCAGGGCAGGTACTGCACGGGTTAGATACAGAGTAAAGCTCCCTCTACACTGTCCCATCAAACACTCCCAGGGCAGGTACAGCACGGGTTAGATACAGAGTAAAGCTCCCTCTACACTGTCCCATCAAACACTCCCAGGGCAGGTACAGCACAGGTTAGATACAGAGTAAAGCTCCCTCTAACCTGTCCCATCAAACACTCACAGGGCAGGTACAGCACAGGTTAGATACAGAGTAAAGCTCCCTCTACACTGTCCCATCAAACACTCACAGGACAGGTACAGCACGGGTCAGATACAGAGTAAAGCTCCCTCTACACTGTCCCATCAAACATTCCCAGGGCAGGTACAGTATGGGTTAGATACAGAGTAAAGCTCCCTCTACACTGTCCCATCAAACACTCCCAGGACAGGTACAGTATGGGTTAGATACAGAGTAAAGCTCCCTCTACACTGTCCCATCAAACACTCCCAGGGCAGGTACAGCACAGGTTAGATGCAGAGTAAAGCTCCCTCTACACTGTCCCATCAAACACTCACAGGACAGGTACAGCACGGGTTAGATACAGAGTAAAGCTCCCTCTGCACTGTCCCATCAAACATTCCCAGGGCAGGTACAGTATGGGTTCGATACAGAGTAAAGCTCCCTCTACACTGTCCCATCAAACACTCCCAGGGCAGGTACAGCACAGGTTAGATACAGAGTAAAGCTCCCTCTACACAGTCCCATCAAACACTCCCAGGGCAGGTACAGCACGGGTTAGATACAGAGTAAAGCTCCCTCTACACTGTCCCATCAAACACTCCCAGGGCAGGTACAGCACGGGTTAGATACAGAGTAAAGCTCCCTCTACGCAGAGCATACAGGGTAAGATAAGGCAAAAAAAGGAAAGCTTATGTCAGTCACCGAGAGCTCGATACTGCAGAAAGCCTAGAGGAGTATAGAAAGTGCAGGGGTGAAATTAAAAAGGAAATGAGGAAAGCAAAGAGAGGGCATGAAAAAATATTGGCAAGTAAAATCGAGGAAAACCCAAAGATGTTTTATAAATACATTAAGAGCAAGAGGATATCCAAGGAAAGAGGGTCTATGAGAGTCCACACACAGGTTACCTTTTTTGCAATCCAGTCAGTCTCGCCTCAGTGGTGGGCAAATTATTGGAATCAATTCTGAGGGACAGGATAAATTGTCATTTAGAAAGGCTCGGAGTAATCAAGGACAGTCAGCATGGATTTGTTAAGGGAAGGTCATGTCTGACTAAAGTGATTGAATTTTTTGAGGAGGTAACAAGGAGGGTCGATGAGGGTAGCGCGTTTGATGTAGTGTACATGGATTTTAGCAAGGCTTTTGACAAGGTTCCACATGGCAGACTGGTCAAAAAAGTAAAGCCCATGGGATCCAAGGGAAAGTGGCAAGTTGGATCCAAAATTGTCTCAGTGGCAGGAAGCAAAGGGTAATGGTCGACAGATGTTTATGTGACTGGAAGGCTGTTTCCAGTGGGGTTCTGCAGGGCTCAGTACTCGGTCTCTTGTTTTTTGTGATATATATTAATGATTTGGACTTAAAAGTAGGGGTCATGATTAAGAAGTTTGCAGATGATACAAAAATTGTCCGTGTGGTTGATAGTGAGGAGGAAAGCTGTAGACTGCAGGAAGATATCAATGGACTGGTCAGGTGGGCAGAAAAGTGGCAAATGGAATTCAATCCAGAGAAGTGTGAGGTAATGTATTTGGGGAGGGCAAACAAGGCAAGGGAGTACACAATAAATGGGAGGATACTGAGAGGTGTAGAGGAAGTGAGGGACCTTGGACTGCATGTCCATAGATCGCTGAAGGTAACAGGACAGGTAGATAAGGTGATTAAAAAGGCATACGGGATACTTTCCATTATTAGCCGAGGCATAGAATATAAGAGTAGGGAGGTTATGCTGGAACTGTATAAAACACTAGTTAGGCCACAGCTTGAGTACTGCATACAGTTCTGGTCACCACATTACAGGAAAGATGTAATTGCACTAGAGAGGGTGCAGAGGAGATTTACGAGAATGTTGCCAGGACTGTAGAATTTTAGCTGAGAAAAGATTGGATAGGCTGGGGTTGTTTTCTTTGGAACAGAGGAGGCTGAGGGGAGATTTAATTGAGGTGTACAAAGCTATGAGGGGCCTAGATAGAGTGGATAGGAAGGACCTATTTCCCTTATCAGAGAGGTCAATAAAGAGGGGGCATAGATTTAATGTGATTGGTAGAAGGATTAGAGGGGAGCTGAGGAAAAGTTTTTTCACCCAGAGGGTGGTGGGGGTCTGGAACTCACTGCCTGAGAGGGTGGTAGAGGCAGAAACCCTCAACTCATTTAAAAAGTACTTGGATGTGCACCTGAAGTGCCGTAACCTACAGGGCTACGGACCAAGTGCTGGAAAGTGGGATTTGGCTGGGTGGCTCATTTTCGGCCAGCACAGACATGATGGGCCGAATGGCCTCCTTCTGTGCTGCAAATTTTCTATAATTCTATGATTCTACATGGTTCCATCAAACACTCCCAGGACAGGTACAGCACGGGTTAGATACAGAGTAAAGCTCCCTCCACACTGTCCCAAGAATGTGTCTCAGCCCCATGTACTAGCTTGACATTTTTCTATTTCCCACACCAGCCAACCTGTGGCATTTCTGAATGAAATTACCAATTTAGTGTTAAATTAGTTGAAAATAAAGACCAGTTCATCCCCACTAAGAACAGACTTGACATTTGAAACTAATTTCAGATACTCAGCTGCTTTCCTCGTGTACCAGAGACTGTATGAATCAGTTACTGTACTTGGTGTAAGGTCAGATTAAGTATTTCACCCTCACCCTCAAAATACACACAGCGCAAATTGAAACTGAAAATGTCTTCCTTCAAATTTAAAATCAAATTTAATCTCCCTTTCGTCCCTTAATTCCTCAGCTCTACGCCGGTATTCATGAGGCTGAGGTAATCTCATGGCTGCTCTACTATCAGTGCTGATCCGCAGCCCCTAACTGGAAACATTCCCCCAACAGGGGCCAGTCTCCCTGATTTCCCATTCACGATCAAGCTGTATTCAGCAGCCCGTCCAAGACAGGTTTTAAGAAAAGGCAAGACAAATTCACTCACCTTTTCACACATCAAATCTCCTTACCCGCCTCCTCACCATATCCCTCAACTCCACCTACCCACCTCCTCACCGTATCTCTCAATCCCACCTACCCACCTCCTCACCATATCCCTCAACTCCACCTACCCACCTCCTCACCATATCCCTCAACTCCACCTACCCGCCTCCTCACCATATCCCTCAACTCCACCTACCCACCTCCTCACCATATCCCTCAACCCCACCTACCCGCCTCCTCACCATATCCCTCAATCCCACCCTCCCACCTCCTCACCATATCCCTCAATCCCACCTACCCACCTCCTCACCATATCCCTCAATCCCACCCTCCCACCTCCTCACCATATCCCTCAATCCCACCTACCCACCTCCTCACCATATCCCTCAATCCCACCCTCCCACCTCCTCACCATATCCCTCAATCCCACCTACCCACCTTCTCACCATATCCCTCAATCCCACCCTCCCACCTCCTCACCATATCCCTCAATCCCACCTACCCACCTTCTCACCATATCCCTCAATCCCACCTACCCACCTTCTCACCATATCCCTCAATCCCATCTACCCACCTTCTCACCATATCCCTCAATCCCACCTACCCACCTTCTCACCCTATCCCTCAATCCCACCTACCCACCTTCTCACCCTATCCCTCAATCCCACCTACCCACCTTCTCACCATATCCCTCAATCCCACCTACCCACCTTCTCCCCATATCCCTCAATCCCACCTACCCACTTTCTCACCATATCCCATAGTCCCTGCTCTCTATAGTTCACATATTATCAGCCTCTTGACCCCACTTACACTCTCCACTTCAATGTTCTTCCCTGGTAACTCATTCCACAACTGAGTTATCCTTTGGGTGAAAAATCCCCTTTAACTTCCCTTTCCAACATTTAACTTGTGACCCCTGAGAGTTGAATGTTTAACCACGGTGGAGAATTTACCTGGATTGATTTTGCCAATTCCCTTCATAATCTGAAAAAATTCAGTTCGGCCACCAATATTCCAAAGAAAACAGCCCAAGTTGCAATAACCTCAGTTGCTTCCCTCTGTCCCTTCTCTGGATCAGTAATGTCCTTCCTTTGGTGGATGACCAGAATTGGACACAGCACAATGAGGGGTTTTGATAGAGTAGATAGGGAGAAACTGTTTCCACTGCCAGAAGGTAAGATAATTGGCAAGAAATCCAGGGGGCAAATGAGAAGAAACTTTTTTACACAGCGAGTTGTTCTGATCTGGAATGCGCTGCCTGAAAGGGCAGTGGAAGGAGATTCAATAATAACTTTCAAAAGGGAATTGGATAAATACTTGAAAAGGAAAAATTTGCAGGGCTATGGGGAAAGAGCAGGGGAGTGGGAATAATTGGATAGCTCGTTCAAAGAGCCGGTACAGGCATGATGGGCCGAATGGCCTCCTTCTGAGCTCTATGATTCTACAATATTCCATATGGGAGCCTGACAGTAACAATGCAACCTCGCGTCATTCTTAATCCATCCATCCTCTAATGCAGCTCATACTTTGCTTTTACTTTAAAGAGCTGACAGTCACCTGTAAAGCACATTCATATTTCAATATCATCCGCTGAGACTGGGCTTTAAATCCGGAATCTCTGGAGCACGAGTGCTGTACATACGGCCATTGTAAATACTGAAGAATGTTCACTTACGTTGGGTTCCCAGTTGCCCGACACTCTAGCCTCAATTCATCTCCCTCTCGCGCAAAGTTCCTGGAAAAATCAATCTTCACCGAAGGCACATCTATAATAAATCAAAAAGGACATGAGATAATGTGTAATGTATTTGATAAAGTACCACAGAACACACTTCTGACAAAGGTATTGGGGTATGTGGGCATATGGATAGAGAGATATTTGGAGTGCAGAAAGCAATGGGTCAAAGCTTCTCGGATTGGAAAGATGTGGTGAGCAGCACTCCACAGGTGTCAGCTGGGGCTCAGTGGGTCGCACTCTCACCTCTGAGTCAGAAGGTCATGGGTTCAAGACCCACTCCAGAGACTTGAGCACAAAATCTAGGCTGACACTCGCAGTGCAGTACTGAGGGAGTGCTGCACTGTCGGAGGGTCGGTACTGAGGGAGCGCTGCACTGTCGGAGGGGCAGTACTGAGGGAGCACTGCACTGTCGGAGGGGCAGTACTGAGGGAGCACTGCACTGTCGGAGGGGCAGTACTGAGGGAGCGCTGCACTGTCGGAGGGGCAGTACTGAGGGAGCGCTGCACTGTCGGAGGGGCAGTACTGAGGGAGCGCTGCACTGTCAGAGGGGCAGTACTGAGGGAGCGCTGCACTGTTGGAGGGTCAGTACTGAGGGAGCGCTGCACTGTCGGAGGGTCAGTACTGAGGGAGCGCTGCACTGTTGGAGGGTCAGTACTGAGGGAGCGCTGCACTGTTGGAGGGTCAGTACTGAGGGAGCGCTGCACTGTCGGAGGGTCAGTACTGAGGGAGTGCTGCACTGTTGGAGGGTCAGTACTGAGGGAGCGCTGCACTGTTGGAGGGTCAGTACTGAGGGAGCGCTGCACTGTTGGAGGTACCGACTTTACTGTCGGAGGTACCGACTTTACTGTTGGAGGTACCGAAGAGCTGTTAAACCGAGTCCTCGTCCGCCCTCTCAGGGGACATAAAATGGACTATTTCTGTGCTGGAACTCTCTATGATTCTATTAGGCAGTGTCACCTCATAAAGGAAAGAAAATTAAACAAATAAATACAGATGCAGAAGGAAATTCATTTTCACAGGTCTGAAAGCAAAATAATAAAAATGAAAGTTGTTCCTTATGTGTTTGTCCAGAGCAGATAAACTCTGAAAATACCAAGCCTCAGTTTTATTGGAGTTTTATAGAAGTGAAGGGGTCAGAGCAGGTCTCTCTTTGCAGCATTTCATAGTGTGCATCTGCTCACCTCCTTCCATCTTCCCTTCCTTCTACTATCTTCAGGCTTTTGAAACACAAACTGCGACATCACTTCATCACGACTTGCTGATTTACCTCATCTTCTCTCCGACTCATTGCAACCTTGGCCTTTGACCTTTGACCTTGGTTTCTCAATCATAAAATAGCATTTCAATCCCATAGGAACATTAGGAACAGGAAGAGGCCATTCAGCCCCTCGAGCCTGCTCCACCATTCAATTAGATCATGGCTGATCTGTACCTCAAATCCATTTACCCGCCTTTGCTCCAAATCCCTCGATACCCTTACCTAATAAAAATCTATCGATCTCAGTCTTGAAAGCTCCAATTGACCCCCAGCACCCACAGCCTTTTGGGGGAGAGAGTTCCAGATTTCTACTACCCTTTGTGTGAAGGAGTGTTTTCTGATTTCACTCCTGAATGGCCTGGCTCTAATTATAAGATTATGCCCCCTAGTTCTTGATTCCCCTGCCTGGGGAAATAGTTTCTCCGTATCTTCCCTATCAAATCCTTTTAACATTTTAAACAATTCGATCAGATCGTCCCTCAATCTTCTAAACTCAAGGGAATACAAGCTAAGTATATGCAACCTAGCCTCATAATTTAATGAAGCACTAACAGTATTTGAATGTGCTTATTATATAGTTAGTGTCACTCTGGCCTTTGTTGGTGAGTGTCAGGAGGAAAGGTTGCTTGCCGTGCAGGTAAATGAGGATACCTCCTTCACTCAGTATCGTGTTGGTCACAAAGCTCCATCCTTGTCCATCATTGTTGGTCTGGGGAGTGTCTCTCCCAGACACCAACCTAGTGATCATATTGCACAGTCAGGCCACAGCATACAAATGGAAGAGTGTTGGAGGTGCTTGTACTGACTGACCTCCCACCCTCTCTCTCTAGCACAGACACTGTCCTTTAACCTCTGGGATTCACGTTCAAATCCAGCCCACGCTGGAAGTTATTTTTATTCTGCTGGCTCTCAGAATCATGTGTGAAATGAATCAGCACAGGCTCAAACCGGCTCCCCCGGGTAACAGAAAACTGCTTCTAATTCGGTACTAACTGGGACCATGTTGGCGTTTCACACAGAGAGGTCACAGGATATGTGTGAAACGGAATAACATCATATTGATACAGGAGGGGGTGCTCGTCCGAGGCTGGGGCTGAGATGTTATTGGGGTAGAGGAAAGAGAAACTTACTCTGTATCTAACCCGTGCTGTAACTGTCCTGGGAGTGTTTGATGGGACAGTGTAGAGGGAGCTTTACTCTGTATCTAACCCGTGCTGTACCTGCCCTGGGAGTGTTTGATGGGACAGTGTAGAGGGAGCTTTACTCTGTATCTAACCCGTGCTGTACCTGTCCTGGGAGTGTTTGATGGGACAGTGTAGAGGGAGCTTTACTCTGTATCTAACCCGTGCTGTACCTGCCCTGGGAGTGTTTGATGGGACAGTGTAGAGGGAGCTTTACTCTGTATCTAACCCGTGCTGTACCTGCCCTGGGAGTGTTTGATGGGACAGTGTAGAGGGAGCTTTATTCTGTATCTAACCCGTGCTGTACCTGTCCTGGGAGTGTTTGATGGGACAGTGTAGAGGGAGCTTTATTCTGTATCTAACCCGTGCTGTACCTGCCCTGGGAGTGTTTGATGGGACAGTGTAGAGGGAGCTTTACTCTGTATCTAACCCGTGCTGTACCTGCCCTGGGAGTGTTTGGTGGGACAGTGTAGAGGGAGCTTTACTCTGTATCTAACCCGTGCTGTACCTGCCCTGAGAGTGTTTGATGGGACAGTGTAGAGGGAGCTTTACTCTGTATCTAACCCGTGCTGTACCTGCCCTGGGAGTGTTTGATGGGACAGTGTAGAGGGAGCTTTACTCTGTATCTAACCCGTGCTGTACCTGCCCTGGGAGTGTTTGATGGGACAGTGTAGAGGGAGCTTTACTCTGTATCTAACCCGTGCTGTACCTGCCCTGGGAGTGTTTGATGGGACAGTGTAGAGGGAGCTTTACTCTGTATCTAACCCGTGCTGTACCTGCCCTGGGAGTGTTTGATGGGACAGTGTAGAGGGAGCTTTACTCTGTATCGAACCCGTGCTGCACCTGCCCTGGGAGTGTTTGATGGGACAGTGTAGAGGGAGCTTTACTCTGTATCTAACCCGTGCTGTACCTGCCCTGGGAGTGTTTGATGGGACAGTGTAGAGGGAGCTTTACTCTGTATCTAACCCATGCTGTACTTGCCCTGGGAGTGTTTGGTGGGACAGTGTAGAGGGAGCTTTACTCTGTATCTAACCCGTGCTGCACCTGCCCTGGGAGTGTTTGATGGGACAGTGTAGAGGGAGCTTTACTCTGTATCTAACCCGTGCTGCACCTGCCCTGGGAGTGTTTGATGGGACAGTGTAGAGGGAGCTTTACTCTGTATCTAACCCATGCTGTACCTGCCCTGTGAGTGTTTGATGGGACAGTGTAGAGGGAGCTTTACTCTGTATCTAACCCTGTACCTGCCCTGTGAGTGTTTGATGGGACAGTGTAGAGGGAGCTTTACTCGGTATCTAACCCTGTACCTGCCCTGTGAGTGTTTGATGGGACAGTGTAGAGGGAGCTTTACTCGGTATCTAACCCTGTACCTGCCCTGTGAGTGTTTGATGGGACAGTGTAGAGGGAGCTTTACTCGGTATCTAACCCTGTACCTGCCCTGTGAGTGTTTGATGGGACAGTGTAGAGGGAGCTTTACTCGGTATCTAACCCTGTACCTGCCCTGGGAGTGTTTGATGGGACAGTGTAGAGGGAGCTTTACTCGGTATCTAACCCTGTACCTGCCCTGGGAGTGTTTGATGGGACAGTGTAGAGGGAGTTTTACTCTGTATCTAACCCGTGCTGTAGCTGCCCTGGCAGTGTTTGATGGGACAGTGTAGAGGGAGCTTTATTCTGTATCTAACCCGTGCTGTACCTGTCCTGGGAGTGTTTGATGGGACAGTGTAGAGGGAGCTTTATTCTGTATCTAACCCGTGCTGTACCTGCCCTGGGAGTGTTTGATGGGACAGTGTAGAGGGAGCTTTACTCTGTATCTAACCCGTGCTGTACCTGCCCTGGGAGTGTTTGGTGGGACAGTGTAGAGGGAGCTTTACTCTGTATCTAACCCGTGCTGTACCTGCCCTGAGAGTGTTTGATGGGACAGTGTAGAGGGAGCTTTACTCTGTATCTAACCCGTGCTGTACCTGCCCTGGGAGTGTTTGATGGGACAGTGTAGAGGGAGCTTTACTCTGTATCTAACCCGTGCTGTACCTGCCCTGGGAGTGTTTGATGGGACAGTGTAGAGGGAGCTTTACTCTGTATCTAACCCGTGCTGTACCTGCCCTGGGAGTGTTTGATGGGACAGTGTAGAGGGAGCTTTACTCTGTATCTAACCCGTGCTGTACCTGCCCTGGGAGTGTTTGATGGGACAGTGTAGAGGGAGCTTTACTCTGTATCGAACCCGTGCTGCACCTGCCCTGGGAGTGTTTGATGGGACAGTGTAGAGGGAGCTTTACTCTGTATCTAACCCGTGCTGTACCTGCCCTGGGAGTGTTTGATGGGACAGTGTAGAGGGAGCTTTACTCTGTATCTAACCCATGCTGTACTTGCCCTGGGAGTGTTTGGTGGGACAGTGTAGAGGGAGCTTTACTCTGTATCTAACCCGTGCTGCACCTGCCCTGGGAGTGTTTGATGGGACAGTGTAGAGGGAGCTTTACTCTGTATCTAACCCGTGCTGCACCTGCCCTGGGAGTGTTTGATGGGACAGTGTAGAGGGAGCTTTACTCTGTATCTAACCCATGCTGTACCTGCCCTGTGAGTGTTTGATGGGACAGTGTAGAGGGAGCTTTACTCTGTATCTAACCCTGTACCTGCCCTGTGAGTGTTTGATGGGACAGTGTAGAGGGAGCTTTACTCGGTATCTAACCCTGTACCTGCCCTGTGAGTGTTTGATGGGACAGTGTAGAGGGAGCTTTACTCGGTATCTAACCCTGTACCTGCCCTGTGAGTGTTTGATGGGACAGTGTAGAGGGAGCTTTACTCGGTATCTAACCCTGTACCTGCCCTGTGAGTGTTTGATGGGACAGTGTAGAGGGAGCTTTACTCGGTATCTAACCCTGTACCTGCCCTGGGAGTGTTTGATGGGACAGTGTAGAGGGAGCTTTACTCGGTATCTAACCCTGTACCTGCCCTGGGAGTGTTTGATGGGACAGTGTAGAGGGAGCTTTACTCGGTATCTAACCCGTGCTGTACCTGCCCTGGGAGTGTTTGATGGGACAGTGTAGAGGGAGCTTTACTCGGTATCTAACCCGTGCTGTACCTGCCCTGGGAGTGATTGATGGGACAGTGTAGAGGGAGCTTTACTCTGTATCTAACCCGTGCTGTACCTGCCCTGTGAGTGTTTGATGGGACAGTGTAGAGGGAGCTTTACTCGGTATCTAACCCTGTACCTGCCCTGTGAGTGTTTGATGGGACAGTGTAGAGGGAGCTTTACTCGGTATCTAACCCTGTACCTGCCCTGTGAGTGTTTGATGGGACAGTGTAGAGGGAGCTTTACTCGGTATCTAACCCTGTACCTGCCCTGGGAGTGTTTGATGGGACAGTGTAGAGGGAGCTTTACTCGGTATCTAACCCTGTACCTGCCCTGGGAGTGTTTGATGGGACAGTGTAGAGGGAGCTTTACTCGGTATCTAACCCGTGCTGTACCTGCCCTGGGAGTGTTTGATGGGACAGTGTAGAGGGAGCTTTACTCGGTATCTAACCCGTGCTGTACCTGCCCTGGGAGTGATTGATGGGACAGTGTAGAGGGAGCTTTACTCGGTATCTAACCCGTGCTGTACCTGCCCTGGGAGTGTTTGATGGGACAGTGTAGAGGGAGCTTTACTCGGTATCTAACCCGTGCTGTACCTGCCCTGGGAGTGTTTGATGGGACAGTGTAGAGGGAGCTTTACTCGGTATCTAACCCGTGCTGTACCTGCCCTGGGAGTGTGTGATGGGACAGTGTAGAGGGAGCTTTACTCTGTATCTAACCCTGTACCTGCCCTGGGAGTGTTTGATGGGACAGTGTAGAGGGAGCTTTACTCTGTATCTAACCCTGTACCTGCCCTGGGAGTGTTTGATGGGACAGTGTAGAGGGAGCTTTACTCTGTATCTAACCCGTGCTGTACCTGCCCTGGGAGTGTTTGATGGGACAGTGTAGAGGGAGCTTTACTCTGTATCTAACCCGTGCTGTACCTGCCCTGTGAGTGTTTGATGGGACAGTGTAGAGGGAGCTTTACTCTGTATCTAACCCTGTACCTGCCCTGGGAGTGTTTGATGGGACAGTGTAGAGGGAGCTTTACTCGGTATCTAACCCGTGCTGTACCTGCCCTGGGAGTGTTTGATGGGACAGTGTAGAGGGAGCTTTACTCTGTATCTAACCCGTGCTGTACCTGCCCTGGGAGTGTTTGATGGGACAGTGTAGAGTGAGCTTTACTCGGTATCTAACCCGTGCTCCATTCCCCAACACCAACATCCTCATGTCGATCAGCAAAAAGCTAAAAAAGAATGTGAACAGAATGATGGTTGTGAGGTTGTCCTTGCAGAATGTAATCCCCAAATTGTGAATGGGCTGTATTTAGATGGAATCTAATCTCATCACCTGACGTTCTACCTGTGAATGACCTTGTTGCTGGCAGAACAGAACCTCATTCAGGCAGGAACTAGTTGTTAATACACCCGGCCCACAATGCCTCGATCTAATTTCAGCACAAACACATATTTTTCCCGTCTCTGGTCTGCAGTTATTTCAGTGCCTGTACCTGTGGTGTGAGTGGTTGGAAGACTGAGCAGTAATATTCAGAAAGTAGCTTTAGTTTTCACTGGGAGTTCAGCTGCAGATCTCCCAACAAACCATAGCTGGTGGGGTCTCTCGTCCTTCTTTTGAAATTTCATTGTAGATTTAATGAAAAGGGCTGAGTGCACTCTCCTCGCAGAACCACTGACTGCAGTCAGGAAAAACACACACAGGAGCTCCCTTTTACAGCAGGGTTGTGGAACTTGACAATGAAACAGAGCAGAGGATGGGCTCTTGTGTCAGTTAAACTGCGGCTGCGATCTGATTCAGGGGCAGTTGTTTACAGTGATATCCAGCAAGGGCTCTGACAAGGTTCAAACGGGCAGGAAGAGCAAAGAGGCTAATCAAAAAAACAGTGTGCAGGTGATGAGTTTAGATTGTAGGGCGAAGGAAAGACTGAGGGAGGTGAGTGTCCTTAGAGAACTGTGCTCATATTATAGAAAGGATATAGAGGCACTGGAGAAGCTGCAAAAAAAAGATTTACTCGGATGATACCAGAACTGAGAGGTTTTACCTATCAGGAAAGATTGAACAGAATGGGACTCTTTTCTCTAGAAAAGAGAAGACTGAGGAGTGACCTGATAGAGGTCTTTAAGATTATGAAAGGGTTTGATAGGCTAGACATAGAGAAGATGTTTCCACTAATGGGGGAGTCCAAAACTCAAGGCCATAAATATAAGATAGTCACTAATAAATCCAATAGGGAATTCAGGAGAAACCTCTTTACCCAGAGTGTGGTGAGAATGTGGAACTCACTACCACAAGGAGTAGTTGAGGTGAATAGTATGGATACATTTTAGGGGAAACTAGATAAACACATGAGGGAGAAAGGAATAGAAGGATATGCTGATAGGGTGAGATGAAGTAGGGAGGGAGGAGGCTCGTGTGGAGCATAAACACCGGCATAGACCTGTTGGGCCGAATGGCCTGTTTCTGTGCTGTACATTCTATGTAATTCTATGGGAGGAGTTTTGTAGTCTTGCGATCCAGGGAAGGAATGAATTAGAGGGGGAGACGGAGAGATGAGTTTCGATTTCAGGGAGGAGGAAGAAAGGATCTTTGCAGATTAAAGAGAAACAAGACTAGACTGCTGGGCTTCTCGGAATCGGTGCAGCGTGTACAGTATAATCCGGGTATAATTGGAGCAGACACAGACACAGTCTGTCCTGTTTATTATATGTAGATTAATAACAACCTGGGAGTGAATTACCAGTCTATAATTCACTCCAACCTCAAGACGGCTCTTCACATAACACAAGCTCCTGAGATGGAATTACTGAACTGACCTCCAGACGTTTACTCTCTGCATAACATAGACTCCAGGTTACAAACTAATCTGTTGAGGGGAAACAGGAGCAGAGTGCTGAGTGTGAGTGAGATGAGAGGGAGCGAGGTGCTGAGTGTGAGTGAGATGAGAGGGAGCGAGGTGCTGAGTGTGAGTGAGATGAGAGGGAGCGAGGTGCTGAGTGTGAGTGAGATGAGAGGGAGCGAGGTGCTGAGTGTGAGTGAGATGAGAGGGAGCGAGGTGCTGAGTGTGAGTGAGATGAGAGGGAGCGAGGTGCTGAGTGTGAGTGAGATGAGAGGGAGCGGGGTGCTGAGTGTGAGTGAGATGAGAGGGAGCGAGGTGCTGAGTGTGAGTGAGGTGAGAGGGAGCGAGGTGCTGAGTGTGAGTGAGATGAGAGGGAGCGAGGTGCTGAGTGTGACTGAGGTGAGAGGGAGCGAGGTGCTGAGTGTGACTGAGGTGAGAGGGAGCAGAAACACTGTGCTAAACTTAACTCACAAACCTTGAACGAGGCCAGAGACTCGTAAAACTTTATTCCCGCAGGACAGTGGGTGTGGGGGATATTCCTCGACAAGGGGGTGGATTTTGGGTCAATGGGCATCTTTTGAGACGGAGGGTTAGAGAGATATTAACGGCACTGCATGGGGGTTATTCTGACTTTGGGCGATAGAGTAAAACCAGCGATATTGGACCAGCCGCCCATCGTACATCTCAACAGCAACATCAACCTGCGTTTATATAGACCTTTCAAATAGCAAAACGTCCCAAGGCACTTTACAGGAGCGATTATCAAACAAAATTTGCCATATAAGGAGATATTCGGACAGGTGACCAAAAGCTTGATCAAAGAGGCAGGTTTTAAGGAGCGCCTTAAAGGAGGAGAGAGAGGTGGAGGTTTCGGGAGGGAATTCCAGAGCTTAGGGCCGAGACAGCTGAAGGCACGGCCGCCAATGGTGGAGCGATTAAAATCGGGGATGCGCAAGAGGCCAGAATTGGAGGAGCGCAGAGATCTGGGAGGGTTGTCGGGCTGGAGGAGGTTACAGTGATAGGGAGGGGGTGAGGCCATGGGGGGATTTGACATGATACATTGACGTATAACGGGCGGCTGATCCGATATCGCCACTTTTACACTATCGCCCGAAGTCGGAATTACTCCCATGATTTTATTTCCTGGGAGTGAGGGGAAGGAACTCAGTGCTCCTCAAGGGAAGGGGGTAAATGGAAGGTGAGGGGAGCCCGTCATAGAATAACCTCACATAGAGTCTGGACGGAACCTGATATTTTCACTGCAATTTTCCATTCTTGGTGTTGTCTGTCTGTGGGGGAGACCCGCCCTGCCATGTGACAGCAATGTGTTTGTTGTTTTCTTTTTCAAATGTTACTTGTTACGGTCTCATGTTTAAGGGGGTCTTCCCTCTCTGGGGAGTTTGGTGGGTTCACCTGTCACACACCGCTCCCAGCTAACTATTGTTTTCTGACTGGTTACAAGGAGACAGAGGTGAAAGAAACTTGCCGCCTGCTTTTCCTTTCTTCTCGCCACTCGGGGTGATTCCCACTGACAGCCAGGCCGAGCTCAGGCACTCGTTAACCAGTGAATCACAGGACTGACCTCGTGTCCTCCTGCTCTGTAATATAGCTGTGGAGGGGCTGGCAACTGCTGAGTGAGACACAGGTCAATGTGGGACTCTCAGATTTTCCATGTGCAAATAATTTAAAGTGTCCCTTTATAATCTTTCATATCGGACGTCTGGGGAGAACACCAATGGTTTAGTTGTGGTGGGTTAATAATATTCCTCACTCTAGAAATCAAAAGAATGTATTACATAACACAAACATAAACGCATCTACATATATACACAATCACACATATACAATCACACATATACACATATATACACTGCTACACACATACATATATGTACAATCATGCATACACATGAATGCACACACACATAAATACTCACATACACCGCTACACACATATACATACACCTATTTACAGACATTTACACACTCGCACACACAATCTCATACACACTCATACACACACTCACACACAGAATTTTACACATGCTCGTACACACAATCTCATACACACTCTCGCACACACACACAGTCGCACACACAATCTCATACACACTCATACACACACTCACACACACAATTTTACACATGCTCGTACACACAATCTCATACACACTCTCGCACACACACACACTCGCACACACAATCTCACATAATCTCATACACACACTTGCACACACAATCTCGCACACACAATCTCGCACACACAATTTCACACATACTCATACACACAATCTCACAAATGCACACATAATCGCATACATTCTCTTACACTCACACTCTCTCACACATACTCATCTACACACTATCTCACTACCCCCCCCCCTCTGTTTAGACCCCTAGTGAAGTTGAGAGTCCCTCCCCATATATTCTCGATGCACTCAATGTGTCTCACACACGCAGTGGGGTTGATTTTGAATTGTGTGACCGAGTGGGAGAGGCCAATGGTCGGTTGCCCACACCGACGGTGAGGGGGGTCCCGGCTTCATTTAAATCTGGCAAGCGAACGACGGGGCACCAAACAGGCAGCCCAACAACTGAGGCCTCGTGATTGGGTCGAGGCGGCCGCCAGCGGGGAAGGGGGAGAGGGGAGGGGTGGGAGGTCACGATCGCGGAGGGCGGGGGTCCTGGGACGGCCGACAGCGAGGTAAGTCTTGGGGGTGGGGGAGGGGAGGGGGAAGGAGGAGAGGTCGCGATGGTGGAGGGTGTGGGGGTTCCGGGGAGGCAGCGGCCCAGGTTATTTTACTGGGCCCCATGGAGCATTCCCGCTCCTCCAGAGCCCACAAAATAATTCAACACTTTCCTTTGGCTCTTCCCTTCCATCGCCTGTGGAACTGGTCAGAGTGAGCCCAGCGCAGGGTCTGGGTCCAACCTAAAATAGCAATCGGGGTCCTTTTTACGTCAGAGGTCCCCGATTTCCATATTAAAAGGCGTCCATTGCCCGAATCAGGCGGGCGCTTTGGACACCCGGCATTCGGCCCCTTTCAAAATGCCGTCGGCCGCGTCGCCGATATTAATGGGTCAGCGAGACAAGGCATGGCGTGTCTGAGCAACTTAACAGAGTCCTTTGAGGAAATAATGGTTTATTGGTAAGGAAATGCAGTGGAAGTTGTGTATATGAATTTTCACAAGGCCTTTGATAAGGTGCTGCATAGGAGGCTTGTTGATAAAATTAAAGCACTAAAGGGAGTGTGAAAGCATGGACCGGAAGTTGGTTAAAGGACAGAGAATAGTGGTCAATAGATGTTTACTGCAGCGTTACTCAGGGATCTTACAGCGAATAATATCAAAATTTGCAGATTAAATGTGAGGAGGCATGTAAGTAACTGCAGGACAGAGACAGGTTAATGGGTTGGGCAGATAGTTTCAGATAATAGGGAAAGGAAATACACACTAAATGGTAAAACTAATGCAGAGAGCTTTAAGAGTTCAGACAGACAGATCTTGATAAAAATTGGAGGATGTTGATAAAGCTGTAAAATACCGTAGGGGATCCTAAGTTTATAAATGGAGGGATAGAGAAGAGTCACTCGGGTGGGTGAGAGTGACGGGAGGCTTCAGTTATGAGGGGTGATTTTGAGGCCACCCGCCAGGCAGAAAGGGGGTGTTAGCACCCTGAAAATGGTGGGGTTTGACTTACCACCCCATTCCTCTAATGGTGTGAAACTGTTTCCAGTGGCAGGAGGGTCGGTAACCAGAGGACACAGATTAAGGTGATTGGCAAAAGAACCAGAGGGGGAGATAAGGAGACATTTTTTTATGCAGCGAGTTGTTCTGATCTGGAATGCGTTGTCTGAAAGGGCGGTGGAAGTAGATTCAATAATAACTTTCAAAAGGGAATTGGATAAATACTTGTAAAGGAAAATTCTGCGGGGCTATGGGGAAAGAGCAGGGGAGTGGGACTAATTGGATTGCTCTTTCAAAGAGCCAGCACAAGCATGATGGGCCGAATGGCCTCCTTCTGTGCTGTACGATTCTATGATTGATATAATTACCAATAACTCTATGATGGATGAAATTATCATTGACTCAAAGTTTGATATAATTACAATTAACTTATTCCTGGATATTAACTAACCTGATGCATATAATTCTCAATAACTCAGTGATAGATATAATTACTAGCAAACCATTGCAGGATATAATTACCATAACTCATTGATGAATATAATGACCATTAACTCATTGCTATATATAAGTATCATTAACTCAATGGTGGATCTAATTACTATTAACTCATATATCAAATGGCTTGCAGTGTCTAATTTATATGCTGAGGGAAGTGAAGGCAGATTTATCACTGAATCACTGAATTTCAGTGGAGAAGAACACCATTTGGCCCATCGTGTCTGTGCTGGTGCTAGCTCCATGTCACAGCTCTCCACTTTCACCCCACACCCTGCCCTTTCCCCGTACCCTTTATTTTGTATATTGCCGAACAAATAACAGATGAGGAAAAGGGTTGTATCTTTTCCCCTTCTGAAGTTGTCAGACACTCTCCGAGCTGGTCTGTGACAGAGACCCGGCGAGAACATTGTGTGATTGGCTGTCCTTCACCTGATCTTCACTCAGACCTCGCCTGTCCAGAGTGACTCAGACGATTGTGGCAGGGGAAGTTAGATAGCTCAGGGAAAGTATGGGAAGAGAAAGCAAGTGGGATATGTCACATCCTCGACGAAGAGAAAGTGAGAAGCTACAAGAGGTAGTTAGGGTCAAGTGACGAAAAAGAATTGGTGAACATAATGAAGAGTCTTGTAAGGAAATAGAAACATCAAATGGAGAAAGAAGGCTGGCATTGTGAGAATAGGGAATGGGAAAGACCTAAGAAGATGTGAGGATCACACGGAGTTCAAGGTTCTGAGGAAAGAGTTATCAATAATGATTTGTACCCACGAGAAATGACTGTGGTAAGAATTTGATAAAAAGGAACATGGAGAAGGTAAGAAGATTTTTAAAATTCATTCTTGGGATGTGGGCGTCGCTGGCAAGGCCGGCATTTATCGCCCATCCCTTGTTGCCCTGAGAAGGTGATGGTGGACCTTCTTCTTGAACCACTGATACCAACTGAAGGACTTGCTAGACCATCTCGGAGGGCCATTAAGAGTCATCCACGTCGGTGTGGGACTGGAGTCACATATAGGCCCAGACCGGGTAAGGACGGCAGGTTTCCTTCCCTAAAGGACTTTAATGAATCAGTTGGGTTTTTAACGACAATCTTTCATGGTCACTTCACTGACAGCAGCTTTTTATTTCCCGATTGTTTAAACTGAATTCAAAGTCTCAAACTGCCCTGGTGAGGCAAGTGGCTTTGCGTCTATCAGCGGCTAAATGTTTCCCCAGAGCAGGTGGACTCTCTATGTTGGGAGAATGATGCAGACTAAAGGAATCTTGAGATTCGCTAGAAGCAGCCTGACTAAACGGTGATGGTTTTGGGACTGGACCAGCAACTCAAACTTCCAATCCCTCCCAGACAAGCTGTGAGACTGAATTCAAAAAATCAGGCAATTGTTGGTCTGGCACTAGTAAAATTCTGTTGTCGTAAAAACCCAACTGATGTCCTTCGGGGAAGGGAATGTGCCACCTTGACTTGGTCTGGGCCTCAGTGCGATTCCAGTCCCGCACAACCACCACCACCACAACAAAAACAACTTGCATTTATATAGCGCCTTTAATGCAGTAAAAACATCCCAAGGCGCTTCACAGGAGCGATTAAGAATCAAAATTTGACACCGAGCCACATAAGGAGATATTAGGACAGGTGACCAAAAGCTTGGTCAAAGAGGTAGGTTTTAAGGAGCGTCTTAAAGGAGGAGAGAGAGGGGGAGAGGTTTAGGGAGGGAATTCCAGAGCTCAGGGCCTAGGCAGCTGAAGGCACGGCCGCCAATGGTGGAGCGATTAAAATCGGGGATGCGCAAGAGGCCAGAATTGGAGGAGCGCAGAGATCTGGGAGGGTTGTCGGGCTGGAGGAGGTTACAGAGATAGGGAGGGGGTGAGGCCATGGAGGGATTTGAAAACAAGGATGAGAGATTTTAAAATCGAGGCATTTCAGGACTGGGAGCCAATGTAGGTCTGTGAGCACAGTGGGTGAAGGGAGAATGGGGCTTGGTACGAGTTAGGATACGGGCAGCAGAAATTTTGTATGAGCTCAAGTTTATGGAGGGTAGAAGATGGGAGGCAGGCCAGGAGAGCATTGGAATTGTCCAGTGTAGTGGTAACAAAGACATGGACGAGGGTTTCAGCAGCAGATGAGCTGAGGCACGGGCGGAGACGGGCGATGTTACGGAGGTGGAAGTAGGTGGTCTTGGAGATGGAGCAGATATGTGGTCAGAAGCTCAACTCAAGGTGAAATAGGACGCCAAGGTTGAGAACGGTCTGGTTCAGCCTTAGACAGTGGCCAGGGAGAGCAATGGAGTCGGTGGCTAGGGAACGGAGTTTGTGGCGGGGACCAAAGACAATGGCTTCAGTCTTCCCAATATTTAATTGGAGGAAATTTTTGCTCATCCAGTACTTGATGTTGGACAAGCAGTGTGACAAATGAGAGCCAGTGGAGGGGTCGAGAGAGGTGGTGATGAGGTAGAGCTGGGTGATGTCAGTGTACATGTGGAACCTGACGTGTTTTCGGATGATGTCGCCGAGGGGCAGCATGTAGATGAGAAATAAGAGGGGCCAAGGACAGATCCTTGGAGGACTCCAGCGGTAACGGTGTGGGAGTGGGAAGAGAAGCCATTGCAGGTGATTCTCTGGCTACGACTGGGTAGTGAAGAATGGAACCAGGTGAGCGCAGTCCCACCCAGCTGGACGACGGAGGGGAGGTGTTGGAGGAGGATGGTGTGGTCAACCATGTCAAAGGCTGAAGACAGGTCGAGAAGGATGAGGAGGGATAGTTTACCACGGTCACAGTCACATAGGATGTCATTTGTGACTTTGATAAGGGCCGTTTCAGTACTGTGGCAGGGGCAGAAACCTGATTCAAGGGATTCAAACATTTGCAGGAAAGATGGGCACGGATTTGGAAGGCGACAACACTTTCAAGGACTTTGGAGAGAAAAGGGAGGTTGGAGATGGGGCGGCAGTTTGCAAGGACAGGGGGGTGAAGGGTGGGTTTTTTGAGGAGGGGGGTGATGACGGCAGATTTGAAGGGGAGGGGACAGTACCTGAGGAGAGGGAACTGTTAACAATATCTAATATATCAATACCTACATTGGGCCAGGAAGGGAAGTTGGGTGGTCAGCAGTTTGGTGGGAAAAGGGTCAAGGGAGCAGCAGTTGGGTCTTATGGTCAAGATGAGCTCGGAGAGGGCGTGGGGGTAGATAGGAGGGAAACTATAGAAAGATGCGAGTTTAGGGCCAGGGCATGGGGGAACCATATGGGAAGTTTGATTTGGTGGGCGAGGTGAAGGAGGGAAGTGGCAGAGGCAGCTGAACGGATCGTCTCAATCTTAGTGACAAAGTAGTCCATGAGCTCCTCGTACTTGTTTTTGGAGGTGAGGGTGGAGGAGGCAGGGGAGAGGGGTTTAAGACAACAGTTTGTAGTGGAGAAGAGAAACCGGGGGTTATCTTTGCATTCCAGGATGATCAGTTTTGGCAGAGGAGAGCAGGACCCCATAGTGCTTTAAGTGGTCCAGCCAGATCTGTCGATGACTGGCTAAACCAGTTGTCTGCCACAAATGTTCAAGTCTAGCTGGTTGACTCTTAATGTCCTCAAGGCAACTTGGGATGGGCAATAAATGGGGCCTTGATAGTATCGTTCACATCCCAAGGGAAATGTGGGAGGTCTCTGGGGTTCCTCGCAAGCTCACACCTGACGGGGTAAAGCTAAGGAGGAGGGAGGGCAGAAAATTGTGGCGAAATGCTGTGTGGGAAGAAGGGACAGAGTATGTTTCTAAGTGTGTAAAAGCACGAGCTGCTTTGATCCTGAGGCAACTAATCCTATCTGGAGTAGAATTAATAATGCTACAATTCGTCTTGTGTCCCTGGGTTCGGGAGAGGAGAATCCGGCCAGAGACCCTGCTCCTGATCACTATTCAGGAAGTTTGGACTTTGGATGATCAGATCAGGTCACGGCTGCAAAGCCTCCAAGTTCTGGTAGCCTGCGACACACTGACCGGTGAACAGGTGAAGGTGACCGCCAAAATAAACAAATGGAACCCGTACCCCAGGGAGAGTCGGTGTCTGTGGGACCCGTACCCCAGGGAGAGTCGGTGTCTGTGGGACCCGTACCCCAGGGAGAGTCGGTGTCTGTGGGACCCGTACCCCAGGGAGAGTCGGTGTCTGGGGGACCCGTACACCAGAGAGAGTCGGCGTCTGTGGGACCCGTACCCCAGGGAGAGTCGGTGTCTGTGGAACCCGTACCCCAGGGAGAGTCGGTGTCTGTGGGACCCGTACCCCAGGGAGAGTCGGTGTCTGTGGGACTCGCACCCCAGGGAGAGTCGGTGTCTGTGGGACCCGCACCCCAGGGAGAGTCAGTGTCTGTGGGACCCGTACCCCAGGGAGAGTCAGTGTCTGTGGGACCCGTACCCCAGGGAGAGTCAGTGTCAGTGGGACCCGTACCCCAGGGAGAGTCAGTGTCTGTGGGACCCGTACCCCAGGGAGAGTCGGTGTCTGTGGGACCCGTACCCCAGGGAGAGTCAGTGTCAGTGGGACCCGTACCCCAGGGAGAGTCGGTGTCTGTGGGACCCGTACCCCAGGGAGAGTCAGTGTCTGTGGGACCCGTACCCCAGGGAGAGTCGGTGTCTGTGGGACCCGTACCCCAGGGAGAGTCAGTGTCTGTTGGACCCGTACCCCAGGGAGAGTCAGTGTCTGTGGGACCCGTACCCCAGGGAGAGTCAGTGTCAGTGGGACCCGTACCCCAGGGAGAGTCAGTGTCTGTGGGACCCGTACCCCAGGGAGAGTCGGTGTCTGTGGGACCCGTACCCCAGGGAGAGTCGGTGTCAGTGGGACCCGTACCCCAGGGAGAGTCGGTGTCTGTGGGACCCGTACCCCAGGGAGAGTCAGTGTCTGTGGGACCCGTACCCCAGGGAGAGTCGGTGTCTGTGGGACCCGTACCCCAGGGAGAGTCAGTGTCTGTTGGACCCGTACCCCAGGGAGAGTCAGTGTCTGTGGGACCCGTACCCCAGGGAGAGTCGGTGTCTGTGGGACCCGTACCCCAGGGAGAGTCGGTGTCTGTGGGACCCGTACCCCAGGGAGAGTCGGTGTCTGTGGGACCCGTACCCCAGGGAGAGTCGGTGTCTGTGGGACCCGTACCCCAGGGAGAGTCGGTGTCTGTGGGACCCGTACCCCAGGGAGAGTCGGTGTCTGTGGGACCCGTACCCCAGGGAGAGTCGGTGTCTGTGGGACCCGTACCCCAGGGAGAGTCGGTGTCTGTGGGACCCGTACCCCAGGGAGAGTCGGATTCTGTGGGACCCGTACCCCAGGGAGAGTCAGTGTCTGTGGAACCCGTACCCCAGGGAGACTCGGTGTCTGTGGGACCTGTACCCCAGGGAGAGTCGGTGTCTGTGGGACCCGTACCCCAGGGAGAGTCGGTGTCTGTGGGACCTGTACCCCAGGGAGAGTCGGTGTCTGTGGAACCCGTACCCCAGGGAGACTCGGTGTCTGTGGGACCTGTACCCCAGGGAGAGTCGGTGTCTGTGGGACCCGTACCCCAGGGAGAGTCGGTGTCTGTGGGACCTGTACCCCAGGGAGAGTCGGTGTCTGTGGGACCCGTACCCCAGGGAGAGTCGGTGTCTGTGGGACCCGTACCCCAGGGAGAGTCGGTGTCTGTGGGACCTGTACCTCAGGGAGAGTCAGTGTCTGTGGAACCCTTTGAAAGCATCTTTGAAAGTAGATAAATCACCAGGCCCGGATGTAATGTATCCCAGGCTGTTAAGAGAAGTAAGGGAGGAAATAGCAGAGGCTCTGACCATCATTTTCTGATCCTCCCTGGCTACAGGTGTGGTGCTGGAGGATTGGAGGACTGCTAACGTTGTACCGTTGTTTAAAAAGGGAGAAAGAGATAAACCGAGTAGTTATAGGCCAGTCAATCTAACCTCGGTGGTCCTGAGGGACAGGATAAATCATCATTTAGAAAGGCAAGGGATAATCAAGGACAGTCAGCATGGATTTGTTAAGGGAAGGTGGTGTCTGACTAACTTGATTGAATTTTTTGAGAAGGTAACAAGGAGGGTTGATGAGGGTAGTGCATTTGATGTAGTCTACATGGATTTTAGCAAGGCTTTTAGTATGGTCCCACATGGCAGACTGATAAAAACAGTAAAAGCCCATGGGATCCAAGGGAAAGTGGCAAGTTGGATCCAAAATTAGCTCAATGGCAGGAAGCAAAGGCTAATGGTTGACGGGTGTTTTTGTGACTGGAAGGCTGTTTCCAGTGGGGTTCCACAGGGTTCAGTACTGGGTCCCTTGCTTTTTGTGGTTTATATTAATGATTTGGTCTTGAATGTGGGGGGCTTGATCAAGAAGTTTGCAGATGATACAAAAATTGGCCGTGTGTTTGATAGTGAGGAGGAAAGCTGTGGACTGCAGGAAGATATCAATGGTCTGGTCAGGTGGGCAGAAAAGTGGCAAATGGAATTCAATCTGGAGAAGTGTGAGGTAATGCATTTGGGGAGGGCAAACAAGGCAAGGGAATATACAATAAATGGGAGGATACTGAGAGGTGCAGAGGAAGTGAGAGACCTTGGAGTGCATGTCCACAGATCCCTGAAGGTAGCAGGACAGGTAGATAAGGTGGTTAAAATGGCATAAGGGATACTTTCCTTTATTAGCCGAGGCAAAGAATATAAGAGCAGGGAGGTTATGCTAGAACTGTATAAAACACTAGTTAGGCCACAGCTTGAGTACTGTGTACAGTTCTGGTCACCACATTACAGGAAGGATGTAATTGCACTAGAGAGGGTACAGAGGAGATTTACGAGGATGTTGCCAGGGCTGGAGAATTTTAGCTATGAGAAAAGATTGGATAGGCTGGGGTTGTTTTCTTTGGAACAGAGGAGGCTGAAGTGAGATTTAACTGAGTCATAGAGAGTAGAGTCATAGAGTTATACAGCACGGATAGAGGCCCTTCGGCCCATCGTGTCCGCGCCGGCCATCAAGCCCTGTCTACTCTAATCCCATATTCCAGCATTTGGTCCGTAGCCTTGTATGCTATGGCATTTCAAGTGCTCATCCAAATGCTTCTTGAATGTTGTGAGGGTTCCTAACTCCACAACCCTTTCAGACAGTGAGTTCCAGACTCCAACCACCCTCTGGGTGAAAAAGTTCTTTCTCAAATCCCCTCTAAACCTCCCGCCTTTTACCTTGAATCTATGTCCCCTTGTTATAGTACCCTCAACGAAGGGAAAAAGCTCCTTAGTATCCATCCTATCTGTGCCCCTCATAATTTTGTACACCTCAATCATGTCCCCCCTCAGCCTCCTCTGCTCCAAGGAAAACAAACCCAATCTTCCCAGTCTCTCTTCATAGCTGAAGCGCTCCAGCCCTGGTAACATCCTGGTGAATCTCCTCTGCACCCTCTCCAAAGCGATCACATCCTTCCTGTAGTGTGGCGACCAGAACTGCACACAGTACTCCAGCTGTGGCCTAACCAGTGTTTTATACAGCTCCATCATAACCTCCTTGCTCTTATATTCTATGCCTCGGCTAATAAAGGCAAGTATCCCATATGCCTTCTTTACCACCTTATCTACCTGTTCCGCCGCCTTCAGGGATCTGTGAACTTGCACACCAAGATCCCTCTGACCCTCTGTCTTGCCTAGGGTCCTCCCATTCATTGTGTATTCCCTTGCCTTGTTAGTCCCTCCAAAGTGCATCAACTCGCACTTTTCCGGGTTAAATTCCATTTGCCACTGTTCCGCCCATCTGACCAACCCATCTATATCGTCCTGCAGACTGAGGCTATCCTCCTCGCTATTTACCACCCTACCAATTTTGGTATCATCAGCGAACTTACTGATCATACCTTTTACATTCATATCCAAGTCATTAATGTGGACCACAAACAGCAAGGGACCCAGCACCGATCCCTGTGGTACCCCACTGGCCACAGGCTTCCAGTCACAAAAACAACCTTCGACCATCACCCTCTGCCTTCTGCCACTAAGCCAGTTTTGTATCCAAAGTGCCAAGGCACTCTGGGCTCCATGGGCTCGTACCTTCTTGACCAGTCTCCTGTGGGGGACTTTATCGAAGGCCTTACTGAAATCCATGTATACCACATCCACTGCGTTACCCTCATCCACACGCCTAGTCACCCCCTCAAAAAATTCAATCAAATTAGTCAGACATGATCTTCCCTTGACAAAGCCATGTTGACTATCCCTGATTAATCCTTGCTTCTCCAAGTGGAGACTAATTTTGTCCTTCAGAATTTTTTCCAATAATTTTCCTACCACTGATGTTAGGCTCACTGGCCTGTAGTTCCCTGGTTTTTCCCTACTCCCCTTCTTGAATAATGGTACTACATTAGCGGTTCTCCAGTCCTCTGGCACATCCCCTGTGGCCAGAGAGGGATATAAAATTATGAGGGGCCTAGATAGAGTGGTTGGGAGGACCTATTTCCTTTAGCAGAGGGGTCAGTGACCAGGGGGCATAGATTTAAAGTAATTGGTAGAAGGATTAGAGGGGAGCTGAGGAGAAATTTTTTCACCCAGAGGGTGGTGGGGGTCTGGAACTCACTGCCTGAAAGGGTGGGAGAGGCAGAAACCCTCAACTCATTTAAAAAGTACTTGGATGTGCACCTGAAGTGCTGTAACCTACAGGGCAATGGACCAAGTGCTGGAAAGTGGGATTAAGCTGGATAGCTCTTTTTCGGCCGGCACGGACACGATGGGCTGAATGGCCTCCTTCTGAGACGTAACTTTCTATGATTCTAATCCGTACCCAAGCGAGAGTCAGTGTCTGTGGGACCCGTACCCCAGGGAGAGTCAGTGTCTGTGGGACCCGTACCCCAGGGAGAGTCGGTGTCTGTGGGACCCGCACCCCAGGGAGAGTCGGTGTCTGTGGGACCCGTACCCCAGGGAGAGTCGGCGTCTGTGGGACCCGTACACCAGGGAGAGTCGGTGTCTGTGGAACCCGTACCCCAGGGAGAGTCGGTGTCTGTGGGGCCCGTACGCCAGGGAGAGTCGGTGTCTGTGGGACCCGTACCCCAGGGAGAGTCGGTGTCTGTGGAACCCGTACCCCAGGGAGAGTCGGCGTCTGTGGGACCCGTACCCCAGGGAGAGTCGGTGTCTGTGGAACCCGTACCCCAGGGAGAGTCGGCGTCTGTGGGACCTGTACCCCAGGGAGAGTCGGCGTCTGTGGGACCCGTACCCCAGGGAGAGTCGGCGTCTGTGGGACCCGTACCCCAGGGAGAGTCGGTGTCTGTGGGACCCGTACCCCAGGGAGAGTCGGTGTCTGTGGGACCCGTACCCCAGGGAGAGTCGGCGTCTGTGGGACCCGTACCCCAGGGAGAGTCGGCGTCTGTGGGACCCGTACCCCGGGGAGAGTCGGTGTCTGTGGGGCCCGTACCCCAGGGAGAGTCGGTGTCTGTGGGACCCGTACCCCAGGGAGAGTCGGTGTCTGTGGGGCCCGTACCCCAGGGAGAGGAAGTGCCTTCTTGAAGGGGGGAGAAAAAATTAAAAAGAAAAACAAATGGAAAATTGCGGAATGTTTTGAAGGAAACACAACCTGTGTAAGAGAGATTGGATCCATGTAATTAGATCAAAGGGACGAGAAACTAGACCAGAATACAGAATGTAACAGGAACTATTTAAACTAGGAGAGAGGATAGAGGAATGGATTAAATACAGAATAATTAGAAATAAATTTAAGTATGGATTATAAAGATGGATTGCTGAGAAATCAAGAGGCAAGAATCAATACAAGCGTAATTGGAGGAGAAGGTGATTGTACTGTTAACAAGCTCAACTGATTGGACACGAATACAAGCAGCACAAGGTTGTTTCAGGGTCGTGCCTGGAATCAGACGCTGGATAGAACTGGTTTAAGCGGCCTGTGTAAAACTGGGCAGTGGGCAGGAACAGCATCTCATGAAATAAAACAAAAGCAGCAACCTGGATTCATACAGCAGCTCCCGCTGGGCACCTCACACGTACCCTGGGGAGAGTCGGTGTCTGTGGGACCCGTACCCCGGGGATAGTCAGTGTCTGTGGGACCCGTACCCCGGGGAGAGTCGGTGTCTGTGGGACCCGTACCCCGGGGAGAGTCGGTGTCTGTGGGACCCGTACCCCAGGGAGAGTCGGTGTCTGTGGGACCCGTACCCCAGGGAGAGTTGGTGTCTGTGGGACCCATACCCTAGTGGGAGTCGTGTCAGGCTTTTTTTTGTTGGAATTGCAATTCAGAAGTGAGAAAGTGTTGCTTCAGTTGTACAGAGCCTTGGTCAGACCCCATCTGGTGCACTGCGTTCAGTTCTGGGCACGACAACTCAGGAGGTGGTGGAGAGCAGATTCACCAGAATGATACCAGGGCTAAAAGGGTTAAATTATGAGGCCAGGTTGCAGAGAGTGGGCTTGTGTTTCTTCGAGTTTAGAAGGTTAAAGGGTGAACTGAGCGAGGTGTTTAAAATATTAAAGTGATTCGATAGGGAAGATACAGAGAAACAGTTTCCTCTGGTGGGGGAATTCAGAACAAGGGGGCATAATTATAAAATCAGAGCCAGGCCATTTAAGAGTGAAAACAGGAATCATTTTTTCACACAAAGGGTAGTGAAAATCTGGAACTTTCTCCCCAAAAGGTTGTGGCTTCCGGGGGTCAACTGAAATTTTCAAGACTGAGATTGATAGATTTTTATGAGGTAAGAGTATCAAGGGATATGGAGCAAAGGCGGGCAGATCGAGTTAAGATACAGATCAGCCATGATCTAATTGAATGGCGGAACAGGATCGAGGGGCTGAATGGCCTCCCCCTGTTCCTATGTTAGAACGCAGATTACGGGGCAATGTAATAAAAGTGTGTAAAATGATGAAAGGATGGGACAGGGTAGATAGAAGCAAAGCCTTTCCTGTAGTTGAGGGGTCCAGACCGAGGGGCCATCGATACAGGATTAAATGGAAGAGATTTAGAACAGAGGACAGGACAACATTCAAGGATAGATTATATAGGTGGAGGAAAAGTAGTTGAAGGGATGTGGACAGGGCGGGTAAATGTGATTGGGACTATTTGCTCGCGTGGGCGGTAAATGCAGACACGGACTGGTTGGGCCGAATGGCCTTTTTCTGTGTTGTAACTTCTATCTATGTATTTTACTTGCCGGAGAAACTTGCTGAGCTTCTGCTGGCTTTAAGTAAAGAAGGTTTGGGTGAAATAGATTTGGTTAATCTCAATTTGGTAACTGGTAGACCAGCACATAACCAACACTCTGATAGACAACACTTAGGGAGATCCCAATTGGGGGATATGGAGCAAAAATATACATTGACTTACATAGAATTTACAGCAGAGCCATTCGGCCCAACAGGTCCATGCCAGTGTTTATGCTCCACACGAATTCCTCCCATCCCTCTTCATTTAACCCTATCAGCAAATCCTTCTCTTCCTTTCTCCCTCATGTGCTCCCCTAGCTTCCCCTTAAATGCATCTATGCTAGTCGCCTCAACCACTCCTTGTGGTAGCGAGTTCCACATTCTAACCACTCTCTGGACAAAGAGGTTTCTCCTGAATTCCCTATTGAACTAATTAGTGACTATCTTATATTTATGGCCCCTAGTTCTGGTCTCACCCACAAGTGGAAACATCTTCTCTACGTCCACCCTATCATAATTTTAAAGACCTCTATCAGTCAGGTCGCCCCTCAGCCTTCTCTTTTCGAGAGAAAAAGAGCCCCAGCCTGTTCAATCTTTCCCGGTAGTTATAACCTCTCAGTTCTGGTAACATTCTTGCAAATCTTTTTTGTACCCTCTCCAGTGCCTCAATATCCTTTTTGTAACATGGAGACCAGGACTGTTCACAGTGACCAAGGTTCGATACAAGTTTAACATAACTTCTCTGCTTTTCAATTCTATCCCTCCGGAAATGATATGTGAAATATATAAATCAAATATGAAATGAAAACTCTGAGGTGTGCTCGGATGAACTGGTGGAGAAAGGTTTTGGTGCTTACACTGAATGTCAAGAACTTGCTTGGCCACTTGTGGTGCTGATCTGAGGGATTCATGGTCCACGGTGCAGCTCACGACAACACCATCATCATTCCGATCCACCTGGAGTCCAAATGTGCTACTGACGGTGAAGGTCTTCCCTCTGGAGTCGGGCTCTTTTGTTGAGGGCACATCTAGAAACAGAAGAATCAAACAGCCAGGTAAGTAACACCACCAGCCCCAACTCTCACCCCTGTCCCTTCTCACAACTACACATCAATAGTGCAAGTCATAGTTGATGGCAGATTCAGATCCGGTCGTTCTGAAACTGGTGAATAAGCATCAGAAACGGACACTGCGTTCGTCGTTTTCTTAGATTTTTTTTGTCAGTTATTAGATTTTTTTTGTGCTGATCAAGGTAAAATATTCACAGTGTTGAGGAGCGGAGTTTTTCCACTACTGTCAACCAGTCTGAGAAACAATTCTCCAGTAAGTCAGATAACAAAGTGAAGCTCCCCCAACACTGTCCCATCAAACACTCCCAGGCCAGGTACAGCACGGGTTAGATACAGAGTAAAGCTCCCTCTACACTGTCCCATCAAACACTCCCAGGGCAGGTACAGCATGGGTTAGATACAGAGTAAAGCTCACTCTACACTGTCCCATCAAACACTCCCAGGGCAGGTACAGCACGGGTTAGATACAGAGTAAAGCTCCCTCTACACTGTCCCATCAAACACTCCCAGGGCAGGTACAGCACGGGTTAGATACAGAGTAAAACTCCCTCTACACTGTCCCATCAAACACTCCCAGGGCAGGTACAGCACGGGTTAGATACAGAGTAAAACTCCCTCCACACTGTCCCATCAAACACTCCCAGGGCAGGTACAGCACGGGTTAGATACAGAGTAAAGCTCCCTCTACACTGTCCCATCAAACACTCCCAGGGCAGATACAGCACGGGTTAGATACAGAGTAAAGCTCCCTCTACACTGTCCCATCAAACACTCTCAGGGCAGGTACAGCACGGGTTAGATACAGAGTAAAGCTCCCTCTACACTGTCCCATCAAACACTCTCAGGGCAGGTACAGCACGGGTTAGATACAGAGTAAAGCTCCCTCTACACTGTCCCATCAAACACTCTCAGGGCAGGTACAGCACGGGTTAGATACAGAGTAAAGCTCCCTCTACACTGTCCCAGCAAACACTCCCAGGGCAGGTACAGCACGGGTTAGATACAGAGTAAAGCTCCCTCTACACTGTCCCATCAAACACTCCCAGGGCAGATACAGCACGGGTTAGATACAGAGTAAAGCTCCCTCTACACTGTCCCATCAAACACTCCCAGGGCAGGTACAGCACGGGTTAGATACAGAGTAAAGCTCCCTCTACACTGTCCCATCAAACACTCCCAGGGCAGGTACAGCACGGGTTAGATACAGAGTAAAGCTCCCTCTACACTGTCCCATCAAACACTCCCAGGGCAGGTACAACATGCGGAACATGGAGCAGGTCAGATCCACTAAGACATACAGGTGGTCAGCTGACGATAGGGGGATATTATTGCTACGGAGTGTACAGCGGTGAGCAATGAAGGAGGAAGTAGAGTGTTTTTTTGTAAAAGAGAAGACTTTGAGGTGACATAAATGAAATTTTCAGGAATATGAAGGAAGTTGATAAAATCAATCCAGGTAAATTGTTCCTTGTGGGAAACGGTTCAAATCCCAGAGGGCACAAGTTAGAAATGGGGAAGCAGAATTCTGCTGCACTGCCCACAGTGCTTTCGACCACAGCAAACACTGTGCCATCTCCATTGCCCACACCAGCCGCCTCCTGTCACCTCTCGGAGTGAGACTCAAAACAATCTGCTGAATTCTAGGCTGTTCTGCCATGCCCTCTCGAAACTGGGCTCAGAAAGTCGTGTCGTGATTTTGGCACTGAACTAAGAACAACAACTTGCATTTATATAGCGCCTTTAATTTAGTAAAACGTCCCAAGGCGCTCCACAGGAGCGTTATCAGACAAAATTGACCCCAAGCCACATAAGGAGACATTAGGACAGGTGACCAAAAGCTTGGTCAAAGAGGTAGGTTTTAAGGAGCATCTTAAAGGAGGAGAGAGAGGGAGAGAGGCGGAGAGGTTTAGGGAGGGAATTCCAGAGCTCAGGGCCGAAACTGCTGAAGGCATGGCCGCCAATGGTGGGGCGATGGAAATCGGGGATTTGCAAGTGGCCATCCTGAGAACCAGTAGATTTTATGATAATGCAGCTTCATGGTCACTTTTACTGAGACCAGCTTTTTTATTTCCAGATTTTTTAAAAACTGAATTCAAATTCTCTAAATGCCCATGGTGGGATTTCAATTGAACTGCAGCGGTTCAAGAAGGCGGCTCACCACCATCTTCTCAAGGGCAACTAGGGATGGGCAATAAATACTGGCCTTGCCAGCGATGCCCACATCCCGAGAGTGAATTTTTAAAATTGTCAAAGGAGTTCTCACTTGGGACCCTTCAAGCTGGTAGAGAGAGAGAGAGAGCACTTTGGGTTCTATAAATAGGGGCATAGAGTTCAGCAGTAAAGAAGTAATGATGAATTTGTACAAGGTAATGGTTAGGCCACAGTTACAACACTGAATGCAGTTTTGGGCACCTCATTATAGAAAGAACATTGAAGCCATGGAGAGCGTACAGCGTAGATCCTCCAGGGTGTTGCCAGGGATGGGAAACTATAGTTATGAGGAGAGACTTGAGATACTGGGACAGTTTCCACTGAGGCAGGGAAGGTTAAGAGGAGATTTAAGAGAGGTTTTTAAAATTATGAAGTTTTTAAGGCAGTTGTGTTGAACCTTTATAAAACACTGATTCGGCCACAACTGGAGTATTGTGTCCAATTCTGGGCAACGCACTTTAGGAAGGATGTGAAGGCCTTAAAGAGGGTGCAGAGATTTACAAGAATGGTTCCAGGAATGAGGGACTTCAGTTACGTGGATAGACTGGAGAAGCTGGGGTTGTTCTCCTTAGGGCAGAGAAGGTTAAGAGGAGATTTGATAGAGGTATTCAAAATCATGAGGGGTCTAGACAGAGTAGATAGAGAGAAACTGTTCCCATCGGCTGAAGGGTCGAGAACCAAAGGAAACAGATTTAAGGTGAATGGCAAAAAAACCAAAGGTGACATGAGGAAAAACTCTTTTTACACAGCGAGTGGTTATGATCTGGAAGGTGCTGCCTGAAAGGGTGGTGGAGGCAGATTCAATTGTGGCTTTTGAAAAGGGAATTGGATAAATACTTGAACGGGAAAAATTTGCAGGGCTATGGAGCAAGAGCAGGGAAATGGGATTTACTGGATTGCTCTTACAAAGAGCCGGCACGGGCTCAATGGGCCGAATGGCCTCCTTCTGTGCTATAACCATTCTATGATTCTAAGTTTTGAAAAAAGTGAATCCTGGTTGGACATTCAGTGACGAGGGATCATCAATTTAAAATTAACACAGAGAGAGGAGAAAGATCAGGAGAAAACTCTTTATACACAGCCATGTTGGAGCATGGAATGCTTTGCCACAGGGAGTGGCTGAGATAGAGACTATAGCATCTTATAAGGGAAAATTGGATAAATACTTGAAGTAGAGGAAGATACAGGGCTTTGGGAGAGCACGGGGCAGTGGGATTAGTTTTGGATTGCTCCAGCAAAGAGCCGGTACATATATGATGGGCCGAATGGCCTCCTTCTGTGATGTTTACTTCATTGTTCTATGATTTTAGAAATTCATCTCCACTAGGCTGGATTTGAAGCCAGGATCCAGTGGTTAGTGGACGAGGAACGAGGACCATGCCCCCTGCTTAGTCCAGAAACACAACCAATTGCCCCTTGACCCCATTTACACTTTCCAGTTTAATGTTCTTCCCCAGTAACGCATTCCACAAGTTGGTGGGCCGTTGGGTGAAAAGGTTCCTTCTTGACTTTAATGTCCTAGTGACTAGTTGAGCCTCGAGCCTGCCCCGCCATTCGGTAAGATTATGGCTGATCTTCTACCTCAACTCCACTTTCCTACTCTATCCCCATATCCCTTGATTCCCAAAAATCTATCAATCTCAGTTTTAAATATACTCAATGACTGAGCAACTACGGCCCCCTGGGGTAGAAAATTCCAAAGATTCAAACCCGCTGAGTGAAGGAATTTTTCCTCATCTCAGTCCTAAATGGCCAACCCCCTTATCCTGAGACTATGTCCCCTAGTTCTAGATTCTCCAACCGGGGGAAACAGCCTCTCAGCATCTACCCAGTCAAGTCCTCAATGAGATCACCTCTCACTTTTCTAAACTCCAGAGAATAAATGCCCATTCTACTCAATCTCGCCTCATAGGACAACCCTCTCATCCCAGGAATCAATCTAGTGAACCTTTGTTGGACCACCTCTAAGGCAAGTATATCCTTCCTTAGATAAGGAGACCAAAACTGTACACAGTACTCCAGGTGAGGTCTCACCAAAGCCCTATATAATTACAGCAAGACTTCTTTACTCTTGTACTCCAACCCCCTTGCAACAAAGGCTAATATACCATTTGCTTTCCTAATTGCTTGCTGCATGTTAACTTTCTGTGATTCGTGTACAAAGACACCCAAATCCCTCTGAATGCCAATATTTCTTCGACTCTCAACTTTTAAAAATTATTCCGTTTTTCTATTCTTCTTACCAAAGTGGATAATTTGACATTTCCCTACATTATACTCCATCTGCCACCATCTCGCCCACTCACTTAACCTGTCTATATCCCTTAGTAGCCTTTGTGTCCTCCTCACAGCTTACTTTCCCACCTAGCTTTGTATCATCAGCAAACTTGGATACATTACACTCAGTCCCTTCATCTAAGTCATTAATATAGATTGTAAATAGCTGAGGCCAAGCACTGATCCTTGCAGCACCCCACTAGTTACAGCCTGCCAACCCGAAAATGACCCGTTTATTCCTACTCTCTGTTTTCTGTCCATTAACCAATACTTGTTTTTTATTCGTTCGTGGGATGTGGGCGTCGCTGGCAAGGCCAGCATTTATTGCCCATCCCTAATTGCCCTTGAGAAGGTGGATTACCCCCCATCCCATGAGCCTTGTGTAACAACCTCTTATGTGGCACCTGGTCGAATGCCTTTTGAAAATCCAAATATACGACATCCACTGGTTCCCCTTTATCTACCCTGCTAGTTACATCCTCAAAAAACTCTAACAGATTTGTCAAACACGATTTCCCTTTCATAAAACCATGTTGACTCTGCCTAATCATATTATGATTTTCTAAGTGCCCTGTTACTACGTCCTTAATAATACGTTCTAACATTTTCCCTACTACTGATGTCAGGCTAACCGACCGGCCTGTAGTTCCCTGTTTTCACTCTCCCTCCTTTCTTGAATAGCGGGGTTCATTTGCTACCTTCCAATCCACTGGGACCATTCCAGAATCTAGTTCTCCATTAAAATAGGGCGATGTATTTGTAATGATGAAAGGATGGAACAGGGTAGATAGAAGCAGAGTGTTCCCTGTCGTTGAGGGTCTAGAATGAGGGGCCATAGATACAGGATTAAATGTGAAAGATTTAAAGAAAGAATGAAAGAACTTGCATTTATATAGCACCTTTCACAGCCTCAGGGTGTCCCAAAGGGCTTTACAGCCAATGAAGTACATTTGAAGTGTAGTCACTGTTGTAATGCAGGAAACATTTATGCACAGCAAGATCCCACAAACAGGAATGTGATGATGACCAGATAATTTGTTTTTAGTGATGTTGGTTGAGGGATTAACATTGGCCAAGACACCGGGGAGAACTCTCTGCACTCCTTCGAATAGTGGCCATGGGATCTTTTATGTCCACCAGAGAGGGCAGACGGGGCCTCGGTTTAATGTCTCATCCGAAAGATGGCACCTCCAACAGTGCAGCGCTCCCCCAGTACTGCGCTGGGAGAGCGTCAGCCTGGATTACGTGCTCAAGTCTCTGGAATAGTGAGCAGAGAAACTTCTTCACACAGAGAGGTGTGGGGCTGTGGAATTCACTTCCAGGCTGAGTGGTTGAGGCAGAAGCTCGGTCAAAATTCAAGATTAGATTGGATAGATGGATGAAGGAAAAGGAGTTGAAGGGGTTTGGGAAGAGGGCTTGTAAATGTGATTGGGATTATTTGATCGTGTGGAGAGTAAACGCAGACTGGTTGGGCCGAATGGCCTGTTTCCGTGCTGTAACTTCGAAGTGTTTCGGTGTATAACCTAAACTCCAGTTGCATGGCTGTGACTCCCAGAAATTTCTGCTACTTATAAAGTATCTGCTTGGGTAGAGAGATGTGTCAGTAATTCAGAAAACCGCAGGAAGCTGCTGCTGGACACTGCTGTAATTCAGTGTGTGCAGGCGCATGTATTCCACAGTGAAATCAGATAAACGATGTAATTAAATCCATAAATCAGTGACTTTCTCCTCTATTTAGGAAGCCTCACCGCCCCCTCGTCTTTGTGACTTTCTAAATGTCTGGACAGTCACACCAAGAGCACGTTTTCAAATCGCAGCACACTTCCTCGGGAGGGCAATTCGGGGCAAGAACTGTCTTGGTTGTTTTATGAAGCGACATCATTGATCTGTTCAGGACAATCTCCTCGGTTTGGTACCTCTGGCGAAATTTGACTGCGAAAGTTTGACCACAAACATGTCAGGTCTGTACCCTGAACGATGCGTTTCAGAAACCAGCCCTTCCAACTGTTAACAGGGTCCAGAGTGAAACATAGGACCATAGCAACAGGAGGAGGCTATTCAGCCCCTCGAGTCTGTTCTGCCATTCAATTCGACCATGGCTGATCTGTATCTCAACTCCATTTACCCGCCTTGGTTCCATATCCCTCAATACCTTACTAAACAAAAATTTTGAAGTTTTCAATTGACCCCCAACAGCAACAGCTTTTTGGGGAAGAGAATTCCAGATTTCCACTGCTCTTTGTGTGAAGCAATGCTTCCTGACATCACCCCTGAACAGCCTCGCTGTAATTTTAAGGTTACAGAGTCATAGAATCATAGAAGATTACAGCACGAAGGAGGCTATTCGGCCCATCGAGTCCACGCCGGCTCCATGCAAGGGCAATCCAGCGTATCCCACTGCCCCGCCCTATCCCCGTAGCCCTGCACATTTTTCCGTTTCATGTACTTATCCAGTTCCCTTTTGAACACCATGATTGAATCTGCCTCCACCACCCCCTCGGGCAGTGCATTCCAGATCCTAACCACTCGCTGTGTAAAAAGGTTTTTCCTCATATTACCTTTGGTTCTTTTGCCAATCACCTTGAATCAATGCCCTCTAGTTCTTGACCCTTCCGCCAATGGGAACAGTTTCTCTCTATCTACTCTGTCTAGATCCTTCATGATTTTGAATCAGGAGGAAAACTCTCCAGTGGTTGGAGTCATACCTAGCACAAAGGAAGATGGTAGTGGTTGTTGGAGGCCACTCATCTTAGTCCAGGACATTGCTGCAGGAGTTCCTCAGGGCAGTGTCCTAGGCCCAGCCATCTTCAGCTGCTTCATCAATGACCTTCCCTCCATCATAAGGTCAGAAATGGGGATGCTCGCTGATGATTGCACAGTGTTCAGTTCCATTCGCAACCCCTCAGATAATGAAGCAGTCCGAGCCCGTATGCAGCAAGACCTGGACAACATCCAGGCTTGGGCTCATAAGTGGCAAGTAACATTCACACCAGACAAGTGCCAGGCAATGACCATCTCCAACAAGAGAGAGTCTAACCACCTCCCCTTGACATTCAATGGCATTACCATCGCTGAATTCCCCATCATCAACATCCTAGGGGTCACCATTGACCAGAAACTTAACTGGACCAGCCACATAAATACTGTGGCTACAAGAGCAGGTCAGAGGCTGGGTATTCTGGGGCAAGTGACTCACCTCCTGACTCCCCAAAGCCTTTCCACCATCTACAAGGCACAAGACAGGAGTGTGATGGAATACTCTCCACTTGCCTGGATGAGTGCAGCTCCAACAACGCTCAAAAAGCTCAACACAATCCAGGATAAAAGCAGCCCGCTTGATTGGCACCCCATCCACCACCCTAAACATTCACTCCCTTCACCACCGGCGCACTGTGGCTGCAGTGTGTACCATCCACAGGATGCACTGCAGCAACTCGCCAAGGCTTCTTCGACAGCACCTCCCAAACCTACGACCTCTACCACTTAGAAGGACAAAGGCAGCAGGTACATGGGAACAACACCACCTGCACGTTCCCCTCCAAGTCACACACCATCCCGACTTGGAAATATATCGCCGTTCCTTCATTGTCGTTGGGTCAAAATCCTGGAACTCCCTTCCTAACAGCACTGTGGGAGAACCTTCACCACACGGACTGCAATGGTTCAAGAAGGCGGCTCACCACCACCTTCTCAAGGGGCAATTAGGGATGGGCAATAAATTCTGACCTTGCCAGCGACACCCACATCCCATGAATGAATAAACAAAAACCTCTATCAAATCTCCTCTCAACCTCCTCTGTTCCAAGGAGAACAATCCCAGCTTCTCCAGTCTATCCACGTAATTTAAGTCCCTCATCCCTGGAATCATTCTAGTAAATCTCCTCTGCACCCTCTCTAAGGCCTTCACATCCTTCCTAAAGTGCGGTGCCCAGAACTGGACACAATACTCCAGGTGTGGCTGAACCAGTGGTTTATAAAGGTTCATCATGGCTTCCTTGCTTTTGTACTCTATGCCTCTATTTACAAAGCCCCTTTGTTCTGGATTCCCCCACCAGAGGAAATAGTTTCTCTCTATCTATTCTATCAAATCCTTTAATCCTCTTAAACACCTCAATTAGATCACCCCTTAATCTTCTATACTCGAGGGAATACAAACCTAGTCTTAGCAACCTGTCCTTATAATGGTCAAAACTTGGCCAAGGAGAGAGTACAGGCTGTTTGTAATGCACAGTACCAAAAATTCATTGTGAAGTTAAGGTGTGAAATGAAGGCTTTGACTGTGTTTATTCTTGGAGCTCTTTGCTAAGTGTGGCAGGAAAAGTGAGACAAACCTGGCAGTGTACACTGCTTTATCTTAAATTTATAAATGAACAGATTCAAATTCCAACCTGAAATCAGGAGCCAGGTCCCACCCCTTGATGGACCTCAACCAACTTGGCGTGCACCTGAGGTGGGGAGGGCACAAATCAGCCAGGGGTCCTGCTGATTATTTACTCAGTGAGTGTCCGGGCAGTGGCTGAGAACAGGATTGGGTTCGGGAGGGCTCTCCCCTCACGGTCGAATCCCCCCACGCCCGGAGAACTGTCACTGAAAAGTCTGTGAGTCGAGAAAGTTCTTCCAGAGAAGATGAGAGGAACAATCGAACAAACCCAGGCAGCCCATGGGGAGCTCTGCTTTTTAATAAAATGTGTAAGGCAGACAGATAGCCCGACAAGCTCCCAGGATATCTGCTGAGCTGGAAGAGCTCTGAGAGGCTTGTATGTGCGCGATCCCTTATAGCCCCTCACTTACTCATATTTCGTTTGCAATAATTCCACAGAATGAATATTTGATACTTTCTGAACACATCTCATAAGGAATTCATTTCTCTCTTACTAAAATAAAAGGCACATAGAGACTATTTCTTTATGCAAGAATGGCCACTCAGGATCAGCTGCAGAAGACACTATACGTTAGGTAGATGGAGATGTTTATCTATCTGTGACTCAGTCTTGTGCACTGTGCACATAGCTCGAGGTTTGAGGCTAAAACACACAATCGCCATCTGTCACTGTTAATATTTTAGATTACTTGTGTAGAATAATGCATAATTGTAATCTGGGATGTCACTGTTGGAGAATGGGTCTTTCCAAATATTTTTTATACCCTGTGTCAGCACCGAACACTCTCATGGCAGGTACAGCACGGGTTAGATACAGAGTAAAGCTCCCTCTACACTGTCCCAAACACTCCCAGGGCAGGTACAGCACAGTTAGATACAGAGTAAAACTCCCTCTACACTGTCCCAAACACTCCCAGGGCAGGTACAGCACGGGTTAGATACAGAGTAAAGCTCCCTCTACACTGTCCCATCAAACACTCCCAGGACAGGTACAGCACAGTTAGATACAGAGTAAAGCTCCCTCTACACTGTCCCATCAAACACTCCCAGGGCAGGTACAGCACGGGTTAGATACAGAGTAAAGCTCCCTCTACACTGTCCCATCAAACACTCCCAGGACAGGTACAGCACAGTTAGATACAGAGTAAAGCTCCCTCTACACTGTCCCATCAAACACTCCCAGGGCAGGTACAGCACAGTTAGATACAGAGTAAATCTCCCTCTACACCGTCCCATCAAACATTCCCAGGGCAGGTACAGCACGGGTTAGATACAGAGTAAAGCTCCCTCTACACTGTCCCATCAAACACTCACAGGGCAGGTACAGCACGGGTTAGATACAGAGTAAAGCTCCCTCTGCAATGTCCCATCAAACACTCCCAGGGCAGGTACAGCACAGTTAGATACAGAGTAAAGCTCCCTCTACACTGTCCCATCAAACACTCTCAGGGCAGGTACAGCACGGGTTAGATGCTCAAGCTGGTGAAAAGGTATATTCAGTGACCCTGTGCTACAAGGTGGGAAGGCCACGTTGGAGGTGAACATTTTCGCTGTGATTCTGAGGCACTCTCCCTTTGAATATTCTTCCCCCAGCCTGTGGGGTGGCTGCATTTACCCCATTGTGTCCTCGTCACTTCCTTTTTCTGGACAGATATTCCTTTCCCGGAAGCACAGTAACGCACAATATCGCCACATTCCCCTGATGCTTGTTGCTTAAAGGAGTGAGTGGCTGAGATGGACAGACCAGAAGGTCCCTGGTGCTGAGTTAACTGATTTGAGCTGGGCTGACTGTAATGGCTCCAATTGGCATCAGTGCCCACCTGAGTTAGGGAGGATGAAAGATCATCCCATGCTCCCACTGCTGATCACGATGCAGTGACCCTAACTGGAAAATACACAAGGATGGCTATCAGCTGAGGACCGTATCAGGCTTAGCTCAGTGGGGAGCACAAAATCCAGGCTGACACTCCCGTGCAGTACTGGGGGAGTGCTTCACCGTCAGAGGTACCGTCTTTTGGGTAAGACGTTAAACTGAGGTCCCGTCTGCCCTCTCATGTAAAAGATCCCACTTTTTCGAAGAAGAGCAGGTGAGTTCTCCCTGGTGTCCCGGCCAATATTTATCTCTCAACCAACATCACTAAAACAGATTATCTGGTCATTATCACTGCTGTTTATGGGATCTTGCTGTGCGCAAATTGGCTGCCTCGTTTCCTACATTACAACAGTGACTACACTTCAAAGTACTTCATTGGCTGTAAAGTGCTTTGGGACGCTTTAGGTTGTGAAAGGTGCTATATAAATGCAAGCTCTTTCCTTTCTGTATTGGTGCTGAACTCCAAGCTGGGGATGGGGGAGTGGGGAGTCACTCTGGGACGGAGTCACTGAGTGGTCAGCAGTAGGTCTTTAGCTGTATTTTTGTGGGGACAGAGTGCACATTAGGAGATTCCTTACATTGGTCGATCGCTCGTTCTGATTTCTAACAATAAACAACAGCTCTCACATTTAAGGCTAGGAATGACTGAGTGTGATACCAGTGTTCGAACATGTCATATTTGGCCTGTGTTTGTTATGCAGTTAATTTTATCTATCTTATATTCAAACGTGAACATAACGACAGGAGATTCGAGGAGAGCCGTGCAACTAACCAGCATTTTAACTCGCCGAGAAAATATAATTTGCTGAAATTGGGTGCAACAACGTATTAAAGAACCAGCCAACTGAAAAATCACTTAATTATAAACATTATGCATAAGAGATACAGATAATGAATAGAATATTGCTTTATAAAACACTCCTGGAATGATTCAAATCCTGTCACACACAGGCAGTTACAATAATACCATTTCCATCTATCGTAAACCTCCTTGTGAAATTGGCCTTGGTTACAGACAGAGCAAACAGTAATTCTGTCACTGATATAATGGAACTCGGGAAGTGTATTAATGATCGTCAGACATCCCCCCGTTAATTCTCCCTGCATTAACCACATCCAGGACAGGCAAAAAAATAAAGAACCACTAATTGCAAAAGTATTTCAAACGCCACAGTGATCTTTGACGTGTGAGAACAATATACCTGCAAAATCTCTCACCTGATCTCCACCCTTCTTTAATCTGCTTGTAATTTAACAGGGGCTATTGCTATTGTCAGTGAAAATCCTTTTCAGTGTCACCGTATTAACCCATCACATGCCTGCGATATATTCGAGGTGGATTATTAAATCGAATCTCAGTACAACAAGATTGGTAATGACAAAACGCTCGTTATAACAACCTTTCTTCCTCTGTCCTCGGTTGATGTTCTGTTAAAGCCAGAGGCACCGGTCCCTCCCTGTCGCATTATTCTGACTCGTGTGGTGCTCAGTTCCCGAGGAGCCGGCTGTTCGCAGCCAGGGCTGCAGAGGGGCTGAGATAATTTCAGTGCCCCTGGGCTAGGAGCAGGAAGCAGAAGCCAGGCTTCCCGCTGCTCGGCATTAGTCAGTGAGCCCAGCTAGAAAGTGCAGGTGTGTGCTGGGCAGCGGGGGAGTGGAGGTGACCCTGCTCCATCGTGATGCCCCCCAAGGCTGAATTTCCTGCCAACACTCACTCCTCGAGTTTTAGTTAAGGTGGAGCAGGGGGATTTACCCACCACTTTCCCACCTCGATCTGACTGCAAGTTTAAATTGCAGAGGGCAAGACCACCCACCTAGACAACAACCACAGCAACTTGCATTTATTTAGCGCCTTTAACAGAGTAAAACGTCCCAAGGCGCTTCACAGGAGCGATTTTCAAACAAAATTTGACACCAGGCCACATAAGGAGATATTAGAACAGGTGACCAAAAGCTTGGTCAAAGAGGTAGGTTTTAAGGAGCGTCTTAAAGGAGAGAGGTAGAGATTTAGGGAGGGAATTCCAGAGCTTAGGGTCCAGGCAGCTGAAGGCACGGCCGCCAATGGTGGAACGATGGAAATTGGGGATGGACAAGAGGCCAGAATTGGAGGAAAGCAGAGATCTCGGAGGGTTGTAGGGCTGGAGGAGGTTACAGAGATAGGGAGGGGCGAGGGGCTGGAGGAGGTCACAGAGATAGGGAGGGGCGAGGGGTTGGAGGAAGTTACAGAGATAGGGAGGGGCGAGGGGCTGGAGGAGGTCACGGAGATAGGGAGGGGCGAGGGCTGGAGGAGGTTACGGAGATAGGGAGGGGCGAGGGGCTGGAGGAGGTTACAGAGATAGGGAGGGGCGAGGGGCTGGAGGAGGTTACGGAGATAGGGAGGGGCGAGGGGCTGGAGGAGGTTACGGAGATAGAGAGGAGCGAGGGGCTGGAGGAGGTTACGGAGATAGGGAGGGGCGAGGGGCTGGAGGAGGTTACGGAGATAGGGAGGGGTGAGGGGCTGGAGGAGGTTACGGAGATAGGGAGGGACGAGGGTCTGGAGGAGGTTACGGAGATAGGGAGGGGCAAGGGGCTGGAGGAGGTTACGGAGATAGGGAGGGGCGAGGGGCTGGAGGAGGTTACGGAGATAGGGAGGGGCGAGGGGCTGGAGGAGGTTACGGCGATAGGGAGGGGCGAGGGGCTGGAGGAGGTTACGGAGATAGGGAGGGGCGAGGGGCTGGAGGAGGTAACGGAGATAGGGAGGGGCGAGGGGTCGGAGGAGGTTACGGAGAAGGGAGGGGCGAGGGGCCGGAGGAGATTACGGAGATAGGGAGGGGCGAGTGGCTGGAGGAGGTAACGGAGATAGGGAGGGGCGAGGGGCTGGAGGAGGTTACGGAGACAGGGAGGGGCAAGGGGCTGGAGGAGGTTACGGAGATAGGGAGGGGCGAGGGGCTGGAGGAGGTTACGGAGATAGGGAGGGGCGAGGGGCTGGAGGAGGTTACGGAGATAGGGGGGGCGAGGGGCTGGAGGAGGTTACGGAGATAGGGAGGGGCGAGGGGCTGGAGGAGGTTACAGAGTAGGGAGGGACGAGGGGCTGGAGGAGGTTTCGGAGGTAGGGAGGGGTGAGGGGCTGGAGGAGGTTACGGAGATAGGGAGGGACGAGGGGCTGGAGGAGGTTACGGAGATAGGGAGGGGCGAGGGGCTGGAGGAGGTTACGGAGATAGGGAGGGGCGAGGGGCTGGAGGAGGTTACGGAGATAGGGAGGGGCGAGGGGCTGGAGGAGGTTACGGAGATAGGGAGGGGCGAGGGGCTGGAGGAGGTTATGGAGATAGGGAGGGGCTGGAGGAGGTTACGGAGATAGGGGGGGGCGAGGGGCTGGAGGAGGTTACGGAGAAGGGAGGGGCGAGGGGCTGGAGGAGGTTACGGAGATGGGGGGGGCGAGGGGCTGGAGGACGTTACGGAGATAGGGAGGGGCTGGAGGAGGTTACGGAGATAGGGGGGGGCGAGGGGCTGGAGGAGGTTACGGAGATAGGGAGGGGCGAGGGGCTGGAGGAGGTTACGGAGATAGGGAGGGGCGAGGGGCTGGAGGAGGTTACGGAGATAGGGAGGGGCGAGGGGCTGGAGGAGGTTACGGAGATAGGGAGGGGCGAGGGGCTGGAGGAGGTTACAGAGATAGGGAGGGGCGAGGGGCTGGAGGTGGTTACGGAGACAGGGAGGGGCGAGGGGCTGGAGGAGGTTACAGAGATAGGGAGGGGCGAGGGGCTGGACGAGGTTACAGAGATAGGGAGGGGCGAGGGGCTGGAGGAGGTTACGGAGACAGGGAGGGGCGAGGGGCTGGAGGAGGTTACAGAGATAGGGAGGGGCGAGGGGCTGGAGGAGGTTACGGAGATAGGGAGGGGCGAGGGGCTGGAGGAGGTTACAGAGATAGGGAGGGGCGAGGAGCTGGAGGAGGTTACAGAGGGGGCTCTCTTTAAATATGCAGAAATGATGTAATTGGGGCCCCGTCTGCTATTTGAAATCAATGCCTGAGCAGGGAGGCGGGGGTGACTCCCTGCCAGGCCAAACCTGCTGGGAGCAGCATGGAGGACCAGTGAGGTTAGTTAATTTCCTTGTAGGCTGGAAGGAGCAGGACTGCTTCTCCAGACCACAGAAGGAAACCTTGGGCCTCCCCTGCCCCAGGCATCCCCCCTCCTCCCCTTTGCGGTCATCTTTAGAACCCCACCTCCCTCACCACCTTCCTGACCCCCGTCGACGGCCTGCTGCTGCCCAAATTCCCTCTCCCACCCACCGATTGGGCAGCTATTCCTGCCGGGTTCAGGTCGGAGTGGGAGCCTGAATGTGGAAATGAGGCCAGTGAGTTAAAATCTCCCCGGGCCGCGACATGGGAGTTTGTCACTCGCCCCGGCCCCCACCCGCCTCACGTGGAACGCTCCCACCCCCGAGTTAAAATCAGGGCCTCACTTTGTGGCCTCACGTATGAAGAATGGCCACTCGGGCAAGAGGCCCTGGAACCATACTCCAGTGGGACAGGGCGCGGAGAGGGAGAGGGAGAGGAGGAGGGAAAGAGATGAGAAGAGGGGGAGGAGAGAAGAGAGGACGTGGGAGAGGAGCGGTGAGAGGAGAGGAAAGACTTTAGTTCCCCCAATGTAAGTGCATCACCTACTGTAGTACTCAGCCATACAGAGCAGCAACGTCCCAGGATCGATCCTGCTCTGCGCACAGCCTTGAGAGTTGGGATGGAGAGGGAATAAAAACAGGTCGACTTACGTTGGGTGGTTAGGTGTTGGGATTTTCAACCAAGGGGCTCCCTGGCCTCAATCACCTAATCACACTCAATTCCCTTGAACAAGGACTCTGAAGAATAAGACACTGTGGTGCCAACTGCTAACTGGGTGTCTGCACTGATGGGCAATCAACAGGAGCACTGTGTGACAAGCCTGGCCACATCTTAGGGCATGCCCATGGTAAGAGATGGGACCTCCTTCTGTTGTTGGCCATTGATTAGAGTCTGGACATGGGAATCTTTTAAGAAAAGAAAGAAAAGGACCTGCATTTCTATAACGCCTTTCATGACCTCAGGACGACCCAAAGCCTTTTACAGCCAATTTGAAATAAAAACAGAAAATGCTGGAAATGCTCAGCAAGTCAGGCAGCATCTGAGCAGAAAGAAACAGAGTTAACATTTCAGGTCGATGATCCTTCGTCAGAACTGGAAGAAGTTGAAGATTAAACAGGTTTTAAGCAAGTGCAGAGCCAGGGAAAGGAGAGGGAGGAAAGAACAAAAGGGAAGGTCTCTGATAGAATGGAGGGCAGGAGTGATTAAATAACAAAAGGGATGATGGTGCAAGGCAAGGAGGGTGGGAATGGGACAAGAAACAAAAGATGGGTCTAGAGGAGCTGTAAATGGCGACAGCAGAACCATTACCAGCACCTGCTGTCTGAAAAATGGGAGCGGTGGTTATGATCTGAAATTATTGAAATCAATGTCCAGTCTCTTCCGACCTCCATCTGCAACTCTTCTGACGCCCTCTGCCACTTTAACAGTTTCCAGTTCCCCGGCCCTAACTGTCTGCTTTCCACCATGGATGTCCAGTCCCTCGACAACTCCATCCCCCACCAGGACAGCCCGTGGGCCTCTGTTTCTTCCTTGAATGGAGGCCCAACCAGTCCCCATCCACCACCACCCTCCTCCGCCTGGCTGAACTTGTTCTTACGTTGAACAACTTGTCCTTTGACTCCACTTACTTCCTCCAAATAAAAGGTGTCGCTATGGGAACCCACAAGGGTCCCAGCTATGCCTGCCTTTTTGTGGGCTACCTGAAACTCTGTTTCTCTCTCCACAGAGGCTGCCTCACTTGCTGAGTATTTCCAGCATTTTCTGTTTATATTTCAGATTTCCAGCATCCGCAGTATTTTGCTTTTGATTAAGTACTTTTGAGATGTAGTCACTCTTGTAATGTAGGAAACAAGGCAGTCAGTTTGCACACAGCAAGATCCCACAAACAGGAATGTGATAGTGATATTGGTTGGGGGATAAATATTGGCCAGGACACTGGGGAGAACTCTCCTGTTCTTCTTCAAAATAATGCCATGGGATCTTTTACGTTCACCTGAGAAGGCGGACAGGGCCTCAGTTTAACTTCTCAGCTGAAAGATGCACCTCTGACAGTGCAGCACTCCCTCAGTACTGACCCTCCGACAGTGCAGCACTCCCTCAGTACTGACCCTCCGACAGTGCGGCGCTCCCTCAGTACTGACCCTCCGACAGTGCGGCACTCCCTCAGTATTGACCCTCTGACAGTGCAGCACTCCCTCAGTACTGACCCTCCGACAGTGCAGCACTCCCTCAGTACTGACCCTCCGACAGTGCAGCACTCCCTCGGTACTGACCCTCCGACAGTGCAGCACTCCCTCAGTACTGACCCTCCGACAGTGCAGCACTCCCTCAGTACTGACCCTCCGACAGTGCAGCACTCCCTCGGTACTGACCCTCCGACAGTGCAGCACTCCCTCAGTACTGACCCTCCGACAGTGCAGCACTCCCTCAGTACTGACCCTCCGACAGTGCAGCACTCCCTCAGTACTGACCCTCCGACAGTGCAGCACTCCCTCAGTACTGACCCTCCGACAGTGCAGCACTCCCTCAGTACTGACCCTCCGACAGTGCAGCGCTCCCTCAGTACTGACCCTCCGACAGTGCAGCACTCCTTCAGTACTGACCCTCCGACAGTGCGGCACTCCCTCAGTACTGACCCTCCGACAGTACGACGCTCCCTCAGTACTGACCCTCCGACAGTGCAGCACTCCCTCAGTACTGACCCTCCGACAGTGCGGCACTCCCTCAGTACTGACCCTCCGACAGTGCGGCGCTCCCTCAGTACTGCACTGGGAATGTCGGCCTGGATTATGCCCTCGAGTCTCTGTGAAAGGACTCTGAGCCTTTCATGGCTGAAATGAAGACGTGTGAAACCGTTACGATGTCCATTGCGAAGGGATTGGGCGTATTTCTGGTCACAGTGCCAATCTATATGGTAGTCAGTTACATGAGCAGGAAGTTGCAGGTTTGTGCCAAGATGTCTGGAGGACATGATTAAAATTCAGAAATCAGTGCTATGATTGACTGTTGAAGAGATTTACAATCACAGCACTGATATTGATTGGTCTGTCTTCTAATATTTGACTATTTCAGCATTGATTAATATCACTGTCATTACATACTTATCATCAAATTATCTTCAACCCTCTTACCATTCAAACAATCTTCAATCTGTCTGAGATGTCAAAGTCTTACCACAAAATTGCATGAAGCTTGGAACCATGAAACACAATTAATAAAAGAATAAACATCCCTGATATCACAACACTACGTTGTGGAGACTACTGACTGATCCTTAACACTATTACAGAGTGGATCTGATCAGTGTACATGGGAACATTAGGAACAGACGGAGGCCATTCAGCCCCTCGAGCCTGTTCTGCCATTCAATCAGATGATCTGCATCTTAATTCCATCTATTGACTTGGTTCCGTGACCCTTAATACCCTTACCAACAAAATCTATCGATCTCAGTTTTGAAATTTTCAATTAACCCCCAGCCTTGGGGGAGACAGTTTGGGCGCGGGACACTTTCACACTGCTCTGACACAACTATTGGGCACGGGACACTTTCACACTGCTCTGACACAACTATTGGGCACGGGACACTTTCACACTGCTCTGACACAACTATTGGGCGCGGGACACTTTCACACTGCTCTGACACAATCATTGGGCACGGGACACTTTCACACTGCTCTGACACAACCATTGGGCACGGGACACTTTCACACTGCTCTGACACAACTATTGGGCGCGGGACACTTTCACACTGCTCTGACACAATCATTGGGCACGGGACACTTTCACACTGCTCTGACACAATCATTGGGCACGGGACACTTTCACACTGCTCTAACACAATCATTGGGCACGGGACACTTTCACACTGCTCTGACACAATCATTGGGCACGGGACACTTTCACACTGCTCTGACACAATCATTGGGCACGGGGCACTTTCACACTGCTCTGACACAATCATTGGGCACGGGGCACTTTCACACTGCTCTGACACAATCATTGGGCACGGGACACTTTCACACTGCTCTGACACAATCATTGGGCACGGGACACTTTCACACTGCTCTGACACAATCATTGGGCACGGGGCACTTTCACACTGCTCTGACACAATCATTGGGCACGGGTCACTTTCACACTGCTCTGACACAATCATTGGGCACGGGACACTTTCACACTGCTCTGACACAACTATTGGGCACGGGACACTTTCACACTGCTCTGACACAACCATTGGGCACGGGACACTTTCACACTGCTCTGACACAACCATTGGGCACGGGACACTTTCACACTGCTCTGACACAATCATTGGGCATGGGACACTTTCACACTGCTCTGACACAATCAATAGGCACAGGGCACTTTCACACTGCTCTGACACAATCATGAGGCACAGGGCACGTTCACACTGCTCTGACACAATCATGAGGCACAGGGCACGTTCACACTGCTCTGATACAACCATTGGGCACGGGACACTTTCACACTGCTCTGACACAACCATTGGGCACAGGGCACGTTCACACTGCTCTGAAGCTGAGATTTGTGATCTCTCACCGTCTTAGTCACAGAAATTTTACTAGCTTGACACCAATACCTACTGGGCCAATGGGAAACAGGCCCCAGTCTTGCACTAGCTCCGATCCCACTCTCGGGACTGGGGAATGTGGTCGTGGGTGCTCACAGATATAAAGGGTTCTACTGCTGGCAGCCATGGCTCAGTGGGTGTCATCCTCACCTCCAACTCAGAAGGTTGTGGGTTCCAGCCGCACTCCAGAGACTTGAGTACAAAATCCAGGTTCACACTCCCAGGGCAGTAGTGTGGGTAGTGCTGCACTGTCGGAGGTGCCGTCTTTCGGATGAGACCTTATCCGAGGCCCTCTCAGGTGGACGTAAAGATCCCACGGCTACTATTCGAAGAAGAGCAGGGGTGTTCTTCCTGGTGTGCTGGCCAATATTTATACCTCAACCAACATCAATAAAACAGATTATCTGGTCATTTATCTCATTGCTGTTTGTGGGAGCTTGCTGTGCGCAAATTGGCTGCCGACTTTCCAACATCACTTGTTTATCTTCAAAGATTTTCACAGCCACCATTTGTAAAGCTAGAATTCTGAAGAGCTTTACTTTCACCACTACTGTAACCCGTGGTTTTAGTTTCAAAATAATCACTATTGCAAGTGCTGACAAAATGGATGCTTCAATTTGAGAATGGTCAGGGGAAAATCTCTGCATTTCAGCTGAAAGGTTTTCTGTTAAATCTCTGGCGAATAGTATCATAATACCATAGTGTGGTACAGCACAGAGGGAGGCCAATCGGTCTATCGTTAAAGGACGTTTACATAGAGGAAAGGTCTGGCATTTCTATCGCGCCTGTCACCACCTCAGGGCGTCCCAAAGCGCTTTACGGCCATTGGAGGACTTCTGAAGTGTAGTCACTGTTGTAATGTAAGACATGGATGTTTATTAAAATATGCCAATTGTTTTTAAATTGAGGAAGCAGGGTGAAGAGAAAAGGCCCGTGATACGGGACTCCAGCAAAGGTTGAGAGGGAGCGGGAAGGTCAGGTGAATCAAGTAATGGTGAGGTGAGACCACGCTCAGGTTTTAAACACATGTAGGTTCAAGGGAAGATTGAGGAAGGGAAAGAGTTCCAGAAGTTTGAGGTCCCAGAAAGGAAGATTAGTGCAGGAGAGAGATGGTGCAAATTTCTGAACGTTTAAAAATGGTTTTCTGCAGAGAGTGGTTAGATTGTGGGTCATGCTACCTCATGGAGTAGTTGAGGCGAATAGTATCATGTTATGGTACAGCACAGAAGGAGGCCATTTGGCCCATCATGCCTGTGCCGGCTCTTTGAAAGAGCTATCCAATTAGTCCCATTCCCCTAATCTTTCCCCATGTCCCAGTAAATTTTTTCCCTTCAAGTATTTATCCAATTCCCTTTTGAAAGTTACTATTGAATCCGTTTCCCCCACCCTGTGGATTCCAGATCCAGAATAGTGTAGATGCCTTTATGGGGAAGCTCGATAAGAATATGAGGGAGAAAGGAATAGAAGGATATGTTGATAGGGTGAGATGAAGTAGAGAGGCTTGTGTGGAGCACAAACACCGGCATAGACCAGATGGGCCGAATCAGCTGTTTCTGTGCTCTAAATGCTATGTAATTCTATGTAAAAGGGCAGAGATTTAGGGGGTGATTTTAATCCCCGAGAACCGGTGGGTTGGGGGCGGGTGGGAGTTGAAAATAGTTGTTTTTTTGGGAGGAAACAGCAAAATTTTCGGACTTTGCATTCCCAGTGGGAAGCCTGTACTTTAACGCGATGACATTAAACCCGGAAATAAAGCCGGGTTGCGGTCGCGACCCAAAAAACAACTATTTTCAACTCCCACCTGCCCCCAACCCACCCGTTCTTGGGGTTTAAAATCACCCCCTTAGTTTGTGTACCAGAAATAGAGTCTCACAGCACAGGGTTTAGTCACCCTGACGTAGGGAGGTTTGGGCAGGACTCAGCCTGAGTTACTGGCTTCACAAAGCATAAATAATCCCCGTCTCTGGGGGGGGGGTCTGCCATGTTTGTGTTCCTGCAGCATCGCTGCCCTGTCGAGCACTACAGCTGTCATCTCAGTGACCTTATAGCGAGAGAGGCTCAACTGCAGCAACCCATTAATCATTTTATGCTTAGTTATTTATTTATTAGTGCCCTTGCGAAAATACCCAAGATGATTACACGAATGTAATTTGACAGAGAAAAGAGCCTCTGATTATCCTCCAATCTGTTGGAGGATTTTCTCAACAGAAATGATATCAGACTGTGTCTTTAATGGATTAAATGAAGTATCTGATGTCAGTGTTCTCTGTAAAGTGCTGGGGGCGGTGAGAAGTGATTGTCCCGTGGAATCACAGTCAGCTCACTAAATGCATCAATTGATTATTGGAGCGGCTTTCTGATGAAGGAGCGCGATGCGTTCTTCTGCTCGGCGTTTGATTACTGCGGCGAGGGCTGCTCGCAGGCCTGTGACGCCCCACCGATCGACAGCCTCCACGCCACGCACCCAACAACACTCCTCCAGCCGGTCAAACTGTTTCCCGTGGTGCAGGGTTCAAATCCGAGGGGAGCCCGAGTTAAAAAAATGAGGGATTTAAAAGCAAGAACTTCAGGGGGGGGAACTTGTTGTGGAATAAGTTACCGGGGAAGGACAGACAAGGAAGGCCATTCAGCCCATCTAATCATCCTTCAAGATTCTGATGGTCAATGGTGGATTGGGTGCTCTGCACATCAGGTACCAGATTTATTTCTGGAGGTTTGGGGACAAGTTGTCCCTTCTCTCCACCACCCCCCCCCACCAAGGGACCTCGCTGTGCACAGATTGGCTGCTGCATTACAACATTGACAGCACTTCAAAAGTACTTCATTGGCTGTAAAGCGCTTTGGGACGTCCTGAGGTCGTGAAAGGCATGATATAAATGCCAGCTCTTTTTTTTTCATTATTGCAAATAGAATGTGGTGGGATTTTTTAATAATCTTACATGCGAAAAAAAAAACCCAAATAAATTACATTAACTTGTCTCCCAAACTTATAAAATTTGACGTTTGGATATAGCAGCGATATGAAATGTACATCTGGTGGAGTTGTAATAATTGGAAGGACAGGGGTTTGTACAGAATGGGGGATCAGCTGGTGAGTTGTACAGCATCACTGGCCGGGATTGAACTGATATTACTGCAATTAAACAAGAGCTGAGAGAAGATCACAGTCCGTGGAGAGGAGCTAGAGAGCCCTCTCTCTATAAGTAATGCTTTTCTGCTGCGTGTCTTATTGAATAATTGCACGTTGGGTTATAATGAAGATTTAAAGGCTGTCCTGCCCAACAGTTATTGCAATTCAATCAATATCATGTCCTGGTAACTGCAGAAAATCCTGTTTATGTTTTCACTATAGAATCACAATTTGTTCAAAATCAACAAAGGCTAATTAATGCTAATTGATCAACGGTTTCAAGTTAACGCCCAGGGGGCAGACAGCTCCCTCCACACCAGCACAGAGCGTGGGAAGGCACTGGGCTGGAAGGGCAGAATTGGCACCCCTTGTGGGGTTCTCACTCCACAGGGTCAGGGTGGGGGCAGAGTGATGGGACAGGGTTCCACACTTTGGTGTCTCTGCCGGAGATTAGGGCTGGAGACAAATTGCGAATCAGGGAGGGAGCAGATGGTGAACATCCCGAGTGTTTCTGATTCCTGCTCAGGATAAAGTGGGTGGCAGAGGAGGGGCGGGGTGCAGAGGGTAGGTGATTGTGAACACGGGCTGTGCCAGGGAATAAAGAACCAATAGTCCTGTTCAGCCCATCGAGCACGCCGTCTACAATTCACACAGTCAACAACTCTCCCCAACCTCAGCTGGATCATCAGATGGAAAGCTTTCAGTCGGAGCTGCTGAGCTCTCCTGACCCCTGAAGTAGCAGAGAGACACTTCAGGGTATCTATCTGTGTCACTCACTCTGACTGGCTGTGCTAATAACAGTTCTTGGCTGCTGCTTAGAGGAGCCTAAGTAGGGAACTTGGAGCTGCCCTCAGGCCTTTTAAAGTGCTGCCCATCACAGAGACTGTTCCCCAGCGCTGCCACTAACTTTGAGGCCCATTCTACCCCACTGACTACAACCGGCCCAGAAACTGACCAGCTGGTGTCAGGGCATGCGAGAGTTCCAGCCGAGATCAGATACAGTCACGCGACACATCTCTCCCCCAACTCGTGTATCCACAGGACCCAGTTCCACTCTGGGACCTCATTCAGAAGGCCCATTCTTCATGTGTGAGGGTAAGTGGTGAGTATCAGCAAGCTATTCAACCATGGTGGGGGCAACAGCAAAGACAATACTGTCCTCACCACACATCCACAAGAGGTCACTTCCCGGCCAGGGTCACTGGGTCACAGGGTCACTGGACAGTGACGGGCAGCGGCAACGCTGGTAGATTTTTGTTTGATTTGCTCTCGGGATGTTTTTTCTCATTCTCGGGATGTGGGCGTCGCTGGCGAGGCCGGCATTTATTGCCCATCCCTAACTGCCCCTTGAGAAGGTGGGTGGTGAGCCGCCTTCTTGAACCGCTGCAGTCCGTGTGGTGAAGGTTCTCCCACAGTGCTGTTAGGAAGGGAGTTCCAGGATTTTGACCCACCGACGATGAAGGAACGGCGATATATTTCCAAGGCTGATATTCCCCCCCTACCAGAGCCCAGACACACTGAGGCCAATGGTAGTGTCTGAAATGCTGGCCTGACTGTAACCAGAAAACTTAGCACAGACTAGAGTCGTGCCTTGGTCCTTCTGGTGTGTCTTAGTGCTGCATCAAACTGCTTCTTATTCCTCTTGGTCTGTCACCCAGTGGTGACTTATTTAGCTTAATGTGCCATCTATTTCTGTTAAAAATTCTGGGTTAGAGAGTGATAACTCACAGTTCCTGTGAAGCCACCCCCCCTTGCTGGATTTCTCATCTAACTGGTCAGGCTGATGTCACGTCAGAATAATTTCACCAATCCCGCTATCCCAGGGGAGTGGAGACAGAGCGACAACACTCCGACACACAATCCCATCAAACTCAGCTCCCCGGGATCACCTTGTGAGCTTACCCGACAGACAGTGGACTTTACTCAAGAGCTCTGAACTCCACCCAGACTCAGAAACTATTGCGTTCATAACTAGAGTTGCCAACTCTGGTTGGACATATTCCTGGAGGTTTCATCACATCGCCTCCTGCCTCCAACCACCCAGCCCCCACACTCCCGCCATTGGTCGGCCGACACGCCCACCCTCGCAGCGCCCAGCCCCCACACTCCCGCCATTGGTCGGCCGACACGCCCACCCTCGCAGTGCCCAGCCCCCACACTCCCGCCATTGGTCGGCCGACACGCCCACCCTCACAGCGCCCAGCCCCCACACTCCCGCCATTGGTCGGCCGACACGCCCACCCTCGCAGCGCCCAGCCCCCACACTCCCGCCATTGGTCGGCCGACACGCCCACCCTCGCAGCGCCCAGCCCCCACACTCCCGCCATTGGTCGGCCGACACGCCCACCCTCGCAGCGCCCAGCCCCCACACTCCCGCCATTGGTCACCTGACACGTCCATCCTTGCGGTGCCCAGCCCCCACACTCCCGCCATTGGTCGGCCGACACGCCCACCCTCGCTGTGCCCCACCTTCTCACAGCCAATCGGAACGCGGACAGTCTCTTCATTACCCGATTGGATGATTCTTGACTGTCAGTCAAACAGCCTTTTCCCCATGTCCAATATTGTTATAACAAGTAAACAAAAGTATTCAAAGAAAATTTTTAAAAGACACAATTTTGTTTAATGCCCCTATAATTTCTCTCCCCGGTGTTGCTCCCGGCAACATTTTGGAGATTAATCCTTAATTCCTGGAATCTCCAGGGAAATCCTAGAGGGTTGGCAATCCATTCATGACGAGGATCAATGTCTATCCCATCAAGGCTTGAGGTGACAGCGACAAGGATGAGAGTGTCAGTGGTGCTGGGGGGGGGTGGGGGAGAGGAGAGGTAGGGAAGAGGGAGGGGAGAAGTAGGGGAGAGAGAGGTGAGGGAGAGGGAGGGGTAGGGGAAAGGGAGGTGGAGGAGAGGAAGAGGCAGGGGAGAGGGAGAGGGCGGGGAGAGGGAGAGGGTGGGGAGACGGAGAAGAGAGGGAGGGGAGAAGTTGGGGAGAGAGAGGTGGGGGAGAGGGAGGGGAGAGGTAAGGGAAGGGGAGGGGGGAGGGGAGGGGTAGGGGAGAGGGAAGTGAGGGAAAGGGAGGGGAGAGGGAGAGATAGGGGAGAGGGAGAGGGAGGGGAAAAAGGGAGGGGAGAGGTGGGGGAGAAGTAGGGAGAGGGAGGGGAGGGGAGAGGTAGGCGAGAGGGAGGTGGGGGAGAGGGAGAGGTAGGGGAGAGGTAGTGGGGAGGTAGTAATGGGCTGGGCTTGGGGTGAACAGACTGATTGGAGGGTCAAATTATGAGGACAGGTTGGATAAACTTGTCTTGTATTCCCTTCAGTTTAGAAGACTGAGGGGCGACCTGATTGAAGTGTTTAAAATATTAAAAGGATGTGATAGGGTCGATAGAGAGAAACTATTTCCTCTGGTGGGGGGAGTCCAGAACAAGGGGGCATAACCTTAAAATTAGAGCCAGGCCGTTCAGGGGTGATGTCAGGAAGCACTTCTTCACACAAAGGGGAGTGGGAATCTGGAACTCTCTCCCCCAAAAAGGCTGTGGATGCTGGGGGTCAACTGGAGATTTCAAGACTGAGGTCGATGGATTTTTGTTCGGTAAGGGTATCAAGGGATATGGAGCTAAAGCGGGAAAATGGGGTTGAGGTGCAATCAGCCATGATCTGATCGAGGGGCTGAATGGCCTTCTGTTCCTATGAGCACAGAAAGTGTGCACTGTCAGGTGAGTGGAGGTGAAAATTCGAATGATCTTCACACAAACGTGGAAGCAAATTGGTGACCTTCGCTGCACATGTATTAAAAACCTGAGGAAAAACTCTCAAAATAGACAGTGCGCTCAAAGAAGCCGCTGGTGCCTGAAACGAGAAGTGTTGGAGTCCCAGCACAGACCCTCCTCATCTCCATCAGCACAACATTCACCACACAAAAAAACTAACATTTCAATAAACCCGTGACCTAACCTCAGTGCGTCTGAGAGCAAGAGGCAGGCAAAAACACGGCTCGGCTGTCAATAAATTTCCCTAATCTAATTTAATTGATACCTATTAATATAATGACCTTTTATGTTGTATCATTAAGCGCGTACATTAGCTTGCTGTTGGCCTATTGAGACTAGCAGTGAGGGTACTGTCTCCTTCATTAACAATCAACCATTTCCAATTCTGTTTTATTACATTCAGTATTATTTATCTGACAGAACACTGCACAGCAGAGGATGTTAACGGGCGATGGAATCGACGGGAATAAGCAGAGAGTCAAAGGTGTTGGCCAATCATGAAGGGTGCTCATCAGGGCACAATGGTAACCAGCTCAAGGTAAAATAAAACACCAGCTAACACTGCGACTGCGATGGAACTGCAGTATCCCAGCAGCCTGGTGAACTGTTCCCACAGTATCCCAGCATTCTGGTGAACTGTTCCCACAGTGTCCCAGCAGCCTGGTGAAATATTCCCACAGTGTCCCAGCAGCCCGGTGAAATATTCCCACAGTGTCCCAGCAGCCTGGTGAAATATTCCCACAGTGTCCCAGCAGCCTGGTGAAATATTCCCACAGTGTCCCAGCATTCTGGTGAAATATTCCCACAGTGTCCCAGCATTCTGGTGAAATATTCCCACAGTGTCCCAGCAGCCTGGTGAAATATTCCCACAATATCCCATCAGCCTGGTGAACCATTCCCACAGTGTCCCAGCAGCCTGGTGAAATATTCCCACAATATCCCATCAGCCTGGTGAACTGTTCCCACAGTGTCCCAGCAGCCCGATGAAATAGTCCCACAGTGTCCCAGCAGCCCGATGAAATAGTCCCACAGTGTCCCAGCAGCCCGGTGAACTGTTCTCAGTGTCCCAGCAGCCTGGTGAACTGTTCTCAGTGTCCCAGCAGCCTGGTGAACTGTTCTCAGTGTCCCAGCAGCCCGGTGAACTGTTCCCACAGTGTCCCAGCAGCCCGGTGAACTGTTCCCACAGTGTCCCAGCAGCCCGATGAAATAGTCCCACAGTGTCCCAGCAGCCCGGTGAACTGTTCTCAGTGTCCCAGCAGCCTGGTGAACTGTTCCCACAGTGTCCCAGCAGCCCGGTGAACTGTTCCCACAGTGTCCCAGCAGCCCGATGAAATAGTCCCACAGTGTCCCAGCAGCCCGGTGTACTGTTCTCAGTGTCCCAGCAGCCTGGTGAACTGTTCCCACAGTGTCCCAGCAGCCTGGTGAACTGTTCCCATAGTGTCCCAGCAGCCCGGTGAACTGTTCCCACAGTGTCCCAGCAGCCCGGTGAACTGTTCCCACAGTGTCCCAGCAGCCTGGTGAACTGTTCCCACAGTTTCCCAGCAGCCTGGTGAACTGTTCCCATAGTGTCCCAGCAGCCTGGTGAACTGTTCCCACAGTGTCCCAGCAGCCTGGTGAAATATTTTCACAGTGTCCTAGCAGCCCGGTGAAATATTTTCAAAGAGTCCCAGCAGCCTGGTGAACTGTTCCCACAGTGTCCCAGCAGCCTGGTGAACCATTCCCACAGTGTCCCAGCAGCCCGGTGAACTGTTCCCACAGTGTCCCAGCAGCCCGGTGAACTGTTCCCACAGTGTCCCAGCAGCCTGGTGAACTGTTCCCACAGTGTCCCAGCAGCCCGATGAAATAGTCCCACAGTGTCCCAGCAGCCCGGTGAACCGTTCCCACAGTGTCCCAGCAGCCCGGTGAAATATTTCCACAGTGTCCCAGCAGCCCGGTGAACCGTTCCCACAGTGTCCCAGCAGCCTGGTGAAATATTTCCACAGTGTCCCAGCAGCCTGGTGAACTGTTCCCACAGTTTCCCAGCAGCCTGGTGAACTGTTCCCATAGTGTCCCAGCAGCCTGGTGAACTGTTCCCACAGTGTCCCAGCAGCCTGGTGAAATATTTTCACAGTGTCCCAGCAGCCCGGTGAAATATTTTCAAAGAGTCCCAGCAGCCTGGTGAACCATTCCCACAGTGTCCCAGCAGCCTGGTGAACCATTCCCACAGTGTCCCAGCAGCCTGGTGAACTGTTCCCACAGTGTCCCAGCAGCCTGGTGAACCGTTCCCACAGTGTCCCAGCAGCCTGGTGAACCATTCCCACAGTGTCCCAGCAGCCCGGTGAACTGTTCCCACAGTGTCCCAGCAGCCCGGTGAACTGTTCCCACAGTGTCCCAGCAGCCTGGTGAACTGTTCCCACAGTGTCCCAGCAGCCCAATGAAATAGTCCCACAGTGTCCCAGCAGCCCGGTGAACCGTTCCCACAGTGTCCCAGCAGCCCGGTGAAATATTTCCACACTGTCCCAGCAGCCCGGTGAACCGTTCCCACAGTGTCCCAGCAGCCTGGTGAAATATTTCCACAGTGTCCCAGCAGCCTGGTGAACTGTTCCCACAGTTTCCCAGCAGCCTGGTGAACTGTTCCCATAGTGTCCCAGCAGCCTGGTGAACTGTTCCCACAGTGTCCCAGCAGCCTGGTGAAATATTTTCACAGTGTCCCAGCAGCCCGGTGAAATATTTTCAAAGAGTCCCAGCAGCCTGGTGAACCATTCCCACAGTGTCCCAGCAGCCTGGTGAACCATTCCCACAGTGTCCCAGCAGCCTGGTGAACTGTTCCCACAGTGTCCCAGCAGCCTGGTGAAATATTTTCACAGTGTCCCAGCAGCCCGGTGAAATATTTTCAAAGAGTCCCAGCAGCCTGGTGAACCATTCCCACAGTGTCCCAGCAGCCTGGTGAACCATTCCCACAGTGTCCCAGCAGCCTGGTGAACCATTCCCACAGTGACCCAGCAGCCTGGTGAACCATTCCCACAGTGTCCCAGCAGCCCGGTGAACTGTTCCCACAGTGTCCCAGCAGCCCGGTGAAATATTTCCACAGTGTCCCAGCAGCCCGGTGAACTGTTCCCACAGTGTCCCAGCAGCCTGGTGAGCTGTGCTTTTCTCCCTCAGATACCGACAGGCCTGCTGCGTATTTTCAGTATTTTGTGTTCCTATGGCAGTGAGTCTGAATGATCTCAGGGCACAGTGTGAAAGGAGACACCTCTCCTGTTTATAACTTGCAGTAGTGCTCACTCCTCGTCTACTCTTAATTCCAGGAATTGAAAGATCCATTTTTTTTGCACTAAATTCCCAATTTGCTGTGTTATTCACCTTGGATAATTCCATTTTTTTCAGCACAAAAATCAACTCTGAATTGTCAGGAGTAAACTCTGGAGGCAAAACTAGAGCATGAGTAAAATGCCAATCACTGAGACATATGGGGATAAGCCCCAGAAAACAGATGTCCTTTAAACACTGAATAAATACAAACTCCTCCACCATGCAGAAAAATCTGTCCAGACTTCAAATACCAAGTCCTCTGTTATGTACACAGGTTACTAAAGTGTAAAGATCATGTACAGTATCTGCCCTGTATAAACTGCTTCCCTTTTTTGGTGGATGTAAAAGATCCCACGGCACTATTTAGGAGAGCAGGGGAGTTCTCCCCGGGGTCCTGACCAATATTTATCCCTCAACCAATATCACTGAAAACAGATGATCTGCTCATTATCATATTGCTGTTTGTGGGATCTTGCTGTGCGCTAATTGGCTGCCGCGTTTCCTACATTACAACAGTGACTACAGTTCAAAAGTTTACCGTTGGCGGTAAAGTTTCTTTCGGAGTCCCAAGGTGGTGGAAGGCGCTGTAGGAATGGAAGCTGTTTCTTTCTCTCTTTTACCCACGTCTAGAATTACCAACAATTGGAAAATATTCTGTTACGGTTACAAAAATACGTCTGAGAACGAATTTCATTTCTGCTCCCTGGTGTGAAAGGCATTGTTGTTTGTCTCTTTGTGTTTGCAAAGATCACTCAAGCCTCCAGGGACAGGCCCCGGGATAATGGACGCCAGGGCCTTGACAATGGTCTAAACCCCGGGCACTGGACCAGATGAGATTCCTCCCTCTCTGTGCTTCAATGCTTTTGGAGATTAATCTGCTGGAAAGGTGGGTTTGTTGTTTACTTTCACTGTGGATACTCATGGCTGAGAGTGACAGTTTGATATTAGCACTAACTTATTTCTTATTACGTGACACTCATCAGCCAACTGAAACCAGGGCCCTTCACAGAACAGCCCAGGACTGGTCATGTCACTCTCCGGAGATGAGCAACAGGGCACTCAGCAGCCAAGGGAACGTATTACTGATACACGCATGGACACCTCAACGCTATTTCTGGGAGTCGGAAGGAAGGGCGCCATTGGAATTCACTGCGAGTCTCGACAGAAAAACTGGTTTGGTTAGAAGCTGGCTCAAAATGGGCACTCGCCATGTTTGGAGTGAGCTGGTGATTGCTGCTCAATTATCTCCGTAAAACCATCACAATTACCACACTAAAACCTGCTGCCTGTATATTGAAAATCACTTCCCTCGCCCCAGGGTGTGGTTTGGTGGGTTGATTCTGGGGAGGGAGGGGGGGGTTCAGGACAGTCTGATCCAGGACGCGTTAAATGAAGTTGGGTTTGTGTCCCTGCGAAAAGAGCAAACTTTGACGTGACACGATTGAAGTTTTCAATATTATGAAGGGAAATGATCAAACTGATCCAGGAAAAGTGACCAAATCCCAGGGATACGTTAAAGCCGAGGGCGTTAGGAATTAGAAGGGGAAGACAGGGGAACCTCTTCGCCCAACGGGCCATCGAGTTGTGGAATGAGTTACTGGGGGAAGGACATTGAAGCAGACAGTGTATCTGAGGTCAAGGGGCAATTGAATGTGTTTCTGAGAGAGAGGGGCTGAGGGATACGGTGAGGAGGTGAGGTTTAAAGATAGCGGGGAGTGAGTTACAGGCTGGAATGTAATCGATGGGTTCAGACGGTTTGTAAATTACTCGGAGTGAGCTATAAATTGCTTTTAACAATCTGTTTGTGTTACTCTTGATTTAATCCCGAAGAGGTGTGTGATTACGACACTCATTGAGGAAACACCCTGAATGACAGTGATTGGTACCTCAGTGGTGAGGGTGATGCCAAGTGTCGGACTCCACTTTACCATTTTGAGGCACAATTTCACTCCAACAAAGATCACTGGATATGTGTAAGATATGTTAATAATCCCCATTGTGTCCCATCACTCCCCTGTCTTCCCAGGTGTGACTCATGTGGGATTGAAATTCACATTTCCTGGTCCCTGTGAACATCGCTCATTTCAATGGCAGAGTCTTGAGATTCATGAGAATCCTCAGCACCATGATTTACAAACAGGAAAGTGTTCTCCCGATGGGCTGTGCACAGACTGGGAAGATGCCAGGGTCTATCCCTGCTCTGTAATCAGTTCACTGTCCCTGAGTCAGGGGAGGGATGAACCCAGCAGGGATATTTCTTGTGGAGAGTGTGCGAGTGTGCGAGTGTGCGAGTGTTGTGGAAGGACAGGGTTTGCCTCGACTTGTGATTCTCACCACTGCCAAATAACCTGCCAGCACTCAAGAAGCAGGGCGCATGGGTAAACGTCAGCTCATCCAAAACTCTGCTGCCCGTATCCTAACTCGCACCAAGTCCCGTTCACCCATCACCCCCTGTGCTCGCTGACCTACATTGGCTCCCATTCTGGGAACGTCTCCATTTTAAAATTCTCAACCTTGTTTTTAAATCCCTCCATGGCCTCGCACCTCCCTATCTCTGTAACCTCCTCCAGCCCTACAACCCTCCGAGATCTCTGCGCTCCTCCAATTCTGGCCTCTTGCACATCCCCTGATTTTCATCACTCCACCATTGGCGGGCCGTGCCTTCAGCTGCCTCGGCCCTAAGCTCTGGAATTCCCTCCCTAAACCTCTCCGCCTCTCTCTCCTCCTTTAAGACGCTCCTTAAGACCTACCTCTTTGACCAAGCGCCTGTCCTAATATCTCCTTATGTGGCTCGGTGTCAAATTTTGTTTGATAATCGCTGCTATGACGCACCTTGGGACATTTTACTACGTTAATGGCGCTATATAAATGCAAGTTGTTGTTGTTGTAAGGGACCCGTGGGCAACTACAGCCTTGAACCCCGTACTCTGGGAAACGCCAATGGGGGTGATTCCCACTCACCCCCATTCGGCAGAAAGTGGAAGGTGCAGGGAACTGGCCATTCCATCGCGGATTCCTGACAGCGGCAGAAGTGTAGTGAAATATGGGATACGTGTCCAGCGAGGAGCAGGGCACTGAATCACACTACAACGGATAAAGCCACTGTGTCACCCTCCACCTCCCTAAACAGCTCGCTTGTCCATGAAGAGTTTGTCTGGAAAAATAAAGAAGCCAAGTAGAAAATGTCAGCTCTGACTGAGACAGTTTGACAGTCTCTGCACATCGGATGTACAACAGGACCCAACCTGTCAGACTAATGGGGCAGAAAATGAATGGATCATTAAACAGGGCTCGGGTGAATAATTCACTGACCTCCAGAGATCAGGCAGCAGGGCTCTGGGCTGTCAGCAGCTTTTCCGATACATTGCAGCAGCTGTTTCAGGCCCAGAGTGCACCATCTGTGCTGCCACCTGATATTAAACACATCATCGTGTGCGAAGAGACCTCCATTTTGAACATCTGATCACCTGAAAGTGTACTTGGAAGCGTTTACTTTCTCGCTGTGTGTCTGGGCTGTGGCCGTCTTGTCACTAACGGGCGGAGCAGCTCCTGTCAAACTCTGCAGCACTTGCTTTCAAAGAAAGGGAAGAATGAACTTGCATTTCTATAGCGCCTTTCACATCCTCAGAACATCCCAAAGCTCTTTACAGCCAATGAAGTACTTTTGAAGTGTGGTCACTGTTGTAATGTAGGAAACGCGGCAGTCAATTTGTGCACAGCAAGATCCCACAAACAGCAATGTGATAATGACCAGATCATCTGTTCTTAGTGATGTTGGTTGAGGGATAAATATTGGCCCAGGATAGTGGGGAGAACTCCCCTGCTCTTATTCAAAATAGTGGCCCTGGGAACTTTTATGTCCATCTGAGAGGGGCAGACGGGGTCTCGGTTTAACGTCTCATCCGAAGGACGGCACCTCTGACAGTGCAGCACTCCCTCAGTACTGCACTGGGAGTGTCAGCCTGTTTCAGCAATGGCAACCTCTGCCTTCTACACCAGACAGTCTGTTTTTTTTATTTCTGTTTACCAAGTACTTTTCTCTTTGTGCGGGTGCGAGGTCACTATCTGTTATTTAATTTTCTTCACAGTATGTCTGGTGAGCTGGTTATCTGGGGACTGGAGGCTTGACTGATGTAGAAAGTGATGTGGCAGTAAAGGTCAGGACAGAATAATAGGAAGCTGCAGAGAGAGAGAGAGAGAGAGAGATGGGCTGTATGCACTGGGTGAGGGGGGGGAACGGGAGAGGAGGGGGGGAACGGGAGAGGGAGGGGGGGGAACAGGAGAGGAGGGGGGGGAACAGGAGAGGGGGGGGGAACAGGAGAGGGAGGGGGGAACAGGAGAGGGAGGGGGGGAACAGGAGAGGAGGGGGGGGAACAGGAGAGGAGGGGGGGGAACAGGAGAGGGGGGGGGGAACAGGAGAGGGAGGGGGGAACAGGAGAGGGAGGGGGGGAACAGGAGAGGAGGGGGGGGAACAGGAGAGGGGGGGAACAGGAGAGGGAGGGGGGAACAGGAGAGGGAGGGGAGGAACAGGAGAGGGAGGGGGGAACAGGAGAGGGAGGGGGGGAACAGGAGAGGAGGGAACAGGAGAGGAGGGGGGGAACAGGAGAGGGAGGGGGGGAACAGGAGAGGGAGTGGGGAGACAGGAGAGGGAGGGGGGAGACAGGAGAGGGAGGGGGGGAACAGGAGAGGGAGGGGGGGGAGACAGGAGAGGGAGGGGGGGAACAGGAGAGGGAGGGGGGAGACAGGAGAGGGAGGGGGGGGAGACAGGATGGGCTCCAGACACAGGATTCTTCTCTTCAGCTGAAGCTGTGAAATTCTGCTGAGCACCGGGTGAAATTTAAATCAGCGGCATGATTAATTTCATCACCACACAGCACACAGGTACCGAGATCGCATTAAAACCAACACTGAACTGCTGGGCCGTGCGTTCCTTTTGTGAGAATCTCAATTCATCAACTGAAATTGCCACGGCCGAGACAGACCTGCACTCACCAATACTACACCCAGCTCAAAATGTTCTCTCCAGGGAGCCCGTGGTTTGGGAGGACAGATTCCACAATTGTACTGCTTTCTTCACAGTTCCCAACGTGAGAATTTCACACTGCCCGTCACACTATACTGAAATACTAATAGCAGCACTAATCTGGAATATCAGACAATCACAGAATCATACAGCACCACTGAGCCTGTGTCGGGCTCTTTGAAAGAGCTATCCAATTAGTCTCACTCCCCTGCTCTCTCCCCGTAGCCCTGCAAATTTCTCCTTTTCAACTATTTATCTAATTCCCTTTTGAAAGTTATTATTAAATCTGCTTCCACCGCCCTTTCAGGCAGCGCGTTCCAGATCAGAACAACTCGCTGCGTAATAAAAATTCTCCTCATCTCCTCCCTGGTTCTTTTGCCAATTACCTTAAATCTGTGTCCTCTGGTTACCGACCCTCCTGTCAGTAGAAACAGTTTCTCCTCATTTACCCCATCAAAACCCTTCATAATTTTGAAATGTCCTGTCACTTACTGTTAAATGTTTAGAATAAAGGGAAGGAAATGATTGTGTTGAAGGTGTTTCTGGTGTTTATTTAGATTTGCCTCTCCCTCCCCCTTACCAACCTGTCTGGATAAAAGATTCCGTCTGGGCACAGACCCCCATCACAGCCCAGAACTCACAGTCAAGACGTTTTGACAGAGCAACAACTTTATTTTCTGGGTCCAGGAGGCACTAAGTGTGATCAGTGTGAGACAGGTAGTCTCGGACAGAGGGACGAGAGGGAAAGAGTGATGGCAGCAGCGCGATTGTAAAGAGTAGAAGAGATGAAATAGATGAGGTGGTGATGAGAGTGAGCAAAAGGCGGCTTTTAAAAGCCTGCGGACTGTAGCCAGACGGGGCGACCGAGGGAGGTGAGGAGTTTTACCTGCTGTGAACTTAAAGTAGGGGACGGTGTGAGGACTCTCGATTTCAATGCAGCGAGGAGGGGGGGATTGTGCAGGATGGGATATCTGGAGTGTAGGAGGAAGAGAGGAAGGTATCAATAAAATCAAGAGTGATAAGAAAAGTTTGAGAATTGATGAAATTTCTGGGTGAACCTGTACATCTCAATCCATTCAGTCACATAAACCAGCCTAATGACCGACTGGTGAGGAGGGGGCGGCGGGGGGTTTATTTACAGAAAGGATACCTCCTGATGAACCCCTTTAATAAGAGACAATACCTTCAGCACAGAGTCCTGATCCATTAAACATATCTGGGAACAGCTGGCCAAAATATACTCTCAATTAAAAACAAATCAACAAATCAGGATTGTGCTGTCTCGGGGGGCGGGGGAGCTGCGATGATTTGGCATTGTTAATAGATTTGAAACGGGTGTTTATCAGAAGTCAATCTTCCAGTATTAGCACACTGTCAATTACTGGGGAACGAGGCCGGTCACTGTGAAACAGGTCAGTCCAATCATCCAATTAAAAAGAAGAGTATTTGAAGCACAATCTGTCCCTGGTTTTATTTGCAGTGTAAATAACCCTCCCCACACGTTCTTCATTCCTGTCCTAATGAGAACTCAAGTTATTGTAATACTTTGTCAAATGTAGTGTCTGTCCTATAATTAGAAAGCAGAAACACTGCTCACTGATCAGTGTGTGTAACGCACTCTGTGCTGGCCACCTCCCCCTCTCTTCACTTTGGCCCATTTAACTCTTTGCTTCCCTCCTCTTCTCCTGAGTTCACTGACACAAGCTGGGCTCCTCTTCACAACCCAATCCCTCACAGAGTACCAGTCTTCATCGACCCGTCTGGACAGGGACATTCAAACAGGGGACCTTGGACAGTGGGCATTTAATCATTACTCCATACACACACACACACACACACACACAGGGAGTGAGACACAGAGAGTGACACACATACACACAGACACAGGGAGTGAGACACAGATACATACAGACACAGAGAGTGACACACAGATACACACAGACACAGGGAGTGAGACACACAGACACTGAGAGTGACACACAGACACACACAGACACGGGGAGTGACACACAGATACACAAAGACACAGGGAATGAGACACAGATGAACAAAGGCACAGGGAGTGAGACACACAGATAAACACAGACACAGAGAGTGACACACACACAGACAGAGGGAGTAATACACACACACAGATACACACAGACACAGCAAGTGAGACACACACACACACACACACAGATACACACAGATACTGGGAGTCACACACAGACACAGGGAGTGAGACACACACAGACACAGGGAGTAAGACACAGACACAGGGAGTGAGACACAGATACACACAGACACAGAGTGACACACATACACACAGACACACACAGACACAGAGAGTGACACACATACACACAGACACACACAGACACAGGGAGTGAGACACAGATACATACAGACAGAGAGTGACACACAGATACACACAGACACAGGGAGTGAGACACACACAGACACTGAGAGTGACACACAGATATACACAGACACAGGGAGTGACACACAGATACACACAGACACAGGGAGTGAGACACACACAGACACGGGGAGTGACACACAGATTCACAAAGACACAGGGAATGAGACACAGATGAACAAAGGCACAGGGAGTGAGACACACAGATAAACACAGACACAGGGAGTGAGACACACACAGACACGGGGAGTGACACACAGATACACAAAGACACAGGGAATGAGACACAGATGAACAAAGGCACAGGGAGTGAGACACACAGATAAACACAGACACAGAGAGTGACACACACACAGACAGAGGGAGTAATACACACACACAGATACACACAGACACAGCAAGTGAGACACACACACACACACACAGATACACACAGAGACAGGGAGTGACACACAGATACACACTGACACAGGGAGTGAGACACACACAGATACATAGACACAGGGAGTGTCACACGTGGAGTGATACACACACACAGAAACACACTCACACACAGGGAGTGACACACACACACACACAGGTTGTGACATGCACACACACACAGATACAGGGAGTGACAGACACACACACAGATACACATAGACACAGGGAATGACACACACACACACACACAAACACACACACACACAGAGGGAGTGACACATACACACACACACACACAGGGAGTGACACATACACACACAGACATAGGGAGTGACATACACATACAGACACAGGGAGTGACACACACACACACACACATACACACACAGGGAGTGACACATACACACAGACATAGGGAGTGACACATACACATACAGACACAGGGAGTGACACACACACACACACACAGGGAGTGACATACACACACAGACACAGGGAGTGACACATACACATACAGACACAGGGAGTGACACACACAGACACAGGGAGTGACGCGCATAGACACAGGGAGTGACACATGCACACACACAGATACATACACACAGGGAGTGACACACACAGATACACACACATCGGGAGTTACACACACACATAGATAAACAGGGAGTGACGCGCACACACACACAAGCACATACGCATGCACAAGCACACACTTCCCAGCAGGGGTCACTGGATGGCCATCAGGAACAGGAACCCTGGTCGACATTTCCCTTCCGTTCTCTGGTGCCTCGAGCACTGCCCTTACTGAGACCACCTTAATTCAGCACAGCATTGAACCTGGCTCCTTCCGGTCCCTATGCCTCAATTATCCATTTGCCGTACTAAATGAACCATTAAGGAATTTACTTTTTTAGTGTCAAAAATGAATTCCAAAAAAACCCAACAAATAGCTTGTTTTAAAAAATATTTGTCCGCTGTAATTTCTCTGCATCCTGTGCTTCCATGGCCCTCTTCTGTTGGGCAAGTGGGATAGTCCACTGCGGGATATCCTTTGTCAACTCACCGTGAGATCCACGTACAGCCTCTATTATTTTCCCTTGCTGTAAGGAACGTCACTGAGGGCTGGCCATTTTATTTCCATAATGTGCTGATGCTCAACTCACCATGAGCAGGGGAGGGGGGTGCGGGGTGGAGATGAGGAGTGTGGGACTGAGTTGGAGACAAGTGCTGGATAACTGGAAGCTGTAAAATGGGAGGGGAACAAAAAGCTGGGAAACTTTAACAGAACACATTGCTCTGGAGGAATTAATCTCGGAGAACTGCAAAATTTCACCAAAAGAATATTTCCCTCTTCCCGCACTGCTTGCAGAGAAAATCTGCCTGGTGCAATGAATAGGTCGGATCTAATTCAGAACGACCAAATACCACACTGTACGTGTGGAATGGGATCCTGTAACATGGAGCTCTGGGTAATGTGTTCCACTACAGAACCTTTACACCGGAATAACGATACCAGGGATGAGGGACCTCAGTCATGTGGAGAAGCTGGGATTGTTCTCCTTAGAACAGAGAAGGTTAAGGGGAGATTTAATGGAGGTGTTCAAAGTTAGAAAGGGTTTTGACAGAGTAAATAGGGAGAAGCTGTTTCCATTGGCAGGAGGGTCAGTAACCAGAGGACACAGATTAAAGATATTTGGCAAAAATGCCAGAGGGGAGATGAGTAGAAATGTTTTTGCGCAGTGAGTTGTTCTGATCTGGAATGAGCTGCCTGAAAGGGCGGTGGAAGCAGATTCAATAGTAACTTTCAAAAGGGAATTGGATAAATACTTAAAAAGGAAAAATTTGCAGGGCTATAGGGAAAGAGCACGGGCAGTGAGATTATTTGGATAGCTCTTTCAAAGAGCCGGCACAGGCATGCTGGGCCGAATGGCCTCCTTCTGTGCTGTATCATTCTATGCTCCTATAATGGTCCAGGATGACAAAGGTGAGTACTGGTGTAAGGTATCTCTGAAGGGACTTTGCTTTCTCCTGAATACAGGGTGAGAGGCCCAAGGCAGGGGGTCCAGGTGGTGACGTCAAGTGTGGTGTGAATGCTACCATTGGCCTCAGTCGCCTTGTAGTGGGGAAGGGGAGCATCAGCCCCTCATTACTGTCCTACTGGCAAGTCATGATGTGGAGATGCCGGTGATGGACTGGGGTTGACAATTGTAAACAATTTTACAACACCAAGTTATAGTCCAGCAATTTTATTTTAAATTCACAAGCTTTCGGAGATTTCCTCCTTCCTCAGGCAAATTGCCTGAGGAAGGAGGAAATCTCCGAAAGCTTGTGAATTTAAAATAAAATTGCTGGACTATAACTTGGTGTTGTAAAATTGTTTACTACTGGCAAGTGTGTGTGGGCATCAGGAGGGTGGAGGCAAGTTCAGCTGTGGGTGAGGTACAGGAGAGGAGCTAATGTCCACAGAATAAGAATGTAAGAAACATACAAGGAATAGGAGCAGGAGTAGGCCATACGGCCCCTCGAGCCTGCTCCGCCATTCAATAAGATCATGGCTGATCTTTTCAACCTCAACTCCACTTTCCTGCCTGATTCCCCATATCTCTTGATTCCCTTAGAGTCCAAAAGTCTATCAATCTCAGCCTTGAATATACTCAACGACTGAGCATCCACAGCCCTCTGGGGTAGAGAATTCCAAAGATTCACCACCCTCTGCGTGAAGAAATTCCTCCTCATCTCAGTCCTAAATGGCCGACCCCTTATCCTGAGACTATGACCTCTAGTTCTAGATTCTCCAGCCAGGGGAAACAGCCTCTCAACATCTACCTTATCAAGCCCTCTAAGAATTTTATGCGTTTCAATGAGATCACCTCTCATTTTTCTAAACTCCAGAGAGTATGGGCCCAATCTACTCAATCTCTCCTCATAGGACAACCCTCTCATCCCAGGAATTAATCTGGTGAACCTTGATTGCACCGCCTCTAAGGCAAGTATATCCTTCCTTAGATAAGGAGACCAAAACTGTACGCAGTACTCCAGGTGTGGTCTCACCCGAAATGGCACCCAGTGCGTGAGCACTACAGGGAGAACATTGGGGGAAGTATAGAGGAGTGGAGCTGTATTACACAAATGGCATGATTTCACTTTTAAAAAGTTCCCAATGAGATAGTTCAGCCGCTGGGTGGTCTCTGACAGTGACTAACAGTAGCAGGGATTCCTTTTATTTTATTTTAAACGGTAACAATTATAACGTTGAAGAGCTTGGAACAAAAAGGAAATCCAACAGCGCTGATTGTAACTCCCCGTCCTGACAGGGAGGGGCTGGGGAAGGAGTGTTGCTGCAGCCCTGATACCAACATCACTTCCAGTGACCGAGGCCATGGGCGTGATTTAAGCAGGGAGCCAGGGACCCAGCGTGACCGCCGATATTCGCGTGGGGAACCCAGGAGCCTCTGATCGCAACTCAATAAATCCAAACGCTCCTGGGTTAAACCCGGAAGTGGGCGTGTTGGAGCCAGGATGCGGTCCCACTCCAAAAATCAACTATTCTTACTGTCCACCCGACCATAACCCACCCGATCTTGGGGGTTAAAATTACTCCCTATGTCCTGCTTCTAGTTAAATGCAGATCCTGAAGTGAATTGGATTCCCCAGGAGAAGCTCCTGATGTGAAGATGGATTTGCTCAGTAATATTCAGCCTTCGTTCCGCTTCAGCGATGTTGATGTTTGAAGCAGCAGTTCCACATCACTGCCACATTCTTGTGACTGCACCACACGGTACCTGCCCTGAATATTCCCCTTGGTTTAAATCCCCTTTTCCATGATTCAGTGGGTAAATGACTGCACAGGATGATACAGACAGAGGACGGCCCTCAGCCAACCTCTGTTTTACACTGAATTAGAGAGACCTCGACTGGGCAGCAGGTGGGAATGGTACAAGTGGGCTCAGCACTCCAGAGCTGAGGGTCACTATCCAATCCCCCCCTGCTGGAAACACATGGATGCGACTGTGTCAGGATCAGGTGTGGCTCTGATGCCCCTCCCTGCTGAATAGCCTGTCTGAACTCCCTGTCTAGTTGAGATAAGTTTGCTCACTTGGGCTGGATTGGATTGCTGGAGGAGTTCTGAGAGGAAAAGGGAAACAATAAAGACCAGGTGGGCCTCTGATTGGCAGAGGAGTCTCGACTCGGGGAATCGTACCAGGATCGTCAGTCAGATCCAAAAGCCACAGAATCAGCCCTTCTTGGGGTTCCCAACTTGCTCAGTCTGGAGTTTGGATGGGGGGCTGACCAGTGTCAGGAAGCAGCTTCGATTCAAACACTTTATCCAGTTGTGAAAAGAAAGAAAGACTTGCATTTCTATAGCGCCTTTCACAACCTCAGGATGTCCCAAAGCACTTTCCAGCCAATGAAGTACTTTTGAAGTGTAGTCACTCTTGTAATGTAGGAAAGTTGTCAACCAAATTGTGGACAGCAAGATCCCACAAACAGCAATGAGATAAATGACCAGATAATCAGTGATAGTGATGTTGGTTGAGGGATAAATGTTGCCCAGGTCACCGGAGAGAACTGTCCTGCTCTTCTTTGAATAGTGCCATGGGATCTTGTACATCCACCTGAGAGGGCAGACAGGGCCTCAGTTTAATGTTGCATTCGAAAGACGGCACCTCCGACAGTGCAGCTCTCCCTCAGTACTGACCCTCCGACAGGGCGTCACTCCCTCAATACTGACCTTCCAACAGGGCGTGGCTCCCTCAGTACTGACCCTCCAACAGGGCATCGCTCCCTCAGTACTGACCCTCCGACAGGGCAGCGCTCCCTCAGTACTGACCCTCCGACAGGGCATTGCTCCCTCAGTACTGACCCTCCGACAGTGCAGTGCTCCCTCAGTACTGACCCTCCGACAGTGCAGCGCTTCCTCAGTACTGACCCTCCGACAGTGCAGCGCTCCCTCAGTACTGACCCTCCGACAGTGCAGCGCTCCCTCAGTACTGACCCTCCGACAGCGCTGCACTCCCTCAGTACTGACCCTCCGACAGTGCAGCACTCCCTCAGTACTGACCCTCCGACAGTGCAGCGTTCCCTCAGTACTGACCCTCCGACAGTGCGGCGCTCCCTCAGTACTGACCCTCCGACAGTGCAGCGCTCCCTCAGTACTGACCCTCCGACAGTGCAGCGCTCCCTCAGTACTGACCCTCCGACAGTGCAGCGCTCCCTCAGTACTGACCCTCCGACAGTGCAGCGCTCCCTCAGTACTGACCCTCCGACAGTGCAGCGCTCCCTCAGTACTGACCCTCCGACAGTGCAGCGCTCCCTCAGTACTGACCCTCCGACAGTGCAGCACTCCCTCAGTACTGACCCTCCGACAGCGCTGCATTACCTCTGTACTGACCCTCTGACAGTGCAGCGCTCCCTCAGTACTGACCCTCCGACAGTGCAGCATTACCTCTGTACTGACCCTCTGACAGTGCAGCGCTCCCTCAGTACTGACCCTCCGACAGTGCAGCATTACCTCAGTACTGACCCTCCGACAGTGCAGCGCTCCCTCAGTACTGACCCTCCGACAGTGCGGCACTCCCTCAGTACTGACCCTCCGACAGTGCAGCACTCCCTCAGTACTGACCCTCCGACAGTGCAGCACTCCCTCAGTACTGACCCTCCGACAGTGCAGCACTCCCTCAGTACTGACCCTCCGACAGTGCAGCACTCCCTCAGTACTGACCCTCAGACAGTGCAGCACTCCCTCAGTACTGACCCTCCGACAGTGCAGCACTCCCTCAGTACTTGAACCCACGACCTTATGACTCAGAGTCGAGAGAGCTACCCACTGAGCCGAGACTGACTCGCCCTCCTCCATGTGTCTGCTCCCTCCGCCTGGTGACAGTGCAAATCCTAAGGACAAAGTCCGTAATTTTTCACTTCTTCCTGTTTGGGTGTCGGCATCTGCCAACCCTCGAATCCCCCTCCGCTATCACACTGCGACCTGCAGCTGAGGGTCTCACTGATCGAGACGAGCCCTGTGAACAGCAGGGGGGACGAAAGTGATTTCACTGTAACACCTCACAAATGGTGGCAGATGGATTTAAATTGCTGTTTTCCCCTCCTGTAACTACTGTAGTCAGATTCATAAAGTGCTCATCGATTTTGATCAAAGAAATTGTTGGTATTGAGCGGATAAAGTGGCTGTTAGGCTGCTCAGCAGGGAACAATGCTAATCTGTCTGAATCCAGGCATTACTGGTTAATAACACACGTCAGGATTATTTCACTCGATTACGTGTGCACTTCCTCCCAGTGCTGGACGGACACCTTCATGAACCTGCAGGGTAACGTCTCTGTTCTCCTCTCGATACTCCATATTACAGGCTACTCACTCCCCTATATAGTGCTTAAAACCTACCTCTGTGACCAAACGTTTGGTCACAAGTCCTAATGTCTCCTTCTTTGGCTCGGTGTCAATTCTATTGTCTGGTTGCACTCCTGTGAATCGCCTCGGGACGTTTCACCACCTTAAAGGTGCTATATAAATGCACGTTGTTGTTTGAGATGCGGATTTCAGTCCCTCCCCTCCCCCTCTGCTGAAGGTGCTGCCTCCTTGTCGGGTACAGATCGACGGGCGGTGACCGCCCTCCCTCTCCTTGCTCATCCTTTATGTGTGAGCCTAGGCTGAATCCAGGCTGACACTCCCAGTGCCAGGAAGGAGGGAGTGCCGCACTATCGGAGGTCTAGCGGATGAGACATTAAACCGAGGCCCCGTCTGCCCTCTCAGGCATTTGTAAAAGATCCCATGGCACTATTCGAAGAAGAGTGGGGGAGTTTTATCCCTAACGAACATCATTAAAATACAGATGATCTGGTCATGTATCGCATTGCTGTTTGTGGGATCTTGCTGTGCGCAAAATTAGCTGCCACGTTTCCTACATTACAACAGTGACTACACTTCAAAAGTCTGCAATGTGCCCTGGGATGTCCTGTATTAGGCACTATACAAATGCAACTCCTTCTTTCTTTCTTTTGAATTTTTAGGCGGAGTATTCGACCGTGACTGGCATCACAGCCCGATCCCCCGCTCCTCAAGATCCTCTTGTGCACACAATTCACCCAGGGGTGGTGGGCAGAGGGGCTTTACTAGACACCAGACAGGGATCAGGGGTGGGAGCCTTGGCTGATTTCTGAGCTGGGTCAGGTCCACAGAGCTGGATCATGGGGTGAAGCACCGAGCCAGCAAAGGATCAAAGTCACATTTGTAATAAGACATTGGAGTCATAGAATCGTAGAAACATACAGCACAGAAGGAGGCCATTTGGCCCATCGTGCCTGTGCCGGCTCTTTGAAAGAGCTGTCCAATTAGTCTCACTCTCCTGCTCTTTCCCCGTAGCCCTGCAATTTTTTTCCCTTTCAAGTATTTATCCAATTCCCTTTTGAAAGTTATTATTGAATCTGCTTCCACCGTCCTTTCAGGCAGCGCATTCCAGATCAGAACAACTCGCTGCGTTAAACAAAATGTCTCCTCATCCCCCTGGTTCTTTTGCCGATCACCTTAATCTGTATCCTCTGGTTACCACTGGAAACAGTTTCTCCTTATTTACTCTATCAGAACCCCCTCATCATTTTCAACACCTTCAGTGAGGTTTGGATAGCAGTTTTCTGTGGAATTGTGGAAGTTTTCTGTTATCTGCTGATTAGCGCAGTATGGTAATAACAACACTTAGACACACGACTGCTATCTGTGTAAAGGTATTTATGGCTCCTTGAAATCTATTTTCCCTAATCTGCATATCTAAATAAGGTCACATTAGCATATTTAGTTATTATTCCTAATGCATAAGGCAGGTCCTCTCTCTGTTGTGTAAAAGGTTTTTGAATTGTAGGGAACTGAATCTTCGAACTGACCTCAAGCTCCACAGTGAATAAAGTCTGAAGGCCCTGTCGATGGTACTGAGCCACACGCAGCAGGAGGGTCGGTGGTTCGATCCGCAGGCTGTGCTGAATTAGCCAATCTCAACAGGGGCAGCAGTTGGGATCCCTCAGATGGGCTCGGGGAGGGTAAAATCAGGCCGGGTTCCCAATCCTGACCTCTGCTGGGAAGTGCAGTGTGTGGAGGATGGGTGAAGACAAGGGTCACAGTCAGAGGAACAACAACAACGACTTGCATTTATATCGCGCCTTTAACGTAGGAGAGAGAGGTAGAGAGAGGGGGAGAGGTTTAGGGAGGGAATTCCAGAGCTTAGGGCCGAGGCAGCTGAAGGCACGGCCGCCAATGGTGGAGCGATTAAAATCAGGAATGCGCAAGAGGCCAGAATTGGAGGAGCGCAGAGATCTCGGAAGGTTGTAGGGCTGGAGGAGGTTACAGAGATAGGGAGGGGCGAGGCCACGGAGGGATTTGAAAACACGAGAATTTTAAAATTGAGGCTTCGCCGGACCGGGGGCCAAAGTAGGTCAGCGAGGACATAGGAATCGTTAGACAAAAAAATACTAAGGCCACCCTGGTAATCACATGATACAATGATATTGGAGCTGTGCTAAGAACAGAGAAGGTTAAGGGGAGATTTAATAGACTTAATGAATGGTTTTGATAAAATAAATAAGGAGAAACTGTTTCCATTGGCAGAAGGGTCAGTGACCAGAGGACACAGATTTAAGGTGATCGGCAAACTAGCCAGAGGGGAGATGAGGAAACATTTTTTTACAAGCGAGTTTTTCTGATCTGGAATGCACTGCCTGAAAGGGCGGTGGAAGCAGATTCAATAGTAACTTTCAAAAGGGAATTGGATAAATACTTGAAGGAAAAAAATATACAGAGCTATGGGGAAAGAGCAAGGGAATGGGACAAATTGGAGAACTCTTTCAAAGAGCTGGCACAGGCACGATGGGCCGAATGGCCTCTTCCTGTGCTGTACCTACTATGATACTGTAATACTATGATAATTATAGCAATCAACAGTCGCTAACAATAAGAACCATCAGCTGTCAGTCAGACTCCAACAGTTACTAACAATGGCATTGATTCTATCTACTTCTCCAGTTAATTAACACACTTCACAGATATGTTTGAGCTCCTTCATACTTTACGATATAAGGGGAAATACTGACTTATGTAAAGACATATTAACAATTTGATTTGTCGGCATACTTAATATCCTCCACTTTTGAAAAGATAGTTTTCGGTGTATTTTCTAATTGACCTAATTTCCAAATACAAACGATGTCAATTAGCGTGACCAATCGATAGGCCAACATCTCCAAAACCAACAAAAGCTGCACAGGTTGTAATGATGAGGGCCATGTTATTGATGAAAAGCTGGAAAAGCTGCCCCTTCCCACACTTCACCCTAAAGCCCACAGTCACTGACACTTATGTGAGCCCATCACCCTGTCACGGCGACTGGCACCATCGGTCAATTAGATTTCATACACATCCTTGCCAGAGAATTGACAGCCAACAAGTTTTACGTTGCCACTCGGGGAATAATCCTGGCAATTAACACACAGCTGCAGAGATCAGAGCCACTGAGAGACCATTTAACAGGGCATGTGCTCCCAAATATAGGTGTTTGCTTGGTAAATCTAAAATTGACTCCAAGTTAAAATGATTCGAGAGCTCGGACTGATCGTCCCTTAATAGTTGGCTCCTCCCTTCTGAAAAGCCTCCTTAAAATGCCTTCTTTGTGCCTGTGTTTTCGACCCTCCCACCACAGCTTTCTGTTTTCCACATTTCGCCCGACTGCTCTGCTGTGTAAAGGGTTTCGAGAGGCCTTTGCTTGTGTCAGGAGCACCAAATGTACGATGGCCTCTAGGTACAGGAGCGACGTGTTGCAATTTATTACAAGATAAGTCAGCGGGATGCTATGGGGGTGAATAGATGGAAGCAAACACAGTCATTTTACTAACGAGTGGAAATGATGTCGAGTGATAGGGGAACATAGGAAACAATCATTTATATTTTAAATATTTCTATATACCCTGATTGAACTGTCCACTGCTGCAGTGTAGGAGCGTAGGACTCGAGCCTACAACACCCACCTGACATTCACATTTCTCCCATGTCCGTGGGTCGCACTCTCGCCTCTGAGTCAGAAGGTCGTGGGTTAAAGTCCCACTCCAGAGACTTGAGCACAAAATCCAGGCTGACACTCCCGGTGCAGTACTGAGGGAGTGCTGCAATGTCGGAGGTGCCGTTTTTCAGATGAGATATTAAACCGAGGCCCCATCTGCCCTCTCAGGCAGATGTAAAAAGATCCCACGACACTATCTGAAGAAGAGCAGCAGAGTTCTCCCTGGTGTCCTGACCAATATTTGTCCTTCAACCAACATCAGTAAAAAACAGATTATCTGATTATTATCACATTGCTGTTTGTGGGATCTTGCTGTGCACAAATTGGCTGCCGCGTTTTGCACATTACAACAGTGACTACATCAGCTGTCAAGTGCTTTGGGATAGAGAGATAGATACATGTTTCCACTGACACAGGACGTGTTTCTCTTGCATTGAATCCTTGCATCTTTGAGAGGCAGGGACAGTAGATGTGACTGTGGCCCCCACATAGAAAGCATAGAAAATAGGAGCAGGAGTAGGCCATTCAGCCCTTCGAGCCTGCTCCGCCATTCAATATGATCATGGCTGATCCTCTATCTCAATACCATGTTCCCGCTCTCTCCCCATACCCCTTGATGCCTTTTGTGTCTAGAAATCTATCGAGCTCCTTCTTAAATATATTCAGTGACTTGGCCTCCACAGCCTTCTGTGGTAGAGAATTCCACAGGTTCACCATCCTCTGAGTGAAGAAATTTCTCCTCATCTCAGTCCTAAATGTCCTACCCCGTATCCTGAGACTGTGACCCCTCGTTCTGGACCCCCCCCAGCCAGGGGAAACATCCTCCCTGCATCCAGTCTGTCTAGACCTGTCAGAATTTTATATGTTTCAAACGTTTCTACATTCTGAGGTGCTTTCTCCCTCCCTAATTTTCTGCCCCCTCTCCTGAAGGTGTGTGGAGTACAAGTTCCGACGGCACCAGCCGACCTTCAGACCTCATTCTAGTGGCCATTCTTCACGTGTGAGCCTGGAGAGTGAAGGCTGAAAGATATTCAACTGTAGGCAGCATCACAGTCCCTTGGCTTAATCTAGTCCTCACTCGATGTTGACACCCTCACACTCTATCCAACAGGGGGACTGGATAGTGATCAGAAACAGGACGACTGATTCCCCATCTCCTGAGCCCACATCGTGCTCCGCAATTGCTGCCCTGGCAGAGATCAGGTAACTCAGCAAAGACCAGGAATCAAACACTCCCAGGGCAGGTACAGGGTTAGATACAGAGTAAAGCTCCCTCTACACTGTCCCATCAAACACTCCCAGGGCAGGTACAGCACGGGTTAGATACAGAGTAAAGCTCCCTCTACACTGTCCCATCAAACACTCCCAGGGCAGGTACAGCACGGGTTAGATACAGAGTAAAGCTCCCTCTACACTGTCCCATCAAACACTCCCAGGGCAGGTACAGCACGGGTTAGATACAGAGTAAAGCTCCCTCTACACTGTCCCATCAAACACTCCCAGGGCAGGTACAGCACGGGTTAGATACAGAGTAAAGCTCCCTCTACACTGTCCCATCAATCACTCCCAGGGCAGGTACAGCATGGGTTAGATACAGAGTAAAGCTCCCTCTACACTGTCCCATCAATCACTCCCAGGGCAGGTACAGCACGGGTTAGATACAGAGTAAAGCTCCCTCTACACTGTCCCATCAAACACTCCCAGGGCGGGTACAGCATGGGTTAGATACAGAGTAAAGCTCCCTCTACACTGTCCCATCAAACACTCCCAGGGCAGGTACAGCACGGGTTAGATACAGAGTAAAGCTCCCTCTACACTGTCCCAGCAAACACTCCCAGGGCGGGTACAGCACGGGTTAGATACAGAGTAAAGCTCCCTCTACACTGTCCCATCAAACACTCTCAGGGCAGGTACAGCACGGGTTAGATACAGAGTAAAGCTCCCTCTACACTGTCCCATCAAACACTCCCAGGGCAGGTACAGCACGGGTTAGATACAGAGTAAAGCTCCCTCTACACTGTCCCAGCAAACACTCCCAGGGCGGGTACAGCACGGGTTAGATACAGAGTAAAGCTCCCTCTACACTGTCCCATCAAACACTCTCAGGGCAGGTACAGCACGGGTTAGATACAGAGTAAAGCTCCCTCTACACTGTCCCATCAATCACTCCCAGGGCAGGTACAGCACGGGTTAGATACAGAGTAAAGCTCCCTCTACACTGTCCCATCAATCACTCCCAGGGCAGGTACAGCACGGGTTAGATACAGAGTAAAGCTCCCTCTACACTGTCCCATCAAACACTCCCAGGGCGGGTACAGCATGGGTTAGATACAGAGTAAAGCTCCCTCTACACTGTCCCATCAAACACTCCCAGGGCAGGTACAGCACGGGTTAGATACAGAGTAAAGCTCCCTCTGCACTGTCCCATCAAACACTCCCAGGGCAGGTACACCACGGGTTAGATACAGAGTAAAGCTCCCTCTACACTGTCCCATCAAACACTCCCAGGGCGGGTACAGCATGTGTTGGATGCCCTGAACAGCTCACGACCACACCACACAGTGTATTATAGTGCTGTGTTAAACACTGGCCTACCCCACCATGACCATGAGCTGGGTTGGAAAAGTAATATTAATTTCCAATAACATCACTGAAAACCCGTTAAGCTGCTCCCATCTACTCATATTTGCAGAGTCAAGACCAAAATAAATAGAGTATATTAAAAAAAAATCAAGAAACCTCTGTCTAAATGGTTTGCTAATACCCTGATAGGTGCCATGCTGGAGATTTCTCTCTCCTGGAGAGTTATGCTTGCCGGGATTGCTATTGCAGGCTGCATTATTTTTGTTCATTAAACTGTTATGAATGACATGCATGGACGAGCCACAAGTCTTCATTGAATTTCCTACTGGAGTGTAGTTAGAATCGAGCCGGAGGCCCATTTATCGGTCTCCATAATAACCTTGTGTCAAAGCTCCAGTGCTCCTTAACCAAGGCGCAGGCTTATTCTGTAAGAGCTGAATCCCACGACTGAAAATTGGAGAAATGGAAACAACGTAATTTGTTGAATGACCTTTTACCATTTTTTCTGCATTTGCAGTCTGGAAAATGACTGCGTTTTATTCAGTCGCTGCTCTGATTTACTTTCATGCTTAAATTGTTACATTACTGAGATAAATTAGTTCCACACGGTCCAGCTCTCTTACACATTCAGTACCCAACTCTCCCTGGTGAGCTCCAGGCGGAGACTGTGGATGTGTTTCTCTTTCCTGATACTTGATGTTCCAATGTGATTAAGGTACTTCAAATTATAATCACCACCATGAACAAAAAGGTTGAAGGAGTCAAGATAAAAAATTCAGCAACTTGACAGCTTATAAAGAACCTGATGTGTTTCAAAACTTTACATATTCATAGTAGTGGGTGCCTGTGGGACCTGAATCCAAGCACTCTGTTCCCTTATGGTTACTAAAACACGCAGTGTAGCCTGCAGGTCATATAGGAGGAGAGCAATCGTTTCAGGGCCAGTGGCACTTGGTGGGAGGTTGAAGGGGTACTTCTCAGTGAGCGAACGGCACTGTCCTGCTTAATATGCAGCAAGATTTTTGAGGTTCTGCTCTCAGCTCCTCAGAGTATTTTTACTTCATTTCTTTTACTAAAACTTCAACTAAATAATTCTTTGCTCTCCAATGTGATGGTTTTGTGCTGCAGAATGGAACATTTTCCACTGTGGGCTCTCAGTGTCAGCATCAAACACTCCCAGGGCAGGTACAGCACGGGTTAGATACAGAGTAAACCTCCCTCTACACAATCCCATCAAACACTCCCAGGGCAGGTACAGCACGGGTTAGATACAGAGTAAAGCTCCCTCTACACTGTCCCATCAAACACTCCCAGGGCAGGTACAGCATGGGTTAGATACAGAGTAAAGCTCCCTCTACACTGTCCCATCAAACACTCCCAGGGCAGGTACAGCACGGGTTAGATACAGAGTAAAGCTCCCTCTACACTGTCCCATCAAACACTTCCAGGGCAGGTACAGCACGGGTTAGATACAGAGTAAAGCTCCCTCTACACTGTCCCATCAAACACTTCCAGGGCAGGTACAGCCAGGCCAGGGTTAAGGACATCTCCTCAGGGCTGGAGAAGAACTTGGAGTGGGAGGGGGAGGATCCGGTTGTCGTGGTCCACGTAGGTACCAACAATATAGGTCGGACTAAGAAAAAGGTTCTGCTGAGAGAGTTTGAGCAGCTAGGGACTAAATTAAAAAGCAGAACCACAAAAGTAATAATCTCTGGATTATTACCTGAGCCACGAGCAAATTGGCACAGGGTCAATCAGATCAGAGAGATGAATGCGTGGCTCAAAGATTGCTGTGGGTGAAGTGGGTTTCGATTCATGGGGCACTGGCACCAGTACTGGGGAAAGAGAGAGCTGTTCCACTGGGACGGGCTTCACCTGAACCGTGCTGGGACCAGAGTTCTAGCGAATCGAATAACTAGGGAGGTAGATAGGGCTTTAAACTAAATAAGTGGGGGAGGGTCCCGGTGTAGAGAAATCTAGAATGCTAAAGAGAAAAGACAAGGAAGCAGAGCAGGAAAGTGATTGGGGTAAGGATAACCAGATTGTGTCAGGAAGGGACAGAGTGAACAAACAAAAGAGTGCACTAACAAATAGGGTCCGGGTAAGAAAAAATGGTAAAAAGACAAATAGGGCCATAGTACAAAAAAATGTTAAGATGTCGAAAAATGTTAAAAAGACCAATCTAAAGGCACTGCATCTGAATGCACGAAGAATTCGTAATAAGGTAGACGAATTAACAGCGCAAATAGATGTAAACAGATGTGATATAATTGCAAATACAGAGACATGGCTGCAGGGTGACCAAGGCTGGGAGCTGAATATCCAAGGGTATTCGATATTTAGGAAGGACAGGCAAAAAGGAAAAGGAGGTGGGGTGGCATTGTTAGTAAAGGATGAAATCAGAGCAACAGTGAGAAAAGATAGTCACTCAGAAAATCAAGATGTCGAATCAGTCTGGGTGGAGTTAAGAAGCACCAAGGGGCAGAAAACACTGGTGGGAGTTGTCTATAGGCCTCCAAACAGTAGTGGTAATGTAGGGGATGGGATCAAACAGGAAATTAGAGATGCATGTAACAAGGGCACTACAGTAATCATGGGTGACTTTAATCTGCGTATAGACTGGCCAAACAAAATTAGAATAATACTGTGGAGGATGAATTCTTGGAGTGTGTAGGAGATGGTTTTTTAGACCAGTACGTTGAGGAGCCAACCAGGGAACAGACTATCCTAGATTGGGTATTGTGCAATGAGAATGGGTTAATTAATAATCTTGTTGTGCGGGGTCCTTTAGGGAAGAGTAACCATAACATGATAGAATTCTTCATTAAGATGGAAAGTGAAGTAGTCCAATCCGAAACTAGGGTCCTAAATCTAAACAAAGGAAACTATGAAGGTATGAGGAGTGAGTTGGCTATGATAGATTGGGAAGCTTCATTACAAGGCATGACAGTGGATAGGCAATGGCTAACATTTAAGGAACAAATGCATGAATTGCAACAATTATACATTCCTTTCTGGTGCAAAAACACAAAAGGAAAAGCAGCCCAACCATGGCTAATAAAAGAAATTAAGGATAGTATTAGATCCAAAGAGGAGTTATATAAAGTTGCCAGAAAAAGTAGCAAGCCTGAGGATTGGGAGCAATTTAGAATTCAGCAAAAAAGGACCAAGAGATTGATTAAGAGAGGAAAAAGAGATATGAGAGTAAACTTGCAAGGAACATAAAAGTGGACTGTAAAAGCTTCTGCAAGTATATAAAAAGAAAAAGATCAGTGAAGACAAATGTAGGTCCCTTACAGTCAGAAACAGGAGAATTTATAATGGGGAACAAGGAAATGGCAGAGCAATTAAACAAATACTTTAGTTCTGTCTTCACAGAAGAGGACACAAATAACTTCCCCGAAATGCTAGGGAACCAAGGGACTAGTGAGAGGGAGGAATTAAAGGAAATTAATATTGGTAAAAAAATAGTGCTGAAGAAATTAATTGGACTGAAAGCTGATAAATCCCCAGGACCTTAAGAAAAGACATACTTGCTCTCGAGGCAGTACAAAGAAGGTTCACTCGGTTAATCCCGGGGATGAGGGGGTGGACATATGAGGAGAGGTTGAGTAGATTGGGACTCTACTCATTGGAATTCAGAAGAATGAGAGGCGATCTTATTGAAACATATAAGATTGTGAAGGGGCTTGATCGGGTGGATGCGGTAAGGATGTTCCCAAGGATGGGTGAAACTAGAACTAGGGGGCATAATCTTAGAATAAGGGGCTGCTCTTTCAAAACTGAGATGAGGGGAAACTTCTTCACTCAGAGGGTAGTAGGTCTGTGGAATTTGCTGCCCAAGAAGATTTGTCGCTGTATCCTGCATGCTGCACAACCTCGCCATTATGAGGAAGCAGCCCTTGCCATCGCCTATCAGGCGAGAACCTGAGGAACAGGCAGAGGAAGAGGAGGAAGAAGCGGAGGAGGAAATTGAGGAGAAGGAGGAAAGCTCCCTCTGCATCATTAAATAAATTTAAAACAGGAATAGACAGTTTCCTAGAAGTAAAGGGAATTAGGGGTTACGGGGAGCGGGCAGGAAATTAGACATAAATTTAGATTTGAGGTTAGGATCAGATCAGCCATGATCTTATTGAATGGCGGAGCAGGCTCAAGGGGCCGATTGGCCTACTCCTGCTCCTATTTCTTATGTTTCTTATGTTTCTTATGACCTGATAATCTGAATCCCAGAGTACAAAAAGAGGTAGCCATGGAAATAATGGATGCATTAGTTGTCATCTTCCAAAATTCTATAGATTATGGAACAGTTCCTGCAGATTGGAGGGTGGCAAATGTAACCCCACTATCTAAAAAAGGAGGGAGAGAGAAAAAAGGGAACTACAGACCGGTTAGCTTAACATCAATAGTAGGGAAAATGCTAGAGTCTATTGTAAAGGATGTGATAACAGGACACTTAGAAAATATCAACGGGATTAGACAAAGTCAACATGGATTTTTGAAAGGGAAATCGTGTTTGACAAACCTACCGGAGTTTTTTGAGGATGTAACTGGTAGAATAGATAAGGGAGAACCAGTGGATGTGGTGTATTTGGATTTTCAGAAGACCTTTGATAAGGTCCCACATAAGAGGTTAGTGTGCAAAATTAAAGCACATGGGATTGGGGGTAATATACTGGCATGGATTGAAAATTGGTTGACAGACAGGAAACAGAGAGTAGGAATAAATGGGTCTTTTTCGGGGTGGCAGGCAGTGACTAGTGGGGTACCGCAGGGATCAGTGCTTGGGCCCCAGCTATTCACAATATATATCAATGATTTGGATGAGGGAACCAAATGTAATATTTCCAAGTTTGTTGATGACACAAAACTAGGTGGGATCGTGAGTTGTGAGGAGGATGCAAAGAGGCTTCAAGGCGATTTAGACAAGTTGAGTGAGTGGGCAAATACATGGCAGATGCAGCATAATGTGGATAAATGTGAAATTATCCACTTCGGAAGGAAAAACAGAAAGGCAGAGTATTATTTAAATGGTGATAGATTGGGAAATGTTGATGTACAAAGGGACCTGGGTGTCCTTGTACACCAGTCACTGAAAGCAAAGATGCAGGTGCAGCAAGCAGTTAGGAAGGCAAATGGTATGTTAGCCTTCATTGCAAGAGGATTTGAGTACAGGAGCAAGGATGTCTTACTGCAGTTATACAGGGCCTTGGTGAGAGCACACCTGGAGTACTGTGTGCAGTTTTGGTCTCCTTACCTAAGAAAGGATATACTTGCCATAGAGGGAGTGCAGAGAAGATTCACCAGACTGATTCCTGGGATGGCAGGACTGTCGTATGAGAAGAGATTGGGTCGACTAGGCCTGTATTCACTCGAGTTTAGAAGAATGAGAGGGGATCTCATTGAAATGTATACATTTCTGACAGGGCTAGACAGACTGGATGTAGGGAGGATGTTTCCCCTGGCTGGGGGGTCCAGAACGAGGGGTCACAGTCTCAGGTAACGGGGTAGGACATTTAGGACTGAGATGAGGAGAAATTTCATCACCCAGAGGGTGGTGAACCTGTGGAATTTTCTACCACTGTGAAGGCTGCGGAGGCCAAATCACTGAATATATTTAAGAAGGAGCTAGATAGATTTCTAGACACAAAAGGCATCAAGGGATATGGGGAGAGAGTGGGAATATGGTATTGAGGATCAGCCATGATCATATTGAATGGCAGAGCAGGCTCGAAGGACCGAATGGCCTACTCCTGCTCCTATTTTCGAGCACAAGTTAGATACAGAGTAATGTTCCCTCTACACTGTCCCATCAAACACTCCCAGGGCAGGTATAGCACAGGTTATATACAGAGTAAAGCTCCCTCTACACTGTCCCATCAAACACTCCCAGGGCAGGTACAGCACAGGTTAGATACAGAGTAAAGCTCCCTCTACACTGTCCCATCAAACACTCCCATGGAAGGTACAGCATGGGTTAGATACAGAGTAAAGCTCCCTCTACACTGTCCCATCAAACACTCCCAGGACAGGTACAGCACAGGTTAGATACAGAGTAAAGCTCCCTCTACACTGTCCCATCAAACACTCCCATGGAAGGTACAGCATGGGTTAGATACAGAGTAAAGCTCCCTCTACACTGTCCCATCAAACACTCCCAGGGCAGGTACAGCATGGGTTAGATACAGAGTAAATCTCCCTCTACACTGTCCCATCAAACACTCCCAGGGCAGGTACAGCACAGGTTAGATACAGAGTAAAGCTCCCTCTACACTGTCCCATCAAACACTCCCAGGGCAGGTACAGCATGGGTTAGATACAGAGTAAAGCTCCCTCTACACTGTCCCATCAAACACTCCCATGGAAGGTACAGCATGGGTTAGATACAGAGTAAAGCTCCCTCTGCACTGTCCACTGTCCCATCAAACACTCCCAGAGCAGGTACAGCATGGGTTAGATGCAGAGTAAAGCTCCCTGCACATTGTACACGTCACCAAGACAACAGTACATACTCAGCAGTATTTTAAAAATGTATTTGTTAAATTCTCACTAATGTACATTGGTCTGTGTATTTGATGGAGCCACTGTACATCTCGATGCACGGTGCGTGTGAGGGGAGTGCAGTGTTACATCTGGGTTTCTTGGCATGATTCTGCTTTCAGTGGGAGCAATAGAGCAATATGGGTCAGAGGGATGTGGCATCTTAGTGGATGTTTTTGTTTGGGGGATTAGTTCGGCCTGGGACAGGAGTCGAAGGTCCTGTATACTGGTGGGCCTGTCGGTTTCAGAAGTTCATGGTCAGTGGTTGGGCTGTTGTAACTGGGGAGGAGCGGTTTATATTGAGTGAGACTCCCAGAATAGCTGCTAGATAGGGTTGCCTGTCCTCCAGGATTATCCTGGAGTCTTCAGGAATTAAAGATTAATCTCCCGGACATTGCTGCAAGCAGAACCCGGGAGAAAATTACAGGGGAATTTTTAAAAATTGTTTTGAAGACTTCTGTTTATTAGTTACCTGAATGTTAGAAGTGGGGAATAAAGGCTGTTTGACCAGGCCGGGCACTCGGAGTTGGAAGGTCATGTGATGAAACCTCCAGGAATACGTCCAACCAGAGTTGGCGACCCCTAGCCCTGGACTGCTTGGTACTTCTCCAGTTAATCGGGGCTCGTCGTGCTTGGCACGTTGGGGGGCTGACAGTAGTTCACCAGAGAGGGGCCGCGGGTTCTTGGAGCTGGTCGTGAGCGTTGTGCTAACTTGCTGATTGCATTATTTAATGGTATCAGCATGGTATCATGGAGAATCAGATAAGCCAGGTGAGGTATTCAGCACCAGGAGCAGCACTGCATCCATGACGTGGCCTCCAGTCAGTGTTTAAATAATTATTTACACTCTGAAGAAAAGTTCAGGAGGTCTGTCAGGTTTGTTTGTTTTTGGAAACAATGGAGACTTTTGAGGTTATGGAAATTTTCACAGTTATGAAGGGAATTGGCAAACTGCACCCAGAGAAATTGTTCAAATCCCAGGGGTCACAAGTTAAAATTGAGGCACTTAGGAATCGGAAGGTAAGTTAGAGCAAACTTTTCACCCCAACAGGTAATCGAGTTTCAGAATTAGTTACCAGCAAAGGACACTGAAGTGGACAGTGTCAGTAAATGGAATCAGGTCACAGTTAGAAGTGTTTCTGGAGAGAGAAGGGATTGAGGGATACGGTGAGAAGGTGGGTAGGTGGGATTGAGGGATATGGGGAGAAGGTGGGTAGGTGGGATTGAGGGATATGGGGAGAAGGTGGGTAGGTGGGATTGAGGGATATGGGGAGAAGGTGGGTAGGTGGGATTGAGGGATATGGGGAGAAGGTGGGTAGGTGGGATTGAGGGATATGGGGAGAAGGTGGGTAGGTGGGATTGAAGGATGTGGGGAGAAGGTGGGTAGGTGGGATTGAGGGATATGGTGAGAAGGTGGGTAGGTGGGATTGAGGGATATGGGGAGAAGGTGGGTAGGTGGGATTGAGGGATATGGGGAGAAGGTGGGTAGGTGGGATTGAGGGATATGGGGAGAAGGTGGGTAGGTGGGATTGAGGGATATGGTGAGAAGGTGGGTAGGTGGGATTGAGGGATATGGTGAGAAGGTGGGTAGGTGGGATTGAGGGATATGGGGAGAAGGTGGGTAGGTGGGATTGAAGGATGTGGGGAGAAGGTGGGTAGGTGGGATTGAGGGATATGGTGAGAAGGTGGGTAGGTGGGATTGAGGGATATGGGGAGAAGGTGGGTAGGTGGGATTGAGGGATATGGGGTGAAGGTGGGTAGGTGGGATTGAGGGATATGGTGAGAAGGTGGGTAGGTGGGATTGAGGGATATGGTGAGAAGGTGGGTAGGTGGGATTGAGGGATATGGGGAGAAGGTGGGTAGGTGGGATTGAGGGATACGGTGAGAAGGTGGGTAGGTGGGATTGAGGGATACGGTGAGAAGGTGGGTAGGTGGGATTGAGGGATACGGTGAGAAGGTGGGTAGGTGGGATTGAGGGATATGGGGAGGAGGTGGGTAGGTGGGATTGAGGGATATGGGGAGGAGGTGGGTAGGTGGGATTGAGGGATATGGTGAGAAGGTGGGTCGGTGGGATTGAGGGATACGGTGAGATGGTAGAGTTGGTATATCAAAGAGGGGCAGGCTTGTTGGGCCGATGACCGTTTCCTGCTTCTAAAAACTTTTTTACATTTTAAATGATTTTATTCTGCACACACTGTACAAACAGACTAGCCAAGTTGCAAGTGGTGTATGTCCACAAAATAACTAAACATTCCTTGTTGGGAAGTCTTTAACCCACTGATCCTCCATCTTGCCAACTGTACCTTCACTCCATTAACGTTCTGCAGTGCCTGCACTCGGCGCGGGTATTAACACTGAGTCGTGACTATACTGGAGCCAGTATCTGGAAGTGACACTTTGAATGGGAGTTCTTTCCATCTATCTGTTTAAAGTGATGTGTGATCAGCACTGGGATTCCCTTGCAGTTATCACAGGGGTGCTGATATCATCTGTGCAAACACTGCAACTCTTCCTCGGTTCTGGGATCCCAATAACAATTCATCCCAACTGTACAAAACTAATTGGGGCTGAGATTGCGATCAGTCAAAAGGCTGATCTGACAGACCTGGGAATGCCATGCAGCAAGAGCTGCTGTCAGATGTCTACTTTTATATTCGACAGCAACTTTCAAAAGGGAATTGGACATAAACTTGAAAAGGAGAAATTTGCAGGGCTATGGGGAAAGGGCAGGGGGGATGGGACTAATTGGGTAGTTCTTTCAAATAGCCAGCACAGGCACGATAGTGCCTCCTCCTGTGCTGATGATTCTATGAACAAGGGGACACTTTCATGTATCAGCCTGGGCTGGATTTAAACCCAGGCCCCTTGGCCAGCAAACTCCATCACTTTTAATTACTTAATTCGTGGTTATACTTTAGGATTCTTCCAACATTGAAAACAGCAGTTGTTCCGACATGGAGATAGAATTTCAGACACTTATTTTAAAACATTGCTGCTGAAATGTCCTGTTGTAAACAATTTTACAACACCAAGTTATAGTCCAGCAATTTTATTTTAAATTCACAAGCTTTCGGAGGCTTCCTCCTTCGTCAGGTGAACGATGTTCACATCGTTCACCTGACGAAGGAGGAAGCCTCCGAAAGCTTGTGAATTTAAAATAAAATTGCTGGACTATAACTTGGTGTTGTAAAATTGTTTACAATTGTCAACCCCAGTCCATCACCGGCATCTCCACATCACGAAATGTCCTGTGTGTGAGAGCATCCTGGGCTCTAACACAGGCCTTTCTAGAAAACAGTTCTGACAGTTACTGAATCACTACACAATCAGAGAAGTGGCCACTGAATTTAACTGACCTTTCTTCTCCATAATACTCAAGCACCGAATCCTCGATTAGGGCTCCTGCAGTAATGAACTCCGGAGGCTGTGGGCTCGGCTGCTCACTGCAGGTACTGAAACCTGGCCTGATATGCAAGGCATCCGGTCGTGTTTGACTTCAGCTCACCAAAAAACTCACGGCACTTTAAACGCAGACATCTTTTCGGATCAGACGTTAAACCGAGGCCCCGTCTGCCCTCTCAGGGTGGACCTATACGATCCCGTGGCACTATTTCAAAGATCTCCCCAGTGTCCTGACCAATATTTATCCCTCAGCTAATATCACTAAAAACAGATTATCTGGTCATTATCACATTGCTGTTTGTGGGATCTTGCTGTGCACAAATTGGCTGCCATGTTTCCTACATTACAACAGTGACTACACTTCAAAAGTACTTCAAGACTGTAAGTGCTTTGAGACGTCCTGAAGTCGTGTAAGGCGCCGTAGAAATGTAAGTCTTTCATATCATTCTTTCTACGTTTTCTCTCACTGCAGTGTTCCTGAACACGAGCTGAACTTACTGAAGATATGTCAGCTTGGCTCAGATCTCTCATTTCTGAGTCACTACATTGTGGGTTCAAACCCCACTCCAGGAGTGCACTCATCAACTAGGCTGACACTCCAGTGCAGTACTGAGGGAGGGGTGCCCTGTCGGAGGGTCAGTACTGAGGGAGCGCTGCACTGTCGGAGGGTCAGTACTGAGGGAGTGCTGCACTGTCGGAGGGTCAGTAATGAGGGAGTGCTGCACTGTCGGAGGGTCAGTACTGAGGGAGTGCTGCACTGTCGGAGGGGCAGTACTGAGGGAGTGTTGCACTGTCGGAGGAGCAGTACTGAGGGAGTGCTGCTCTGTCGGAGGGTCAGTACTGAGGGAGTGCTGCTCTGTCGGAGAGTCAGTACTGAGGGAGCGCTGCACTGTCGGAGGGTCAGTACTGAGGGAGCGCTGCACTGTCGGAGGGTCAGTACTGAGGGAGCGCTGCACTGTCGGAGGGTCAGTACTGAGGGAGCGCTGAACTGTCGGAGGGTCAGTACTGAGGGACTGCTGCACTGTCGGAGGGTCAGCACTGAGGGAGCGCTGCACTGTCGGAGGGTCAGTACTGAAGGAGCGCTGCACTGTCGGAGGGTCAGTACTGAGGGAGTGCTGCACTGTCGGAGGGATCGTCTCTTGCATAAGATGTTAAACTGATGTCCCATGTCACTATTTGAAAAAGAACAGTGAGTTTTCACGGATGTCCTGACCAACATTCCTCCCTCAACTTGCACCACCTAAATTAACTGCCCGTATCCTAACTCGCACCAAGTTCCGTTCACCCATCCCCCCTGTGCTCGCTGACCTACACTGGTTCCTGTCCGGCACTATCTCGATTTTAAAATTCTAATCCTTGTTTTCAAATCCCTCCATGGCCTCGCCCCTCCCTATCTCTGTAACCTCCTCCAGCCCCACAACCCTCCGAGATCTCTGCGCTCCTCCAATTCTGGCCTCTTGCATGTCCCTGATTTTAATCGCTCCACCATTGGCGGCCGTGCCTTCAGCTGCCTGGGCCCTAAGCTCTGGAATTCCCTCCCTAAACCTCTCCTTCTCTCCGCCTCTCTCTCCTCCTTTAAGATGCTCCTTAAAACTTACCTCTTCCTGTCCTAATATCTCCTTATGTGGCTCAGTGACATTTGTTTGATAATCGCTCCTGTGAAGCGCCTTGGGACATTTTACTACATTAAAGGCGCTATATAAATGCAAGTTGTTGTTCTAGATTAATTGGTCATTCATCTTATTGCTATTTGTGGGATCTTGCTGTGTGTAAAATGGCTGTCATTTTTGATTACATAACAGTGACAGTGCTTGACTGTGTGTGATGTGCTTGGGGATGTTTCTGAGTGATGTGGTAGGTATGAAGGAGTGTTATAAGTCTATATCTTTCTTGTACCTTCAGGGCGATACATCGATATAAAAGGCTGCATTAAGTGTTATCAGTAAAATTGATTGGTTAACATCTGGCCTCTCAAGGAACTGAATGGTCAGCATTAGTCTGGTAATATCATTTCATATTAAGTAAATTAAAAATAGTAAAATCTACATATAAATGGACATTAAAATCTAACAATTTATTACACAGCAATGTCAGCACAGGACTCCCAAGACCCTGCCCTCCCCTGCACTAATCACATTCTCCTGATATTCCGTGTTTTGATACGTTTGTGACACCTTCAATCCCACCACGGTGTTCGGATTAGCGGCAGAAAACAGGCAACAGCAAGTTTTAAGTCTTTGGAAGAGACTGTGTGGATTTTAATGCAAGGCTCAGATCGATGGCAGTGATATTAAAATATCCTCCAGGACTGACAGACATTCTGCGATTTAAATCAACTGATCTTCACGGCACTGGAGCAAAGGCTGCTTGAAAGCTGCTGTTGTTTCCGTGTCTGCCACATATCTACACTTCTCCGACCTGCTCTGGTGGCTTCTCCGAACTCCATGCTTGATTGATACGGCTGAGATAATGTCTGTGCCCAGGCACTGAGGCACATTTCTGAGTGACTTTGGAGATGTCTGAGAGTGCTGGAAGGAGTTTCATTAGTGAGACTGACACCGCATCTGATTGAAATGCAGATGAAACTAGTCCTAACTTAATACACTTGGCAATGAGTGATAGCCTGAACTTCTCATCACAATTTGCAAACTTTGTTCCGACAGCCCTCAATACTCGACCTTAATATAACAAATATTAACATAACATCCCACCGCCAGCACTCCTCCCTCCTGCCATGCTGTGTTCACTGAACCGAGGAATTGAAAATCCCCCTTCTTCCAACACAAACCTCTATCAAAGCACTCAATGTTTCACAAGAAGTGATTCTCTGCCTGGAGATTGAAATGTAATATTCATTAGCTTTGAAAGGTTCTGCTCCGTAACTCAGGTCTTTATTACTCAGTGGCTGTGCCCAAACTTGGCCCATGTTTTTGCAGGGGGGGGGGGTGTTCAGGTAATCTGCTCCCCCACCCAATGGGGGTCTATCTCCATTTACTCTCTCTCATCCCTTCCCCAGTCTGCAGTCAGAACCCTGCCTTTAACTGGATTATCTAATATTAAACATGATTCAAAGCAAAATTATAAAGAAAAGAAAAAGAATCTTCCCCCTAAGGCTCAGGGAGTGCAGTGGTGATGTAACTGGTTAAATAATCAGGAGAATGTGAATTCAAATCCCACCAGGGCAGTTTGAGAATTGGAATTCAGTTTATATAAAAATCTGGAAATAAAAAGTTGGTTATCGGTAAAAGTGACCATGAAGCTGATGGATTGCGATAAAAACCCAACTGGTTCACTAATGTCGCTTAGGGAAGGAAACCTGCCGTCCTTACCCGGTTCGGGGCCTATATGTGACTCCAATCCCGCACCAACATGGTTGACTCTTAACTGCCCTCTGAAGTGGCCTAGCAAACCACTCCGTTGTATCAAAACCACTACAGAGAACAACACATGAACAGCAGCGGTTCAAGCAGAAGGCCCACCACCATCTTCTTGGGGGAACTAGGGATGGCAACATCCCATAATTGAAAGAAAAAATGCAGTGCCCCAATGCAATACTGAGTCATACAGACCAGCCTATGGTATGGCCTATATATGACTCCAGTCCCAGACTGCATAGCTAGCTCTTCATAGAATCATAGAATGAAACAGCATAGAAGGAGGCCATTCGGCCCATCATGCCCGAGCCGGCTCTTTGAAAGAGCTATTCAATTAGTCCCACTGTCCTGCTCTTTCCCCGTAGCCCTGCAAGTTTTTCATAGAATCATAGAAAGATTACAGCACGGAAGGAGGCCATTCGTCCAATCCCTTTTGAACGTTATTATTGAATCTGCTTCCACCTCCCTTTCAGGCAGTGCATTCCAGATCAGAACAACTCACTGCGTAGTTTTTTTTCCTCATGTTGCCTCTGGTTCTTTTGCCCTTTATCTTAAATCTTTGTCCTCTGGTTACCGACCCTTCTGCCACTGGAAACAGTTTCTCCTTATTTACTCTGTCAAAACCCTTCATGATTTTGAACACCTCTATCAAATCTTCCTTAACCTACCCTGCTCTGAGGAGAACACCCCAGCTTCTCCAGTCTCTCCACATAACTGGTCTTTCATCCCTGGTACCATTCTGGTAAATCTCCTCTGCACCCTCTCCAAGGCTTTGACATCCTTCCTAAAGTGCGGTGCCCAGAATTGGACACAATACTCCAGCTGTGGCCTAACCAGTGTTTTACAAAGGTTTAGCATAACTTCCTTGCTTTTGTACTCTATGCCTCTATTTATAAAGCCCAAGAATTCATATGCCTTTTTAACAGCTGTCTCCAGGGATGAGGGACTTTAGTTACGTGGATAGACTGGAGAAGCTGGGGTTGTTCTCCTTGGAACAGAGACGGTTGATAGAGATATTCAAAATCATGAAGGGTCTAGACAGAGTAGATAGAGAGAAACTGTTCCCATTGGCGGAAGGGTCAAGGACCAGAGGGCATTGAATTAAGGTGATTGGCAAAAGAACCAAAGGTGACATGAGGAAAAACTTTTTTACGCAGCGAGTGGTTAGGATCTGGAATGCACTGCCCGAGGGGGTGGTGGAGGCAGATTCAATCATGGCTTTCAAAAGGGAACTGGATAAGTACTTGAAAGAAAATAATTTGCAGGGCTACAGGGATAGAGCAGGGGAGTGGGACTCGCTGGATTGCTCTTGCATAGAGGCAGCACGGACTTGATGGGCCAAATGGCCTCCTTCCGTGCTGTAACCTTTCTATGTTTCTATGATTCTATGTCTCAACTTGTCCTGCCACCTTCAAAGATTTGTGTACATACACCCCCTGATCTCTCTGATCCTGCACCTCCTTTAAGATTGTACCCTTTAGTTTATATTGCCTCTCCTCATTCTTCCTACCAAAATGAATCACTTCACACTTCTCTGCGTTAAATTTCATCTGCCATGTGTCTGCCCATTTCACCAGTCTGTCTATGTCATCCTGAAGTCTGTTACCATCCTCCACATTGTTTACTACATTTCCAAGTTTCGTGTCATCTGCAAACTTTGAAATTATACCCTCTATACCCAAGTCCAGGCCATTGATATAACAAAAAGAGCAGTGGCCTTAATACTGACCCCTGGGGAACACCACTGTACGCTGCCCTAAAGTCTGAAAAACAACCGTTCACCACTACTCCCTGCTTTCTGTCCCTTAGCCAATTTCATATCCATGCTGCCACTGACCCTTTAATCCCATGAGCTCTTAATGCCGTCTGAAATGACCCAGTTGTGAACAATTGCTCTGAAGTTCAGATAATAAGCACCATCGCAACAGGGCTGCAGCGGTTCAAGGAGATGGATGGGTAATTTTGACAATATCTCTGACAACCTGAGAACAAATTAAAATAAACAGCATGGATTAGATGCACGTTGTGAGTGGTGACTTGACTCAAACAAGGTTGAACAGACCACCACGTTCAAAGTGATTGTTTTCACCTTAGCCACTGGGGACATGAAGCAGCACTCAGCAGGTAACCCTCTTGATATCTTCACTCGAACGCACCAGCAAAGAACACTCGGTTCAGTGTACTGTTAAAAACCCATTAGTGTTCATCATTTGGGAGAGAGAGGTGTACGTTCTGAAGTTCAGGTGAAAATGCCTAGAGTGCTCATGTTACCCTCCTCTCAGTGCTACGTTCAGGTAGCGAAACCCAATTAAAGCCACGTAGGATGAGTATGGGGAGTGTTCATCCCTGAATGTCACCAGTAGTTTAACACACCTCCATAGTGTTGGGATTTTCCATATTGCAGTACAAAACTGCAGAGCAAACAGCCTGTTTCAATGTGACCTTCTTCACAAATGAAACCAGGCAGTATCTGATTGCTACTGCTGGTCCCAAGGTGCTGGAATTTAGGGATTCCAAACTCGTCAGGTAAGCAATTTGCATAAAATCTATAATTTCCAGTCAGCGTGTTTCAGAATTAATTGTAGGATGTTATTATGATGAAATGAGCTGAGAGATCAAGTCCTACACATAGCGCAAGGTAAAGTATTAAAGGTCTATATTGTTAAATCAATATTGAAGTAACACACAGAACCCAAAAGGCTAAATGAGATGCGACAAATGGGAAGAATTAAAGGAGGAGGATGAGGAAGGGACAGAGAGAAGACTCGAAGCAAAAAGAATGGTCCTCTTTTCATGTGACCTCAGTCACATTAACCTTATATTTTGTTGGTACTGAAGGCAGCTCTCACAAGGAACATTATTGCGATTAAGAATTCGGTCTCGATGGGAAAAAGTTCCACTAAGCAGTTTCCCCCGAGTCAGTAACCACAACAACAACAACTTGCATTAATATAGCGCCTTTGACATTGTAAAACATCCCAAGGCACTTCACAGGAGCGTTATCAAAAAAAATTTGACACCGAGCCACAAAAGGAGATATTAGGACAGGTGACCAAAAGCTTGGTCAAAGAGGTAGGTTTTAAGGAGCATCTTAAGGGAGGAGAGTGAGGTACAGAGGGGGAGAGTTTTAGGGAGGGAATTCCAGAGCTTAGGGCCTTGACAGCTGAAGGCACGGACGCCAATGGAGGGGTGAAGGAAATCGGGGATGTGCAAGAGGCCAGAATTGGAGGAGCGCAGAGATCTCAGAGGGTTGTAGGGCTGGAGGAGGTTACAGAGATTGGGAGGGGGCGAGGGCCATGGAGGGATTTGTAAACAAGGATGAGCATTTTAAAATTGAGGCGTTCCCGGACCGGGAGCCGATGTAGGTCAGCGAGCAGAATCGTGTCAACTCCCACAATGGTGTTAGTTACGGAATTCCAGGATATTGATCCAGCGAGAGGAAGGAACGGTGATATATTGCCAAGTGAGTATGGTGTCTGACTTGGAGGGGAACTAACAATGTTAACTCTCCTTTTCTCATTGAAGAAGAGCAGGGAGTTCTCCCAGTGTCCTGCCCAACATTCATCCTTCAACCAACATTAACTGGTTATTACAGATTTCCACTCTACACTGGTGTTTTCTCAGAATTTACCGACACTAGTCACTTCCCTGAGTTGACCTTGGGTTCTCCACCGTCACTGCCCCCCAATATCCATGATCTGCAGTCTCCAATTTTTAGAAAGCAGACTGATAAAAACTCTCTCAAATTTTGTTTGAAAAATCGCTCCTGTGACGCACTTTGGGACGTTTCACTGCGCAACAGGCGCTATATAAATGCAAGTTGTCCTGGTTGTAGTGAAATGAGGCCAATTGTAAACCGACTGGTTTATTTTATGTGAAATATAAGAATCGACAAATTTCAGTTTTCACAAGGAGATTCAACCAATTTCCTATTTCTTCTCCAAAAAGTAAAACATAACGATATACGTGTTGATAGGACCTAACTGAATTTAGAAGTCAACAATCTCAGAAATGACTGGCATTAACTTAGAAAGCCAGCCCTCTCTGTCCCTCTCATTATTCCAGACCCAAACCTACCATGGACTGATGCTCCAAGAGAGAGAAAGACAATGTTTGACCCCTGACCCCTCCCTGAGCTCTCTGTATCGAGGTGTGGCTTGGTGAGCTGCCAATCAAACTTAGCACTTTGAACTAGGATGTCACGGCCTTGGAGAGTGTGCAGAGGAGATTTATTAGAATGGTACCAGGGATGAGGGATTTCAGTTACTTGGAGAGATTAGGGAAACTGAGATTGTTCTCCTTAGAGCAGAGAAGGTTAAGGGGAGGTTTTAGAGTGTTCAAAATTATGAGGGGTTTTTGATGGAGTAGATAGGGAGAAGCTGTTTCCAGTGGCAGGAGGGTCAGTAACCAGAGGACACGGATTTAAGATAATTGGCAAAAGAACCAGAGGGGAGATGAGGAGAATTTTTTTTACGCAGCGAGTTGTTCTGATCTGGAATGCGCTGCCTGAAAGGGAGCAGATTCAATAGTGACTTTCAAAAGGGACTAGCATATATAGTTGAAAAGGAAAAAATTGCAGGGCTATGGAGAAAGAGCAGGGGAATGGGACTAATTGAATAGCTCTTTCAAAGAGTCGGCACAGGCACGAGGCTCTGAGTGACCTCCTTCTTTGCTGTATGATTCTATGGTTCTATAATTAGATACCTCCCTATCTTGGTACGTGGTAAGTGTAACAGGCTCGGGGCAGCAGGTGACTCTGGGCCTATGGTTTCTGAAGTTCTCCCCCACTGTTCCTCACCTCATTCTGAGTCTGTTGACGACTATTTGATAGACATTGATTGCCACGATTGGTCAACAACTCCATTATCGTCGTATCATGCGACTACCGGGATGGCAGCAGGCCGATTAGCGGGACCTCGGACTTTTTTCGACTAGCGATTCCTATGGCATGGGAGATCAGGGAACTGTATTGGCTGTTTAGTTAAACTCATTGCTGGACATTCTGAATGTAAATCATTTCAAAATTAAAGGTGTTGCAATTTTTATCTCAAGGGAACTTGTATAAACAGTGGGTGCCCGTGGAATTCTAAGTCTGATTAATATTCTCTGACATCAGCATGGAATGAGCTGGCTGTAGTTTTACCCTTGTCTGTGCACTCTGCAGATCCTCATATCTGAAACATACTTTCTATAAGTTGACCTGAAAGGGTTATAATAAAGTAGACGTAGAGAAGGTGTTTCCACTTGTGGGGGAGACCAGAACTAGGGGCCATAAATATAAGATAGTCACTAATAAATCCAACAGGGAATTCAGGAGAAACTTCTTTACCCAGAGAGTGGTTAGAATGTGGAACTCGCTACAGGAGTAGTTGAGGTGAATAGTATAGATGTATTTAAGGGGAAGCCAGATAAACACATAGAATCATGGAAAAGTTACAGCACGGAAGGAGGCCGTTCGGCCCATCGAGTCCGTGCCGGCTCGATGTAAGAACAATCCAGCTAGTCCCACTCCCCCCGCCTTATCCCCCACGTGGGAGAAAGGAAAAGAAAGGTATGCGGATAGGGTTAGATGAAGAGGGAAGGGAAGAGACTCGTGTGGAGCATAAACACCGGCATGGACCTGTTGGGCCGAATGGCCTGTTTCTTGCTCTACATTCTATGTAAGTCTGTGTAGTTGATAGTAATGCTACATACATTTTACAAGCGGTGCAATACAAATATGTAAACAAACAATAAATACAAAGTTATGAACTGAAATAATAAAATAAAAATGTAACTGTGGCCTCACGTTTACTGGTTTGATTTAACTGCTGCTCCTCAACAGCCTCATTTATAACCTTTCCGCAAACAGTTGTGAGCCATCTGACACAGGGAAATGGGAGAGGAGAAGTAGTGAGATTTATATCACAAGCAGCGTGATTTATACAGTATAATATAAAGTGAGATTTGACTATTTACAGTGCAGGAGATGAGGCACTGGGTAGAATTTCAGGGATGTGTGCAGAGCAAGAGCCAGGTGGGCTTTGCCCCCTAAGTTGAGTATGCCTGACTAAGCACGGATATCCAGCTCCTGGTCATTTTAATGTCCAGTGCCTGGTGTCAGCCTTCGACTCAGTGGGCAGCACTCTCTCAACTCGACATCAGAAGGTCATGGGTTCAAGTCCCACTCCAGAGACTTGAGCACAGTGCAGTACTGAGGGAGAGCCGCACTGTCGGAGGGTCAGTACTGAGGGAGAGCCGCACTGTCGGAGGGTCAGTACTGAGGGAGTGCCGCACTGTCGGAGGGTCAGTACTGAGGGAGTGCTGCACTGTCGGAGGGTCAGTACTGAGGGAGTGCCGCACTGTCGGAGGGTCAGTACTGAGGGAACGCTGCACTGTCGGAGGGTCAGTACTGAGGGAGTGCCGCACTGTCGGAGGGTCAGTACTGAGGGTGTGCCGCACTGTCGGAGGGTCAGTACTGAGGGAACGCTGCACTGTCGGAGGGTCAGTACTGAGGGAGTGCCGCACTGTCGGAGGGTCAGTACTGAGGGAGTGCCGCACTGTCGGAGGGTCAGTACTGAGGGAGTGCCGCACTGTCGGAGGGTCAGTACTGAGGGAGCGCTGCACTGTCGGAGGGTCAGTACTGAGGGAGTGCCGCACTGTCGGAGGGTCAGTACTGAGGGAGTGCCGCACTGTCGGAGGGTCAGTACTGAGGGAGTGCCGCACTGTCGGAGGGTCAGTACTGAGGGAGCGCTGCACTGTCGGAGGGTCAGTACTGAGGGAGCGCTGCACTGTCGGAGGGTCAGTACTGAGGGAGCGCTGCACTGTCGGAGGGTCAGTACTGAGGGAGCGCTGCACTGTCGGAGGGTCAGTACTGAGGGAGCGTTGCACTGTCGGAGGGTCAGTACTGAGGGAGTGCCGCACTGTCCGAGGGTCAGTACTGAGGGAGTGCTGCACTGTCGGAGGGTCAGTACTGAGGGAGCGCTGCACTGTCGGAGGGTCAGTACTGAGGGAGCGTTGCACTGTCGGAGGGTCAGTACTGAGGGAGTGCCGCACTGTCGGAGGGTCAGTACTGAGGGAGCGCTGCACTGTCGGAGGGTCAGTACTGAGGGAGCGCTGCACTGTCGGAGGGTCAGTACTGAGGGAGTGCCGCACTGTCCGAGGGTCAGTACTGAGGGAGTGCTGCACTGTCGGAGGGTCAGTACTGAGGGAGTGCTGCACTGTCGGAGGGTCAGTACTGAGGGAGTGCTGCACTGTCGGAGGGTCAGTACTGAGGGAGTGCTGCACTGTCGGAGGGTCAGTACTGAGGGAGTGCCGCACTGTCGGAGGGTCAGTACTGAGGGAGTGGTGCCCTGTCGGAGGGTCAGTACTGAGGGAGTGCCGCACTGTCGGAGGGTCAGTACTGAGGGAGTGCCGCACTGTCGGAGGGTCAGTACTGAGGGAGTGGTGCCCTGTCGGAGGGTCAGTACTGAGGGAGTGCCGCACTGTCGGAGGGTCAGTACTGAGGGAGTGCTGCACTGTCGGAGGGTCAGTACTGAGGGAGTGCTGCACTGTCGGAGGGTCAGTACTGAGGGAGTGCTGCACTGTCGGAGGGTCAGTACTGAGGGAGTGCTGCACTGTCGGAGGGTCAGTACTGAGGGAGTGCCGCACTGTCGGAGGGTCAGTACTGAGGGAGTGGTGCCCTGTCGGAGGATCAGTACTGAGGGAGTGCCGCACTGTCGGAGGGTCAGTACTGAGGGAGTGCTGCACTGTCGGAGGGTCAGTACTGAGGGAGTGCTGCACTGTCGGAGGGTCAGTACTGAGGGAGTGCTGCACTGTCGGAGGGTCAGTACTGAGGGAGTGCTGCACTGTCGGAGGGTCAGTACTGAGGGAGTGCTGCACTGTCGGAGGGTCAGTACTGAGGGAGTGCTGCACTGTCGGAGGGTCAGTACTGAGGGAGTGCTGCACTGTCGGAGGGTCAGTACTGAGGGAGTGCTGCACTGTCGGAGGGTCAGTACTGAGGGAGTGCTGCACTGTCGGAGGATCAGTACTGAGGGAGTGCTGCACTGTCGGAGGGTCAGTACTGAGGGAGCGCTGCACTGTCGGAGGGTCAGTACTGAGGGAGTGCCGCACTGTCGGAGGGTCAGTACTGAGGGAGTGCCGCACTGTCGGAGGGTCAGTACTGAGGGAGCGCTGCACTGTCGGAGGGTCAGTACTGAGGGAGTGCTGCACTGTCGGAGGGTCAGTACTGAGGGTGTGCTGCCCTGTCGGAGGGTCAGTACTGAGGGAGTGCTGCCCTGTCGGAGGGTCAGTACTGAGGGAGTGGTGCCCTGTCGGAGGGTCAGTACTGAGGGAGTGCTGCACTGTCGGAGGGTCAGTACTGAGGGAGCGCTGCACTGTCGGAGGGTCAGTACTGAGGGTGTGCTGCCCTGTCGGAGGGTCAGTACTGAGGGAGTGCTGCCCTGTCGGAGGGTCAGTACTGAGGGAGTGGTGCCCTGTCGGAGGGTCAGTACTGAGGGAGCGCTGCACTGTCGGAGGGTCAGTACTGAGGGAGTGGTGCCCTGTCGGAGGGTCAGTACTGAGGGAGTGCTGCACTGTCGGAGGGTCAGTACTGAGGGAGCGCTGCACTGTCGGAGGGTCAGTACTGAGGGAGTGCTGCACTGTCGGAGGGTCAGTACTGAGGGAGCGCTGCACTGTCGGAGGGTCAGTACTGAGGGTGTGCTGCCCTGTCGGAGGGTCAGTACTGAGGGAGTGCTGCCCTGTCGGAGGGTCAGTACTGAGGGAGTGGTGCCCTGTCGGAGGGTCAGTACTGAGGGAGCGCTGCACTGTCGGAGGGTCAGTACTGAGGGAGTGGTGCCCTGTCGGAGGGTCAGTACTGAGGGAGTGCTGCACTGTCGGAGGGTCAGTACTGAGGGAGCGCTGCACTGTCGGAGGGTCAGTACTGAGGGAGTGCTGCACTGTCGGAGGGTCAGTACTGAGGGAGCGCTGCACTGTCGGAGGGTCAGTACTGAGGGAGTGCTGCACTGTCGGAGGGTCAGTACTGAGGGAGTGCTGCACTGTCGGAGGGTCAGTACTGAGGGAGCGCTGCACTGTCGGAGGGTCAGTACTGAGGGAGCGCTGCACTGTCGGAGGGTCAGTACTGAGGGAGTGCTGCACTGTCGGAGGGTCAGTACTGAGGGAGCGCTGCACTGTCGGAGGGTCAGTACTGAGGGAGTGCTGCACTGTCGGAGGGTCAGTACTGAGGGAGAGCTGCACTGTCGGAGGGTCAGTACTGAGGGAGTGCTGCACTGTCGGAGGGTCAGTACTGAGGGAGTGCTGCACTGTCGGAGGGTCAGTACTGAGGGAGCGCTGCACTGTCGGAGGGTCAGTACTGAGGGAGTGCTGCACTGTCGGAGGGTCAGTACTGAGGGAGAGCTGCACTGTCGGAGGGTCAGTACTGAGGGAGTGCTGCACTGTCGGAGGGTCAGTACTGAGGGAGTGCTGCACTGTCTGATGGTCAGTACTGAGGGAGTGCTGCACTGTCGGAGGGTCAGTACTGAGGGAGTGCTGCACTGTCGGAGGGTCAGTACTGAGGGAATGCTGCACTGTCGGAGGGTCAGTACTGAGGGAGTGCTGCACTGTCGGAGGGTCAGTACTGAGGGAGTGCTGCACTGTCGGAGGGTCAGTACTGAGGGAGTGCTCACTGTCGGAGGGGCAGTACTGAGGGAGTGCTGCACAGTTGGAGGGTCAGTACTGAGGGAGTGCTGCACAGTTGGAGGGTCAGTACTGAGGGAGTGCTGCACAGTCGGAGGGTCAGTACTGAGGGAGTGCTGCACTGTCGGAGGGTCAGTAGTGAGGGAGTGCTGCACTGTCGGAGGGTCAGTACTGAGGGAGTGCTGCACTGTCGGAGGGTCAGTACTGAGGGAGCGCTGCACTGTCGGAGGGTCAGTACTGAGGGAGCGTTGCACTGTCGGAGGGTCAGTACTGAGGGAGTGCCGCACTGTCCGAGGGTCAGTACTGAGGGAGTGCTGCACTGTCGGAGGGTCAGTACTGAGGGAGTGCTGCACTGTCGGAGGGTCAGTACTGAGGGAGTGCTGCACTGTCGGAGGGTCAGTACTGAGGGAGTGCTGCACTGTCGGAGGGTCAGTACTGAGGGAGTGCCGCACTGTCGGAGGGTCAGTACTGAGGGAGTGGTGCCCTGTCGGAGGGTCAGTACTGAGGGAGTGCCGCACTGTCGGAGGGTCAGTACTGAGGGAGTGCCGCACTGTCGGAGGGTCAGTACTGAGGGAGTGGTGCCCTGTCGGAGGGTCAGTACTGAGGGAGTGCCGCACTGTCGGAGGGTCAGTACTGAGGGAGTGCTGCACTGTCGGAGGGTCAGTACTGAGGGAGTGCTGCACTGTCGGAGGGTCAGTACTGAGGGAGTGCTGCACTGTCGGAGGGTCAGTACTGAGGGAGTGCTGCACTGTCGGAGGGTCAGTACTGAGGGAGTGCCGCACTGTCGGAGGGTCAGTACTGAGGGAGTGGTGCCCTGTCGGAGGGTCAGTACTGAGGGAGTGCCGCACTGTCGGAGGGTCAGTACTGAGGGAGTGCTGCACTGTCGGAGGGTCAGTACTGAGGGAGTGCTGCACTGTCGGAGGGTCAGTACTGAGGGAGTGCTGCACTGTCGGAGGGTCAGTACTGAGGGAGTGCTGCACTGTCGGAGGGTCAGTACTGAGGGAGTGCTGCACTGTCGGAGGGTCAGTACTGAGGGAGTGCTGCACTGTCGGAGGGTCAGTACTGAGGGAGTGCTGCACTGTCGGAGGGTCAGTACTGAGGGAGTGCTGCACTGTCGGAGGGTCAGTACTGAGGGAGTGCTGCACTGTCGGAGGATCAGTACTGAGGGAGTGCTGCACTGTCGGAGGGTCAGTACTGAGGGAGCGCTGCACTGTCGGAGGGTCAGTACTGAGGGAGTGCCGCACTGTCGGAGGGTCAGTACTGAGGGAGTGCCGCACTGTCGGAGGGTCAGTACTGAGGGAGCGCTGCACTGTCGGAGGGTCAGTACTGAGGGAGTGCTGCACTGTCGGAGGGTCAGTACTGAGGGTGTGCTGCCCTGTCGGAGGGTCAGTACTGAGGGAGTGCTGCCCTGTCGGAGGGTCAGTACTGAGGGAGTGGTGCCCTGTCGGAGGGTCAGTACTGAGGGAGTGCTGCACTGTCGGAGGGTCAGTACTGAGGGAGCGCTGCACTGTCGGAGGGTCAGTACTGAGGGTGTGCTGCCCTGTCGGAGGGTCAGTACTGAGGGAGTGCTGCCCTGTCGGAGGGTCAGTACTGAGGGAGTGGTGCCCTGTCGGAGGGTCAGTACTGAGGGAGCGCTGCACTGTCGGAGGGTCAGTACTGAGGGAGTGGTGCCCTGTCGGAGGGTCAGTACTGAGGGAGTGCTGCACTGTCGGAGGGTCAGTACTGAGGGAGCGCTGCACTGTCGGAGGGTCAGTACTGAGGGAGTGCTGCACTGTCGGAGGGTCAGTACTGAGGGAGCGCTGCACTGTCGGAGGGTCAGTACTGAGGGTGTGCTGCCCTGTCGGAGGGTCAGTACTGAGGGAGTGCTGCCCTGTCGGAGGGTCAGTACTGAGGGAGTGGTGCCCTGTCGGAGGGTCAGTACTGAGGGAGCGCTGCACTGTCGGAGGGTCAGTACTGAGGGAGTGGTGCCCTGTCGGAGGGTCAGTACTGAGGGAGTGCTGCACTGTCGGAGGGTCAGTACTGAGGGAGCGCTGCACTGTCGGAGGGTCAGTACTGAGGGAGTGCTGCACTGTCGGAGGGTCAGTACTGAGGGAGCGCTGCACTGTCGGAGGGTCAGTACTGAGGGAGTGCTGCACTGTCGGAGGGTCAGTACTGAGGGAGTGCTGCACTGTCGGAGGGTCAGTACTGAGGGAGCGCTGCACTGTCGGAGGGTCAGTACTGAGGGAGCGCTGCACTGTCGGAGGGTCAGTACTGAGGGAGTGCTGCACTGTCGGAGGGTCAGTACTGAGGGAGCGCTGCACTGTCGGAGGGTCAGTACTGAGGGAGTGCTGCACTGTCGGAGGGTCAGTACTGAGGGAGAGCTGCACTGTCGGAGGGTCAGTACTGAGGGAGTGCTGCACTGTCGGAGGGTCAGTACTGAGGGAGTGCTGCACTGTCGGAGGGTCAGTACTGAGGGAGCGCTGCACAGTTGGAGGGTCAGTACTGAGGGAGTGCTGCACAGTCGGAGGGTCAGTACTGAGGGAGTGCTGCACTGTCGGAGGGTCAGTACTGAGGGAGTGCTGCACTGTCGGAGGGTCAGTATTGAGGGAGTGCTGCTCTATTGGAGGGTCAGTACTGAGGGAGCGCTGCACTGTCGGAGGTCCGTCTTTTGGATGAGACATTGAACCGAGGCCCCGTCTGCCCCCTCGGGTGGATGTAAAAGATCCCATGGCCACTATTAAGCAGAAGTGCAGGGAAGTTCTCCCCGTTGTCCTGGACAATATTTATCCCTCAACCAACATTACTAAAACAGATTATCTTGTATTATCAGATTGCTGTTTGTGGGACCTTGCTGTGTGTAAATTGGATGCTGTGTATCCTAAGTTACTGCAGTAATTACACTTCAAAAATACTTAAAAACAGAAAACGCTGGAGAAGCTCAGCAAGTGAGGCAGAATCCGTGGAGAAAGAAACAGAGTTAACGTTTCAGGTCGATGGTCTTTCAACTTGCTGAGCTTCTCCAGCATTTCCTGTTTTTATTTCCGATTTCCAGCATCTGCAGTATTTTGCTTTTGCTTCGAAAGTACTTCATTGGCTGTAAAGTGTTTGGAGACGTCCGCAGCTTGTGAAATGCACTCTATAAATGCAAATTCCTTTCTTCTGTCCTTCTTTCAGTGCGAGCTACCTGCCTGAAACTCTGGGAGCTCACAAAGTCGGACATGAGATTCTGTGAGATGTTCCAGAAATGTCAAGGTCTGTAGCAGCTATTTAAGTGGCCATTTGAGCGTAAATGGCCAATTATGGAGGACCAAAATAACTGTAATGGAAAATAAGTTTTTTTTAAAAGGACAGAAATTATTTGATGGGAAAAAAAACAGGAGGCAACATGTGGAGGAGGGAAAAGGCGTCTCACCAAAGAATGAAGCTGCCCACAAGCAGGCAGCCCAGTGACACACACGGTGAAACCCATCTCAAGACAATTACAACTTTCATTTCTATAATGTCTTGATTGTAATGAAACATCTCAAAGCATTTCCCGCACAAGAGAACAGACCAAGAGCTCGAGGATTCTGGAGGGGGAGACAGGCAGAATGAGCGGTTTAGGATTTAGGAAAGTGAAAGACCGAATGGGAGAGGGTTTGGGAGAGAGATAGCTCGAGGTGTAGAGGGTTTAGGAGAGAGACAACCGTGTCATTTTACTGCTACATTTCCCTGGGGGCAAGTGAAAGTGTTTGCTCTGGCGAACAAAGCATCAGTGATTTGCTTGATGCGTCCATGTACTGTGAATTGACCGATGTTGCTGGAAGCCTGGAAGGAGCCAAAGGCCGAAAACCTCCGAGATCTCTGCTCCCCTCCAATTCTGGCCTTTTACTCATCCCCTGTTTCCTCCGCCCCTCCATTGGCGGCCGTGCCTTCAGCTGGCTGGGCCCTAAGCTCTGGAATTCCCACCCTGAACCTCTCCGTCTCTCTACCTCTCTCTCCTCCTTTTAAGACGCTCCTTAAAACCTATCTCTCACCTGTCCTAATATCTCTTTATGTACTCTGTGTCAGATTTTGTCTGATTATGCTCCTGTGAAGCACCTTGGGATGTTTTACTACATTAAAGGCGCTATATAAATGCAAGTTGTTGTTGTTGTTGGAGATGAAAGGAGGCAAATTACAAGGTAGGGATATGAAGCTGGGAGTTGAAAGCTTGCAGGAGGGAGGGAATACCGACAGATTAGAAGGAGACGGCAAATCACGAGCAACTAAGTCAGCCCCTATTCAGCAACTTTCAATATAGCATCCTCCATATAACACACTGAGACAGGCTTCACCAGGCCTAGGTTCAAAGGTTATTCTCACCAGGAAAACAGAAATGCCTTTCCACATCTGTCCAATAAGCGCCTTCTATTTCCTGCAGCTGGGCAGCTGGGGGGGTGGAGACTCTGCAGTGGAGCTCAGACTATTCCCACTCAGCTCCAGGAGGGCAATCCCAGCTGGACAAACAGTGGGGAGTTTACCGGTGCTCTCCGCGGTTGTAGCCACTTAGATTCCAGCAACGGCCTTACTTAAGATGATAAGAAAATTCCGGATTGGGAAAAGGCCCTGTCACCCATCAATCCCACTCCACGCACAGTCCATGTCTGATCACAGGGCTAAAATGATTAAATTATGAGGACAGGTTGCATGTACAGACTTGTATTCCCTCGAGCATAGAAGATTAAGGGGTGATCTAATTGAGGTGTTTAAGATGATTAAAGGATTTGATAGGGTAGATAGAGAGAAACTATTTCCTCTGGTGGGAGAGTCCAGAACAAGGGCGCATAACCTTAAAATTAGAGCCAGGCCGTTTAGGGGTGATGTCAGGAAGCACTTCTTCACACAAAGGATGGTGGAAATTGGGAACTCTCTCCCCCCAAAAGCTGTTGAGGCTGGGGGTCAATTGAAAATTTCAAAACTGAGATTGATAGATTTTTGTCAGGCTAGGGTGTTAAGGGTTACGGAACCAAGGCGGGTAAATGGAGTTAAGATGCAGATCAGCCATTATCAAATTGAATGACGGAACAGGCTCGAGGGGCTGAATGGCCTCCTCCTTTCTTATGTTCCCCCACCCCTGTCCAGCCTTGAGTACCTGTTGATTTTCTACTTTAAGGAACACTAAGGGGACGATGATGTGGCCCAAGGTGCACAATACCTCATGTTATCGGGCACTGAGGTTCAGTGTCCTATGGGGCAGGTCCCCAGCTCTGTCCATACACAGAGCCTGCAAGCACACTGTGCACAAGGCTTATTGAGAGACTGTTACCTATTCACATTAGGGGCAAGCTTTATACCATGTCAGGGGCACTCGAGCAGGCTCCAGACACTCATGGCCCACTTGCGATGGCTGCTTCGGCAGATGCCTGCAGTAAAATTAACGTCGTACCTTGCCTGGGTGGCCTTCTCCTGCAGATGGGGGTCAGTCCTCATTGAAAGATCTCATGCCCCATGGTCCCAGTCACCAATCAGTGCACCGGGCATTTCTTGCAGATGTCCATAAAATCCTGGTAGATCTGCAAGGACAGCTTGTAGCCCACTAATAGTTGCCGACTATAGTCCGCCCCCTTTAAATATTTTTTTGATTCATTCTCGGGATGTGGGCGTCACTGGCAAGGCCGGCATTTATTGGTGGTGGGCCGCCTTATTGAGCCACTGCAGTCCATGTGTTATTCTTTGTAGCAGGTTTTTTTACAACTAAGTGGTTTGCTGGGCCACTTCAGAGAGCAAGTAAGAGTCAACCATGTTGGTGTGGGACTGGAGTCACATATAGGCCCGGATCGGGTAAGGACGGCAGGTTTCCGTCCCTAAAGGAGATCAGTGAACCAGTTGGGTATTTACGACAATCTGACAGCTTCATGGTCATTTTTACTCAAATAAGCTTTTTATTTCCAGATTTTTAAAACTGAATTCAAATTTTCAAACTGCCCTGGTGGGATTCAAACTCACAATCTCTGGATTATTAGTCCACTAACCTCACCACGACACCACCGTGACTTACCTTTAGTGCTGATAATGTGTTCAGAGGCTGACCGTGTACTATTGTCTGAGGTTAGCTCTGCGTCATGCAGCTGCCCACAATCCCTGGGGAGCAATGGTCCCGGGGACACCCCATTGTCAGCCACTAAAGCTCTTCCCCCTCACTCCACCTCCTCTCTGCTGAAATAAAAATAAACCAGTGCTGTTAATCTCTCCCTAGGCCTCAGTCCCCCCCGCTCAACAGATGTTGATCCAGCTCCTGACAGATGGGTCAGCTGAACCCAAATAAAGGGGCCTCTCTGCGAGCCCGATAAAGCAAGGGAGTGACGCCAAACCTTTATAAATCACTGGTTAGGCCTCAGATGGAGAATTGTGTCCAATTCTGGACACTTTAGGAAGGATGTCAAGGCCTTAAAGAAGGTGCAGAGGAGATTGACCAGAATGGTACCAGGGATGAAAGACCAGTTATGTGGAGAGACTGGAGAAGCTGGGGCTGTTCTCCTTACAGCAGAGAAGGTGAAGGAAAGATTTGGTAGAGGTGTTCAAAATTGTGAAGGGTTTTGACAGAGTAAATAAGGAGAAACTGTTTCCAGTGGCAGGAGGGTCAGTAGCCAGAGGACACAGATTTAAGGTAATTGGCAAAAGAACCAGAGGCGACATGAGGAGAAATTTTTTTACGCAGCGAGTTGTTCTGATCTTGAATGCGCTGCCTGAAAGGGCGGTGGAAGCAGATTCAATAATAACTTTCAAAAGGGAATTGGATCAATACTTACATCGAGTTACATCGAAACTACAGCACAGAAACAGGCCATTCGGCCCAACAGGTCCATGCCGGTGTTTATGCACCACTCGAGCCTCCTCCCTCTCTACTTCATCTAACCCTATCAGCATATCCTTCTATTCCTTTCTCCCTTATGTCTTTATCTAGTTTCCCCTTAAATCCATCTGCACTATTTGCCTCCTTGTGGTAGCAAGTTCCACATTCTTACCACTTTGGGTAAAGAAGTTTCTCCTGAATTCCCTATTGGATTTATTAGCGACTATTTTATATTTATGATCTCTAGTTCTGGTCTCTCCCACAAGTGGAAACATTTTCTCTACGTCTACCCTATCGAACCTTTTCATAATCTTAAAGACCTCTATCAGGTCACCTCTCAGCTTTCTCTTTTCCAGAGAGAAGAGTCCCAGCCTGTTCAGCCTTTCCTGATAGGTATAACCTCTGAGTTCTGGCATCATCCTCGTGAATCTTTTTTTGCACCCTCTCCAATACTTGAAAAGGAGAAATTTGCAGGGCTATGGGGAAAGATCAGTGGAGTGGGACTGATTGGATACCTCTGTCAAAGAGCCAGCACAGGCCCGATGAGCTGAATGGCCTCCTTCTGTGCTGTATGATTCCATGACTCGACGAAAGAGAGGACTTTCATTCATCAGTCTCCAACTCTGGAAGCCTCTGAGTCTTGGCCCTTGCCTTCACGCCCTTGGATTAGATAAGAGGGGTGTGTGCTCCACGTGGCGGGGAAACTCTACCTACCCGGACTTCTAAATAAAATCCTGCACAGGATTTTGAAAGGGTGCGGCTGCAGATCGACATGAACTTCAGGGTTGTTGCAGCAGTGAAGGACCCACAGCGAGGCACCGGCTGACTCCAGCTCCACACATTGCAGTCCGGTCAGCTAAAAATAAATGGCGGTTTTACAATGTGTTCACGCCTGTAGCATTCGATCTGCAGCAGCGTCAATTTAAGATATATCACTCCTCCAGAGCAAGGACATCTTAAATCATTTTATGTATAGATTTAGCCTGAGAGATAGAAACAAGGCATTAAAATGGAAAGAAAGAGAGACAGCGAGATTTAGAGAGATTAACAGAATGGCAAATTGATAGATAAATAGAAAACAGACTTTAGAGATCATAAATATTTGAAGAGTTCAATGAACAGAATAGGCAGAATGCTAACTTTAATGCTCAGATAATGAAATCAAATAATCTTATAGATAAGTTCAATGGATGAGATTATAAGATTCTGATGTGTGCAGAGACTCCCCGGTGTTGCATTTCCTTAAGTAGCTCTTACCAAAGTGGATTGATAACAATAGAAACATAGAAAATATGAGCAGGAGTAGGCCATTCGGCCCTTCGAGCCTGCTCCGCCATTCAATATGATCATGGCTGATCCTCTATCTCAATACCATATTCCCGCTCTCTCCCCATACCCCTTGATGCCTTTTGTGTCTATAAATCTATCGAGCTCCTTCTTAAATATATTCAGTGACTTGGCCTCTACAGACATCTGTGGTAGAGAATTCCACAGGTTCACCATCCTCTGAGTGAAGAAATTTCTCCTCATCTCAGTCCTAAATGTTTTACCCCGTATCCTGAGACTGCGACCCCTCGTTCTGGACCCCCCAGCCAGGGGAAACATCCTCCCTGCATCCAGTCTGTCTAGCCCTGTCAGAATTTTATACGTTTCAATGAGATCCCCTCTCATTCTTCTAAACTCGAGTGAATACAGGCCGAGTCGACCCAATCTCTCCTCATACGACAGTACTGCCATCCCAGGGATCAGTCTGGTGAACCTTCTCTGCACTCCCTCTATGACAAGTACATCCTTTCTTAGGTAAGGAGACCAAAACTGCACACAATACTCCAGGTGTGGTCTCACCAAGGCCCTGTATAACTGCAGTAAGACATCCTTGTTCCTGTACTCATATCCTCTTGCAATGAAGGCCAACATACCATTTGCCTTCCTAACTGCTTGCTGCACCTGCATCTTTGCTTTCAGTGACACCCAAGTCCCTTTGTACATCAACATTTCCCAATCTATCACCATTTAAATAATACTCTGCCTTTCTGTTTTTCCTTCCGAAGTGGATAACTTCACATTTATCCACGTTATACTGCATCTGCCATGTATTTGCCCACTCACTCAACTTGTCTAAATTGTCTTGAAGCCTCTTTGCATCCTCCTCACAACTCACAATCCCACCTAGTTTTTGTGTCGTCAGCAAACTTGGATATAGTACATTTGGTTCCCTCATCCAAATCATTGATATATATTGTGAATAGCTGGGGCCCAAGCACTGACCCCTGCGGTACCCCACTAGTCACTGCCTGCTACCCCGAAAAAGACCCATTTATTCCTACTCTCTGTTTCCTGTCAACCAATTTTCAATCCATGCCAGTATATTACCACCAATCCCATGTGCTTTAATTTTGCACACTAACCTCTTATGTGGGACTTTATCAAAGGCCTTCTGGAAATCCAAATAAACCACATCCATTGGTTCTCCCTTATCTATTCTAACAGTTACATCCTCAAAAAATTGCAGTAAGTTTGTCAAACATGATTTCCCTTTCAAAAATCCATGTTGACTTTGTCTAATCCCGTTGATATTTTCTAAGTGTCCTGTTATCACATCCCTCATAATAGACTCCAGCATTTTCCCTACTACTGATGTTAGGCTAACCGGTCTGTAGTTCCGTTTTTTCTCTCACCCTCCTTTTTTAAATAATGGGGTTACATTTGCCACCCTTCAATCTGCAGGAACTGTTCCATAATCTATACACTGATTAGCGGCCCAACTGATTCGCGATCATGTGGGCCAATTACTGGAGCTCAGTGGCGGATCCTGAAATGGGACAGGGGTCCTGATGTAACCTTGGGTCACAATAATGAGACACAAACCATTCAGTGCCATTAACGGGCATATTGGGAAATTATTTAAGACTGCCTCTCGCACAACACAAGTTTCCATGTGACATGGCACTGGTCACAGGCCAATCTTAACCAACACAGAGAAGGCTTCAAAACCAGCATGAGGGCAGGGGGCTTTACAGACTGATTCCAAATGTAAACGCCTTGTCCTCTGAGGAAGGAGGAGAGAAACTACAGTTCTACAGTATTAAAAACAACATTTTTTTAAGGAAAGACTTGATCGAGGTTTGTAAAATATTAAATGGTGAACATAAGGTAAACCCAGCTTAGGACTAGAACCAACAGGGAACCGACAAGAATAGGACCAACAAAGAATGAGTCCATTTAAGTCAAGCAAGATGACACATTGAAGTAGGGTAGTTATTTTTATGTTATTATGGGCACCAAGCCAGAATAAGTAGAACCAGAGCCAACAAATAACCATCAGTACCAGCACCAAGAGGGCAAGTGAAGGACCAGAACCAGAACCAGAACATCCTCAGGGAGCTTGCAGAAACAGAAACAACCAGAAGCCTACAGAACCAGGAGTAACCGAACCAGGACTAACAGAACAAGGACTAACAGAATTGGGACTAACAGAACCGGGACTAACAGAACAAGGACTAATAGAACAAGGACTAACAGAATTGGGACTAACAGAACCGGGAGTAACCGAACCAGGACTAATAGAACAAGGACTAACAGAATTGGGACTAACAGAACCAGGAGTAACCGAACCAGGACTAACAGAACAAGGACTAACAGAATTGGGACTAACAGAACCAAGACTAACAGAACTGGGACTAACAGAACAAGGACTAACAGAACCGGGACTAACAGAACCGGGACTAACAGAACCAAGACTAACAGAACCGGGACTAACAGAACCGGGACTAACAGAACCGGGACTAACAGAACCGGGACTAACAGAACCAAGACTAACAGAACCGGGACTAACAGAACCGGGACTAATAGAACCGGGACTAATAGAACCAAGACTAACAGAACCGGGACTAATAGAACCGGGACTAACAGAACCGGGACTAATAGAACCGGGACTAACAGAACCGGGACTAATAGAACCGGGACTAACAGAACCGGGACTAATAGAACCGGGACTAACAGAACCGGGACTAATAGAACCGGGACTAATAGAACCGGGACTAACAGAACCGGGACTAATAGAACCAAGACTAACAGAACCGGGACTAACAGAACCGGGACTAATAGAACCGGGACTAATAGAACCAAGACTAATAGAACCGGGACTAACAGAACCGGGACTAATAGAACCGGGACTAACAGAATCAAGACTAACAGAACCGGGACTAACAGAACCGGGACTAATAGAACTGGGACTAACAGAATCAAGACTAACAGAACCGGGACTAACAGAACCGAGACTAATAGAACTGGGACTAATAGAATCAAGACTAACAGAACCGGGACTAACAGAACCGGGACTAATAGAACCGGGACTAACAGAATCAAGACTAACAGAACCGGGACTAACAGAACCAGGACTAATAGAACTGGGACTAACAGAATCAAGACTAACAGAACCGGGACTAACAGAACCGGGACTAATAGAACTGGGACTAACAGAATCAAGACTAACAGAACAAGGACTAACAGAACCGGGACTAATAGAACTGGGACTAACAGAATCAAGACTAACAGAACCGGGACTAACAGAACCGGGACTAATAGAACCGGGACCAACAGAACCGGGACTAATAGAACCAAGACTAATAGAACTGGGACTAACAGAATCAAGACTAACAGAACCGGGACTAACAGAACCGGGACTAATAGAACCGGGACTAACAGAACCGGGACTAATAGAACTGGGACTAACAGAACCAAGACTAACAGAACCGGGACTAACAGAACCGGGACTAACAGAACCGGGACTAACAGAACCGGGACTAATAGAACCGGGACTAATAGAACCGGGACTAACAGAACCGGGACTAACAGAACCGGGACTAATAGAACCGGGACTAATAGAACCGGGACTAACAGAACCGGGACTAATAGAACCAAGACTAATTGAACTGGGACTAACAGAATCAAGACTAACAGAACCGGGACTAACAGAACCGGGACTAATAGAACTGGGACTAACAGAACCGGGACTAATAGAACCGGGACTAACAGAACCGGGACTAATAGAACCAAGACTAATAGAACTGGGACTAACAGAATCAAGACTAACAGAACCGGGACTAACAGAACCGGGACTAATAGAACCGGGACTAACAGAATCAAGACTAACAGAACCGGGACTAACAGAACCGGGACTAATAGAACTGGGACTAACAGAATCAAGACTAACAGAACCGGGACTAACAGAACCGGGACTAATAGAACTGGGACTAACAGAACCGGGACTAATAGAACTGGGACTAACAGAACCGGGACTAATAGAACCGGGACTAATAGAACCAAGACTAATAGAACTGGGACTAACAGAATCAAGACTAACAGAACCGGGACTAACAGAACCGGGACTAATAGAACTGGGACTAACAGAACTGGGACTAATAGAACCGGGACTAACAGAACCGGGACTAACAGAACCGGGACTAATAGAACCGGGACTAACAGAACCGGGACTAATAGAACCGGGACTAATAGAACCAAGACTAACAGAACCGGGACTAACAGAACCAAGACTAATAATACTGGGACTAACAGAATCAAGACTAACAGAACCGGGACTAACAGAACCGGGACTAACAGAATCAAGACTAACAGAACCGGGACTAACAGAACTGGGACTAACAGAACCGGGACTAATAGAACCGGGACTAACAGAACCGGGACTAATAGAACCGGGACTAATAGAACCAAGACTAACAGAACCGGGACTAACAGAACCAAGACTAATAGAACCGGGACTAACAGAATCAAGACTAACAGAACCGGGACTAATAGAACCAAGACTAACAGAACCGGGACTAACAGAATCAAGACTAACAGAACCGGGACTAACAGAACCGGGTCTAATAGAACCGGGACTAACAGAACCGGGACTAATAGAACCGGGACTAATAGAACCGGGACTAACAGAACCGGGACTAATAGAACCGGGACTAATAGAACCGGGACTAACAGAACCGGGACTAATAGAACCGGGACTAACAGAACCGGGACTAATAGAACCGGGACTAATAGAACCGGGACTAACAGAACCGGGACTAATAGAACCAAGACTAACAGAACCGGGACTAACAGAACCGGGACTAATAGAACCGGGACTAATAGAACCAAGACTAATAGAACCGGGACTAACAGAACCGGGACTAATAGAACCGGGACTAACAGAATCAAGACTAACAGAACCGGGACTAACAGAACCGGGACTAATAGAACTGGGACTAACAGAATCAAGACTAACAGAACCGGGACTAACAGAACCGGGACTAATAGAACTGGGACTAACAGAATCAAGACTAACAGAACCGGGACTAACAGAACCGGAACTAATAGAACCGGGACTAACAGAATCAAGACTAACAGAACCGGGACTAACAGAACCGGGACTAATAGAACTGGGACTAACAGAATCAAGACTAACAGAACCGGGACTAACAGAACCGGGACTAATAGAACTGGGACTAACAGAATCAAGACTAACAGAACAAGGACTAACAGAACCGGGACTAATAGAACTGGGACTAACAGAATCAAGACTAACAGAACCGGGACTAACAGAACCGGGACTAATAGAACTGGGACTAACAGAACCGGGACTAATAGAACCAAGACTAATAGAACTGGGACTAACAGAATCAAGACTAACAGAACCGGGACTAACAGAACCGGGACTAATAGAACCGGGACTAATAGAACCAAGACTAATAGAACTGGGACTAACAGAATCAAGACTAACAGAACCGGGACTAACAGAACCGGGACTAATAGAACCGGGACTAACAGAACCGGGACTAATAGAACTGGGACTAACAGAACCAAGACGAACAGAACCGGGACTAACAGAACCGGGACTAATAGAACCGGGACTAACAGAACCGGGACTAACAGAACCGGGACTAATAGAACCGGGACTAACAGAACCGGGACTAATAGAACCGGGACTAACAGAACCAAGACTAACAGAACCGGGACTAACAGAACCGGGACTAACAGAACCGGGACTAATAGAACCGGGACTAACAGAACCGGGACTAATAGAACCGGGACTAATAGAACCGGGACTAACAGAACCAAGACTAACAGAACCGGGACTAACAGAACCGGGACTAACAGAACCGGGACTAATAGAACCGGGACTAACAGAACCGGGACTAATAGAACCGGGACTAACAGAACCGGGACTAATAGAACCAAGACTAATAGAACTGGGACCAACAGAATCAAGACTAACAGAACCGGGACTAACAGAACCGGGACTAATAGAACTGGGACTAACAGAACCGGGACTAATAGAACCGGGACTAACAGAACCGGGACTAATAGAACCAAGACTAATAGAACTGGGACTAACAGAATCAAGACTAACAGAACCGGGACTAACAGAACCGGGACTAATAGAACCGGGACTAACAGAATCAAGACTAACAGAACCGGGACTAACAGAACCGGGACTAATAGAACTGGGACTAACAGAATCAAGACTAACAGAACCGGGACTAACAGAACCGGGACTAATAGAACTGGGACTAACAGAACCGGGACTAATAGAACCGGGACTAACAGAACCGGGACTAATAGAACCAAGACTAATAGAACTGGGACTAACAGAATCAAGACTGACAGAACCGGGACTAACAGAACCGGGACTAATAGAACTGGGACTAACAGAACCGGGACTAATAGAACCGGGACTAACAGAACCGGGACTAATAGAACCGGGACTAACAGAACCGGGACTAATAGAACCGGGACTAACAGAACCGGGACTAATAGAACCGGGACTAATAGAACCAAGACTAACAGAACCGGGACTAACAGAACCAAGACTAATAGAACTGGGACTAACAGAATCAAGACTAACAGAACCGGGACTAACAGAACCGGGACTAACAGAATCAAGACTAACAGAACTGGGACTAACAGAACCGGGACTAATAGAACCGGGACTAACAGAACCGGGACTAATAGAACCGGGACTAATAGAACCAAGACTAACAGAACCGGGACTAACAGAACCAAGACTAATAGAACCGGGACTAACAGAATCAAGACTAACAGAACCGGGACTAATAGAACCAAGACTAACAGAACCGGGACTAACAGAATCAAGACTAACAGAACCGGGACTAACAGAACCGGGACTAATAGAACCGGGACTAACAGAACCGGGACTAATAGAACCGAGACTAATAGAACCAAGACTAATAGAACTGGGACTAACAGAATCAAGACTAACAGAACCGGGACTAACAGAACCGGGACTAATAGAACCGGGACTAACAGAACCGGGACTAATAGAACCGGGACTAACAGAACCGGGACTAATAGAACCAAGACTAATAGAACTGGGACTAACAGAATCAAGACTAATAGAACTGGGACTAACAGAACCGGGACTAATAGAACCGGGACTAACAGAACCGGGACTAATAGAACCGGGACTAATAGAACCAAGACTAACAGAACCAGGACTAACAGAACCGGGACTAACAGAACAAGGACTAACAGAACCGGGACTAATAGAACTGGGACTAACCGAACCGGGACTGACAGACCAAAGGAGCCAGTAACAACAGAGAACTTCCAAAACCACAGCCAAGAGGCATTCTGGAACAGAACCCCACGCCGCATTCTGGTGCACAGATCAGTATAGCCTGGTGACTCATCAATCTTAAGTCACACTTATCCTTTTAAAATTGTCTCCTTAACATCTCTACTTATTAGCTGTTCCTCCACATTCAGGAGAGAGTGCTAACGGACGATACACCCACATTCAGTGTGACTCTGAACATTCTTGCTCTCCAAGAAAAGGATCAAAAAAAGAAACCTACCTTTTTGTTAGCGGCCTCCAATGGCCCCTCGAATTTATTACAGTTCTTTAAGGAAGTAACAAGCAACGTGGATAAAGGGGATCCTGTGGATGTGGTGTACTTGGATTTCCAGAAGGCATTTGACAAGGTGCCATATAAAAGGCTACTGCACAAAATAAGAGCTCATGGTGCAGGGGGTAACATATTAGCATGGATAAAGGATTGGTTAGCTAACAGGAAACAGAGAGTAGGCATAAATGGGTCATTTTCAGGTTGGCAAGATGTAACGAGTGGTGTGCCACAGGGATCAGTGCTGGGACCTCAACTATTTACAATCGATATCAATGACTTGGATGAAGAGTCCTAATGTATGGTTGCTAAATTTACTGATGACACAAAAGTAGATAGGAAAGTAAGTTGTGAAGAGGACATAAGGAGTCTGCAAAGGGATATAGATAGGTTAAGTGAGTGGGCAAAAATTTGGCAGATGGAGTATAATGTGGGAAAATGTGAACTTGTCCACTTTGGCAGGAGGAACAGAAAAGTAGTATATTATTTAAATAGAGAGAGATTGCAGAACTCGGAGGTGCAGAGGGATCTGGGTGTCCGAGTACATGAATCACAAAAAGTTAGTGTGCAGGTACAGCAAGTGATTAGGAAGGCAAATGGAATATTGTCATTTATTGCAAGGGGATTGGAATATAAAAGTAGAGATGTTTTGCCACAGTTGTACAGGGCATTGGTGAGACCACATCTAGAATACTGTGTGCAGTTTTGGTCTCCTTATTTAAGAAAGGACAAAATTGCTTTAGAAGCGGTTCAGAGAAGGTTCACTCGACTGATTCCTGGGATGAGGGGGTTATCTTATGAGGAAAGGTTGGACAAGTTGGGCCTGGATACATTGGAGTTTAGAAGAATGAGAGGTGATCTTGTTGAAACATATTAGATCCTGAGGGGACTAGAAGGGGTAGATGATGAGAGGATGTTTCTCCTTGTGGGAGAGACTAGAACTAGAGGCCACAGTTTAAAAATAAGGGGTCTCCCATTTAAGACAGAGATGAGGAGAAATGTTTTCTCTCAGAGGGTCGTGAGTCTGTGGAATTCCCTTCCCCAGAGAGCGGTGGAGGCAGGGTCATTGAATATTTTTAAGGCTGAGTTAGATAGATTCCTGATTAACAAGGGAGTCAAAGGTTATAGTAGGTAGACGGGGAAGTAGGGTTGAGGTCACAATCAGATCAGCCATGATCTTATCAAATGGCAGAGTAGGCTCGAGGGGCCGAACGGCCTACTCCTGCTCTTAATTCGTATGTTCATATGTTCGAACCGTTGGTCAGGCTGCATAAGAAACCTTCTGGAATGCAGCAGGAATCCCATTCCCACCATTGGCGGCCGTGCCTTCAGCTGCCGAGGCCCTAAGCTCTGGAATTCCCTCCCTACACGTCTCCGACTCTCCCCCTCTCTCTCCTCTTTAAGACGCTCCTTAAAACCTACCTCTTTGACCAAGCTTTCAGTCACCTGTCCTAATATCTCCTTACGTGGCTCGGTGTCAAATTTTGTTTGATAATCGCTCCTGTGAAGCGCCTTGGGAGGTTTTACTCGGTTAAAGGCGCGAAATAAATGCAAGTTGTTGACGGTGTTGTTGTAATCAATTTTTAATCTCTTGCCTTCCTTAAAAGCCCAGGGTACACGGTAAGGTGGTAAGTAATATGTATCAGGTTGCAAGTAGATACCTGAGGTATGGAATCATAGGCTTTGGTAACAGCAGCTCCTGAGCTGTACAGAACTGGGGTGGGAGTCCCACGGTTTAACTCCATTGTGGTTTGGGAAGGGTCTTGGGGTTTGACAGCACTCGGGGAAAGGGCGATAGAGTATGTGGCAGGACTGGGGATGCCCCCAGTGTTTGGGAGCACAGGGAGGGGGAGGAGTGAAGGAGATGGTTTTAGAGTGCTGTGACTGAATCAGTTCTGGTTTACATTCCTTGAACATTAGACTCTTAATCAGAACAAGTGCAGAAGCAGCCAAACCCCCAGATAAAATCCATCATTACCACTTCCACAAGGAAATATTCACATCCACTGCTCAGAGCAACATCTATCACATGAAGAATAGGGGCAGATTCTGATGAAATCTGCAATTCAAAATTCCTGTCATCTACAGAACATATTATTGAAAATGAAGTTTTTCTCCATAATGTAAAATTAAAACGACCATATCTTCTAATATTGTCTCCTTGGGCAGCACAACACCACACACTGTGGCTGAGAGGGCACTGGCCACACTGGTATTACCGCCAGGGGTCGGGCATAAGGAGGCTCACAGCTATTGCCTGGGAGAATTCTTCTACCATATCGTTTCCCCAAAGAGTAGTCACCTGGCCTCCTTTTGCCATCCACCCAAAGTATGGCAGCAATCAGGGGGTCGGCAGCAACAACTTGCATTTATTTCGCGCCATTAACGTAGTAAAAAATCCCAAGGTGCTTCACAGAAGCGATTATCAAACAAAATTTGACACCAAGCCACATAAGGAGATATTAGGACAGGTAAGGTAGCTTTTTTTAAAGAGCATCTTAAAGGAGGAGAGAGAGGTAGAGAGGTGGAGAGGTTTAGGGAGGGAATTCCAGAGCTTAGGGCCTTGGCAGCTGAAGGCACGGCCGCCAATGGTGGAGCGATTAAAATCGGGGATGCGCAAGAGGCCGGAATTGGAGGAGCGCAGAGATCTGGGAGGGTTGTGGGGCTGGAGGAGGTTACAGAGATAGGGAGGGGCGAGGCCATGGAGGGATTTGAAAACAAGGATGAGAATTTTAAAATCGAGGCGTTCCCGGATCGGGAGCCAATGTAGGTCAGCGAGCACAGGGGGTGATGGGTGAACGGGACTTGGTGCCAGTTGGGATACGGGGCAGCAGAGTTTTGGATGAGCTGAAGTTTCTGGAGGGGGGAAGGAGGGAGGCCGGCCAGGAGAGCACTGGAATCTAAGTGAAAGCTGCATTCCTGACAGCCATGCAGCTTTCATTAGTTCCCCCGTGCGATACCTAAATATCAGAATGTGCCACCTGCACAGATAAAGCTGTAATAACTGAGGTTAATTCGACACAATGACATTAACGCAGCTCAGGGCCTTTTGGCTCCTTTTTTGCATTTTGACGAGTTTTTCAGGTGAAAAGGAAAACAGCGAAAGCTGAAAAGTTGAGATTAAAAAAACCCCCCAGAAAGTTCTGGAAATTCAACAGCAGATCTGACAGCATCTGGAAAGGGAAACAACTGGTCCACGTTTCACCAGAGCTGCCTTTCTCCGTCGGCTGATCTGATGGAATGTTCCAGCACTTTCTGCTTTTCAGCTGCTGAGGTTTAGGGCTGTGAACAGAAGATCCTTTAACAACCCAGGAGTCATGAACTTCCTTTCACTTTCTCCCTAACAAAAGCCACTCCACTAGGCGACAGCACCGTTTGGGTTTGTGTTTGTGTATTTATGGACAACGGTTCTCAGTTCCCGAAGATGCCCGACACTGATCCTGGTGCTGTGGAGTTCCAAAAACAGCCAACTGATGCATCATCAGGATTCATTCCGCAGGCACAGACAGAGCAGGTGATGGAAACCCAGAGACAGTGTGTGGTCTCTTTTCTCTTTTCAATAAAAGACTTGATAATAAATGATACTAGATTTCTGAATGTGCCACAGTGCCACACACATGTGTGTGAAGGTTGTGGTCATGTGTGGGTGTGAACAGGCAATTGTGTGTGTGTATATGTATATGTACGTATGTCGTGTGTGTCTGTGTTTATGTGTGTCTGTGCTTTTGTCTGTGTATGTCTGTGTGTGTCTGTGTTCATGTGTGTTGTGTGCGTGCGTCTTTGTGTTTGTGTGTATGTGTCTGTGTTTATGTCTGTGTTTATGTGTGTGTGAGTCTGTGTGTGTTTGTGTGTCTGTGTTTATGTCTGTGTTTATGTGTGTGTGAGTCTGTGTGTGTTTGTGTGTATGTGTGTCTGTGTTTAGGTCTGTGTTTATGTGTGTGTGAGTCTGTGTGTGTTTGTGTGTCTGTGTTTAGGTCTGTGTTTATGTATGTGTGAGTCTGTGTGTGTCTGTGTGTTTGTGTGTCTGTGTTTAGGTCTGTGTTTATGTATGTGTGAGTCTGTGTGTGTCTGTGTGTTTGTGTGTCTGTGTTTATGTCTGTGTTTATGTGTGTGTGAGTCTGTGTGTGTTTGTATGTGTGAGTCTGTGTGTGTTTGTATGTCTGTGTTTATGTCTGTGTTTATCTGTGTGTGAGTCTGTGTGTGTTTGTGTGTATGTGTGTCTGTGTTTATGTCTGTGTTTATGTGTGTGTGAGTCTGTGTGTGTTTGTATGTCTGTGTTTAGGTCTGTGTTTATGTGTGTGTGAGTTTGTGTGTGTTTGTGTGTATGTGTGTCTGTGTTTATGTCTGTGTTTATCTGTGTGTGAGTCTGTGTGTGTTTGTGTGTCTGTGTTTAGGTCTGTGGTAATGTATGTGTGAGTCTGTGTGTGTTTGTGTGTATGTGTGTCTGTGTTTATGTCCGTGTTTATCTGTGTGTGAGTCTGTGTGTGTTTGTGTGTCTGTGTTTAGGTCTGTGTGTGTGTCTGTGTTTATGTATGTTTGTGTGTATGTCTGTGTGTGTGTTTGGGCACGATTTTAAAAGTGAAAAAGACGTGGGTTGGGGGGGGGAGGGCATTCAAAATTGCATCCATTTCAGACCCGCCCCCAGCTCGCCCATTTCCAGTTTTCGCTGGGGCGGGACGAGGAGCGGGCGACCAACCCGCTCCCAAGAGGCGGGTCGGGTCTTAAAACCTTTCAAGGAGGCTTCGGGCCTCCATTTTGCCACAGTTTGCAATTTCAACCCTGGGGGGCCAGGATTCCCGGGCCTTCTCTTTCACGCCTTGTGAAAGGAGGCGAGAAGGCCCGAGACGATCAGGTAGGTGCTTTTCTGGCACAACTTGTGGGCCCAGAGGAGCAGGAGTGCTTCCTCCAGGCCCAATCACCCTACCTGCAGCGACCTCCCCAACGATCACGGACCCCCGCAACGACTGTGGACCCCCGCAATGACCCCCGTTCCCGACAACCCGCCCCCCCCATGACTGACCCCCAATCCCCCCCCCCCATAACTGACTCCCCTGTGACCCCCATGCCAACCTATGCCCCATGTGCCAACCCATCTCTGTGCCAATCCATGCCCCATGCCAACCCACGCCCGTGTGCACCCCTGCCCCTGTGCCCACCCTTGCCCCCCATCCATACGATCAAAGACTTACCTGAAGATTTACCTGAACACATCCTCTCCCTGGCTGCTCTCCCGTCCGACTGAGACCAGCCTGTCAATCAGGCCGGTCAGTCAGACGGCAAACCAACAAAAAAAAATAAAAGATGTCCTTAAGTCAAAATCGTAAGGACATCCGGGAAACCCGGACTTCCGGGTTTCCCGTCCGCAATTTGAACCCGCCCCCCCCGCCCCCTTCCTGGCTCAGGGTCAAAATCATGCCCTAAGAGTCAGTGTGTGTGCGACTGTCTTTATGTCAGTGTGTGTGTCTGTGTTTATGTGTGTGTGTGTGTCTGTGTGCGTGTGTGTGTGTCTGTGTTTCCGTGTTTATGTCTGTGTGTATCTGTGTGCGTGTGAGGACATTTCACCAAGCCCTGAATATAAGTGTCTCTAACAGAACAGGAGGGAAGTGTAGGTCCTTAGCACTGCTGAGCAAGAAGTGTGAGAGGAGCAGTACAGCATCATAAACTCCGCAGGGAGTAAATAAGGATCATTTATTTTGTTTTTAAGGCGCAGTTTGAGTGACAGTTAAATCTAACTCGTCAGAAAGTGGCTCGAGCAGCTGCTGCTTGTGAGCCCGGAGCAATCAGTTGGCAGACTCTCTCTCTCTCTCTCTCTCTCTCTCGGAGATCTGACCTGCACCGTTTCACAGATTGCCTTTTTGAAAGTGTTATTTCAGGTGGGTCACAGTGGGGCTGCGAGAAGGTGCTACTTCCCAGTGGGAATAATAAGGTAGTGATCAGGGGCAGGAGCACTGGCTGGAGAGGAACAACTGGAGGGCAACAACTGGAGGGGAAGCATGTGCGTGAGGTTGTGATGCCTCCATAGGTCGAATAGCCGTACAATGCTCACTTTCGAGGCTCACGCTTGGAGAATGGGTCACCTGGACGAGATATTGCAGGTCCAGCAGTATCACAATGTGCATCATATTTCTTCATATTGTGTCGCAGGAATTTTGCCACCAAATTTGGAAAGTGAACCAGTAAATTTCAAACATGTACAGTGACCGTACCAGATGAGAGAGCTCAGGGATCCAGCTGTGTGACTGATCCTGTTTGAGTCGTGACATGAGATTACAGAGGACGGTCAATGCACGCAGAATCCGAGACTGATATATGGTTACATCAATATCAATAATATATGTTGTTGCTGGTTTATTACTTCTGATGGAACTGTGGGGAATAGAGCTCCAGTAACCAGGAAGATCAGGGAATTAAACAAAATGAATGTCTTCAGCTGACCCATATAACTTGATCCAACTGCCTTTGCACACAGTGTGGGTTGACGTTATTGCTAGCTATCAATTTTAATATTTTCATTAACCCCAGGAGAATGGGAAAATAACATACTTTTCATAACCCAGAGAATTGTTTTTTTTTAAAGCGCTGAATGAAACTTTCTGCTTCACAGTACACTGACAATTTATTTTATTAAATGGAAACTGAATTCAACAAAATGCACATTGCAGCAGCCAGCCCATCAGTTACCGTGACACCAACCCATCGGTTACCGTGACACCAGCCCATCAGTTACTGTGACTACAGCCCATCAGGTGCTGCCGTAACCCTGACAACAGCCCATCAGGTGCTGTGGTAACCGTGACACCAGCTCATCGATTACTGTGACATAACCAGGACACCAGCCCATTGCGTGCTGCCATAACCAGGACACCAGCCCATTGGGTGCTGCCATAACCACCCCCCCATTGGGTGCTGCCATAACCAGGACACCAGCCCATTGGGTGCTGCCATAACCAGGACACCAGCCCATTGGGTGCTGCCATAACCAGCACACCAGCCCATTGGGTGCTGCCATAACCAGGACACCAGCCCATTGGGTGCTGCCGTAACCAGGACACCAGCTCATTGGGTGCTGCCGTAACCATGACAACAGTCCATCGGGTGTTGCGGTTACCGTGACAACATTCCATCGGGTGCTGTGGTTACCGTGACACCAGCCCATCAGGTGCTGCGGTTTCCGTGACACCAGAGCACCAGAGGAGGCTTAATTTTCAGTTCCGGCCAATTGAGACGACAGGAATAACTGGTAAGACGGAGATAGGATCCTCAATATTCCCATCAGGTGGCATCTGAATGAAGGGGCAGTACTGACGCTCGACAGTCCCACCCCCTTGACTCACGACGACAGCGTTAGTTCCCAGGATGACTGAGAAAAAATATAAAGGCTGCAAGAATGCAGCTATTAAAACTCCCCTACTCACTCGCATTTAACACAATGGGTGAGGATCAGGTACAATTAATAACAAGTAACCAGGTGGCGGTGCAGTGTGTTCTGCTCCAGTGCTGGGATAGCAGGGTTGAAACTGGTCTTTGGAAGGAGGCTAGGACGGGAGGTAGCAAATCAGACACCCATTTTACTCCCCACCTGCCCGATTTTCCTTTTCCACCAAAGTCAATGGAAAAGTAAATTGGGCGCGGTGTAGAACGGGCACGGTGTAGAATGGGCGTGGTGGAGCACGGGTATGGTGTAGAACGGGCACGGTGTAGAACGGGCGCGGTGTAGAACGGGCACGGTGTAGAACGGGCGTGGTGGAGCACGGGTATGGTGTAGAACGGGCACGGTGTAGAACGGGCACGGTGTAGAACGGGCGTGGTGGAGCACGGGTATGGTGTAGAACGGGCATGGTGTAGAACGGGCGCGGTGTAGAACGGGCACGGTGTAGAACGGGCGTGGTGTAGAACGGACGCGGTGTAGAACGGGCACGGTGTAGAATGGGCACGGTGTAGAACGGGCACGGTGTAGAACGGGCGCGGTGTAGAACGGGCACGGTGTAGAATGGGCGTGGTGTAGAACGGGCGCGGTGTAGAACGGGCACGGTGTAGAATGGGCGTGGTGTAGAACGGGCACGGTGTAGAACGGGCGCGGTGTAGAACGGGCACGGTGTAGAACGGGCGTGGTGTAGAACGGACGCGGTGTAGAACGGGCACGGTGTAGAATGGGCACGGTGTAGAACGGGCACGGTGTAGAATGGGCACGGTGTAGAACGGGCACGGTGTAGAACGGGCGCGGTGTAGAACGGACGCGGTGTAGAACGGGCACGGTGTAGAATGGGCACGGTGTAGAACGGGCATGGTGTAGAACGGGCGCGGTGTAGAATGGGCGCGGTGTAGAACGGGCGCGGTGTAGAACGGGCGCGGTGTAGGACGGGCGCGGTGTAGAACGGGCGCCCATCCTGCGCTACTGCCGAAGGCCAGTTCTACTCCCAATGGGTCATGCCAATGGTTCACATTTGGCGACCTCTGACCTTGGCCTGGCAGCCGAGGGTTAGGTAGGAATTCGAGTTTGTGCCCTTCCCCACACAGCGAGAAAGATGAAACACCCGGCTCACCAGCTTAACTACTGGCAACCTGAGAGCTACGTCGGCAGAAGTCCCACCACAAATGGAAAACCAGGAAAACTATGTACCATACCGCCGTACTGATAGAAGCGTACCTCTGATCTCCTTATCGCCCTTGAACCATCGGATGTGAGCAGCTGGCTTGCTCCCTGTCGTGGTGCAGGTCAGTTCCACAAAGTCTCCTTCATTGACCGGTCCTTTGAAGCCACTTATTATGGGACTCTGAGGGACACCTGGGTGAGAATCAAACAGTCCTATTATACTCTCTTGCAGCTATTATCATCCCTGCTTACAGTTCTGATATAATACAATTCCTGCCTGAAAGGGCGGTGGAAACAGATTCAATAGTAACTTTCAAAAGGGGATAAATAGGTGAAAAGGAAAAAATTTGCAGGCCTATGGGGAAAGAGCAGGGGAGTAGGACTAATTGGATAGTCCTTTCAAAGAGCCGGCAGAGACACAATGGGTCGAATGGCCTCCTGCAGTGCTGTGTGATTGATTCGATGAATTCGGCGGCCTTGATGAAATTGGCTTCATTTAAAGCTGATTAATTGGAAAACCGTTGACTGGAACTGCAGCCTATGGGCTGTGCGTTTATATGTTCCAATGTTCAGATGGAATCATGAATAACTGCTCTGTTGTAGCCTGGTTTAATCTTTAAAACAGAGTGCGTGGGTGAGAATTGTTGGACACTTCCTTTACTTTAAAACTGCTGTCACCTTTAATTAACTTGGCAATGGTAGATGAAAGGAAGGAGGAAAATAAAACAGCATCATTCGAGAGCTGAATGCTCCACTTACAGAGGGCTGGAGGATGCAACTTATTAACCACCCAGGATATGGTACTGCCAGCTTTAGTGAGGTGTGTAGAACACAATCACTTGGGGATGGTATCGGCCAAGGACTCTGTCCCTCTATTTCCAATCACTGCCCTAGAGTTTCCTCCTTGGGCACAACCCGGGAATTAGACCCGAAAATGTGCCCAATATTGGGCCCATTTTGCTGACGTCAAGTTACGCAAAAGTATCCTCCCGATCTCATTCGAATAGGCCCGAATTTAAAATGGGTGTAAATCAGCGAAAATAATCGGGACCCCATCCCAGGATATTTCTCCTTTAAGTCTGAAAATTTAAATTTCACTTCATTTAACCATCATTCACGCACATCAGACACAGCGTGTTTAAGAACCTGCAATCGGGGAAGCTTTTCAATTTTTAATGTGACTTATATTTCCGCCATGAAAATGCATTAAAAGAAACAGAAAATACACAGCAGGTCTCAGTGAGGATAAATTTTTTAAAAGTCTCATAAAACTGCAATTAAAAGACCACAAAGATCACTTCCCTTCTTGCCGCGCCTGAAAATCAGCTCGTGATGTTGGGAGACGCCCGGACAATCGCAATCCATTGGCACCCCATCCACCACCCTAAACATTCTCTCCCTTCACCACCGGCGCACTGTGGCTGCAGTGTGTACCATCCACAGGATGCACTGCAGCAACTCGCCAAGGCTTCTTCGACAGCACCTCCCAAACCCGCGACCTCTACCACCTAGAAAGACAAGAGCAGAAGGCACATGGGAACAACACCACCTGCACGTTCCCCTCTAAGTCACACACCATCCCGACTTGGAAATATATCGCCGTTCCTTCATCATCACTGGGTCAAAATCCTGGAACTCCCTTCCTAACAGCACTGTGGGAGAACCATCACCACACAGACTGCAGCGGTTCAAGAAGGCGGCTCATCACCACCTTCTCAAGGGCAATTAGGGATGGGCAATAAATGCCGGCCTCGCCAGCGACGCCCACATCCCATGAACGAATAAAAAAAAATCGGAGAGTACGTGGGTTCGCGAGGCGAGGGCGGGGCCAGATTTGTGGGTGGAGACTCGTTGTGGACAGAGCGCTCGATGGATGGACATAAAAGATCGAGGAAACTCGGGTGCATTGTAGTTACGGCGCAACACTCACTTACGCCCAACATTTTGCGATCTTTTAAGCCACGTGATTGGTTTGCGCCCAGGTTGCACGTCTCCCTGGGCCCAAGTTCAGAGGAAACTCCAGGATTTGGAGTCTTGCTCTGCCTCCTGCTGCACCTGATCTTTTGTGTACTATTACTGACCAACTCCCTATCTATACCAATTATTCACATTATTCAGCGTACAAAGTACGGTGTATTCTCCATAGAGTAATAGCGAGTGAGGCTTAGTAACTGAAGCATGCTGAGACTGATTGTAGGGGTGGTAACAGTGTTGGGCAGTTGATTTGTGCCGTGCTGAGCTGGGTATATGTGAGCCATTCTTGCCTGGTGATGAAGCTACTGGAGGAGTCCTGATGCACCAACCAATCATTGATAGCAGATCAGAAATGATAACCAGAGGTCAAGACATTTCTGCAGAGGGGGTATTGAATCGTTTCGAGGATTGAGTTGATCTGCATGCGTACAACTTCCAGTGTCAAAAGTAACAATTGGGGCGGAGGGGGGCAGGTTGGCAGGAAAAAGCACCTAAAGTGGGGAAATTAATGAATGGCAAGTCCCACTAAACTCAAAGCCACACAAGAGTTGTGCATTACAATGCTGGGACACACACAATGTCACAAATACGCCCATAACCAATCACGTGGCTTAAAAGATCGCGGAGTATTGGGTGTAAGTGAGTTACGCTGTAACTACAACATGCCCGTGTCTCATAGAAGAGTCATGGAAAGTTACGGCAAAGAGGGAGGCCGTTCGGCCCATCGTGTCCATGCCGGCTGAAAAAGAGCTATCCAGCTTAATCCCACTTTCCAGCACTTGGTCCGCAGCCCTGTGGGTTACAGCACTTCAGGTGCACATCCAAGTACTTTTTAAGTGGACAAATGTAAGGAATCTTACAACACCAGGTTCTAGTCCAACAATTTTATTTTAAAATCACAAGCTTTCGGAGATTATCTCCTTCGTCAGGTGAGTGAGTGAAAGGTTCTCAAATCGCATATCTTATATTAGGCTGGGACACCATCACACCAATCAAAGGTGTCGTTGGTGTTCAGACAGGTTAGCCACGGAAAACAGTAGGTCCCAGTATGCTGAATACACATTGTGTCAAATTACACAGACGGAGAGAAAGAGATCCGAAAGGCAGAGAGAGAGAGAGAGAATATTAAAAACAGATAACTTTTTTTTCCCCTCGCTGGTGGGGTTACGTGTAGCGTGACATGAACCCAAGATCCCGGTTGAGGCCGTCCTCATGGGTGCGGAACTTGGCTATCAATTTCTGCTCGACGATTTTGCGTTGTCGTGTGTCTCGAAGGCCGCCTTGGAGAACGCTTACCCGAAGATCGGTGGCTGAATGTCCTTGACTGCTGAAGTGTTCCCCGACTGGGAGGGAACCCTCCTGTCTGGCGATTGTTGCGCGGTGTCCGTTCATCCGTTGTCGCAGTGTCTGCATGGTCTCGCCAATGTACCATGCTCCGGGGCATCCTTTCCTGCAACGTATGAGGTAGACAACGTTGGCCGAGTCACAGGAGTATGAACCATGTACCTGGTGGGTGGTGTCCTCTCGTGTGATGGTGGTATCTGTGTCGATGATCTGGCATGTCTTGCAGCGGTTGCCGTTGCAGGGTTGTGTGGTGTCGTGGACGCTGTTCTCCTGAAAGCTGGGTAATTTGCTGCGAACGATGGTCTGTTTGAGGTTGGGTGGCTGTTTGAAGGCGAGTAGTGGAGGCGTGGGGGTGGCCTTAGCGAGGTGTTCGTCATCATTGATGACATGTTGAAGGCTGCGGAGAACATGGCGTAGTTTCTCCGCTCCGGGGAAGTACTGGACGACGAAGGGTACTCTGTTGGTTGCGTCCCGTGTTTGTCTTCTGAGGAGGTCTATGCGATTCTTCGCTGTGGCCCGTCGGAACTGTCGATCGACAAGTCGAGCGTCATATCCCGTTTTTACGAGGGCGTCTTTCAGCGCCTGTAGGTGTCCATCGCGTTCCCCCTCGTCTGAGCAGATCCTGAGTGTTCGTAGGGCCTGTCCATAGGGGATGGCCTCTTTGACGTGGTTAGGGTGGAAGCTGGAAAAGTGGAGCATCGTGAGGTTGTCAGTGGGCTTGCGGTAGAGTGAGGTGCTGAGGTGCCCGTCTTTAATGGAGATTTGTGTGTCCAAGAAAGAAACCGATTCTGAGGAGTAGTCCATGGTGAGCTTGATGGTGGGATGGAACTTATTGATGTTATCGTGTAGTCTCTTCAGTGATTCTTCGCCGTGGGTCCATAGGAAGAAAATGTCGTTGATGTATCTGGTGTATAGCGTTGGTTGGAGGTCCTGTGCAGTGAAGAAGTCATGCTCAAACTTGTGCATGAAAATGTTGGCGTATTGGGGTGCGAATTTGGTCCCCATGGCTGTTCCGTGTGTTTGGGTAAAGAACTGGTTATCGAAGCTGATCACAATGCCTTTCGGGTCTCTTTCTCTCTGCCTGTGTAATTTGACACAATGTGTATTCAGCATACTGGGACCTACTGTTTTCCGTGGCTAACCTGTCTGAACACCAACGACACCTTTGATTGGTGTGATGGTGTCCCAGCCTAATATAAGATATGCGATTTGAGAACCTTTCACTCACTCACCTGACGAAGGAGATAATCTCCGAAAGCTTGTGATTTTAAAATAAAATTGTTGGACTATAACCTGGTGTTGTAAGATTCCTTACATTTGTCCACCCCAGTCCATCACCGGCATCTCCACATCATGACATTTTAAGTGGGTTGAGGGTTTCTGCCTCTACCACCCTTTGAGGCAGTGAGTTCCAGACCCTCCACCACCCTCTGGATGAAAAAAATTCTCCTCAGCTCCCCTCTAATCCTTCTACCAATTACTTTAAATCTATGCCCTTTGGTCACTGAACCCTCTGCTGAGGGAAATAGGTCCTCCCTATCCACTCCATCTAGTCCCGTCATAATTTTATATACCTCAATTAAATCTCCCCTCAGTCTCCACTGTTCCAATGAAAACATCCCCAGCCTATCCAATCTTTCCTCATAGGTGGATGTAAAAGATCCCATCGTACTATTTTTGAAGAACTGCAGGGGAGTTCTTCCTGGTGTCCTGGCCAATATTAATCCCTCAACCAACATTCTCCAGCCCTGGCATCATCCTCGTAAATCTGCTCTGCACCCTCTCTAGTGCAATCACATCTTTCCTGTAATGTGGTGACCAGAACTGTATGCAGTACTCAAGCTGTGGCCTAACTAGTGTTTTATACAGTTCCAGCATAACCTCCCTGCTCTTATATTCTATGCCTCGGCTAATAAAGGAAAGTACCCCTTATGCCTTTTTAACCACCTTATCTACCTGTCCTGCTACCTTCAGGGATCTGTGAACATGCACTCCAAGGTCCCTTTGTTCCTCTACGCCTCTCAGTATCCTCCCATTTATTGTGTATTCCCTTGCCTTGTTTGCCCTCCCCAAATGCATTACCTCACCCTTCTCCGCATTGAATTCCATTTGCCACTTTTCTGCCCACCTGACCAGTCCATTGATATCTTCCTGCAGTCTACAGCTTTCCTCCTCATTATCAACCACACGGCCAATTTTTGTATCATCGTGTCTCCTCAATCTTTTACTTCGGTCCATCAAACCCTGTGTCTGAACATGACTCTGGCCACAAATCTGGCCGCGCCCCGGCTCTCGAACCCGTGCATTCTCCGATTGCGATTGTCCGCGCGTCTCTCAACATCGCGAGCAGATTTTCAGGCGCAGCAGAAAAGGAAGTAATCCTTCTGGTCTTTTAATTGCAATTTCATGAAACGTTCTTTAAAAAAATTTATCCTGCTCCATATTTTCTGTTTCTTTTAATGCATTTTTATGGCAAAGTACAAGTCACATTAAAAATTGAAAAGGTTCCCTGATTGCAGGTTCCTAAACACGCTGTGCCTGATGTGCGTGAATGATGGTTAAATGAGGTGAAACTTAAATTTTAAGACTTAAAGGAGAAATATCCCAGTGTGGGTTCGGCCTGTCTTTACGCTGATTGACGCCTGTTTTAAATTCGGACGTATTCTAATGAGACTGGGAGGATACGTGGATGTAACTTGGCATCGGCAAGATGGGTGTAGTTTCGGGTGCAATTTTGGGTGCAACTTCCGGTTGGCGCCCAAGGAGGAAACTCCAGGACTTAATTCCCTCAGGGCAACCTAGGACGGGCAATAATTACTGCCTTGCCACTGTCGCTGACATCACAAGAACAAATAATAGAAAGTAAGAGAGAAAAGAAAGACTTGCGTTCGTATAGCACCTTTCATGACCTCAGGACTCAGGACGTCCCAAAGCGCTTTACAGCCAATGAAGTACTTTTGAAGTGAAGTCACTGTTCGATCATAGAATCTTATAGCGCAGAAGGAGGCCATTCGGCCCGTCGTGCCTGTGCCGGCCCACAACCCTGCAAATTAATCCTCTTCAAGTACATGCGCTGTAGCCTTTTGTAATGTAGGGAAACCTGACAGCTAATTTACGCACAGCAAGGTCCCACAAACAGCAAAGTGATAATGACCAGATAATCTGTTTTAGTGATTTTGGTTGAGGGATAAATAGTGACCAGGACACCGGGGAGAACTCCCCTGCTCTTCTTCAAAATAGTACGATGGGATCTTTTACATCCACCTGAGAGGGCAGATGGGGTCTCGGTTTAACGTCTCATCTGAAAGACAGCACCTTTGACAATGCAGCACTCCCTCAATACAGACCCTCCGACAGTGCAGCACTCCCTCAACACAGACCCTCCGACAGTGCAGCACTTCCTCAGTACAGCCCCTCCGACAGTGCAGCGCTCCATCAGTACTGACCCTCCGACAGTGCAGCACTCCCTCAGTACTGATCCTCCGACAGTGCGGCACTCCCTCAGTACTGACCCTCCGACAGTGCAGCACTCCCTCAGTACTGACCCTCCAACACTGCAGCACTCCCTCAGTACTGACCCTCCGACAGTGCAGCACTCCCTCAGTACTGACCCTCCGACACTGCAGCACTCCCTCAGTACTGACCCTCCAACACTGCAGCACTCCCTCAGTACAGCCCCTCCGACAGTGCAGCACTCCCTCAGTACTGACCCTCCAACACTGCAGCACTCCCTCAGTACTGACCCTCCAACACTGCAGCACGTCCTCAGCACTGACCCTCCGACAGGGCACCACTCCCTCAGTACCGACCCTCTGACAGTGCAGCATTCCCTCAGTACTGACCCTCCGACAGTGCAGCACTCCCTCAGGACTGACCCTCCAACACTGCAGCACTCCATCAGTACAGCCCCTCCGACAGGGCACCACTCCCTCAGTACCGACCCTCTGACAGTGCAGCATTCCCTCAGTACTGACCCGCCAACACTGCAGCACACCCTCAGTACTGACCCTCCGACAGTGCAGCACTCCCTCAGTACTGACCCTCCGACAGTGCAGCACTCCCTCAGTACTGACCCTCTAACACTGCAGCACTCCCTCAGTACTGACCCTCCAACACTGCAGCACTCCCTCAGTACTGACCCTCCAACACTGCAGCACTCCCTCAGTAGAGCCCCTCCGACAGTGCAGCACTCCCTCAGTACTGACCCTCCAACACTGCAGCACTCCCTCAGTACTGACCCTCCGACAGTGCAGCACTCCCTCAGTACAGCCCCTCCGACAGTGCAGCACTCCCTCAGTACTGACCCTCCAACACTGCAGCACTCCCTCAGTACTGACCCTCCAACACTGCAGCACTCCCTCAGTACTGACCCTCCAACACTGCAGCACTCCCTCAGTACAGCCCCTCCGACAGTGCAGCACTCCCTCAGTACTGACCCTCCAACACTGCAGCACTCCCTCAGTACTGACCCTCCAACACTGCAGCACGTCCTCAGCACTGACCCTCCGACAGGGCACCACTCCCTCAGTACCGACCCTCTGACAGTGCAGCATTCCCTCAGTACTGACCCTCCGACAGTGCAGCACTCCCTCAGGACTGACCCTCCAACACTGCAGCACTCCATCAGTACAGCCCCTCCGACAGTGCAGCACTCCCTCAGTACTGACCCGCCAACACTGCAGCACACCCTCAGTACTGACCCTCCGACAGTGCAGCACTCCCTCAGTACAGCCCCTCCGACAGTGCAGCACTCCCTCAGTACTGACCCTCTAACACTGCAGCACTCCCTCAGTACTGACCCTCCAACACTGCAGCACTCCCTCAGTACTGACCCTCCAACACTGCAGCACTCCCTCAGTAGAGCCCCTCCGACAGTGCAGCACTCCCTCAGTACTGACCCTCCAACACTGCAGCACTCCCTCAGTACTGACCCTCCGACAGTGCAGCACTCCCTCAGTACAGCCCCTCCGACAGTGCAGCACTCCCTCAGTACTGACCCTCCAACACTGCAGCACTCCCTCAGTACTGACCCTCCGACAGTGCAGCATTCCCTCAGTACTGACCCTCCGACAGTGCAGCACTCCCTCAGTACTGACCCTCCAACACTGCAGCACTCCCTCAGTACTGACCCTCCAACACTGCAGCACTCCCTCAGTACAGCCCCTCCGACAATGCAGCACTCCCTCAGTACTGACCCTCCAACACTGCAGCGCTCCCTCAGTACAGACCCTCCGACAGTGCAGCACTCCCTCAGTACTGACCCTCCGACAGTGCAGCACTCCCTCAGGACTGACCCTCCAACACTGCAGCACTCCATCAGTACAGCCCCTCCGACAGTGCAGCACTCCCTCAGTACTGACCCGCCAACACTGCAGCACACCCTCAGTACTGACCCTCCGACAGTGCAGCACTCCCTCAGTACAGCCCCTCCGACAGTGCAGCACTCCCTCAGTACTGACCCTCTAACACTGCAGCACTCCCTCAGTACTGACCCTCCAACACTGCAGCACTCCCTCAGTACTGACCCTCCAACACTGCAGCACTCCCTCAGTAGAGCCCCTCCGACAGTGCAGCACTCCCTCAGTACTGACCCTCCAACACTGCAGCACTCCCTCAGTACTGACCCTCCGACAGTGCAGCACTCCCTCAGTACAGCCCCTCCGACAGTGCAGCACTCCCTCAGTACTGACCCTCCAACACTGCAGCACTCCCTCAGTATTGACCCTCCGACAGTGCAGCATTCCCTCAGTACTGACCCTCCGACAGTGCAGCACTCCCTCAGTACTGACCCTCCAACACTGCAGCACTCCCTCAGTACTGACCCTCCAACACTGCAGCACTCCCTCAGTACAGCCCCTCCGACAATGCAGCACTCCCTCATTACTGACCCTCCAACACTGCAGCGCTCCCTCAGTACAGACCCTCCGACAGTGCAGCACTCCCTCAGTACTGACCCTCCGACAGGGCACCACTCCCTCAGTACTGACCCTCCGACAGTGCAGCGCTCCCTCAGTACTGACCCTCCGACAGGGCACCACTCCCTCAGTACTGACCCTCCGACAGTGCAGCGCTCCCTCAGTACTGACCCTCCGACAGTGCAGCACTCCCTCAGTACTGACCCTCCAACACTGCAGCACTCCCTTAGTACTGACCCTCCGACAGTGCAGCACTCCCTCAGTACTGACCCTCCAACACTGCAGCGCTCCCTCAGTACTGACCCTCCGACAATGCAACACTCCCTCAGTACTGACCCTCCAACACTGCAGCACTCCCTCAGTACTGACCCTCCGACAGTGCAGCACTCCCTCAGTACTGACCCTCCGACAGGGCACCACTCCCTCAGTACTGACCCACCGACAGTGCAGCACTCCCTCAGTACTGATCCTCCGACAGGGCACCACTCCCTCAGTACTGACCCTCCAACACTGCAGCACTCCCTCAGTACTGACCCTCCGACAGTGCAGCACTCCCTCAGTACTGACCCTCCGACAGGGCACCACTCCCTCTGTACTGACCCTCCGACAGTGCAGCACTCCCTCAGTACTGACCCTCCGACAGTGCAGCACTCCCTCAGTACTGCCCCTCCGACAGTGCAGCACTCCCTCAGTACTGACCCTCCGACAGTGCAGCACTCCCTCAGTACTGACCCTCCGACAGTGCAGCACTCCCTCAGTACTGACCCTCCGACAGTGCAGCACTCCCTCAGTACTGACCCTCCAACACTGCAGCACTCCCTCAGTACTGACCCTCCAACAGTGCAGCACTCCCTCAGTACTGACCCTCCAACACTGCAGCACTCCCTCAGTACTGACCCTCCGACAGTGCAGCGCTCCCTCAGTACTGACCCTCCGACAGTGCAGCACTCCCTCAGCACTGACCCTCTGACAGGGCACCACTCCCTCAGTACTGACCCTCCGACAGTGCAGCACTCCCTCAGTACTGACCCTCTGACAGGGCACCACTCCCTCAGTACTGACCCTCCGACAGTGCAGCGCTCCCTCAGTACTGACCCTCCGACAGTGCAGCACTCCCTCAGTACTGACCCTCCGACAGGGCACCACTCCCTCAGTACTGACCCTCTGACAGGGCACCACTCCCTCAGTACTGACCCTCCGACAGTGCAGCGCTCCCTCAGTACTGACCCTCCGACAGTGCAGCACTCCCTCAGTACTGACCCTCCGACAGTGCGGCACTCCCTCAGTACTGACCCTCCGACAGTGCAGCACTCCCTCAGTACTGACCCTCCGACAGTGCGGCGCTCCCTCAGTACTGACCCTCTGACAGTGCAGCACTCCCTCAGTACTGACCCTCTGACAGGGCACCACTCCCTCAGTACTGACCCTCCGACAGTGCAGCGCTCCCTCAGTACTGACCCTCCGACAGTGCAGCACTCCCTCAGTACTGACCCTCCGACAGTGCAGCATTCCCTCAGTACTGACCCTCCGACAGTGCAGCACTCCCTCAGTACTGACCCTCCGACAGGGCACCACTCCCTCAGTACTGACCCTCCGACAGTGCGGCACTCCCTCAGTACTGACCCTCCGACAGGGCACCACTCCCTCAGTACTGACCCTCCGACAGTGCGGCACTCCCTCAGTACTGACCCTCCGACAGTGCACCACTCCCTCAGTACTGACCCTCCGACAGTGCGGCGCTCCCTCAGTACTGACCCTCCGACAGTGCGGCACTCCCTCAGTACTGACCCTCCGACAGTGCGGCACTCCCTCAGTACTGACCCTCCGACAGTGCTCACTGAGACACTGCCATGAGAGGCTGCCGGAGACACAGTGCTCAAAGGGCCACCTCGGGACCACTTTGTACAACCCATATCTGGATTACACCATGTTGAGCTGTGTTGTAGCTGCTTTGTCTCCTGTACCCTGCTGTGTTTATTAGCCGCTCTTAAGTGGGAATACCACTGTAAATAAGCTTTCAAGCTTAACAGGAGTATCCTGTATAAATATGATAAATAAGCTAAGATATCACAGCTATGCTCGAGTGTACCTGTCCTATGTTCAACCCGACTATCTCCAGGGCATTCCAAAAGTTGACAAGCCCGAAGCTGGATTCTGTCGAGTTTGAGCAGATTGTGTGTACGGAGTATCCTCCAATACTAGGGAGCTATTTTTCATGACGCACTGAATTTGGGTCATAGAGTCACTCCTGGTCCAAGTAGATCTGTGTCAAAGTCTGTCCAACGAGTTACTGACACTCGAGGAACACAATCTCATCTTTTGTTTGGGCACTTCACAACCTTCCGGACTCAATATTGATTTCAGTAACATCAGATCATAACCACTGCTCCTATTTTTCGACAGCAGGTGCTGGTAATGGTTCTGCTGTTGCCCAGTTACAGCTACTCCTGATCAATCTTTTGTTTCTTTACTTGCCTTTACTCCTCCTTGCTCTGCACCATCATCCTTTTTGTCATTTAATCACTCCTGCACCCCCCCCCCGTCCTTTCACAGGCCTTCCCTTTTGTTCTTCCCTCCCCCCTCCCCTTTCCCTGACTCTGTACTTGCTTAAAAACTGTTTAATCTCGAACATCTTCCGGTTCTGATGAAAGGTCATTGCCCTGAAACGTTAACTCTGTTTCTCTCTCCGCAGAGACTGCCTGACCTGCTGAGTGTTTCCAGTATTTTCTGTGTTTATTTTAGTCACTGACCTCTCCAGGAGTTCATCCTCATTCAATAACTGACCAAAGAAGAAGAATCTTTTGCTCTTTTTCCCTCCTTGGCACAATCAGTACTTTAGATTTTCTTCAAATCATACATGACAAACTCAACATTCCCAATGCGCTTTATATGCCCATCAACAGAATTCTTTATTATATTATCTACAGTAATTCTGGAGTCAGAGGTATTCACTGACTTTAATTGTATACTAATAAAATTCACCCTGTGTCTATCATCCATCAGATTGACAGATTTGACTCTGGGAGTTAGATATCTTGATGTCATCCTTTTCCAATTTCAGTTGTTAAAGAAAACATCTATTTTGTCACTAAGCTCTTCTCAACCCTGACTTACAGCAGAGCTCAGAGCCCAGTGTGTGCGATTACTTCTCAATCAATGATGTTCTGGTCGCCTGATACCAACATTAGAGGTTGATTCTCAAGCAGGAGGTCTGGGTTCCAGCCTCAATATAGATCAACATTCACTGGAGCGTTGCCTGTCCTGTTTAAGGCAACTGGGGCATAGGGAGAGGTGGGAATGGGCACCCCATCTCTTCCTGCTCAAGGGTGCTTCCTGGCATCAATCGGGTGGCATTGATGGGACCAATGCAGTGTTCACACCATTCAATCCAATTTGGGCAGTGGAGTTAATGGGGGAGAATTTGGGAGAGGAATATAGGAACAGGAGGAGGCCCTTCAGCCCCTGGAGGCTGTTCTGCCATTCAATTCGATCGTGGCTGATCTGTACCTTAACTCCATCTAGCTGTCTTGGTTCATTACCCTTAATATCCTTACCCAACAAAAATCTATCAATCTCATTTATGAAATTTTCAATTGACCCCCAGCCTCAACAGCTTTTTTGGGGCGAGAGAAAATAGGCAGGACTCTACTCAAAGAACATCAGCAGTATTGAGGGACCTCCTGCTGTGAAAAGACAGGTTCAAATCAGATATGCATATGGAGAAAAGAGAGGTCCCAACACAGGTCACTGGGACCAACCACTAGCTACATTTTGTCAATCCAAAAAAATACCCATTTAAGAACATAAGAACATAAGAAATAGGAGCAGGAGCAGGCCGTAAGGCCGCTCGAGCCTGCTCCGCCATTCAATCAGATCATGGCTGATCTTCGACCTCAACTCCACTTTCCCGCCCGATCCCCATATCCCTTGATTCCCCTTGAGTCCAAAAATCTCTCTCTTTCTCAGTATTGAATATACTCAACGACTCAGCATCCACAGCCCTCTGGGGTAGAGAATTCCAAAGATTCTCAACCCTCTGAGTGAAGAAATTCCTCCTCATCTCAGTCTTAAATGGCCGACCCCTTATCCTGAGATTATGCCCCCTAGTTCTAGACTCTCCAGCCAGGGGAAGCAGCCTCTCAGCATCTACCCTGTCAAGCCCCCTCAGAATCTTATATGTTTCAATGAGATCACCTTTCATTCTTCTAAACTCGAGAGAGTATAGGCCCATTCTACTCAATCTCTCCTCATAGGACAATCCTCTCATCCCAGGAATCAATCTAGTGAACCTTCGTTGCACTGCCTCGAAGGCAAGTATATCCTTCCTTAGATAAGGAGACCAAAACTGTACACAGTACTTCAGGTGAGGGCTCACTAAAGCCCTGTACAATTGCAGTAAGACTTCCTTACTCTTGTACTCCAACCCCTTGCAATAAAGGCCAACATACTATTTGCCTTCCTAATTGCTTGCTGCACCTGCATGTTAACTTCCTATGTTTCATATACAAGGACACCCAAATCTCTCTGAACACCAACATTTAATAGTTTCTCATCATTTAAAAAACATTCTGTTTTTCTATTCTTCCTACCAAAGTGAATAACCTCACATTTCCCCACATTATACTCCATCTGCCATCTTCTTGCCCACTCACTTAACCTGTCTATATCCCTTTGCAGACTCTGTGTCCTCCTCACAATTTACTTTCCCACCTAGCTTTGTATCATCAGCAAACTTGGATACATTACACTCGGTCCCTTCATCTAAGTCATTAATATAGATTGTAAATAGCTGAGGCCCAAGCACTGATCCTTGCGGCACCCCATTAGTTACAGCCTGCCAACCCGAAAATGACCCGTTTATTCCCACTTTCTGTTTTCCATCCATTATCCAATCCTCTATCCCTGCTAATATATTATCCCCAACCCCATGAGCCCTTACCTTGTGTAACAACCTTTCGTGTAGCACCTTATCGAATGCCTTTTGAAAATTCAAATATACTACATCCACTGGTTCCCCTTAATCTACCCTGCTGGTAACACCCTCAAAAAACTCTAATAGATTTGTCAAACATGATTTCCCTTTCATAAAACCATGTTGACTCTGCCTGATCATATCATTTTATTCCTTATGTTCTTATTAAGGGAATCAAGGGATATCAAGGGATCGGGCGGGAAAGTGGAGTTGAGGTAGAAGATCAGCCATGATCTTATTGAATGGCGGAGCAGGCTCGAGGGGCTGAATGGCCTACTCCTGCTCCTATTTCTTATGGTCTTATGATTTTCTAAGTGCCAGTACCACGTTCTTAAAATTGGATTCCGGCATTTTCCTGATGACTTTTCCTGACGATTTACCCCTTCTCTCTGCTTTCTCTCCTTCAGTTATCTCTCCATCCACAGTACCATTTCACCAATGTCTTTATATTTTATCCAACACTTTCTAAACTGCTTTTTGAAAGTGCAAATACATCATATCAACTGCATTCTCTTCATTTGTACATTTGGCAAGTTCCTCAAAGAATTCATTACATCAGTCAAGCACGGCCTGCCCTTTACAAACACATGCTGACTTTCCTTGATTAGCCCATTGCCTTTCTACGTGTTATCCCTTATTATAATCTCTACAATTTTCCTACTCCTGGTGTGAGACTAACTGGTGTTTAATTGCCTGGCCTATCCCTTTCACCTTGTGTAAGTGCTGGAGCTGACACTGAGATACACAAACTGTACCAGACAGGACTGAATGTCAGCTTTTACCTCTCACTTTCACCTGTCCACATTTAAACAAAAAAATTATCATGATCTACTGGCACTGGAGAACTATCGAATCATTTAGGTATAAATTCACAGGTTCTGTGGAAAGGTTAAAAATCCCCAACCTTGTTTTTTTTTGTTTGTTGCGATGCAGAAATGTCACTCCCCTCCTGGAAGGGGAACAGTTGCCTATTTAATCTGAGTCAGCTACCATAAATGACGTGGGTCAGTCCGCAGGCAGATGCAACAGGAGGCGATTGTAGGGACTGAAGCTAAACTGTTTTAATGCGAGATTAGCTGGGCAATCGGTGCAGACAAGCATTTCTTGATGAAAGGGTGCCCAGAAACAAGTGAAAGACTTGCATTTATATAGCGCCTTTCACAACCTCAGGACGTCCCAAAGCGCTTCACAGCCAATGAAGTACTTTTTAAAGTGTAGTCACTGTTGTTATGTAGGAAACGCAGCAAGGTCCCACAAACAGCAATGTGATAAGGACCAGGAAATCTGTTTTAGTGATGTTGGTTGAGGGATAACTATTGGCCAGGACACTGGGGAGAACTCCCCTGCTCTTCCTCAAAATACTGATGTTGGGATCGTTTATGCCCACCTGAGAGGGCAGACAGGGCCTTGGTTTAACGTCACATCCAAAAGTGCAGCACTGGAGTGTCAGTCTGGATTATAGACTCAAGTCCCTGGAGGGCACCTTGAACCTATGACCTTCTGATTCAGAGGCGGGCATGCTACCAACTGAGCCACGGCTAACACCTGAATAATATTCACCTGACTAGTGAATATCAAAAGCCTGCTGATATTTCACGGATGTGTTAGTCTTCCATTGATTCACTTGGTACCCGAGTGGTGCAATTCGGTCACGACACACAGCCATTCTCCTCCTTCAGGGAATTTTCAGACTGGCTCCTTTCTTGGAACAGCCTGTTTTGGCAACTTTGTTATGGTATCACCATGGGAGTGAGTGGGAAAGTTCTCACTGAAGTAGACACACACTCCACTGCAACAAATACAGTGCGGGACATGGATCACGGGCACAGGAGAAATGGTTTCTCATCGTTGGTGATATGATTATCCTCATCTTCAACACTCTGACCTCACCAGAGCCCGCAGGAGATTCAGCTGCTGAGACGTCCTGCTCCTTTCTTTGTTTTTTAGATGTGTGTGTATTTCGGTGCCAGTGAGACAAGAGAAATAAACACTTAATGCTGCAATCTGAATAAAACCAGAAGTTGCTGGAAACACTCAGCAGGCCCGTTGGCATTGGGAAAAGAAAAGACGGAGGTGCTCGAGTGGCTGAGTTGGTACGGTCAATGTACTCGAAATTCGGGAGCATCCATTTTACCCAACCCCCCCCCCCCCCCCCCCCCGCTCCCCATGCAGGGTAATTCCCCCCACGCACAAATGGTGGGTCCAAGGAGCCTTGGATATTGGGCCTCGGACCTCTGACATAGAGACGGCGCTGCAGGAGGGATTAACGCAGGGGCTCGGGCCACAGGTAAGTGATGGGTGGGGGAAGCGATCGGGGGGGCGGGGGGCGTATCAAGAGCGATCGGGCCTCAGGAGCTGAGCAATCGGGGATCGGGGGGCCTGGAGGTCAGAGGTCGGGGATCTCGGGTCTGGGAGCGGTGGTGACCGGGATGGTGATTGTGTTAAGTATTTATCCTTTTTTTTAATGTAGGGTTGGTTTTCCCAGCGCTGCCTCGGGGCAAACCAATGTTGCAGCAGGGACCTGAATCAGGCATTAAACCCCTTATTTGCATACGTAAATGGTCTAATGCCTGGCGTGGGTAAAGGACGGCCTCTTGTTTATCTTTACCCAATATGGCGGGTGGCACATTTCCAGTCGGACGTGTGCACGTGCTTCCTGCCCACCATTTTGGGCCTTTGGAGGCCGCATGGAGCCTGTAAAACGGGTGCCACGCGGCCCAATCTAACACCCAGTGTGTTGTTGACCAGCAGCTGAGTGAATGGTCAGATTACCCGGGAGTATCCTGGAACGGGGCATGATTCTCCCAGCAGCCCGGGAAACCTTTGCCATTCCAATTTCCCCCTGCAGCAGGACGCCTCTCCCCCCACAACGTGCCCTGACGTCACACCAGTCCCCCACCCCACTCCCCATCACAGAGAACCGGCTCCCGCTTAGGGACGACCGGAAATGGGACCGGCTGGTGGGGAAACAGTCAGGAGTCTGAAGTGGGGGAGGGGGGTGTGCGGAGAGAGAGAGAGATACGGAGCGAGGAGAGCGGCAGGTCTGGGTTGGAGGAGGGTGCTCAAGGACCGGGGAGCTCACAGTGGCAGAGTTGGGTGATTGAGGAATGGGGAGGATTGGGGCTCGGGGGGTGGGGGTGGGGGGAAGAGTGGGTGGTGGGACTGGGGTGGTCGGGAGATTGGAGCTCAGGATGGGGGTCAGAATGACAGCGGACTGAGGTTCAGGGGGAAAGGAAGACAGGGTCGAGGGGCTCAGGGGATGGGGGGTCAGGGGGAGTGAGACTGGGGAATGGGGGTTGGGGGATAGGGGTCAGGCGGAGTGATACTGGGGAATGGGGCTGGGGTTGAGGGTTCAGGGGGTGAGAGAGAAATTGGGGAATGGGGGTTAGGGATGAGGGTTCAGGGGGTGAGAGAGAGGCTGGTGACTGGGGGGTCGGGTGACTGGGGCTCGGGTGGGGGAGAGGGAGACTGGTGATTGAGGTGGGCGTAGGGACCAGCAATTCCTGCAGAGCCGGGAGCAGCAGAAGCAGCAACATGGTGAGTGGGGGTGAACCTGAGGGAGAAGCAGCCAGTAAAGGGGCGAGTGAAACCCAGGGACCATACTCTGGGCAAATAGTGAAGGATTGTTCCCATTGGTGGGCGAATAAGGAACAAGGGGATGGAGATGGAGGAATTTCAGGGAAGAAACATGGGGGAAGGGAGGAGGAAAGTTCTTGAACTGTCTATTAGACCGTGGGATACTTCACCACATGTAGCTATTGAGGTAGAGGCTAGAACTTCATTTCAAAGCGAAGAGGATAAATAAGGAGGAATATAAAAAGATCGTTGGGTGGGGGGATGGGATTACAGGAGAGCGCGCCAGGATTGGGGGCTGTCTGTCCTCCTCCTGTGCTGTAATTTCTATAATTCTATGAAAACTTTCCTTTATTGAGTCTGAGCCCAGGGAGTGGTTTAGAAACATTGGTGCTGAGCTGGGTTTAGGATGATGTTTTTTTTCATTTGTTCATGGGATGTGGACGTCGCTGGCAAGGCCGGCATTTATTGCCCATCCCTAATTGCCCCTTGAGAAGGTGGTGGTGAGCCGCCTTCTTGAACCGCTGCAGTCCGTGTGGTGAAGGTTCTCCCACAGTGCTGTTAGGAAGGGAGTTCCAGGATTTTGACCCAGCGACGATGAAGGAACGGCGATATATTTCCAAGTCGGGATGGTGTGTGATTTGGAGGGGAACGTGCAGGTGGTGTTGTTCCCATGCGCCTGCTGCCCTCATCCTTCTAGGCGGATGGTACACACTGCAGCCACAGTGCGCCGGTGGTGAAGGGTGTGAATGTTTAGGGTGGTGAGTCACTCACCGCAGAATACCCAGCCTCTGACCTGCTCTTGCAGCCACAGTATTTATGTGGCTGGTCCAGTTAAGTTTCTGGTCAATGGTGACCCCCAGGATGTTGATGGTGGGGGATTCGGCGATGGTAATGCCGTTGAATGTCAAGGGGAGGTGGTTAGACTCTCTCTTGTTGGAGATGGTCATTGCCTGGCACTTATCTGGCGCGAATGTTACTTGGCACTTATCAGCCCAAGCCTGGATGTTGTCCAGGTCTTGCTGCATGCGGGCTCGGACTGCTTCATTATCTGAGGGGTTGCGAATGGAACTGAACACTCAGCAATCATCAGTGAACATCCCCATTTCTGACCTTATGATGGAGGCAAGGTCATTGATGAAGCAGCTGAAGATGGTTGGGCCGAGGACACTGCCCTGAGGAACTCCTGCAGCAATGTCCTGGGGCTTGAGATGATTGGCCTCCAACAACCACTACCATCTTCCTTTGTGCTCGGTATGTCTCCAGCCACTGGAGAGTTTTCCCCCTGATTCCCAATGACTTCAATTTTATTAGGGCTCCTTGGTGCCACACTCGGTCAAATGCTGCCTTGATGTCAAGGGCAGTCACTCTCACCTCACCTCTGGAATTCAGCTCTTTTGTCCATGTTTGGACCAAGGCTGTAATGAGGTCTGGAACCCAAACTGAGCATCGGTGAGCAGGTTATTGGTGAGTAAGTGCCGCTTGATAGCTCTGTCGACGACACGTTCCGTCACTTTGCTGATGATTGAGAGTAGACTGATGGGGAGGTAATTGGCCGGATTGGATTTGTCCTGCTTTTTGTGGATAGGACATACCTGGGCAATTTTCCACATTGTCGGGTAGATGCCAGTGTTGTAGCTGTACTGGAAGAGTTTGGCGAGAGGCGCGGCTAGTTCTGGAGCACAAGCCTTCAGCACTACAGCCGGGATATTGTCGGGGCCCATAGCCTTTGCTGTATCCAATACACTCAGCCGTTTCTTGATATCACATGGAGTGAATCGAATTGGCTGAAGACTGGCTTCTGTGATGGTGGGGATCTCGGGAGGAGGCCGAGATGGATCATCCACTTGGCACTTGGGGCTGAAGATGATTGCAAACGCTTCAGCCTTGTCTTTTGCACTCACATGCTGGGCTCATTGAGGATGGGGATGTTTACAGAGCCTCCTCCTCCCAGTGAGAAGTGCCCCAAAAATTAACACTATGTGAGAACCTCAGTAACAGGTTAACAGTGTGTGAGAACCCCAGTAACAGGTTAACAGTGTGTGAGAACCCCAGTAACAGATTAACAGTGTGCGAGAACCCCAGTAACAGGTTAACAGTGTGTGAGAACCCCAGTAACAGGTTAACAGTGTGTGAGAACCCCAGTAACAGGTTAACAGTGTGTGAGAACCCCAGTAACAGGTTAACAGTGTGTGAGAACCCCAGTAACAGGTTAACAGTGTGTGAGAACCCCAGTAACAGGTTAACAATGTGAGAGAACCCCAGTAACAGGTTAACAGTGTGTGAGAACCCCAGTAACAGGTTAACAGTGTGTGAGAACCCCAGTAACAGGTTAACAGTGTGTGAGAACCTCATTAACAGATTAACAGTGTGCGAGAACCCCAGTAACAGGTTAACAGTGTGTGAGAACCCCAGTAACAGGTTAACAGTGTGTGAGAACCCCAGTAACAGGTTAACAGTGTGTGAGAACCCCAGTAACAGGTTAACAGTGTGTGAGAACCCCAGTAACAGGTTAACAGTGTGTGAGAACCCCAGTAACAGGTTAACAGTGTGTGAGAACCCCAGTAACAGGTTAACAGTGTGTGAGAACCCCGGTAACAGGTTAACAGTGTGTGAGAACCTCATTAACAGATTAACAGTGTGTGAGAACCCCAGTAACAGGTTAACAGTGTGTGAGAACCCCAGTAACAGGTTAACAATGTGTGAGAACCCCGGTAACAGGTTAACAGTGTGTGAGAACCCCAGTAACAGGTTAACAGCGTGTGAGAACCCCAGTAACAGGTTAACAATGTGTGAGAACCCCAGTAACAGGTTAACAATGTGTGAGAACCCCAGTAACAGGTTAACAGCGTGTGAGAACCCCAGTAACAGGTTAACAGTGTGTGAGAACCCCAGTAACAGGTTAACAATGTGTGAGAACCCCAGTAACAGGTTAACAGCGTGTGAGAACCCCAGTAACAGGTTAACATCGTGTGAGAACCCCAGTAACAGGTTAACAGCGTGTGAGAACCCCAGTAACAGGTTAACAGCGTGTGAGAACCCCAGTAACAGGTTAACAGTGTGTGAGAACCCCAGTAACAGGTTAACAGCGTGTGAGAACCCTAGTAACAGGTTAACAGTGTGTGAGAACCCCAGTAACAGGTTAACAGTGTGTGAGAGCCCCAGTAACAGGTTAACAGTGTGTGAGAACCCCGGTAACAGGTTAACAGTGTGTGAGAACCCCAGTAACAGGTTAACAGTGTGTGAGAGCCCCAGTAACAGGTTAACAGTGTGCGAGAACCCCAGTAACAGGTTAACAATGTGTGAGAACCCCAGTAACAGGTTAACAATGTGTGAGAACCCCAGTAACAGGTTAACAGTGTGTGAGAACCCCAGTAACAGGTTAACAGTGTGTGAGAACCCCAGTAACAGGTTAACAATGTGTGAGAACCCCGGTAACAGGTTAACAGTGTGTGAGAACCCCAGTAACAGGTTAACAGCGTGTGAGAACCCCAGTAACAGGTTAACAATGTGTGAGAACCCCAGTAACAGGTTAACAATGTGTGAGAACCCCAGTAACAGGTTAACAGCGTGTGAGAACCCCAGTAACAGGTTAACAGTGTGTGAGAACCCCAGTAACAGGTTAACAATGTGTGAGAACCCCAGTAACAGGTTAACAGTGTGTGAGAACCCCAGTAACAGGTTAACAGTGTGTGAGAACCCCAGTAACAGGTTAACAGTGTGTGAGAACCCCAGTAACAGGTTAACAGTGTGTGAGAACCTCATTAACAGATTAACAGTGTGCGAGAACCCCAGTAACAGGTTAACAGTGTGTGAGAACCCCAGTAACAGGTTAACAGTGTGTGAGAACCCCAGTAACAGGTTAACAGTGTGTGAGAACCCCAGTAACAGGTTAACAGTGTGTGAGAACCCCAGTAACAGATTAACAGTGTGTGAGAACCCCAGTAACAGGTTAACAGTGTGTGAGAACCCCAGTAACAGGTTAACAATGTGTGAGAACCCCAGTAACAGGTTAACAGTGTGCGAGAGCCCCAGTAACAGATTAACAGTGTGTGAGAACCCCAGTAACAGGTTAACAGTGTGTGAGAACCCCAGTAACAGATTAACAGTGTGTGAGAACCCCAGTAACAGGTTAACAGTGTGTGAGAACCCCAGTAACAGATTAACAGTGTGCGAGAACCCCAGTAACAGGTTAACAGTATGTGAGAACCCCAGTAACAGGTTAACAGTGTGTGAGAACCCCAGTAACAGGTTAACAGTGTGCGAGAACCCCAGTAACAGATTAACAGTGTGTGAGAACCCCAGTAACAGGTTAACAGTGTGTGAGAACCCCAGTAACAGGTTAACAATGTGTGAGAACCCCAATAACAGGTTAACAGTGTGCGAGAGCCCCAGTAACAGGTTAACAGTGTGTGAGAACCCCAGTAACAGGTTAACAGTGTGTGAGAACCCCAGTAACAGATTAACAGTGTGCGAGAACCCCAGTAACAGGTTAACAGTGTGTGAGAACCCCAGTAACAGGTTAACAGTGTGTGAGAACCCCAGTAACAGGTTAACAGTGTGTGAGAACCCCAGTAACAGATTAACAGTGTGCGAGAACCCCAGTAACAGGTTAACAGTGTGTGAGAACCCCAGTAACAGGTTAACAGTGTGTGAGAACCCCAGTAACAGGTTCACAATGTGTGAGAACCCCAGTAACAGGTTAACAATGTGTGAGAACCCCGGTAACAGGTTAACAGCGTGTGAGAACCCCAGTAACAGGTTAACAGCGTGTGAGAACCCCAGTAACAGGTTAACAGAGTGTGAGAACCCCAGTAACAGGTTAACAGCGTGTGAGAACCCCAGTAACAGGTTAACAGCGTGTGAGAACCCCAGTAACAGGTTAACAGCGTGTGAGAACCCCAGTAATAGGTTAACAGCGTGTGAGAACCCCAGTAACAGGTTAACAGTGTGTGAGAACCCCAGTAACAGGTTAACAGTGTGTGAGAACCCCAGTAACAGGTTAACAGTGTGTGAGAACCCCAGTAACAGGTTAACAGTGTGTGAGAACCCCAGTAACAGGTTAACAGTGTGTGAGAACCCCAGTAACAGGTTAACAGTATGTGAGAACCCCAGTAACAGATGTTTTCTCCCTCAGACGCTGACAGATCCAGCTGTTCATTTCCAGCACTTTCTGTTTTTCTTTCTCTCTGCTGTAATTTGTTAAATACTGACTGTGTTTAATAGTTTATCAGAAATAAAAGTAATTAAGGAGATAAATCTGTCTGTCCGTTCCACAGAAGTAATAAAATAATTTATTTTTCAAATTGTCACCTTTCAATAAACAGCCCCTTCTTTCAGGTTGTTTCATTCTTGCTTCCCACGGGATAATTATATTTTCCATATTCCTATATCAATCGAATGTCACATTTAATTTGTTTTCATTAGTTCTGTACTGACCTCTAATCTGGACTGAAGTAAATTGCATTTACCAGTGGGCAATCCAAGCTTATAATTTACCCAACACAAGGCTTCAAAGGGCGTTTTCGGATGAATTGTAATTGAAGGTTAAAGGATTCATGTCAGGAAATGGCTAAACCGTACATTGGAGTATAGATGAGGAACTGTACTGGAGCCTCCGAGTACAGTTCGACTTGCGGAAACAAGTCTTTTTTTTTAAATTTCAGAAACTGGGATCCACGTGTATATTTTGGACGGTCACAGTCCAGTTTTGCCCGCACCACGTTTACAGGAGAATGGACAGGGCCTTTGGTATCCGTCTGTACTGGGAACGATACCCTGTGGGGGTGAGGGAGGGAGTCAAGATAATCTAGTGGTTGGGGTCCCCAGGGTCCTGCTGAGATAGAGAGGGTCTTCCAGACGCAAACATCCTCTCCACATACGAACGTGACAAATTCCCGTGTGATTACTTTAGTAGTCAGCAGCTGGATTTAAGGAGATGCAGGAGGAGGAACATCCTTCGGGCCCCTTTAAGCCATTTCTTCTCCAGTTCTCTACCCCACCAAATGAATCACCTGAGGAATGCTTCTCCTTCCTGCAAAATTAGCGCTGGGAAACTCCCAACTATCTGTGCGACTGTATGACCTTCATTACACGGCCCTGACAGATGACTTTCCCTTGACCGAGTATGTCCCCATGGTCTCAGTAGCTCAGGAGCCTTCATGTTGCATACAGGGGTCCATCATTTCTATCTGCAAGGTCACTATAACCATCAACCCCAATTCTTCCTCTGGCTTTGATTTAAAAAAAATTGAATTTGCCTTGTTTTTAAAAAGAAAACATCAGTAACCTGAGACCAAAATTGAAACCACTGAGGCCTCACAAAACCAGGAGCGCTGAGCCCCTGCCTCAGGTATCTGTGTACCGGCTCTGGGACTAAAGGTTATGAGTTCCTGGCCCAGTGGATCGGGGAAGTGAGGCCTCATGAGGAAAGACTTTAAAATGCAATTTCAGCCCAGTATTGGAAAGGGTTAAACCACAACAATTGGCATTTCTACAGAACCTTTAACGTAGTAAAACGTCCCAAGGTGCTTCACAGGAGCGATTTTCAGACAAAAGTTGACATCGAGCCACATAAGGAGATATTAGGACAGCTAAGAGGTAGGTTTTAAGGAGCGTCTTAAAGGAGGAGAGAGAGGTGGGGGGGTGTGGGGTTTAGGGAGGGAATTCCAGAGCTTGGGGCCGAGGCAGCTGAAGGCATGGCCGCCAACAGTGGAGTGATTAAAATCGGGGATGCGCAAGAGGCTAGAATTGGAGGAGCGCAGAGATCTCGGAGGGTTGTAGGACTGGAGGAGGTTAGGGAGGGGCGAGACCATGGAGGGATTTGAAAACAAGGATGAGAACAGCCAGGTTTATTGACAGTAAAAGTGGCCATGAAGCTGTCGGATTGTCGCAAAAATCAAACTGTTTCTCTGATGTCCTTGAGGGAAGGAAACTTGCTGTCCTTACTCGGTCTGGGCCGATATGTGACTCCAGTATACGGATGGCACTGGTTCAAGAAGAAGGCTCACCACCACCTTCTACTATGGATGGGCAACAAATGTGGTTTTGCCCACATCCCGAGAATGAATTAAAAATAGTCCCACATCAGCATGGTTGCCTCTTAACTGCTCTCTGAAGTGACCTAGTAAGGCACTCAGTTGTATCATAAGGATGGGCAATAAATGTCGGCCTTGCCAGTGATGCTCACATCCCAAGAATTAATAATAAAAAAACAAGTACTCTCTGTTTTCAATTTTTTAACCATGTTCTCACCCTGCCCTTTGTTCACCCGGGCCTTTGTTACCTTTAGACTTGACTATTCCAATGGTCTCCTGGCCGGCCTCCCATCTTCCACCCTCCATAAACTTGAGCTCATCCAAAACTCTGCTGCCCGTATCCTAACTCGCACCAAGTCCCGTTCACCCATCACCCCCTGCGTTCACTGACCTACATCGGCTCCCGGTCCGGGAACGCCTCGATTTTAAAATTCTCATCCATGTTTTCAAATCCCTCCATGACCTCGCCCCTCCCTATCTCTGTAACCCCCTCCAGCCCCACAACCCTCTGAGATCTCTGCGCTCCTCCAATTCTGGCCTCTTGCGCATCCCCGATTTTAATCGCTCCACCATTGGCGGCCGTGCATTCAGCTGCCTAGGCCCTAAGCTCTGGAATTCCCTTCTTAAACCTCTCCCCCTCTCCACCTCTCTCTGCTCCTTTAAGATGCTCCTTAAAACCTACCTCTTTGACCAAGCTTTTGGTCACCTGTCCTGAAATCTCCTTATGTGGCTCGGTGTCAAATTTTGTTTGATAATCGCTCCTGTGAAGCGCCTTGGGACGTTTTACTACATTAAAGGCGTGAAATAAATGCAAGTTGTTTTGTTATTTGTTCTACCTGCGATTCATGTGGCTCTTAGTTTAGTTCAGAGTCTTTCATGTGGAACTTTGTGAAATGCTTTCTGAAAATCCAAAACAAGGGTGAGAATCAGCTTCAGTATGAAAGTATTAAAAAATGGTGGGGGGAAGGGAAGAATGACTTTTTTCTGATTAAAGTACATTCTCCCAGTGAACAGGCTCCAAGGTAAGAATTACTCTCACTATTAGACAAGCTGCAGTGTCCAGAATTCTCTGCAGCCATGGTGTAAAGTATTACTGGAGGGGCTGGCTGTGGGTTTGAGGTGCTCAGTTCAGATCCAAGCCATGGGGGGTGTTGAGTGGAGACTGCAGCCTCAGTCAGCTGGAGACGCGGAGAGCAAATCAGAGCAGAGAATTATCCCCATGCCTCAGAGGCTCAGAGCAGGCCACGGACCCACCCTCCGGACCCCAGCAGTCAGGTCAGCCAGGGAGAACGAGGGAAATCCACAGCACAGGAGTAAGCCATTCAACCCACTGTGTGTGTGTCGGATCTTTACTGGAGAATGAGGCGCTTAAAATTACAACAAAGGATAAACCGAGTCTCACGGAAATAAAGCAAATATGAAATGAACCTGGGGAGCACTTGCGTTGGTTTCAAATCAGTATGTTGCTGTTGAAATCCACGATGCCTGATTGGTCAGGCCCTGTGCTGGCATCTACCTGACTAGGAGACATAACCTTATAATTAGAGCCAGGCCGTTCAGGGGTGATGTCAGGAAGCACTTCTTCACACAAAGGGGAGTGGAAATCTGGAACTCTCTCCCCCCAAAAAGCTGTTGAGGCTGGGGGTCAATTGAAAATTCCAAAACTGAGATCGATGGATTTTTATCAGGCAAGGTTATTAAGGATTACAGAACCAAGACGGGTAGATGGAGTTATGAGATAGGTCAACAACAAGGAAGAACATAAGAAATAGGAGCAGGAGTAGGCCATTTGGCCCCTCGAGCCTGCTCCACCATTCAATCAGATCATGGCTGATCTTCCCGCCCGATCCCCATATCCCTTGATTCCCCTAGAGTCCATGATCTAACTGAGTGGTTGAACAGGCTCGAGGGGCTGAATGGCCTACTCCTGTTTCTATGTTCCTGTGACCAGGAAAGAACTGATGCTTCTTTAATAAACCGCATTAGCGACATCTCAACTCAAATTGAACACAGTGCCTGGTACTTCTGTCACTTGTTTGATGATCCTGTTTCTGGCGGTGCTCGGGTTTCATCCTTTCTTTTTGCTCAAGCCAAACCTTCAGCGTGTGACTGAGGGAAACTCAAAACCCGAAAGGTACCCAGAGGCTGGGATCAGCAGGGGCTCCAGATGTGGGCCTTTGATTCTCCAGCGTCTGTTTGGAGCTTTTGAAACATCAACACAAGATCAGCGTAAAAAAAAATTCTCCTCATCTCCCCTCTGGTTCTTTTGCCAATTACCTTAAATCTGTGTCCTGTGGTTACCGACCCTCCTGCCACTGGAAACAGTTTCTCCTTATTTACTCTATCAAAACCCCTCATAAGGGGGAGATTTAATAGAGGTGTTCAAAATTATGAGGGGTTTTGATAGAGTAAATGAGGAGAAATTTTTTACACAGTGAGTCGTAATGATCTGGAATTCACTGCCTGAAAGGGCGGTGGAAGCAGATTCAATAATAACTTTCAAAAGGGAATTGGATAAATACTTGAAGGGGAGAAATTTGCAGGGTTATGGGGAAAGAGCAGAGGGGCATGGGACTAATTGGATAGCTTTTTCAAAGGCCCGGCAGGGGCATGACGGGCTGAATGGCCTCCTTCTGTGCTGTATGATTCTATGTCAAATGTTCATGAGACTCGTTATAAGGTGCTGCATAAATGCAGGTATTTTTTCTCCATTTATTTTCTTTTCCGATTCAATGATTCGAGGAGTGAGAGTTTCCAAATAGATCAAATAATTTCCCTGTTCATGTTTGCCGATGAACAGTTGCCTTAAAGCAAACTTCCCATTCTTCTAAACAGGCCAGAAAAGAGAAGACTGAGGGGTGACCTGATGGAGGTCTTTAAGATTATGAAAGGGTTTGACAGGGAGCAGAGAAGATGTTTCCACTTGCAGGGGGAGTCCAGAACTAATGGCCATAAATATAAGATAATGGCTAATAAATCCAACAGGGAATTCAGGAGAAATTCTTTGCCCAGAGAGTGGTGAGAATGTGGAACTCGCTACCATAAGGAGTTGAGGTGAATAGTGTAGATGCATTTCAGGGGAAGCTGGATAAACACATGAGGGAGAAAGGAATAGAAGGATGTGGGGATAGGGTGAGATGAAGTAGGGAGGGAGGAGGCTCGTGTGGAGCATAAACACCAGAATAAACCTGTTGGCCCGATTGGCCTGTTTCTGTGCTGTACATTCGATGTCATTCTCTGTAATACTCACCCAGCACTATGAGAAAGGCCTTGGCGGTCTTCACAGGCATGGTGAACAGGGAACACGTATACTGCCCTTCATCTGACAGTGAGACGTCACTGATGTTGATGCTAAGTTCGTGCCACGAAGATCGAACCAGCTCAATCCGGTTATCCCTCAGGGCTGAAAGGAATATAGAAGAGTAAGTGGTTCTGTATCAGCAACATCCGAGCACACTCACTGTTTATGCAAATTAATGTTAATATTAACGATTAATAAGGATTCTACTTTGCCCAAATTACTGAGGAGTTTGACCTTCTCGTACACCGTCAGTTTGTAACTCAGATTTGGAAATTAATTTCCATGCTCACACCACCAGATATTCTCACAGAATCACTGGAGCCCAAACTGCTGAAAGATATTCTCGCTCTCTGGTGGCAAGCAGGCAGAGCTGATTAAAATTGATCACGAATCCAGAAGTTGCTGGTATCACAATTAAGCAGTTGCTGCTGGTGGAATAAGAGTGACGACTCTCAATCCTTCAACTAACCGACGACACATTCAGCTCGTGACAGAAACGTCAACCTCTGCTGTTCTTTTCATTTGTTTAAAAACTTTTCCCCTTTCAGGCACTTGGAGTCAGTATCGAGCATTTCCAAACGAGGACACTTGCCCCAGGTTGGAGCGAATCCACTTTGTTGGACAGTCCGACCAGTGTTGTCCAATAGAAATCGCCGACTGGCCACAGGTGAGGCTCCGGCGACACCGTTTTAGCCACTAAATCCAATCGGGAATTCAGGAGAAACTTCTTCACCCAGAGAGTGGTGAGAATGTGGAACTCGCTACCTCAAGGAGTAGTTGAGGTGAATAGTGTAGATACATATAAGGGGAAGCTCGATAAGCACATGAGGGAGAAAGGAATAGAAGGATGTGGTGATTGGGTGACTTGAAGTAGGGAGGGAGGAGGCTCATGTGGAGCATAAACATCGGCATAGACTAGTTGGGCCGAATGGCCTGTTTCTGTACTTTCTATGTAATTCGATGTAACATGCACTAATTTTAGTAAAAGACACCTTACAAAAATAGGGGTAAATGGACTTCACGTGTCTATTTGCTTAACAAACATCTCCCACCATTCAGTAACCAAGGAAGTGAAGCACTCACACACTCCACTTTTCCGATTACCATTTTATAAACAAATGCACAAAAAGGTTGAAGCTCACATGCAGACCGTGCGCCGATAACTACTGAGATCACACGCCCAATGACAGTGTCTATTACTCATTTTTTATTCACTAACCAGAAATTCAAGTGTGTGAGTGCTACCCACATCTGGATTTCCAATTAGCCACAGGGGAGTGTTTGATGGGACAGTGTAGAGGGAGCTTTACTCTGTATCTAACCCGTGCTGTACCTGCCCTGGGAGTGTTTGATGGGACAGTGTAGAGGGAGCTTTACTCTGTATCTAACCCTGTACCTGCCCTGGGAGTGTTTGATGGGACAGTGTAGAGGGAGCTTTACTCTGTATCTAACCCGTGCTGTACCTGCCCTGGGAGTGTTTGATGGGACAGTGTAGAGGGAGCTTTACTCTGTATCTAACCCTGTACCTGCCCTGGGAGTGTTTGATGGGACAGTGTAGAGGGAGCTTTACTCTGTATCTAACCAAGGTGTACCTGCCCTGGGAGTGTTTGGTGGGACAGTGTAGAGGGAGCTTTACTCTGTATCTAACCCATGCTGTACCTGCCCTGGGAGTGTTTGGTGGGACAGTGTAGAGGGAGCTTTACTCTGTATCTAACCCGTGCTGTACCTGCCCTGGGAGTGTTTGATGGGACAGTGTAGAGGGAGCTTTACTCTGTATCTAACCCGTGCTGTACCTGCCCTGGGAGTGTTTGATGGGTCAGTGTAGAGGGAGCTTTACTCTGTATCTAACCCGTGCTGTACCTGCCCTGGGAGTGTTTGATGGGACAGTGTAGAGGGAGCTTTACTCTGTATCTAACCCATGCTGTACCTGCCCTGGGAGTGTTTGATGGGTCAGTGTAGAGGGAGCTTTACTCTGTATCAAACCCATGCTGTACCTGCCCTGGGAGTGTTTGATGGGACAGTGTAGAGGGAGCTTTACTCTGTATCTAACCCATGCTGTACCTGCCCTGGGAGTGTTTGATGGGACAGTGTAGAGGGAGCTTTACTCTGTATCTAACCCGTGCTGTACCTGCCCTGGGAGTGATTGATGGGACAGTGTAGAGGGAGCTTTACTCTGTATCTAACCCGTGCTGTACCTGCCCTGGGAGTGTTTGATGGGACAGTGTAGAGGGAGCTTTACTCTGTATCTAACCCTGTACCTGCCCTGGGAGTGTTTGATGGGACAGTGTAGAGGGAGCTTTACTCTGTATCTAACCAAGGTGTACCTGCCCTGGGAGTGTTTGGTGGGACAGTGTAGAGGGAGCTTTACTCTGTATCTAACCCATGCTGTACCTGCCCTGGGAGTGTTTGGTGGGACAGTGTAGAGGGAGCTTTACTCTGTATCTAACCCGTGCTGTACCTGCCCTGGGAGTGTTTGATGGGACAGTGTAGAGGGAGCTTTACTCTGTATCAAACCCGTGCTGTACCTGCCCTGGGAGTGTTTGATGGGACAGTGTAGAGGGAGCTTTACTCTGTATCTAACCCGTGCTGTACCTGCCCTGGGAGTGTTTGCTGGGACAGTGTAGAGGGAGCTTTACTCTGTATCTAACCTGTGCTGTACCTGCCCTGGGAGTGTTTGATGGGACAGTGTAGAGGGAGCTTTACTCTGTATCTAACCCGTGCTGTACCTGCCCTGGGAGTGTTTGATGGGACAGTGTAGAGGGAGCTTTACTCTGTATCTAACCCGTGCTGTACCTGCCCTGGGAGTGTTTGATGGGACAGTGTAGAGGGAGCTTTACTCTGTATCTAACCCATGCTGTACCTGCCCTGGGAGTGTTTGATGGGACAGTGTAGAGGGAGCTTTACTCTGTATCTAACCCGTGCTGTACCTGCCCTGGGAGTGTTTGCTGGGACAGTGTAGAGGGAGCTTTACTCTGTATCTAACCCTGTACCTGCCCTGGGAGTGTTTGATGGGACAGTGTAGAGGGAGCTTTACTCTGTATCTAACCCGTGCTGTACCTGCCCTGGGAGTGTTTGATGGGACAGTGTGGAGGGAGCTTTACTCTGTATCTAACCCTGTACCTGCCCTGGGAGTGTTTGATGGGACAGTGTAGAGGGAGCTTTACTCTGTATCTAACCCTGTACCTGCCCTCGGAGTGTTTGATGGGACAGTGTAGAGGGAGCTTTACTGTGTATCCGTGCTGTACCTGCCCTGGGAGTGTTTGATGGGACAGTGTAGAGGGAGCTTTACTCTGTGTCTAACCCGTGCTGTACCTGCCCTGGGAGTGTTTGATGGGACAGTGTAGAGGGAGCTTTACTCTGTATCTAACCCGTGCTGTACCTGCCCTGGGAGTGTTTGATGGGACAGTGTAGAGGGAGCTTTACTCTGTATCTAACCCTGTACCTGCCCTGGGAGTGTTTGATGGGACAGTGTAGAGGGAGCTTTACTCTGTATCTAACCCTGTACCTGCCCTCGGAGTGTTTGATGGGACAGTGTAGAGGGAGCTTTACTGTGTATCCGTGCTGTACCTGCCCTGGGAGTGTTTGATGGGACAGTGTAGAGGGAGCTTTACTCTGTGTCTAACCCGTGCTGTACCTGCCCTGGGAGTGTTTGATGGGACAGTGTAGAGGGAGCTTTACTCTGTATCTAACCCGTGCTGTACCTGCCCTGGGAGTGTTTGATGGGACAGTGTAGAGGGAGCTTTACTCTGTATCTAACCCTGTACCTGCCCTGGGAGTGTTTGATGGGACAGTGTAGAGGGAGCTTTACTCTGTATCTAACCCGTGCTGTAACTGTCCTGGGAGTGTTTGATGGGACAGTGTAGAGGGAGCTTTACTCTGTATCTAACCCGTGCTGTACCTGCCCTGGGAGTGTTTGCTGGGACAGTGTAGAGGGAGCTTTACTCTGTATCTAACCCGTGCTGTACCTGCCCTGGGAGTGTTTGCTGGGACAGTGTAGAGGGAGCTTTACTCTGTATCTAACCCGTGCTGTACCTGCCCTGGGAGTGTTTGCTGGGACAGTGTAGAGGGAGCTTTACTCTGTATCTAACCCTGTACCTGCCCTCGGAGTGTTTGATGGGACAGTGTAGAGGGAGCTTTACTCTGTATCTAACCCTGTACCTGCCCTGGGAGTGTTTGATGGGACAGTGTAGAGGGAGCTTTACTCTGTATCTAACCTTGTACCTGCCCTCGGAGAGTTTGATGCTGGGGAAACACTCCATTCCTCCCAATAACCATAATTGAAGAACTGATGGTTTCACTCCGGTTGCTGAATTAATGAGATTGAGCAGAATAAAAGCAACCGTGAAACCAGCAATGAAAATGCTGAAAACCTTCTTGAAGAAAAGATTAAACAGTCAGCATGGAAAAAATGAGCTTAGGAAATATTAAAGATTGTTCAGCATTCTGCTGACAAATTAAAAACAAGAAAATTCATTTGAAATTAATCTTTAACACCTCTCTCATCTCAGGGTAAAGGCAGTTTAAAAGTGTTTCAGGGTTTAGTCTTTGATTAACATCGCTGGAGACAGAATGGATCACCACTTAAAAAATGCATCAGCAGCTCCTCTGCAATATTGAAGAGATTCTCCTTTTAAAAGTACACATTTCCATTCAAATTGTGTCTTTGACAAGTTCCCTTTGGTATGGAAATGCCCCTCGTGTTCAAACATCTACTTTTCTACAATTGCTCTGTTGCTGTGAGTCGAGTGCTCCTTGGGCTGAGGGACTGCAGCTCGCGATTGGACATTATTCTCGGTAGGTAGACGGGAAAGTAGGGTTGAGGTCGCAATCGGATCAGCCGTGATCTTATCAAATGGCAGAGCAGGCTCGAGGGGCCGAATGGCCTACTCCTGCTCTTAATTCGTATGTTCGTGTGTACCCGGGTGCAGTACTGGAAGGTGAGGCACAGCAGTGACGCCTCAGCTCAGGAGGGCAGTGCCTGCCCACTGTAAACCACTGCACCATTCTCCACTTCCCGCACCAGTCCTCAGCCTGTGAGATGGTCCAATTAACACTGGATTTTCAGCAATCTCGGGCTGTAGGATTCTGTCCAAAGGGAACTTGCTTGTCATGGCTCAAGCTCATTTTCGGCTGGCAGTGGGAAAGGTGTGTCCAATCTGTCTGAAGTGGGTTCTCAGCTGGGCCCTGGAGGTGAGAGGACAAAGCTTCAAACCTGCTACATCACTCAGTAACGTCAGGCGTTGTGAATTATTGAGGACCTCATATTGTGAGCTGACAGGCCTTGAACGCACAGCCCTCAGGAGCAGAGCCAGGCTCCTCAAATTCATCACAGAAAGGCTTCTGTATATCAGGAGCTGGCCGTGGGGCTGAACGAGGAATGTTTGTATAGAGAACGCAGGCTAGACAGGAATTTCTTTCCCCCCTCCTCTCCTCTCCTGCTCGCGCTGACTCGTTACCGGCCGATTGTTCCCTTCCTGTCCACCCGTGGTCACTGTGACATAAAGGGGGCTCTGGAGGCAGTGTCGGGGAGAGAGTGCCAGGCCTGGTCCCAGTGTCAGAGGGATGGGCTGTGAGGAACAAATTCAGCCTCAGAAAGGATCATCTCCGAGGGGTCCTTGTGGAGATCAACAACAACAACTTGCATTTATACAGTGCCTTTAACGGAGTAAAACGTCTCAAGGCACTTCACAGGAGTGAAATCAGACAAAATATGACACCGGGCCACATGAGGAGATATTAGGACAGGTGACCAAAAGCTTGGTCAAAGAGGTAGGTTTTAAGGAGCGTCTTAAAGGAGGAGAGAGAGGTAGAGGGGGAGGGTTTAGGGAGAGAATTCCAGAGCTTAGGGCCTAGGCAGCTGAAGGCACGGCCGCCAATGGCGGAGCGATTAAAATCAGGGATGTGCAAGGGGCCAGAATTGGAGGAGCGCAGAGATCTCGGAGGGTTGTAGGGGCTGGAGGAGGTTACAGAGATAGGGAGGGGCGAGGCCATGGATAGATTTGAAAACAAGGATGGGAATTTTAAAATCGAGGCGTTCCCGGACCGGGGTAAGTTACTTAACGGGATAGAGACACTAAAGATGGAAGAATGCTTTCAGATACACCAGGGCACGGGGTCAGGGGGTGAAGGGCAAGTTCAGAACAGATGTCAGGGTGTATTTCCTCACACATAGTGGGTGAAGTGCTGGAATGGAGTTACCAGGAAGGGGGGGAGGGGCAGGGCATCTGAGCTCAATTAACGAACAGCTGGGGGCTGTGATGGGGGGAGGGCAGGGTGAGTTGAATGAGCTATAAGGCTTTCTTAATCTGAATCTGTCTTGTTCAGACGCTCCTCCAATTCCGGCCTCTTGTCCATCCCCAATTTTAATCGCTCCACCATTGGCGGCCGTGCCTTCAGCTGCCTAGGTCCTAAGCTCTGGAATTCCCTCCCTAAACCTCTCCGTCTCTCCACCTTTCTCTCCTCCTTTGAGACGCTCCTTAAAACCTACCTCTTTGACCAAGCTTTTGGTCACCTGTCCTAATATCTCCTCAAGTGGCTCGGTGTCAAATTTTGTCTGATAATCGCTCCTGTGAAGCGCCCTGGGACGTTTTACGACATTAAATCGAAGTTGTTGTGATTGTTCGTCTGTGAGCTGAAACAGCGAGTGTTGGTGTGTTTAATCTGTCGGGTGGGGGCATCGCACCTGGGCACGATCCAGAAACAAACACTTTCCAACAAGGAGTCAGCGGTGATCAGGGAGGGAAGCCGAGGCTGATTACTCCCCCACCCCTAATTTAGGGTCCTGAGGTAAATTCTAGGGCCCTTATTGTTTCTGTGAATGAGATCAACCAACTCAACACAGACCAGGGTTTGAACTTGGCACCATCCTGGGCTCAGCCACCCACCGGATTGACCACCTGGACCATCGTGCCGGCCAGCAGACTCTTTCTGGGGACCTTATTTGGGCTAAAACTAACTTCAGCTCTTTTTCAGAAATTGTGATTAGCGACAGTTACTGCTTCTGAACAGAGAGCAATTAACTCCCAGGTTCCTCTTAATCCTGAGCCCAACAATTAAGCTAATTTGCACATGTAAATTGCATCTCTTTATGATACCTAAGCTCCCAAGACTGAAGAATAAAATATTGAGAATAATTAGAATCCCTGTTTTCAAGGTTCCTGAGGACACAAACAGTTGATGGGGTGAGGCGCTGCTCTGGTGACGCTGATGCCATCTGCTTGCCCATTGTGCTGCCAACCCTCAAACAAAGAGAAAGTAGAAAAGCTTCATCTAATCTGCAGATAGCTGGAGTTACTGAGCAGCTCGACGATTTGACAAGTGTTCCTCGAGGCGCTGAGCCGTGCTCGCTGCTCCTCGATCATTGTGCTGATGGAGAGCGGACCTTCTGCGGAGTTGTGCAACGGAGCCTGCGAGGGATTCCCGACTGAAATTGGAAGCATTTATATCGGGGAGGAGATCAACCGAGAAAGATTTGCAAGCGGGTATGTAGCAGGAGGCATATGTCGAGCGCAGCGTCAGTGAAGTTATCCCACAGCTGCTAGACACAACGACAACAGCAGCCTGCATTTATATAGCCCAGGAGAGGCTGCCTTGTTGAAGCAGCTAAACAAATCCTCATCCTGCCGAACAAACAGCTCCATGACCTCTGATATTGCTCGCTACAACTTTAACTGTTTCATCAGTTCCAATTTTTCTCAGAATCATACAGCACAGGAGGAGGCCATTCGGCCCATCGTGCCTGTGCCGGCTCTTTGAAAGAGCTGTCCAATTAGTTCCACTCCCCTTGCTCTTTCCCCATGGCTCTGTATATTTTTCCCCTTCAAGTCTTTATCCAATTCCCTTTTGAAAGTTATTATTGAATCTGCTTCCACCGCCCTTTCAGGCAGCCCATTCCAGATCAGAACAACTCGCTGCGTGAAAAACATTTCTCCTCATCTCCCCTCTGGTTCTTTTGACAATTATCTTAAATCTGTGTCCTCTGGTTACCGACCCTCCTGCCACTGGAAACAGTTTCTCCTTATTTACCCTATTGAAGCCCTTTATAATTTTGAACACCTCTATTAAATCTCCCTTTAACCTTCTCTGTTTTAAGGAGAACAATCCCAGCTTCTCCAGTCTCTCCACATAACTGAAGTCCCTCATCCCTGGCACCATTCTAGTAAATCTCTTCTGCTCTCTCCAAGGCCTTGACATCCCTTCTAGAGTGTGATGCCCAGAACTGAACACAATACTCCAGCTGAGGCCGAACCAGTGTTTTATAAAGGTTTAGCATAACCTCCTTGCTTTTGCACTCTCTGCCTCGATTAATAACGCCATACAGGAGAAGGAAGACGCAGGGTCGACTCCTGATCTGTCGTGAGTCAAGTAATGTTCACGGGAGTGGTGACAGGGACATTACAGTGCACTTGGGATAGGGAGGGGAAGGTCAGTCAGGGTTCCTGCTTCTAATCCCCGCCCAGTGGCCCCTTCTGTACAATGTGTGTGGGCGTCGGGTGGGAACAGGATCAGGATCAGATATTACATAGAATTATATAGCGTGTACAGCACAGAAACAGGCCGTTCGGCCCAACTGGTCCATGCCGGTGTTTATGCTCCACACGAGCCTCCCTCCCTCACTTCATCTCACCCTGTCAGCATACCCTTCTATTCCTTTCCCCCTCCTGTGTTTATCGAGCTTCCCCTTAAATGTATCTATACTATTCGCCTCAGCTACTCCTTGTGGTAGTGAGTTCCACATTCTCACCACTCTCTGGGTAAAGAAGTTTCTCCTGAATTCCCCATTGGATTTATTAGTGACTATCTTATATTTATGGCTCCAAGTTCTGGTCTCCCCCAAAAGTGGAAATATTTTCTCTACATCTACCCTATCAAACCCTTTCATTATCTTAAAGACCTCCATCAGGTCACCCCTCAGTCTTCTCTTTTCTAGAGAAAAGAGCCCCAGCCTGTTCAATCTTTCCTGATAGGTATAACCTCTCAGTTCTGGTATCATACTAGTAAATCTTTTTTGCACCCTCTCCAGTGCCTCTATATCCTTTTTATAATATTGGGACCAGAACTGTTCACAGTACTCCAAGTGTGGTCTAACCAAGGTTCTATACGAGTTTAATATAACTTCTCTGCGATGCCCTCCAGTGTGGAATAGCCCGCTGGCATTCACTGATGTAGAATGGTCACTCGGGTGAGGTGGTGCTGGAGGACCCAGCACCCATCGAGCCTGCAGCGCCAGAGAGAGCCAGCACCTCCGGGAGACGAGGGGCCACAAACCGGGAGGAAAATAATCAAATGGCTGGACAGAACTCGAGAGCGACACAAGGGTTTCCAGTCTGTGAGCTCCAGCTTCACCTTTCAAACTAAGTGCTCGCACAATGACATCTCATCAAACCTTACTGATAGCTGCAACGTCATCTCTTCTTAAATCCTCTTAAATCAAGAGTCCTTTCATGCTGTTGTTCCAAACACAATGCAGATTAGTTCTGATATTAAAAAAAAAACACATCCACTTCCTCCAGCACACGATGCCTGATTAGTTCCGAGGACCTTCCTTACAGCTTAATGTTTTCAAACATCCCTTTTAGGGTTTGAAATCATCAAAAAAAAAACCCTGAATATTATTAATATTCAAAACCAGAACCAAGAGATAAAAACTCTGCTCAAGGTTCGAAAGTGGCCGCTTCCAGCAAACTCAGCCCCGGCTCTGTCTCACTCTCCCGTGGTTTGATTGGAAGCGTGAATCGGAAACGAGAAAGTGGAACGGTTCTCAAATCTCAATGTCTGTGCGAATCACTGGGGGTGAAATTGGTCTTTGGTCACGAATAACAAATCGGGAGACCTTCAGCTGGGGCTCAGTGGGCAGCTCTCGCGCCTCTGAGTCAGAAGGTCATGGGTTCGGGTCTCACTCCAGAGACTTGAGCACAAAATCCAGGCTGATACTCGCAGTGCAGTACTGAGGGAGCGCCGCACTGTCGGAGGGTCAGGACTGAGGGAGCGCCGCACTGTCGGAGGGTCAGTACTGAGGGAGTGCTGCACTGTCGGAGGGGCAGTACTGAGGGAGTGCTGCACTGTCGGAGGGGCAGTACTGAGGGAGCGCCGCACTGTCGGAGGGTCAGTACTGAGGGAGCGCCGCACTGTCGGAGGGTCAGTACTGAGGGAGTGCCGCACTGTCGGAGGGTCAGTACTGAGGGAGCGCCGCACTGTCGGAGGGTCAGTACTGAGGGAGAGCTGCACTGTCGGAGGGTCAGTACTGAGGGAGCGCCGCACTGTCGGAGGGTCAGTACTGAGGGAGAGCTGCACTGTCTGAGGGTCAGTACTGAGGGAGCGCTGCACTGTCGGAGGGTCAGTACTGAGGGAGTGCTGCACTGTCGGAGGGTCAGTACTGAGGGAATGCTGCACTGTCGGAGGGTCAGTACTGAGGGAGTGCTGCACTATCGGAGGGTCAGTACTGAGGGAATGCTGCACTGTCGGAGGGTCAGTACTGAGGGAGTGCCGCACTGTCGGAGGGTCAGTACTGAGGGAGTGCCGCACTGTCGGAGGGTCAGTACTGAGGGAGCGCTGCACTGTCGGAGGGTCAGTACTGAGGGAGTGCTGCACTGTCGGAGGGTCAGTACTGAGGGAATGCTGCACTGTCGGAGGGTCAGTACTGAGGGAGTGCCGCACTGTCGGAGGGTCAGTACTGAGGGAGCGCTGCACTGTCGGAGGGTCAGTACTGAGGGAGCGCCGCACTGTCGGAGGGTCAGTACTGAGGGAGTGCTGCACTGTCGGAGGGTCAGTACTGAGGGAGTGCTGCACTGTCGGAGGGTCAGTACTGAGGGAGCGCCGCACTGTCGGAGGGTCAGTACTGAGGGAGCGCCGCACTGTCGGAGGGTCAGTACTGAGGGAGTGCCGCACTGTCGGAGGGTCAGTACTGAGGGAGTGCCGCACTGTCGGAGGGTCAGTACTGAGGGAGTGCCGCACTGTCGGAGGGTCAGTACTGAGGGAGCGCCGCACTGTCGGAGGGTCAGTACTGAGGGAGCGCCGCACTGTCGGAGGGTCAGTACTGAGGGAGCGCCGCACTGTCGGAGGGTCAGTACTGAGGGAGTGCCGCACTGTCGGAGGGTCAGTACTGAGGGAGCGCCGCACTGTCAGAGGGTCAGTACTGAGGGAGCTCTGCACTGTCGGAGGGTCAGTACTGAGGGAGTGCTGCACTGTCGGAGGGTCAGTACTGAGGGAGCGCCGCACTGTCGGAGGGTCAGTACTGAGGGAGTGCTGCACTGTCGGAGGGTCAGTACTGAGGGAGTGCCGCACTGTCGGAGGGTCAGTACTGAGGGAGTGCTGCACTGTCGGAGGGTCAGTACTGAGGGAGTGCCGCACTGTCGGAGGGTCAGTACTGAGGGAGTGCCGCACTGTCGGAGGGTCAGTACTGAGGGAGTGCTGCACTGTCGGAGGGTCAGTACTGAGGGAGTGCCGCACTGTCGGAGGGTCAGTACTGAGGGAGTGCCGCACTGTCGGAGGGTCAGTACTGAGGGAGTGCTGCACTGTCGGAGGGTCAGTACTGAGGGAGTGCCGCACTGTCGGAGGGTCAGTACTGAGGGAGTGCCGCACTGTCGGAGGGTCAGTACTGAGGGAGTGCTGCACTGTCGGAGGGTCAGTACTGAGGGAGTGCCGCACTGTCGGAGGGTCAGTACTGAGGGAGCGCCGCACTGTCGGAGGGTCAGTACTGAGGGAGTGCTGCACTGTGGGAGGGTCAGTACTGAGGGAGCGCCGCACTGTCGGAGGGTCAGTACTGAGGGAGTGCTGCACTGTCGGAGGGTCAGTACTGAAGGAGTGCCGCACTGTCGGAGGGTCAGTACTGAGGGAGTGCTGCACTGTCGGAGGGTCAGTACTGAGGGAGTGCTGCACTGTCGGAGGGTCAGTACTGAGGGAGTGCCGCACTGTCGGAGGGTCAGTACTGAGGGAGTGCCGCACTGTCGGAGGGTCAGTACTGAGGGAGCGCTGCACTGTCGGAGGGTCAGTACTGAGGGAGCGCTGCACTGTCGGAGGGTGAGTACTGAGGGAGTGCTGCACTGTCGGAGGGTCAGTACTGAGGGAGTGCTGCACTGTCGGAGGGTCAGTACTGAGGGAGCGCCGCACTGTCGGAGGGTCAGTACTGAGGGAGTGCCGCACTGTCGGAGGGTCAGTACTGAGGAAGTGCCGCACTGTCGGAGGATCAGTACTGAGGGAGTGCCGCACTGTCGGAGGGTCAGTACTGAGGGAGTGCCGCACTGTCGGAGGATCAGTACTGAGGGAGTGCCGCACTGTCGGAGGGTCAGTACTGAGGGAGTGCCGCACTGTCGGAGGATCAGTACTGAGGGAGTGCCGCACTGTCGGAGGATCAGTACTGAGGGAGTGCCGCACTGTCGGAGGGTCAGTACTGAGGGAGTGCCGCACTGTCGGAGGATCAGTACTGAGGGAGTGCCGCACTGTCGGAGGGTCAGTACTGAGGGAGTGCTGCACTGTCGGAGGGTCAGTACTGAGGGAGCGCTGCACTGTCGGAGGGTCAGTACTGAGGGAGTGCTGCACTGTCGGAGGGTCAGTACTGAGGGAGTGCTGCACTGTCGGAGGATCAGTACTGAGGGAGTGCCGCACTGTCGGAGGGTCAGTACTGAGGGAGTGCCGCACTGTCGGAGGGTCAGTACTGAGGGAACGCCGCACTGTCGGAGGGTCAGTACTGAGGGAGCGCCGCACTGTCGGAGGGTCAGTACTGAGGGAGCGCCGCACTGTCGGAGGGTCAGTACTGAGGGAGCGCCGCACTGTCGGAGGGTCAGTACTGAGGGAGCGCCGCACTGTCGGAGGGTCAGTACTGAGGGAGTGCCGCACTGTCGGAGGGTCAGTACTGAGGGAGTGCCGCACTGTCGGAGGGTCAGTACTGAGGGAGTGCCGCACTGTCGGAGGGTCAGTACTGAGGGAGTGCCGCACTGTCGGAGGGTCAGTACTGAGGGAGTGCCGCACTGTCGGAGGGTCAGTACTGAGGGAGTGCCGCACTGTCGGAGGGTCAGTACTGAGGGAGTGCCGCACTGTCGGAGGGTCAGTACTGAGGGAGTGCCGCACTGTCGGAGGGTCAGTACTGAGGGAGTGCCGCACTGTCGGAGGATCAGTACTGAGGGAGTGCCGCACTGTCGGAGGGTCAGTACTGAGGGAGTGCCGCACTGTCGGAGGGTCAGTACTGAGGGAGTGCCGCACTGTCGGAGGGTCAGTACTGAGGGAGTGCCGCACTGTCGGAGGGTCAGTACTGAGGGAGTGCTGCACTGTCTGAGGGTCAGTACTGAGGGAGTGCCGCACTGTCGGAGGGTCAGTACTGAGGGAGTGCCGCACTGTCGGAGGGTCAGTACTGAGGGAGTGCCGCACTGTCGGAAGGTCAGTACTGAGGGAGTGCCGCACTGTCGGAGGGTCAGTACTGAGGGAGTGCCGCACTGTCGGAGGGTCAGTACTGAGGGAGTGCTGCACTGTCGGAGGGTTAGTACTGAGGGAGCGCCACACTGTCGGAGGGTCAGTACTGAGGGAGTGCCGCACTGTCGGAGGGTCAGTACTGAGGGAGTGCCGCACTGTCGGAGGGTCAGTACTGAAGGAGTGCCGCACTGTCAGAGGGTCAGTACTGAGGGAGCGCTGCACTGTCGGAGGGTCAGTACTGAGGGAGGGCCGCACTGTCGGAGGGTCAGTACTGAGGGAGCGCCGCACTGTCGGAGGGTCAGTACTGAGTGAGTGCCGCACTGTCGGAGGGTCAGTACTGAGTGAGTGCCGCACTGTCGGAGGGTCAGTACTGAGGGAGTGCCGCACTGTCGGAGGGTCAGTACCGAGGGAGCGCCGCACTGTCGGAGGGTCAGTACTGAGGGAGCACTGCACTGTCGGAGGGTCAGTACTGAGGGAGCGCCGCACTGTCGGAGTGTCAGTACTGAGGGAGCACTGCACTGTTGGAGGGTCAGTGCTGAGGGAGTGCTGCACTGTCGGAGAGTCAATACTGAGGGAGTGCTGCACTGTCGGAGGGTCAGTACTGAGGGAGTGCCGCACTGTCGGAGGGTCAGTACTGAGGCCATTGTTGGAGGTGCTCTCTTTCGGATGAGACATTAATCCAATTATCTGGTCATTATCACCTTGCTGGGGCAAATTGACAGCCACATTTCCTACATTACAACAGACACTACACTTCAAAAGTACTTAATTGGCTTTGGGATGCCCTGAGGATGTGACAGGTGCTATATAAATGCAAGTTTTTTCTTTCAATGGAAAAGAAAATTGTGCAGGGTGTGACCGTGTTGCCGAATCACTATCACCCGTTCTGGGCCAGAGACCAATTTCTCTGCCGCTGTGTCGGAATGCTGCAGCTAGTTGCTCGCAGTCTGCTGACTCTGGGATGCAGACAACCCCAGTACCAGTGACTGGACCGACAGGAACCTCCGGGCTGGGGTGGGACAGGGGGTGGGGAGTCTCTCCGCAACTGACATAGGAACAGGACTCCAAATGCCGGCCATCACTGAACAAAATGGGATCAACTGGCCCAGATAGCGCTCTCACAGACAGTTCCGCAGGTCGAAACCCTTTCGATATTTTCATTGTGGGGCGTCCCCGTGTCGTGAGTCACTTCCTCTCACTCTCAAGCTTCCTGAAGGGGGAACCTCAACATTCACTCCCTTCACCACCGGCGCACAGTGGCTGCAGCGTGTACCATCCACAGGATGCACTGCAGCAACTCGCCAAGGCTTCTTCGACAGCACCTCCCAAACCCGCGACCTCTACCACCTAGAAGGACAAGGGCAGCAGGCACATGGGAACAACACCACCTGCACGTTCCCCTCCAAGTCACACACCATCCCGACTTGGAAATATATCGCCGTTCCTTCATCGTCGCTGGGTCAAAATCCTGGAACTCCCTTCCTAACAGCACTGTGGGAGAACCGTCACCACACGGACTGCAGCGGTTCAAGAAGGCGGCTCACCACCACCTTCTCAAGGGCAATTAGGGATGGGCAATAAATGCCGGCCTCGCCAGCGACGCCCACGTCCCATGAACGAATTAAAAAAAGGATGTGATGTGAAGGTACTCCCAAGTTATCCCCTTTTCCCTCCCGCCGAGAGCTTCTTCTTCCCTGGCTGAGGACTCCGAGCATGACTGTGCTTCCGACCTCCCCCTCCCCTGCCTCCTGCTCATTGATTCTCAACACTCGGGCTGTGTGCAGTGCTGTGTGCGCGATTTAGGCTGCGAATAAACCAGCTCCTGCTGTCACACTCTCCCGGCGGGGGTCACCATTACTGCACTCACATTCAGTGACGGGCAATACACCGGTGTCAGGCAGGACGACCCATTCCTCGATGGCCTGTCTCACTGACTGTAGCCTCAGTGGTGTGAGAGCAGAACAGGGGGACACACACCCTGGGCCCGAGCGGCGTCGGTTCCAAGCGGTTCAGTGACTGGCCGCTAATCCCACCAGAATGGAAATGTGTTGAGAGCGCTCAAACTTCCAGGGTCAGGGCATTTGCAAAATAATCCTCTGATCCGGGTGCAAATGTCCAGGCCTCGTTATATGTGAATCAGGTCTTTGGTCGAGGCTCCACCCAGAAAAACTGAGCAGAAGGATGATCCAGCAAGGCCTGTTTCATAGGCCTGAGAATCATACAGCACATTCGGCCCATCGTGCCTGTGCCGGCTCTTTGAAACAGCTATCCAATTAGTCCCACTCTCCCGCTCTTTCTCCATAGCCCTGCAAATTTTCTTCTGAAAGGAGAAGGTGTGTTTATTTTTTTTCAGGGACTGGATTTTGCTCCATGCCATGTTGGTTTGGTTGAGTAGGCCTCCATTTTTGCCTTTTTGTAATTTTTTTCCCCCAATACTTTTCTTCATTATTCTTAGTTTCTGCCTGCTTTGATATATTGGTACAGAAGAGGTGAGGATTGGGGTGCCCTTTTGATGGGCAGGGATTTCCAAACACGCCACATTATTAAAATGAGCAAAGAGCCAACAAATGGAGGTGTGCTGACCCGTGAGGTGTCCTCGTCACTGCCCTCCGGGATCTGTCACAGGGGCCTGTCATAGGGGCCTGTCACGGGGGGCCTGACACAGGGGGCCTGACACAGGGGGCTGTCACACAGGGCCCGTCACAGGGGGCCTGTCACACAGAGCCCGTCACAGGGGCCCTGACACAGGGGGTCTGTCACAGGGGTCTGACACAGGGGGCCTGTCACAAGGGGCCTGTCACAGGGGTCTGACACAGGGGTCTGACACAGGGGGCCTGTCACAAGGGGCCTGTCACAGGGGTCTGACACAGGGGGCCTGTCACAGGGGGCTGTCACACGGGCCCTGTCTCCACCCCTTCCGATGGGCCGCCCCAGAGTTACGCCGTCTGCTGCCCAGTGATCAGCACACGACATCCAGCTCTTCCTGTGGAAGTGAAGATTTCCACAACAACAAACGCCTTTAATGTAGTAAAATGTCCCAAGGCGCTTTACAGGAGCGATTATCAAACAAAATCTGACACCGAGTCGCATAAGGAGATATTTAGGACAGGTGACCAACAGCTTGGCCAAAGAGGTAGGTTTTAAGGAGCGTCTTAAAGGAGGAGAGAGGGCTAGAGAGGCGGAGAGGTTTAGGGAGGGAATTCCATAGCTTAGGGCCTTGGCAGCTGAAGGCACGGCCGCCAATGGTGGGGTGATAAAAATTCGGGGATGTGCAAGAGGCAAGAATTGGAGGAGCGCAGAGATCTCGGAGGGTTGTAGGGCTGGAGGAGGTTACAGTGATAGGGAGGGGCGAGGGGCTGGAGGAGGTTACAGTGATCGGGAGGGGCGAGGGGCTGGAGGAGGTTACGGAGATAGGGAGGGGCGAGGGGCTGGAGGAGGTTACAGAGATAGGGAGGGGCAAGGGGCTGGAGGAGGTTGCAGTGATAGGGAGGGGCGAGGGGCTGGAGGAGGTTACAGAGATAGGGAGGTGTGAGTAGAAACTCCTCAATGTCTTGGCTCTAGTTTTATTATTGGAGGGAGGGCTGACCACCGGGACCCTCAGCTGCAGTCTGAGTGTATCAGAGTGTTATAGAGAGGAGGTGTGTGCTGCAATGTTCAGACAGTGAAAGTTAATTATCTGTACGTAACAATCTTTTGCAACATGATAGTCTCAGGTCTCCAATTAAATAGTTTATTGTTTGCAATACGATAGTCTCAGTTCTTCAATTAAATGTTTCTCACTGTTACAGAATTTTCATTAACAGTTACAAGGATCCATTACCTGCAAATTGGATTTTGTACCAGAAACGCCATTTGACAGTCCCTTCATTATGCCTCATTATATTCCCCACACCGTGCTGGAGGTGTAGTGACAGTAACTGGGGAGGGGTCATGCTGACTTCAGGAGCCACCCGTACTACTAGGTACTGACCGTGACCGGGCCCTAGAACTGGTCTCTGTTGGTGTCAGCCATGGCTCAGTGGCCAGTAGCTCCGCAATTTCCACCCTTACTTCCCTTAGCAACCTAGGATGCATCCCATCTGGATTGGGTGACTTATCTACTTTAAGTACAGCTAGTCTTTCTAGTACCTCCTCTCTATCAATTTTTAGCCCATCCAGTATCTCAACTATATCTTCCTTTACTGAGACTCTGGCAGCATCTTCTTCCTTGATAAAGACAGATGCAAAGTACTCATTCAGAGCCTCGGCCATGCCGTCCGCCTCCATGAGTAGATCTCCTTTATGGTCCTTAATCGGCCCCACCCCTCCTCTTACTACCAGTTTAGACATTTAGTAGCTAGGCCATCCCCTCCGCTTCCAACTTGCCACTTTCCCTTGCATCCCATGGGCTGTTACTTTTCTGACTAGTCTGCCATGTGGGACCTTATCAAAAGCCTTCCTAAAATCCATGTAGACTACATCAAACGTGCTACCTTCATCGACCTTCCTTGTTACCTCCTCAAAAAATTCAATCAAGTTAGTCAGACACAAAAGGGACACACATGTGTTGAGAGGGATGCAGGTCAGGACAAGAAGGATAATCCCAAATGTGAAGTGGATGGGAAATGAGGGAAGATGGCACCACACTTTACACACTGCAGTGTGCACCATCCACAGGACGCACTGCAGCAACTCGCCAAGGCTTCTTCGACAGCACCTCCCAAACCCGCGACCTCTACCACCTAGAAGGACAAGAGCAGCTGGCACATGGGAACAACACCACCTGCACGTTCCCCTCCAAGTCACACACCATCCCGACTTGGAAATATATCGCCGTTCCTTCATCGTCGCTGGGTCAAAATCCTGGAACTCCCTTCCTAACAGCACTGTGGGAGAACCTTCACCACACGGACTGCAGCGGTTCAAGAAGGCGGCTCATCACCACCTTCTCAAGGGCAATTAGGGATGGGCAATAAATGCCGGCCTCGCCAGCGACGCCCACATCCCATGAACGAATAAAAAAAAATGTCAAGGCCCTAGAGAGGGAGCAGAGGAGATTTACTAGAATGGTACCAGGGATGAGGGACTTTAGTTATGTGGAGAAACTGGGATTGTTCTCCTTAGATCAGAGAAGGTTAAGGGGAGATTTAATTGAGATGTTCAAAATTCTGAAGGGTTTTGATAGAGTAGATAGGGGGAAATTGTTCCACTGGCAGGAGGGTCGGTAACCAGAGGACACAGATTTAAGGTATTTGGCAAAAGAACCAGAAGTGAGACGAGGAAAAATTATTTTATGCAGCGAGTTGTTATAGTCTGGAATGTGCTGTAAGGGTGGTGGAAGCAGATTCAATAGTAACTTTCAAAAGGGAATTCAAAGGGAATACTTACAAAGGAAAACATTTGCAGGGCTAAGGGGAAAGAGCAGAGGGGAGTGGGACTAATTGGATAGCTCTTTCAAAGAGCCGGCACAGGCACGATGGGCCGAATGGCCTCCTTCTGTGCTGTACCATTCTCTGATTCTAAGCTCCACAGTCTAGAGAGAATAATAAGCAGTGTCCCGATTGAGGTAGGAGACATGTTACACGACATAAAGTGAACTTCGAGGTAAACTGTTGGTCAGGAAAAGGCCAACTGCTGCGTCCAGCCTGTCCCGTACAGCTGTGATGCTTTGTGTATCACGGCTCAGACACTCCCCACCCACCCGGGTCACTGGATCTTCCGGGAGATGCGAAATACCAGCTTAAAAAAAAAACCCAGGCTAACTAGGAAAAAAAAAATCTGGAAAATTCCTCTTCGGAAATATCTTGGGGAAAAAAAAATTTTTTTCAAAGAGAGAAGAACATTTGGCAAAATCTGACAGGGAGTCACAAACATTACAGGAGTACCTGCAGTCATTACAACCAGTAAATGCAGCTGATTGCCAGGCTAGGGGAGCTGGGGGGACGAGCTTTGAGAGATCAAATGGACTTTTCCTTGACTCTTTTTACGTTCCTATAATTTAATAATCATACCTTTGATCCCTCTTTGCATTACAAATGTTTCTGGATGCCCTTCTCCCTTCAGGTGCTGAACTGTCCAGTATAAAGCCGGAGAGGTTCGATGCTGTCATTGATATTGAGGGGTGGGGGTGCTCTGTCAGACTCTCCGTGCCCACCTGAGGGCGCTAGTGCTCGTGCTTTCCCTCAGACAAGTGTTACTCACCACCGTGATGTACTGTCAGTCTGTATAGAACCCCCCACACACACAGACAGACAGAGAGACACACATATACACAGTCTTACACATACATACACACGTACACACACATACACACCTATACACATGCACACACATACACAGACACACACATACAGTCACACACACATATGTACATACATATACACATACACACATGCATACATATACACATGCACATATACACACTCTCACTCTCATACAAATACACAGACATACACACATGTAAACATGCAAACACACACATATAGTCATAAATGCAAACACACACAGATATACACACACATACAGATACACATACTCACGCACACATATACATATGCACACACGTGTACACACACATGCACATACAGATACCCATATACGCACAGAGATACACACACAGATACACACAAACACACACACACACACAGATACAAACACACACACACACACACACACAGATACAAACACACACACACACACACACACACACACACACACACACAGATACACACACACATTAATCAATGACAGTGACACCCACATCCCAAGAATATAAAAAAACAAGAATCAATGTTCTTTCCATAGTCATAAAGAGGGGTCTGGTCTGTTTTGGGGAAAAGACAGGAATTATCCGAGGGTAAGTCTGGTGGGAATTAGCATAAACAGAGAGGTACGTGAGCATGCTCAAAAATGTCCTTTCATTTTGAAAGAACATCAATCATTTTCTTGCTACGTGATGAGGTTTCATTTTCAGAAACCAGTGGGCTTTAAAGCTGGGAAATCAGATACAACAAAAGGGAAATCTGTAGCAAACCAAGGTGTGTTCAAGAGAAAAACAATTCCCAATCCCTAATGCTATAATTTCAATTAAATTAAAGAGGTGAAATGTTTGTCATTCATTCATTCTCGGTGACGAAAGTGCATCTTTCATGGTGCATTTCTCTAACTAGGACATGAATAAATTTTGGCCACCGATCTTGCCTCTTTTAATTGAATGAAATGCTGATTATCACAGTCTGGAAGCTGACAAAAGGCAAAAGGTGTAGGAAATGAGGTGATTGTCAGCATCAGTCTGAGTCAGTGCAGTGAGAGACTGGTGGAAAACGCAGCCGAGGAAGGCAAGCTTGGATGTCACTTATCAACAAACCAAAAAAAAAACAACACTGCCGGCAGCTGGCACGTGGTAGACAAATCTCCGCACAATGGCTCCAAAGTGGAGGGAACAATCCTGTCATCAGAAGATGAACACTTCCAATTCCCTGACAGGAGCGGCAGCTTCTCTCTTGATGAGGTTTAGAGGAACTTGTAACACTCTCAAAGGCATCAGTCACACTCAAGTGAAGCAATTTTTCTGACATATCTGCATTTAAACCTTTTTGCAATGCTCCACTATTGTAAAGTGAGCGGTGTGGGAATAGATGGGCGGCTTGTCACTCTTGTGTGTGGAAGATATGAGAATAGAGAGAATATCAATGTAAAACTCAGCTGCATCGTACAGATAAGGAGCAAGAATATCTTGGTTCAAGCATTCTCCAGACAAGGAGGTCTCTGGAGGATCACCACCACACTGGTGAATTGTGCGCATTATGTGCCACAATAAATACTTCTTCTGCCTAACCCTCATCTAGTTCATTCTCCTCTCGACAGCAATGCAGAGAGTGGGAGCCTCACAGTGTCGGGTTGCTTATTGGGGTTGAGCAATAGTTTGCTGGGGCCTGTCATGTGCAAATTTGGTCAATGTGCCACCCAGCCATGTAGAACTCTTTGTCATGGCACTGAGTTGGACAAGCCTCGGCTCAGCACTTCATCAATATGCAATTTGTAACGACGCTGGCGCGTAGCAGGAAAATGAAGAAGGACTAAAACCTTTTTGCAGAAAGCTACAAATCTCACCAGATGCCCCATTCTTTATTGTCTAGATCTGATAATACCTGAAGTTTTTGATAGCTGTGGGCTGGCATAAATCCTTCTATTGAGGCATCATCTGACCTTGTGGAAACTTGGCTACATAACTCATCCAATTGCCAGTGATCCAACAATTACTAGTTGTCAAGTTACTAGAAGTTATGTTAAACTTGTGTAGAACCTTGGTTAGGCCACACTTGGAGTATTGTGAACAGTTCTGGCCTCCATATTATAAAAAGGCGATGGAGGCATTGGAGAAGGTGCAAAAAAGATTCACATGGATGATGCCAGAACTGAGAGGATATACCTGCCAGGAAAGGCTGAACAGGCTGGGGCTCATTTCTCTAGAAAAGAGAAAGCCGAGGGGTGACCTGATAGAGGTCTTCAAGTTAATGAAAGGGTTCGATAGGGTAGACGTGGAGATGATGTTTCCACTTGTGGGGGAGACCAAAACTAGAGGTCATAAATATAAAATAGTCGCTAATAAATCCAATGGAGAATTAAGGAGAAACTTCTTTACCCAGAGAGTGGTTAGAATGTGGAACTCGCTATCACAAGGAGTAGTTGAGGCGAATAACATAGATGCATTTAAGGGGAAACTAGATAAACGCATGAGGGAGAAAGGAATAGAAGGATATGCTGACAGGGTGAGATGAAATAGGGAGGGAGGAGGCTCGTGCAGAGCATAAACACCAGTATAGGCCAGTTGGGCCGAATGGCCTGTTCCTGTGCTGTACATTCTATGTAACTCTATGTAATTCAATCGATAGATGACTTGACCGACTGTAAGCCATTCCTGGCCTAGATCCCTGTGTATAAGGCCTCTTTAATCTGTGGTCTTTGAGGCTGCTCAGGCCTCACTCCACAGACTTGAGCACATAACCTAGGCTGACATTTCAGTGCAGTATCATCCGCGTATCCTCATCCGTGTCTTTGTTACCTCCAGGTTCGACTATTCCAATGCTCTTCTGTCCGGCTCCCACCGTCCGCCCTCCGTAAACTTGAGCTCATCCAAAACTCTGCTGCCCGTATCCTAACTCGCATCAAGTCCCGTTCACCCATCACCCCTGTGCTCGCTGACCTCCATTGGCTCCCGGTCCAGGAACACCTCGATTTTAAAATTCTCATCCTTGTGTTCAAATCCTTCCATGGTCTCGCCCCTCCCTATCTCTTCAACCCCCTCCAATCCTACATCCCTCCAAGATCCCTGTGTTCCTCCAACTCTGGACTCATGCATCCCCCACTCCCTTCTTAAGAACACAAGAAATAGGAGCAGGAATAGGTCATAAGGCTCCTCGAGCCTGCTCCGCCATCCAATCAGATCATGGGTGATCTTCTACTTCACTTGCCCGCCCTATCCCCATATCCCTTCGCCCCATCATTGGCGGCCGTGCCTTCAGCCGTCTAGGCTTTATGCTCCGAAATTCCCTCCCTAAACATCTCTAATACTTTAAGACCACTCTTTAAACCTACCTCTTTGCTCAAGATTTTAGTCACCTGTCCTAATATCTCCTTTTTTGGTTCAGTGTCAAATTTTGTTTGATAACGCTCCTGTGAAGTGCCTTGGGATGTTTTCCTACGCTAAAGGCACTATATAAACACAAGTTATTGGTATCGTAGTAGTAGTATCATAGTATGGTACAGCACAGGAGGAGGCCATTCAGCCCATTGTGCCTGTGTCGGCTCTTTGGTAGAGCTATCCAATCAGTCCCATTCCCCTGCCCTTTCCCCATAGCCCTGTAAATTTTTCAGGGAGTGCATTCCAGATCGTAACAACTCTCCGCGTAAAAAAACGTTTCCTGATGTCGCCTCTGGTTCTTTTGCCAATCACCTTAAATCTGTGTCCTCTGGTTATCGACCCTTCTGCCACTGGAAACAGTTTCTTCTTATGTTGTTGTGTATTGGAGATTGGGGGAAAGGAATTTTAGGAGAAACTGAGCCTCAGGCCCCTGTTCTCTGACGATCTTGAAGTAGGTTGAGGAGAATGAGGCATGGTAATGCTTGACATGGTTGAGCCAAATCTGGCGATGAATGACTGGGACAGTTGTGTGCCAGATGTGTTCAAGTTTGCAGTCCTTTGACTTGAGGGAGCGAAGATATGGAGCGAATTGTAAGGAGGGCAAGGGTGAGAGGAGGGGTAAGCGATTTGATGGGGACAAGGGAGAGGCAAGCAGAGGCAAGGGAGCAATTTGGCAGATCACCGACAGCAGAGATGTCATGACGAGCAAAGGACCAGAGCAAAGAGAGTTGTCAGTTGGAGACGGAATTAGTTGGGGGAGTGTTTTATCTGTAAGGATAGTGACTTGGGGAAAGTAGAGAGATGTGAGTGTGGAAGTGGCCAAAGATAGTCTTGTTGATGAGCGAGGCCTGAGGAGCAGAGAGGCCACCAGAGATGGAGAGGCCGAGGCAGTGGCCTTTTTTTAAATTTGTTCATGGGATGTGGGCGTCGCTGGCGAGGCCGGCATTTATTGCCCATCCCTAATTGCCCTTGAGAAGGTGGTGGTGAGCCGCCTTCTTGAACCGCTGCAGTCCGCATGGTGACGGTTCTCCCACAGTGCTGTTAGGAAGGGAGTTCCAGGATTTTGACCCAGCGACGATGAAGGAACGGCAATATATTTCCAAGTCGGGATGGTGTGTGACTTGGAGGGGAACGTGCAGGTGGTGTTGTTCCCATGTGCCTGCTGCTCTTGTCCTTCTAGGTGGTAGAGGTCGCGGGTTTGGGAGGTGCTGTCGAAGAAGCCTTGGTGAGTTGCTGCAGTGCATCCTGTGGATGGTACACACTGCAGCCACAGTGTGCCGGTGGTGAAGGGAGTGAATGTTTAGGGTGGTGGATGGGGTGCTAATCAAGCGGGCTGCTTTATCTTGGATGGTGTCGAGCTTCTTGAGTGTTGTTGGAGCTGCACTCATCCAAGCAAGTGGAGTGTATTCCATCACACTCCTGACTTGTGCCTTGTAGATGGTGGAAAGGCTTTGGGGAGTCAGGAGGTGAGTCACTTGCCGCAGAATACCCAGCCTCTGACCTGCTCTCGTAGCCACAGTATTTATATGGTTGGTCCAGTTAAGTTTCTGGTCAATGGTGACCCCCAGGATGTTGATGGTGGGGGATTCGGTGATGGTATTGCCGTTGAATGTCAAGGGGAGGTGGTTAGACTCTCTCTTGTTGGAGATGGTCATTGCCTGGCACTTATCTGGCGTGAATGTTATTTGCCACTTATGAGCCCAAGCCTGGATGTTGTTCAGGTCTTGCTGCATGCGGGCTCAGACTGCTTCAATATTTGAGGGGTTGCGAATGGAACTGAACACTGTGCAATCATCAGCGAACATCCCCATTTCTGACCTTATGATGGAGGGAAGGTCATTGATGAAGCAGCTGAAGATGGTTGGGCCTAGGACACTGCCCTGAGGAACTCCTGCAGCAATGTCCTGGGGCTGAGATGATTGGCTTCCAACAACCACTACCATCTTCCTTTGTGCTAGGTGTGACTCCAGCCACTGGAGCATTTTCCCCCTGATTCCCATTGACTTCAATTTTACTAGGGCTCCTTGGTGCCACACTGCTGCCTTGATGTCAAGGGCAGTCACTTTGACCTCACTTCTGGAATTCAGCTCTATTGTCCATGTTTGGACCAAGGCTGTAATGAGGTTTGGAGCCAAGTGGACCTGGGGTGTGGGTGGGGAGTTTCATAGAATCATAGAAAGTTACAGCACAGAAGAAGGCCATTCGGCCCAACGTGTCCGTGCCGGCCGAGAAAGAGCTATTCAGCTTGATCCCCCTTTCCAGCACTTAGTCCGTAGCCCTGTAGGTCACAGCACTCCAAGTGCATGTCCAAGTACTTTTTAAATGAGTTGAGGGTTTCTGCCTCTACCACCCTTTCAGGCAGTGAGTTCCAGACCCCCACCACCCTCTGAGTGAAAAAAATTCTCCTCAGCTCCCCTCTAATCCTTCTACCAATTACTTTAAATCTATGCCCCCTGGTCACTGACCCCTCTGCTAAGGGAAATAGATCCTCCCTATCCACTCTATCTAGTCCCGTCATAATTTTATACACCTCAATTAAATCTCCCCTCAGCCACCTTTGTTCGAAAGAAAACAACTCCAGCCTATCCAATCTTTTCTCATTACTAAAATTCTCCAGCCCTGGCAACATCCTCGTAAATCTCCTCTGTACCCTCTCTAGTGCAATCACATCTTTCCTGTAATGTGGTGACCAGAACTGTGCGCAGTACTCAAACTGTGGCCTAACTAGTGTTTTATACAGTTCTAGCATAACCTCCTTGCTCTTATATTCACTTATATAAGGGAAAGTATCCCGTATGCCTTTTTAACCACCTTATCTACCTGTCCTGCTACCTTCATGGATCTGTGGACATGCACTCCAAGGTCCCTTTGTTCCTCTAAACCTCTCAGTATCCTCCCATTTGTTTGCCTTGTTTGCCCTCCCCAAATGCATTACCTCACACTTTTCTGGATTGAATTCCATTTGCCACTTTTCTGCCCATCTGACCAGTCCATTGATATCTTCCTGCAGTCTACAGCTTTCCTCCTCACTATCAACCACACGGCCAATTTTTGTATCAACTGCCAACTGTATGATCAAGCCCCCCCCACATTCAAGTCCAAATCATTAATATAAACCACAAAAAGCAAGGGACCCAGTACTGAGCCCTGCGGAGCCCCACTGGAAACAGCCTTCTATCCGCAAAAACACCCGACCTTTGCTTCCTGCCACAGAGCCAATTTTTGACCCAACTAACCACTTTCCCTTGGATCCCTTGGGCTTTTACTTTTTTGACCAGTCTACCGTGTGGGACTTGTCAAAAGCCTTGCTAAAATCCATGCAGACTACATCAAATGCACTACCCACATCGAAACCTCCCTGTTACCTTCTCAAAAAATTCAATCATGTTAGTCAGACACCACCTTCCCGTAAGAAATCCATACTGACTGTCCTTGATTAACCTGTTTATGTGAAGGGTGAGATTGAGTGAGGGTTGGAGGGCAGGCGGGGGAATTTGGGTGTGGTTTGTAGTCACCGAGGATGAGGATATATTGCATTATCTGGTCTCATTCCCACATTTGCGGCGAGGTTCCTCGAGGACAAATTTGCGGAGCCAATTTTGAGGACTAGGAACACAGCGCTTCCAAAAGAAAACCGTGGCTGAAAGAACGAAAAGGCTTCAAGTCTTGGTTTCCCAAGAAGCCTGCTCACCTCAACATGCAGCCAGCTAAACATTGTGGGCTTCAGGGAAACGAACGGTCCAAAGTTCCTTTGTGCTTTTGTCCAGGAAGCCGGCTTTGGGTCGTTCTGAAGTCCTTGCTGCTCACATTCGAATTCCCCGTGAGGCGCAAACAGATGGACAACCCGCTGACTTGCTAATTTTATACATTGCTTGGAGATTGTTAATTCTCAACCTTGTAACTCTGGTCGGTAACTGGAGGCTAGGGTCAGGATTTACCACCGAATCAATAAGATGTTACAGTGCTGACCTTGAAAGAAAAACTCTCTCTCTCTTCCTACTAACTTTTATAATGCAAATTATTAATTTATAACAAGGTTAGTTTCCAGCTTACAGTAACCATGACGACCATTACTCTACAATTCATAGATCTCAAAGACTGTCTGTTCTATATGATTATATTTTATTTTCAAGGCCAGCCAGAGGATATTACCACTCCAGATCAACTGAGCAATGGAAGCCGGTCTCTTTCCAGTTTTAAACTCTTAATTAACTCCCTGTTCCTAGTAAGCGTTCCTCGTGAAGGCTTTCATTAAAATGGATGAAGTGGCTTCCCCGAGGCCAAATGAGTATACGGTTGAGTTGGCTTATCTAAGCCAAAATGATGGAGCGGGTCCCAGCCAGGACTCCTGTCCCTCCTCACCATGCAGTGACTCCTGTTCGGCTGGGCACGGATATGGATCAACAGTGATACCATCCCCTGCCCCAATCACCCGCACCACCTACGTCTGAACTGACTGTCAACACTCACTGCCTCGGCTCACACAGAGAATTACACAGAGTGTACAGCACAGAAACAGGCCATTCGGCCCAACAGGTCTATGCCGGTGTTTATGCTCCACACAAGCCTCTTCCCACCTTACTTCGTCTCACTCTATCGGCATATCCTTCTATTCCTTTCTCCCTCATGTGTTTATCGAGCTTCCCCTTAAATGTATCTACACTATTTGCCTGAACTGCTCCTTGTGGTAGCGAGTTCCACATTCTCACCACTCTCTGGATAAAGAAGTTTCTCCTGAATTCCCTATTGGATTTATTGGTGACTCTCTCATATTTATGGCCCCTGGTTCTGGTCTCCCCTGCAGGTGGAGACATCTTCTCTACGTTTACATGAAGAATGGTTAATTGGATAAGATACCAGAGAGCTGTTGATAGCCATTGAACTGCACCCCAAGGTGTTCATGGGAATTAACAACAACCACCTGCACGTATACAGCTCCTTTAACGTGGAAAATCATCCCAAGGCGCTTCACAGGAGACAATAATGGATGCTGGGCCAAAGACGGAGACATAAGGAGGACTGTGCAAAAGCTTGGTCAAAGATGGTGGGATCTAAGGAGGGTCTTAAAGGAGGAGAGGGAGGTGGAGAGGTTTGGGGAAGGAATTCCATAGCATAGGGCCTAGGCAGCTGAAGGCACGGCTGCTACTAATGGGGCAAAGAGAGGAGGGGATACACAAGAGGCCAGGGTCAGAAGAATGCTGAGTTCTCGGGGGTGGGTGCGGGGGGGAGGTTGCAGTGCTGGAGGAGTTACAGAGATAGAAACATAGGAACAGAAGGTGGCCATTCTGCCCTTGAGTCTGTTCCACCATTCTATTAGATGATGGCTGATCTGTATCTTAACTCCATTTACCCACCTTGGTTCAATAACCCTTAATACCCTTGCTTATCAAAAATCTATCAATCTCAGTTTTGAAATGTTCAATTGACCCCCAGCCTTATCAGCTTCTTGGGGGGAGAGAGTTCCAGATTTCCCCTACCCTTTGTGTGAAGAAGTGCTTCCTGACATCAGGACTAATTTGCAGGTTTATGGGGAAAAAGCTGGGGTGTGGGACTAAACTGGACAGCTCTTTCAAAGAGCCAGCAGGGGCACGACTGGCTGAATGGCCTCCTTCTGTGCTGTAAGATTCTATGATCACCCCTGAACGGCCTTGCTCTAATTTTAAGGTTACGCCCCCTTGTTCTGCCCCCCGCCCCCCCAACCTATCCACCCTATCAACTCCTTTCATCATCTTCAACACCTCAATTAGATCCCCCCTTAATCTTCTATGTTCAAGGGAACACAAGCCTATTCTACACAAATAGGAATGGGCAAGGCCTTGAGGATATTTAAACACGAGAATGTTACATCGGAGACGTTGTAGATCAGATATCAATGTAGGTCAGTGAGGACTGGACTTGGAGTAGTGTGGGGAGTTCACTTTGCTTTTCCTCTTTTAGATTAAAAATCTTTTAATTGTACAAATTCAGAAATTCTCCAGGGGATCCCCAGACTCCTCCAGAAATACAACCACCGATTCTGTGAATTCAACACTTCAGCCTTTTATGTCCTTACGTTATTTTTTCCCTCCAAAGCAAGTGAAAGAGCATTGGTTCCATCAACTGCCTAAGGTAAAAAGCAGCTTTAACTACCAGTCTCCACATGTCAGAGTCGTTCTTGAGTTGTCAGCCCTTTGAAGCTGTGGATCAGCTTTTGGCTGTGGTGTGTCTGGTTAGTTCTTGTTTTTCGTATCTTCAAATTCTTCCCTTGGAGAACAGTGCGAAGTAGTGGAAGGATTCGCAGGCTGATTAACACTCCTTCCATGGCTGTAAACATCTTTATACCAGTTGATAGGGGGGTTAATCCTATATGGAGGGAGGGTTTAATGGGCTCCCACAACCCATACGATGAGGGGGGGGGCCACCCACACCCACCAGACACGAGAATCCTGCAGGATGTCAAACCAGAATTCAGAGCCAGACATCCGGTCTCCACTCCCCGGGACTGTCTGGAGCTGCGGTCTCCACTCCCCGGGACTGTCTGGAGCTCCGGTCTCCGCTCCCCGGGACAGTCTGGAGCTCCGGTCTCCGCTCCCCGGGACTGTCTGGAGCCCCGGTCTCCGTTCGCCGGGACTGTCTGGAGCCCCGGTCTCCGCTCGCCGGGACTGTCTGGAGCTCCGGTCTCCGCTCCCTGGGACTGTCTGGAGCTCCGGTCTCCGCTCGCCGGGACTGTCTGGAGCTCCGGTCTCCGCTCCCCGGGACTGTCTGGAGCTCCGGTCTTCGCTCCCCGGGACTGTCTGGAGCTCCGGTCTTCGCTCCCCGGGACTGTCTGGAGCTCCGGTCTCCCCTCCCCGGGACTGTCTGGAGCTCCGGTCTCCGCTCCCCGGGACTGTCTGGAGCTCTGGTCTCCGCGCGGGGGACTGTCTGGAGCTCCGGTCTCCGCTCGCCGGGGCTGTCTGGAGCTGCGGTCTCCCCTCCCCGGGACTGTCTGGAGCTCCGGTCTCCGCTCCCCGGGACTGTCTGGAGCTCCGGTCTCCGCTCCCCGGGACTGTCTGGAGCTCCGGTCTCCACTCCCCGGGACTGTCTGGAGCTCCAGTCTCCGCTCCCCGGGACTGTCTGGAGCTCCGGTCTCCGCTCCCCGGGACTGTCTGGAGCTCCGGTCTCCACTCCCCGGGACTGTCTGGAGCTCCGGTCTCCACTCCCCGGGACTGTCTGGAGCTCCGGTCTCCGCTCCCCGGGACTGTCTGGAGCTCCGGTCTCCGCTCCCCGGGACTGTCTGGAGCTCCGGTCTCCCCTCCCCGGGACTGTCTGGAGCTCCGGTCTCCGGTCTCCGCTCCCCGGGACTGTCTGGAGCTCCGGTCTCCGCTCCCCGGGACTGTCTGGAGCTCCGGTCTCCACTCCCCGGGACTGTCTGGAGCTCCGGTCTCCGCTCCCCGGGACTGTCTGGATCTCCGGTCTCCACTCCCCGGGACTGCATGGAGCTCTGTTCTTCGCTCCCCGGGACTGTCTGGAGCTCCGGTCTCCCCTCCCCGGGACTGTCTGGAGCTCCGGTCTCCGCTCCCCGGGACTGTCTGGAGCTCCGGTCTCCGCGCGGGACTGTCTGGAGCTCCGGTCTCCTCTCGCCGGGGCTGTCTGGAGCTGCGGTCTCCCTTCCCCGGGACTGTCTGGAGCTCCGGTCTCCGCTCCCCGGGACTGTCTGGAGCTCCGGTCTCCGCTCCCCGGGACTGTCTGGAGCTCCGGTCTCCCCTCCCCGGGACTGTCTGGAGCTCCGGTCTCCGGTCTCCGCTCCCCGGGACTGTCTGGAGCTCCGGTCTCCGCTCCCCGGGACTGTCTGGAGCTCCGGTCTCCACTCCCCGGGACTGTCTGGAGCTCCGGTCTCCGCTCCCCGGGACTGTCTGGAGCTCCGGTCTCCCCTCCCCGGGACTGTCTGGAGCTCCGGTCTCCGCTCCCCGGGACTGTCTGGAGCTCCGGTCTCCGCGCGGGACTGTCTGGAGCTCCGGTCTCCGCTCGCCGGGGCTGTCTGGAGCTGCGGTCTCCCTTCCCCGGGACTGTCTGGAGCTCTGGTCTCCGCGCGGGGGACTGTCTGGAGCTCCGGTCTCCGCTCGCCGGGGCTGTCTGGAGCAGCGGTCTCCCCTCCCCGGGACTGTCTGGAGCTCCGGTCTCCGCTCCCCGGGACTGTCTGGAGCTCCGGTCTCCGCTCCCCGGGACTGTCTGGAGCTCCAGTCTCCGCTCCCCGGGACTGTCTGGAGCTCCGGTCTCCGCTCGCCGGGGCTGTCTGGAGCTGCGGTCTCCACTCCCCGAGACTGTCTGGAGCTCCGGTCTCCGCTCCCCGGGACTGTCTGGAGCTCCGGTCTCCGCTCGCCGGGGCTGTCTGGAGCTGCGGTTTCCCCTCCCCGGGGCTGTCTGGAGCTGCGGTCTCCGCTCCCCGGGACTGTCTGTAGCTCCGGTCTCCGCTCCCCGGGACTGTCTGGAGCTCCGGTCTCTGCTCCCCGGGACTGTCTGGAGCTCCGGTCTCCGCTCGCCGGGGCTGTCTGGAGCTCCGGTCTCCGCTCCCCGGGGCTGTCTGGAGCTCCGGTCTCCCCTCCCCGGGGCTGTCTGGAGCTGCGGTCTCCGCTCCCCGGGACTGTCTGGAGCTGCGGTCTCCGCTCCCCGGGACTGTCTGGAGCTCCGGTCTCCGCTCCCCGGGACTGTCTGGAGCTGCGGTCTCCTCTCCCCGGGACTGTCTGGAGCTCCGGTCTCCGCTCCCCGGGACTGTCTGGAGCTGCGGTCTCCGCTCCCCGGGACTGTCTGGAGCTCCGGTCTCCGCTCCCCGGGACTGTCTGGAGCTCCGGTCTCCGCTCCCTGGGACTGTCTGGAGCGAGAGATCGATCCCTGGAGCTTCTGACCGAAGCTGGAATGCTGCCACTGAGCCAAAAGCTCGTTCCACTCGTTTGGTTAATTTAAAGTGACCCTCCATTGCTGTGATGTGTTTGGTTAGTTTAAAGTGACCTTATGCTGTTTCTCAAGTGTTTGTCCAACTCCAATAGTTTGTCCGTTCAATCAGACGAAGCTGAGCTTCAATTTCTAACAATCTAGACAATCTTAACTGCTTTCTTGGCATTATGACATCAATATCCTACTAGACTTCAGCCTCCGTCTGGGCCTAATGGTTGCTAATCAGCTCCATCTCTATCACAGTGTAAATCTAATTAGAATCCTAATTGCTGAAAAAGCACCAACACAGGGTACAAGAGCTACACAAAGGGGCATTCACCCTCTATATTGATTTTCCATTTGTGACACAAATTATATTTTTAGTCTTTCTGTGGAGAAGACGAGCTCGCTTCTCGAGTGGCTCAGTGTAGAGGGGCACTGTGAGGTCTGGAGCTGAGCCGTCCAGACCACGATCCGGTCTGGGTTAGCGGGTCTGGGCTCAGGTGACAGTAATGTTGCATTTGGCCTCAGCTTCCTTGGGCTAGCAAAAGCGGTGGGTGGGGGAACCCTCAGTCGCGGTACTGGCTCCTCGTGGTCACCCAGAGGCTGCTGTAAAACGTACACCTGTAGATTTTCAGGTGAGGACAGGATCAGGATCGGGATGGTTTGTTGTGCACTCTCAGGCCAACTAGCCCGCTAACACTCACTGGGGGGAATACTGACCTTAGGCAATAGTGCAAAATGGGCACTATCGATTCAGCCGCCCGTCATACAGTCTCCCGTGTTAATGGTGTGATTTGTATCAATTGGGGTTAATTGTATTCAGGTGGTGGGTATCGATTGGGGAATCTCTTGGATCCTTTAAACAGGAGAGCTGATCTAGGGTGTGATGTGTGTGTAAGGGGAAACTCTGTGAATAAAGGCTTGGAAGCAACTGAAGACCAGGCTCTAGTGTTCTATCCTTCACCACCGGGCTATCTAGTTTTTAACATCCCATTGACTTCAAAGGGAATGAAAATCAGGAGGGATGTATAGCAGGCAGCTGGATCGATATCGCCCATTTTACATTATTGCCCAAAGTCAAAATGACCCCCAATGCCTCAGCTCAGGCACTAAGGTGCCTCAGTGTGTGGGCAATCCTCATTAATGTTCCTGGACAGTATTGCTGGCAGCCATTCAATCATAGAGGGCATCACAAAGACCCATCCAGCATGTGACTTCCATCGGGAGTCACTGGACAGTGATCAGGGTCCAGGGAACAGTGTCTGCTTTCATCCACCTCTCTCCAGCACAGGGACTGAGGTCAATAGTAGCACCAATTCTGCCCACCCTGGCGATGACCGGATAACGCAGCAGAGGCAAGGGATGGTAGAGCAGTCCACCGAGACACTGGAAGGAGCTAAAACTGAGTTAAAGGAATACAGCAGGGAAACGTTCTGAGTTCTCAATCTGAGGCCATGCCCTGTCTCCTGAGCTGAAATATCCTCCTGGCCTCTTTCCAATATATCTGGGAATTTGTTCCCGCCCCACACTCTGCGTCACTGAGTAAACACCGGGCTCTCCTGCCTCCCCAACCAATTAGGCAGCAATTTTACAACACGGTTTAACACCATTCACAGGCCGATCCAAAGCTCCTTGCTGACCCATCAGGTTCAGTATTATATCAAAAGAAAGGAAAAATATATATAATGTCTTCTTTAGCTGAATAAACTGCATCCTCCAAATAAGTTTTGATGACGGAAGGGTTTTCTGTTAAATAAATCAATTTGGAAAGGATCAGTAGGACTGATTTAAACAGGAAATATTAATTCCCCAATTTATTTTTCAAATTAAGCCCAAAGCTGTGGAGAGTTTTCCTTCAAGTACACAGGGTGTTCCGACACCTCGCATCTAACTTCCACAACAATCGGCTGTTAATGGATGTCACAGTTTGTTATCACTGAGAAAAAACAGCAGCCAGATAATTAAAGGGACTCCGGTATTTAAGAACACAGTGAAGTGCCAAGACCAATAGTGTAGGCCCAAGGATGAAGAGAACCAGAGGGGAGATGAGGAGAATTTTTTTTTAGTCAGCGACTTATGATCCGGAATGCGCTGCCTGAAAGGGCGGTGGAAGCAGATTCAATAATAACTTTCAAAAGGGAATTGGATAAATACTTGAAAGCGATTAAATTTGCAGGGCTATGGAGAAAGAGCAGGGAAGTAGGACTAACTGGATCTTTCAAAGAGCTGGCACAGGCATGATGGGCCGAATGGCCTCCCACTGTACTGTAAGATTCTGATGAATGGAAGAGAAGATCAGGTAAATCAGGAAATAGCGGTGAGGGGGTCATCAAACTTGAGTTTTAAAAGCCTTTAGATTGTAAGAGGAAGGGAAGACTGAGGAAGGTGCGTTCCATGGTTTGGGGTCCAGGGATGGAATGAGTTGAAGTGGGAGACTGTGCCATAAATCATGGTTACAACACAGTGAGGATTCAGGGAGGGGGAGCTGTGGGATTTGGAGTTCAGAAGGAACGAGACAGGAACGCTGAGAGGAGAAATGACCAGAGTAATATCAATAATGTCACAGAGACAAGAAAGGTTGGGATGGGGTTGGAGGCTGGAGGCTGGTGATAAGAGATGGTTTGCCTATCAGATGACAGGCCCTTTCATGTAGCTGAGATTAGGGATCCAGCAACATGCTAATGGAAGCCACTGGGCGGAGTGAGAATCTAGTCATGGAGTACTGTAAAGTGGCTCATTCAAGAACAGCATCAGTGAAGGTCTGGCCACAGCTCACTTGGTCATCAGTCCCTCTTGGCCTGAGACTGGTGCATGGAGCTCGAAACACAAAGAGAGGGAGAAAAGAACTTATATCGAGTTACCGGAGAAAAACGCGAAAATAATATATGTACTGGTCGGAGTGCTGTGAAGTTGCACCAGGGAATCCAGTGGCCTGGGATCCTGCTCTGTCTGACTCGTTTTTCTGACTTTCCTTTCTGTCTATCCCCCTTTAGCGATTCACACACACTCTGTGCCTCATATATGTCAATATGTATTGTGCCTCCTTTTGTCTCTTGTTAATATCACTACTGCCATTTAAACATCTTCTGTTCTCCACCCAAACACTTCACAGGTCATTTGACTTATTTTCCAGTGTTTCTCCCCCTCTCTCCTTTCTCCTGTTCTGTTCCTTTTTAAATATCGTTCATCTGTAATATCTTCCATTCCCGAGGAAGAGTCAAAGACCTGAAACATCGGCTTCTGTTTCTCTACGGATGCTGCCTGACCTGCTCAGTATTTCCAGCTTTCAATCGTGGGCTAACTGCTATTGGTAAGGGAAGTTTATAGATTGGCAGATGCTTGTAAATTTCTGGCTTCGGGTCAGCAGGAAATGAACTGTTTTCTTCTGCTTTCGTGATACTTTGGACACTTTGAGGTGTGACACCAGGTGTGTGATAGAGCCAAGGCGTTTATACGTACAATCTGTGATCGCATCAAACTCCCTGAATCCGCCAGGATTCCTAATCCTGGTCGTTATCCGGTGACACACTGGTGCAAAGTGAAAGTGCATTGGATGTGTGGTGAACGCAGGGTCAGACACACCGCCTCTGGTCAAGTCGCCAAAGCAGAAAACTCACTGAAGATTGACCGCTTGAAAAAGACAAAGAGAAAGGAATTTTTTTTTTTAATTCCAAAGGTTCAGCTGAAGAGCTTCGATAATGAACACATGCTCAAGGGTTAATGTGTTTCCCCCTGTCCAGTGATTATACCAAGGTGCTCCCTGCACAAGCATCTGGTTTTGTAGCCAACAAAAGCACACATTTCCAGCATCGATTTGGAATCAGGTGTCTTGCAGGAGGACGATGTCAGATCAAAGTGTACAGGTGACTAAACAAAGGTCAGGAAAGAAAAGATGTCCAAACAAGCAATGAATCGTCTCCCCTTTTGATGCCCAGCGTGTATCAGGTTGTATTGTGGCAGCTGATCGGTAATACAGTCCAAGCAGTGAACCAGGCCCTGCGATTAACTGCATAAAATACTTCAAATATAAAGAGAAACGCTAACTTTTTATCGTGTGAAGTAAATAGAGGCAGTCGGTCCTTGCGATAAGTTCCGTCAAAGTGGAAAAATTTAAATCCCATTGATCCAGGTGAGCTCGGACTGTGACAGCTGGTGGGATGGGCCAGAACACACTGACTGAAGGCCCGCACTCCACCTTGCACCGTAACTAAACCCTGCACACAATAAATCACATTAACTAGAAAGAAAAAAAAGAACTTGCATTTATTTAGCGCCTTTCACAACCTCAGGATGTACCAAAGTGCTTCACAGCCAATTAAGTACTTTTTTGAAATATAGTCACTGTTGTAATGTAAGAAATGCAGCAGCCAATTTGCACACAGCAAGATCCCACAAACAGCAATGTGATAATGACCAGATAATCTGTTTTTTAGTGATGTTGGTTGAGGGATAAATATTGGCCCAGGACACCAGGGAGAACTCCTTCTAATGTCATGGGATCTTTTACATCCATCTGAGAAGGCAGACGGGGCCTCGGTTTAACATCTCATCCAAAGGACAGCATCTCCAACAGTTTAGGACTCCCTCATTACTGCCCCTCCGACAGTTCAGCACTCCCTCAATACTACCCCTCCGACAGTGCGGCACTCCCTCATTATTACCCCTCCGACAGTTCGGCACTCCCTCATTACTGCCCCTCCAACAGTGCAGCACTCCCTCAATACTACCCCTCCGACAGTGCGGCACTCCCTCATTATTACCCCTCCGACAGTGCAGCACTCCCTCATGACTGCCCCTCCGACAGTGCAGCACTCCCTCAGTACTGCCCCTCCGACAGTGCAGCACTCCCTCATTACTGCCCCTCCGACAGTTTAGCACTCCCTCATTACTGCCCCTCCGACAGTTTAGCACTCCCTCATTACTGCCCCTCCGACAGTTTAGCACTCCCTCATTACTACCCCTCCGACAGTGCAGCACTCCCTCATTACTACCCCTTCGACAGTGCAACAATCCCTCAGTACTGACCCTCCGACAGTACAGCACTCCCTCAGTACTGCCCCTCCGACAGTGCAGCACTCCCTCAGTACTGGCCCTCCGACAGTGCAGCGCTCCCTCAGTACTGACCCTCCGACAGTGCAGCGCTGCCTCAGTACTGACCCTCCGACAGTGCAGCACTCCCTCAGTACTGACTCTCCGACAGTGCAGCGCTCCCTCAGTACTGACCCTCCGACAGTGCAGCGCTGCCTCAGTACTGACCCTCCGACAGTGCAGCACTCCCTCAGTACTGACCCTCTGACAGTGCAGCGCTCCCTCAGTACTGACCCTCCGACAGGGCAGCACTCCCTCATTACTGCACTTGAGTGTCAGCCTAGATTTTGTGCTCAAGTGTCCAGAGTGGGATTTGAACCCACGACCTGACTCAGAGGCGAGAGAGCTGCCCACTGAGCCACGGTTGACATGTCATACAAAAAACATGAGCATTCAAAAAAGGAATCAAAATCTTCGATACCTTGCTCTCTGATGGGATATTCCGAGGTTCAATACCGGATGTGGGTTATGTGAGTGCACACACACTTGCACTAAAAGGGATGACGGTGGATAGGCAATGGCTAATATTTAAAGAACGTGTGCAGGAATTACAACAATTATTCATTCCTGTCTGGCGCAAAAATAAAACAGGAAAGGTGGCTCAACCGTGGCTTACAAAAGAAATTGGAGATAGTATTAGATCCAAAGAGGAGACATATAAAATTGCCAGAAAAAGCAGCAAGCCTGAGGATTGGGAGCAGTTCAGAATTCAGCAAAGGAGGACAAAGAGATTGATTAAGAGGGGAAAATAGAGTGTGAGAGTAAACTAACAGGGAACATAAAAACTGACTGTAAAAGCTTCTATAAATATGTCAAGAGAAAAAGATTAGTGAAGACAAATGTAGGTCCCTTACAGTCAGAAATGGGGGAAATTATAATGGGGAACAAAGAAATGGCAGAACAATTAAACACATACTTTGGTTCTGTCTTCACAAAGGAGGACACAAATAACCTGCCAGAAATGTTAGGGAACCAAGGGTCTAGTGAGAGGGAGGAACTGAAGGAAACCAGTATTAGTAAAAAAAAATGGTGCTAGGGAAATTAATGGGGCTAAAGGCTGACAAATCCCCAGGGCCTGATAATCTACATCCCAGAGTACTAAAGGAAGTGGCCCTGGAAATAGTGGATGCATTGGTGATCATCTTCCAAAATTCTATAGACTCTGGAACAGTTCCTGCAGATTGGAGGGTGGCAAATGTAACCCCACTATTTAAAAAAGGAGGGAGAGAAAGAACAGGGAATTACAGATCAGTTAGCCTAACATCAGTAGTGGGGAAAATGCTAGAGTCTATTATAAAAGATGTGATAACAGAACACTTGGAAGGCATTAACGGGATTGGACAAAGTCAGCATGGGTTTATGAAAGAGAAATCATGCTTAACAAATCTACTGGAGTTTTTTGAGAATGTAACCAGTAGAATAGATAGGGGAGAACCAGTGGATGTGGTGTACTTGGATTTTCAGAAGGCTTTTGATAAGGTCCCACACAAGAGGTTAGTGTGCAAAATTAAAGCACATGGGATTGGGGGGAATATACTGGCATGGATTGAGAATTGGTTGACAGACAGGAAACAGAGTAGGAATAAACGGGTCTTTTTCCGGGTGGCAGGCAGTGACGAGTGGGGTACCGCAGGGATCAGTGCTTGGGCCCCAGCTATTCACAATATATATCAATGATTTGGATGAGGGAACTAAATGTAACATTTCTAAGTTTGCAGACGACACAAAGCTGGGGTGGAATGTGAGCTGTGAGGAGGATGCAAAGAGGCTCCAATGTGATTTAGACAAGTTGGGTGAGTGGGCAAGAACATGGCAGATGCAGTATAACGTGGATAAATGTGAGGTTATCCACTTTGGTTGTAAAAACAGAAAGGCAGATTATTATATGAATGGTGATAGATTGGGAAAAGGGGAGGTGCAACAAGACCTGGGTGTCCTTGTACACCAGTCGCTGAAAGTGAGCATTCAGGTGCAGCACGCAGTTAGGAAGGTGAATGGTATGTTGGCCTTTATTGCAAGAGGATTTGAGTCCAGGAGCAGGGATGTCTTACTGAAGTTATACAGAGCCTTGGTGAGACCACAGCTGGAGTATTGTGTGCAGTTTTGGTCTCCTTATCTGAGGAAGGATGTCCTTGTCATGGAGAGAGTGCAACGAAAGTTTACCAGACTGATTCCTGGGATGGCAGGACTGACGTATGAGGAGACATTGGGTCGACTAGGCCTATATTCACTAGAATTTAGAAGAATGAGAGGTGATCTCATCGAAACGTATAAAATTCTAACAGGACTAGACAGACTAGATGCAGGGAGCATGTTCCCAATGGCTGGGGAGTCCAGAACCAGGGGTCACAGTCTCAGGATACGGGGTAGGCCATTTAGAACCGAGATGAGGAGAAATTTCTTCACTCAGAGAGTGGTGAACCTGTGGAATTCTCTACCACAGAAGGCAGTGGAGGCCAAGTTATTAGATGTATTCAAGAAGGAGATAGATATATTTCTTAATGCTAAAGGGATCAAGGGATATGGGGAAAAAGCGGGAACAGGGTACTGAGTTAGACGATCAGCCATGATCATTTTGAATGGCGGGGCAGGCCCGAAGGGCCGAATGGCCGACTCTTGCTCCTATTTCTATGTTTCTATGTTTCTATGAAATTGCACATACACACAGGTAGGCTCGCACACTCCTAGGTACCATTCAGGATAAGCTGAGAAGGCTGTTAAAAAAGCATACGGGATCCTGGGCTTTATACATAGAGGCATCGAGTACAAAAACAAGGAAGTTATGCTAATCCTTCATAAAACACTGGTTAGGCCTCAGCCTTAGGTAAATCTCTTCTGCACCCTCTCTAAGGCCTTGACATCCTTCCTAAAGTGCGGTGCCCAGAATTGGCCTAACCAATGTTTTATAAAGGTTTAGCATAACTTCTTTGCTTTTGTACTCTATGCCTCTATGTATAAAGCCCAGGATCCCGTATGCTTTTTTAACAGCCACCTCAACTTGTCCTGCCACCTTCAAGGATTGTGTACATGCATCCCCAGGTCTCCCTGTAGCATTTAGTTTATATTGCCTCTCCTCGGTCTTCCTACCAAAATGTATCACGTCACACTTCTATGCGTTAAATTTCATCTGCCATGTGTCTGCCCATTTCACCAGTCTGTCTATGTACCCTGCTATCTTCTTCACTGTTTACGACATTTCCGAGTTTTGTATCACAGAATTATAGAATCATAGAAAGTTACAGCACAGAAAGAGGCCATTCATCCCATCGTGTCCGTGCCGGCCGAGAAAGAGCTATCCAGCTTAATCCCACTTTCCAGCACTTGGTCCGTTGCCCTGTAGGTTATGGCACTTCAGGTGCACATCCAAGTACTTTTTAAATGAGTTGAGGGTTTCTGCCTCTCCCACCCTTTCAGGCAGTGAGTTCCAGACCCCCACCACCCTCTGGGTGAAAACATTTCTCTTCAGCTCCTCAGCGCAGAAATGCAAGTCTTTCTTTCTTTCTTTCTTATGGGCAGCCTCCCATGGTCAGGTCTGGTGATCTTGCTGCTAACAGGAAGGACATTTCACCCAAAGGGATAAATGATCCATGGCTTTTGGATCACGGGTGTGAAACATAGTGATCAATAGCAGCGTGTGGTGCCTCAGCAATTGAGGTTCCACTGAGGGTCACATTTGTACAGAGCAAATGCCAGTGGAGTCTGCCCCTAATACGGGTCTATGGGACCCCCAAAGGAAATGCAAGAACTTTTTTCTTCTTGCTGTGATTCTTTTCCTCATTAGACTCACATGTAAGAAGCATTTCATAAGAAGTGGATTTGTTGATGAAACTTCATCCCTTGCAGCCAATGACTGATGCAAAAACCTAAAGCAGGAATGATAATCTCAGGGCCCTGCTCAATCCAGGTGTTTGTATCGGGGAACCTTACCGAATCTTTAAGGACAGCTGGAGAAAGCTGATGCCAGGTCAGGAACTATGAGAAAACGAGAAAAGGCAGCAAGTGCCAAAGATAAGACAAATGCTCAGCTATCCACAATCCATTCTGACCAACTTTATCATTCCAGAAAGGAAGATGCTCCATCACATGCATCAGAATCAGAAACACTCTGCACCCAGTGATCTGTCTTCCTGATGATACCCATTAAATTGGAGAACAGGCGTGAAGTATGACACCTTTTATTCTTTTCAGCTGAAGGGCCTGAAACTTGTCCCTGGAACATAGAAGATAAATTTCTGCCTTGGCCCAATGCATTCCAACTTGTCTGGCACCGATCAACAGACAATCAGTGAGCAGTCTAAGATGGCACGCTGTTGCTCCATCCATGAGTGGGATTGGTCCTTGCATCTGGGGCATGTCTCCTGAATTGACAGAAGAGCTATTTAATAAAGTAGCATATAAAACAGAAGATGTAGACCGCAGTTTGAGGTTAAAGTGGTGGGGTGTGAGGATTGTAGATGGGGGAATATTTGTACAGGAGGCACTTCCTCAGGTCGCCTATCCTTCTTTTCTGTTACACTTGATTAAATACAAAAGGAAATACATTGAGATTTTCTTTTCAGGACTGTACTCACTGACTGTACTTGCAATGCCGTGCCTGGGACTTGCTATGTGTTCATCTCACTCCAACTCCGCTCTGGGGCCTAACGCCTGTTTTAGGAGGCCACCAGGGATGCCTGAAAAATGTCCCAACCCAATTTTGAGTTGCAGATTTTTCAGACGTCCTTAGGGAGCAGGGCATTAGTCCCCGAAATTGTGTCTCGAATTTCTACCACCTAATTTCTAACTCACATGGTGTCTCATCTTCACCCTGAGGACACCATCCAACATGTTGTGTGGCACTACCACCGTGCTAAATGGGATAGATTCAGAACAGATCTAGCAGCTCAAAACTGGACATCCATGAGGCGCTGTGGGCCATCAGCAGCAGCAGAATTGTACTCCGGCACAATCTGTAACCTCACGGCCTGGCATATTCCTCACTCTACCATTACCAACAAGCCAGGGGATCAACCCTGGTTCAATGAGGACTGTGGAAGAGTATGCCAGGAGCAGCACCAGGCATATCTAAAAATGAGGTGCCAACCTGGTGAAGCTACAACACAGGACTACATGCATGCTAAACAGCAGAAGCAACATGCTATAGACAGAGCTAAGCAATTCCACAACCAACAGATCAGATCAAAGCTCCGCAGTCCTGCCACATCCAGTTGTGAATGGTGGTGGACAATTAAACAGCTAACGGGAGGAGGAGGCTCCGTGAATATCCCCATCCTCAATGATGGCAGAGTCCAGCACGTGAGTGCAAAAGACAAGGCTGAAGCATTTGTAATCATCTTCAGCCAGAAGTACTGAGTAGATGATCCATCTCGGCCTCCTCCTGATATCCCCACCATCACAAAAGCATGTCTTCAGCCAATTCGATTCACTCCACGTGATATCAAGAAACGGCTGAGTGCACTGGATACAGCAAAGGCTACGGGCCCCGGCAACATCCCAGCTGTCGCGCTGAAGACTTGTGCTCCTGAACTAGCCCCGCCTCTAGCCAAGCTGTTCCAGTACAGCTACAACACTGGCATCTACCCAACAATGTGGAAAATTGCCCAGGTATGTCCTGTCCACAAAAAGTAGGATAAATCCAAATCGGCCAATTACCGCCCCATCAGTCTACTCTCAATCATCAGCAAAGTGATGGAAGGTGTCGTCAACAGTGCTATCAAGCGGCATTTACTCACCAATAACCTGCTCAACGATGCTCAGTTTGGGTTCCGCCAGGTCCACTCGGCTCCAGACCTCATTACAGCCTTGGTCCAAACATGGACAAAAGAGCTGAATTCCAGAGGTGAGGTGAGAGTGACTGCCCTTAACATCAAGGCAGTATTTGACCAAGTGTGGCACCAAGGAGCCCTAATAAAATTGAAGTCAATGGGAATCAGGGGGAAAACTCTCCAGCGGCTGGAGTCATACCTAGCACAAAGGAAGATGGTAGTGGTTGTTGGAGGCCAATCATCTCAGCCCCAGGGCATTGCTGCAGAAGTTCCTCAGGGCAGTGTCCTCGGCCCAACCATCTTCAGCTGCTTCATCGATGATCTTCCCTCCATCATAAGGTCAGAAATGGGGATGTTCGCTGATGATTGCACAGTGTTCAGTTCCATTCGCAACTCCTCAGATAATGAAGCAGTCTATGCCCGCATGCAGCAAGACCTGAACAACATCCAGGCTTGGGCTGATAAGAGGCAAGTAACATTCGTGCCAGACAAATGCCAGGCAATGACCATCTCCAACAAGAGAGAGTCTAACCATCTTCCCTTGACATTCAACGGCATTACCATCGCCGAATCCCCCACCATCAACATCCTGGGGGTCACCATTGACCAGAAACTTAACTGGACCAGTCATATAAATACTGTGGCTACGAGAGCAAGTCAGAGGCTGGGTATTCTGCGGCGAGTGACTCACCTCCTGACTCCCCAAAGCCTTTCCACCATCTACAAGGCACAAGTCAGGAGTGTGATGTGATACTCTCCACTTGCCTGGATGAGTGCAGCTCCAACAACACTCAAGAAGCTCGACACCATCCAGGACAAAGCAGCCCGCTTGATTGGCACACCATCCACCACCCTAAACATTCACTCCCTTCACCACCGGCGTACTGTGGCTGCAGTGTGTACCATCCACAGGATGTACTGCAGCAACTCGCCAAGGCTTGTTCGACAGCACCTCCCAAACCCACGATTTCTGCCACCCAGAAGGACAAAGGCAGCAGGGAACAACTTGGGAACAACACCACCTCCAAGTCACACACCATCCCAACTTGGAAATATATCGCCGTTCCTTCATCGTCGCTGGGTCAAAATTCTGGAATTTCCTACCAATCACACTGTGGGAGAACCTTCACCGTGTAGTCCACGTGACTACAGTGGTTCAAGAAGGCAGCTCACCACCACCTTCTCAAGGGCAATTAGGGATGGGCAATAAATGCTGGCCTTGCCAGCGATGCCCACATCCCATGAACAAATAAAAATGAACTGATACTGAGAAGCAATATTATTCTGCAATAAATTGAATTACAGAGGTTTTGGTTCAAGAAGCATTTATACCACCTCACATGGGTACATTCCCAGTGGGTTATAAAGGGGTATTTATACCACCTCACATGGGTACATTCCCAGTGGGTTATAAAGGGGTATTTATACCACCTCACATGGGTACATTCCCAGTGGGTTATAAAGGGGTATTTATACCACCTCACATGGGTACATTCCCAGTGGGTTATAAAGGGGTATTTATACCATCTCACATGGGTATAGTCCCAGTGGGTTATAAAGGGGTATTTATACCACCTCACATGGGTACATTCCCAGTGGGTTATAAAGGGGTATTTATACCATCTCACATGGGTACATTCCCAGTGGGTTATAAAGGGGTATTTATACCACCTCACATGGGTATGGTCCCAGTGGGTTATAAAGGGGTATTTATACCACCTCACATGGGTATAGTCCCAGTGGATTTTATGGGGTATTTATACCACCTCACATGGGTACATTCCCAGTAGGTTTTAAGGGGTATTTATACCCCCTCCCATGGGTACATTCCCAGTGGGGTTTAAGGGGTATTTATACCACCTCACATGGGTACGTTCCCAGTTGGTTTTAAGGGGTATTTATACCCCCTCCCATGGGTACATTCCCAGTGGATTTTATGGGGTATTTATACCACCTCACATGGGTACATTCCCAGTAGGTTTTAAGGGGTATTTATACCCCCTCCCATGGGTACATTCCCAGTGGGGTTTAAGGGGTATTTATACCACCTCACATGGGTACGTTCCCAGTTGGTTTTAAGGGGTATTTATACCTCACATGGGTACATTCCCAGTGGGTTTAAGGGGTATTTATGCCACCTCACATGGGTACATTCCCAGTGGGTTTTAAGGGGTATTTATACCACCTTGCATGGGTATAGTCCCAGTGGGTTATGAAGGGGTATTTATACCACCTCACATGGGTACATTCCCAGTGGGTTTTAAGGGGTATTTATACCACCTCACATGGGTACATTCCCAGTGGGTTATAAAGGGGTATTTATACCACCTCACATGGGTACATTCCCAGTGGGTTTTATGGGGTATTTATGCCACCTCACATGGGTATATTCCCAGTGGGTTTTATGGGGTATTTATACCACCTCACATGGGTACATTCCCAGTGGATTTTATGGGGTATTTATACCACGTCACATGGGTACATTTCCAGTGGGTTATAGTTTGAACCACAGGGAACAATTTGCCTCGATTAACTTTGCCAATTTCCCCCCTAATATTGAAGCGTTGAGTTAGGGAGCAGCTTTTGAAAGTTTAAAATTGGTGGTGATCTGCAGCATTGAGTCCAATCCTGTGCTGAGAGGGATACATTTCACCGGAATATAACTGTCTGTCTCTCCTGCTGTCACATTGCATTATCCTCTCCTCCTACCCTGTATATATATATATATATATATATATGCGCTATATAAATGCGAGTGCTATTGTTCTTTACCCGTCCTCCAGCGCTCTAAAATGGCTGCTTTATCTTACCTTGATTACATACTTAGCCTATAAAACCTCTGCAGTAAAACTGCTGACAACACAGTAACCTTTGCATGACATTGTAGTGAGTGAGAGAGCAGCCCATTGCCGGCCTGATGCAGTCGCACTCCATTCTTTCTCCTGTTAACGCTAGCGTTATGCTTGGTGCATTTCCTATTTTTGGTCTGATTTATCGGTGTGATAAAACTTTGCGTTGAAAGGGATCTAGAAGAGAGCCTGGTGAAACGGTGAGGCCCCCGGATTTCACACGATGACCGAGAGCCAGCCTTGTACGCGAGCTGCATGTTGAGAAGTGAGCTGCACCGCCTTCTGATTAAGCAATGAGACTCTGCACTTGTAAATCTTCCAGAAATTCCCCCACAGCTGCACTCAAAGGAGCAATTCTATGCAATTCCCAGCAACCCATTCTTCAATTGATCACCGCATTGTATTAACTGTCCAAAGGAGTCTTTTCATCAAACAGCTTAGAACAGACAAACTGGAAGAGTTTCACACTTAGCCTAGGCAACTTCACCAGCCCAGTACATTTCATTCTGTTTCAACAGCAAAGAGAAAGTGCTGGCCTATACAACACTCACACTTTCCCACCAAGTAACAGCCCTCCAGGTCTTCTTTCACTTACTTTAATGACCCTTTTCTTTTCTCTTCAACATCTCAATAGCAGAGTTTCCACGAGATGTTCAGTGCCCAGTGCTGTTATTAATGGGGAAACTCCGGTCATTTGATGAAGTGTCCTTATATGATTGACACTCGCTGACCAATTGTTTCCTGCCAGCTGACAGGAAAACATCACCTTTTATGGTCAACTCCCAGCTCATCTTCCGAGGTTGGAATCCTACATCTGTGGTCTGATGATGAATCCCACCTTTGCTCTTCAGACAGTAACTGATCCTTTACTGTCTATTACATTTAATGGAGGTGTTCAAAATGATGAGGGGTTTTGATAGAGTAGGCAGGGAGAAACTGTTTCCAGTGGCAGGAGGGTCGGTAACCAGAGGACACAGATTTAAGATAACTGGCAAAACAACCAGAGGTGACATGAGGAAAAAATTTTTTACGGAGTAAATGCACTGCCGGAAAGGGCGGTGGAAGCAGATTCAGTAGTAACTTTCAAAAGGGAATTGGATAAATACTTGAAAAGGAAAAATAAACAGAGCAGGGGACTGGGACTAATTGGATAGCTCTTTCAAAGAGCCAGCATGATGGAGGGAATGGCCTCCTTGTGTGCTTTATGATTCTATGATTGTATTCTATTATTTGCATGAGGTGTTGGATAGCTGCTGCCATCTATGGAATGTACCTCAACAGGTCCTACCTTCGGAAGGGAGAAAATTGGAGGAACATTTGGAGGAAACAAGCAAAATAACAAAGCCAAATGGTAGTAATGTGCTCTTCATGAACTCTTATTCTCTATCTGGCACAAACCCAGATGTTGGTACCCGATTTAGACTATACACAGAAATAGTGTAAAAACAAAAAACAGTCTTGCATATGTTCAAGGGATAGATTCTACGCTCACAGGATATAAAACTTGCACAGTTGATAGAAATCATCCTAACACTCAAATCTTCTGTCGTTCTCTACATAAAATAGGAAGCATGCAGTACATAGGAACAGGAGGAGGCCATTCAGCCCCTCAAGCCCGTTTCACCATTCAATTAGATCATGGCTGATCTGTACCTCAACTCCATGCACCTGCCTTTGTAACACAACTTTGTTTTTAAAAGATTTTGTATATTTGGCAACAAACCAAACCTGTTGCAGAAATCCCAACTTCCAAGAAAACACACAGAAAACTTTCAGGCCTAGGGTCCTCACTGGAAAATAGTGACTAATGAAGGCTTTCTGGGTGGTCGGAACCTTCCAGAAAAACCATCTTCAAACTGTGCACTGTATAAGCACACGGGTAACATGCCAATTACTTGTTTCTTTTGGAAAGTGGAGGCTTGCGATGACCAAGTAACTGGAGTTCTCAGGGTTATGTAGGGAGCTAACAAAGTTGATCCGGCAAAGTTGTTCATTATGGTGAATGATTCAAATCCCAGGGACACAAGCTATAAATGAGGAAGCTACAAGTAAGAAGGGTAGTCAGGGAGAATTTTTTCATTCCAAATGAATGAAGTTGTGGAACAAGTGACTAGGGAAAGCGAATGGAGCAGACAGCATAAATGGGTTCAATGGACAATTGAACCTATCTGAAGTGGCCTAGCAAGCAGCTAATGATTGAGAAGGTTCAAAAAGAAGGCTTCTCAGGGCAACTAGGGATGGGCAATAAATGCAGTTTTGTCAGCAGCGCCCACATCCTGAGAGTGAATATTAAAAAAAATGGATGTGTTCCTGGAGAGAGAAGGAACTGAGAGATATGTGAGAGGGTGGGTCAGTGAATTTATGGAATATGGTGAGAAGGTGGGTAGGTGGGATTGAGGGATACGGTGAGAAGGTGGGTAGGTGGGATTGAGGGATATGGTGAGAAGGTGGGTAGGTGGGATTGAGGGATATGGGGAGAAGGTGGGTAGGTGGGATTGAGGGATATGGGGAGAAGGTGGGTAGGTGGGATTGAGGGATATGGTGAGGAGGTGGGTATGTGGGATTGAGGGATATGGGGAGAAGGTGGGTAGGTGGGATTGAGGGATATGGTGAGGAGGTGGGTGGGTGGGATTGAGGGATAGGGTGAGAAGGTGGGTAGGTGGGATTGTGGGTCATATGGTGAGAAGGTGGGTAGGTGGGATTGAGGGATGTGGTGAGAAGGTGGGTCGGTGGGATTGTTGGTCATATGGAGAAGGTGGGTAGGTTTGCTGGGCTTTTCCCGTTTGTAGACGTTCTTATATTCTTAAATACCAACCCATTATCAAAACTTTTCACCTCTATTGCAATTCTCATCTACCCTTCCCCTGTGCTAACTGTGCAAAATTGTGATACCAGCCAGGTTTTAATTGTGTACACAAGGCAAATTAAATACATTTAACATGACTCCAGAAAAGCAGGCATATTCCCTTTCCTTTAGCATTTCACACACTTCCTCTCAGTCCATCCTCACCATGACCTTTGCAATGAGAAGAGGAGCTAAAAAAAAACACCAACAGATCTGCCCTCAGCATTACAGTAAGAGGAGCAAAAAAACCCAAACCATTACCTTTCTTGTCGTCAAAGTAAAGGGTCTGCTGAGCTGGATTTGACCACTGGAGGGAGGTATTGTCATTTTGGTCGACCTTGCAGGTCAACATTGCAGTTCCTCCTTCAACCGCCGTCACATTCTGGGTCAGCGGAGACTGTGCCTGACTGCCTGTGAATGAGAGACAAGAGAGAGAAAGTGACGGAAAGAGACTTTACAACTGGACGTGTGATCGTTCTCATGGCATTGCACTGCTTTCAATTGCTTGGATCAAAGTCTTAAGCTTCTTTTAGCTGAAAACATTCCATTTGTGACTGCAGGACATTTGAGGCATTGTGTTAAGATGTTTGCACTGAGATGCCTCCATGATTTATTTCTCAGGCAGCACTGGGAGAGACGGCCTGGGTAGGGGCGAGGGAGCTTCCCTCGGTGAGGAGCGAGGGCCGCTTTTATTGCCTCTCCAAGTCTATCTCTAACACAGCTGCTACAAAGGGGAAAGGTGCATCCCAGGGGCACATTATTTTCCAGATGTGTGTAATAATAAGCAACAAAGACATTAACCCTAAAGGTGGCACAAACTCGCTGAAATGGTTAGTGGCAGGAGTCAGTGGGGCACACACTGGTGATAAAGCCACCCGTCAACAATGTGTTCAAAAGAATATACTGGGAAAGAAGGAGTCTGGGAAAAGTCTGTTGCCAATTTAATAATAACCTAATAACAGGCAGTTTATGGCTTTTTCTCCCAATTTAATCTCCCCTCTCCCCTCGGAGTTGCTGATTCATTGCTCGGTCACTCTGAGTGCTTGGTCATTTTGGTTTGTTTTAAAACAACAACTTGCGTTTATAAAACGCCTTTAATGGAGGAAAATGTCCCGAGGCGTAAATCAGACACAAAAAAAATTGACACCGAGCCAAAGAAGGAGGTATTAGGACTTGGTGATCAAAAGCTTGGTCAAAGGGGCAGGTTTTAAGGAGTGTCTGAAAACTGCCTGAACTCCTCCCAGAAGCTCAAACTCAACAGGAACATCCCTGTCCCAACTCTGCCCAATGCCTGGCACAGGGCATTAAACCCGCACGGTCAATAATGTCCACAAGAACCCCAGGGACGCAGCAAACATGCAGCATTGGTCCACTCTCACAGGAAACATGCAGCATTGGTCCATCCTCACCAGCAAACATGCAGCATTGGTCCACCCTCACCAGCAAACATGCAGCATTGGTCCACCCTCACCAGCAAACATGTAGCATTGGTCTACATACACCAGCAAACATGCAGCATTGGTCCACCCTCACCAGCAAACATGCAGCATTGGTCCACCCTCACCAGCAAACATGCAGCATTGGTCCACCCTCACCAGCAAACATGCAGCATTGGTCCACTCTCACCAGCAAACATGCAGCATTGGTCCACCCTCACCAGCAAACATGCAGCATTGGTCCACCCTCACCAGCAAACATGCAGCATTGGTCCACTCTCACCAGCAAACATGCAGCATTGGTCCACCCTCACCAGCAAACATGCAGCATTGGTCCACTCTCACCAGCAAACATGCAGCATTGGTCCACCCGCACCAGCAAACATGCAGCATTGGTCCACCCTCACCAGCAAACATGCAGCATTGGTCCACTCTCACCAGCAAACATGCAGTATTGGTCTACATACACCAGCAAACATGCAGCATTGGTCCACCCTCACCAGCAAACATGCAGCATTGGTCCACTCTCACCAGCAAACATGCAGCATTGGTCCACCCTCACCAGCAAACATGCAGCATTGGTCCACTCTCACCAGCAAACATGCAGCATTGGTCCACCCTCACCAGCAAACATGCAGCATTGGTCCACTCTCACCAGCAAACATGCAGCATTGGTCCACCCTCACCAGCAAACATGCAGCATTGGTCTACATACACCAGCAAACATGCAGCATTGGTCCACCCTCACCAGCAAACCCAAAGCTCCAAATTATTTTCCTGCAAGCACCGTATAACAGCTCCATAAGTAGGACAATGCATGGAACATTCTGGAAAGGAGCAGGTAATAGTCAAAACAACGATCAGTTCATCAATCCAGAGATCACAGTGCCATCCCGAGACTTAATGATTCGAGTGTTAAGATCCTGTGCTGTGAAGAAGGCTTTTGTTGCTGCTGCTGATGCTCGGGATGTGTTCATGTTTGGCAGGCTACAGGAGAGAGCTGTTTCTGCAGACACTTCTCTCTGTATGTTACTGATCGATCAGAGAAACAGTCGGTGTCAAAATACTGCCTTTAACAGGTACTGCTACATAGCTGTCACTGCTGAGGTTCACATACGAACGTTTGCCTGGTGATCTTTGGCCACCTCAACTATGTGGCATACAGTGTGTTAACAGGACACACGCCAGATCTAATCGCCATGGACTCCATTTCACATTGTTAAGCCTTAAAGCAAATACCTTGCTATGGATCCATCACCCACAGCATGAGCCCAACCCCTAAAACCCAAGCCACACCACAATAAATAGAGATAAACCTCACGGCTACTATACTAGACACAGTGAGAAAATTCAACTCAATATGGATTGTGTTCGTATCATATTTTACTTTAACTGACCGCACAATTCCCAGAGGGACAAAATGAATGGTCTCCTGAAACCCCACTTGGTACACAAGCTGTACTTTCCCCTGATTATGATCAATAACTATATGGATCTCTAAAATCTGGGTTAAAATACCTTATTAATATTAACATACAGTTTACTTCTAAAAAATTTTATTCATCAAGATGAGTGCTCTCAGTGCTTGGACATTTCAGACACCCACTGGTAGCACTGAACACAGTCACTGCAAATATAGATGGGTTAGATACAGAGTAAACCTCCCTTTACACTGTCCCATCAAACACTCCCAGGGCAGGTACAGCACGGGTTAGATACAGAGTAAAGCTCCCTCTACGCTGTCCCATCAAACACTCCCAGGGCAGGTACAGCACGGGTTAGATACAGAGTAAAGCTCCCTCTACACTGTCCCATCAAACACTCCCAGGGCAGGTACAGCACGGGTTAGATACAGAGTAAAGCTCCCTCTACACTGTCCCATCAAACACTCCCAGGGCAGGTACAGCACGGGTTAGATACAGAGTAAAGCTCCCTCTACACTGTCCCATCAAACACTCCAAGGGCAGGTACAGTACAGGGTTAGGTACAGAGTAAAGTTCCCTCTACACGTGAACGATTGTTTTTCGGACTGGAGGGAGGTGTATAGTGGTGTTCCCCAGGGGTCGGTGCTGGGACCACTGCTTTTTTTGATATATATTAATGACTTGGACTTGGGTGTACAGGGTACAATTTCAAAATTTGCAGATGACACAAAACTTGGAAGGGTAGTGAACAGTGAGGAGGATAGTGATAGACTTCAAGAGGATATAGACAGGCTGGTGGCATGGGCGGACACGTGGCAGATGAAATTTAACGCAGAAAAATGCGAAGTGATACATTTTGGTAGGAAGAACAAAGAGAGGCAATATAAACTAGAGGGCACAATTCTAAAAGGGGCACAGGAACTAAGAGATCGGGGGGTATATGTGCACAAATCATTGAAGGTGGCAGGGCAGGTTTAGAAAGCGGTTAAAAAAGCATATGGGATCCTGGGCTTTATAAATAGAGGCATAGAGTACAAAAGCAAGGAAGTCATGATGAACCTTTATAAAACACTGGTTCGGCCACAACTGGAATATTGTGTCCAGTTCTGGGCACCGCACTTTAGGAAAGATGTGAAGGCCTTAGAGAGGGTGCAGAAGAGATTTACTAGAATGATTCCAGGGATGAGGGACTTTAGTTACGTGGATAGACTGGAGAAGCTGGGGTTGTTCTCCTTGAAACAGAGAAGGATGAGAGGAGATTTGATAGAGGTATTCAAAATCATGAAGGGTCTAGACAGAGTAGACAGAGAGAAACTGTTCCCATTGGTGGAAGGGTCAAAAACCAGACGACATAGATTTAAGGTGATTGGCAAAAGAACCAAAGGTGACATGAGGAAAAACTTTTTTACACAGCGAGTGGTTAGGATCTGGAATGTACTGCCCGAGGGGGTGGTGGAGGCAGATTCAATCATGGCCTTCAAAAGGGAACTGGATAAGTACTTGAAAGGAAAAAATTTGCAGGGCTATGGGGATAGGGCAGGGGAGTGGGACTAGCTGGATTGCTCCTGCCATAGAGTTGGCTCGGACTGGATGGGCCGAATGGCCTCCTTCCGTGCTGTAACCTTTCTATGATTCTACATTGTCCCATCAAACACGAGTTAGATAAGGACCAATATACAGATTGCTAGAATTGCGTATTTGTTAAACCCAGGTCACTCAATCTCTGCAAGGACACTCTCCCAACCTGAACCAAAGTGAAACTGTTACTGGAGAAAACAGAACTGAAAAAGAATAAATCATAGCAGTTAGAAAAAGGATGATCCATTTTTTGAAATGTTCATTATGTTTTACAGAAAGTTAAAAACTTGCAACTAAAACCATTTTTATTTGAGGGGAAGAGACGCTGGGAAGGCTGATGGACATGGAATTAGACAAGGTGGTGAGTGTTTAATGTTCACAGTGATAACACCTGAATTCTAGAATTGCTTCAAAAACCGAACAACAGTTCTGGTAATTTTAGGCTCAATTAGGGAGAAATCGCAGCGCAGAGAAAGGGTACAGAACTGAACCTAATGCGTAATTATCATTCACCGCTTCAATCCACTTATAGTTCATCCTTGACACAATCGCACAGGCACATTACAAAACACTTCAAATTTATCCAAATCACAGTGAATTCATTTTCTGGGGAAGATAGAGACTGAGACCATTAATCACCAGCACAAGCCGGTAGCCTGTTCTACAGATCCACTATTTTCTGGGAAAAGAACCGCCTAACATCCAACCTACATTTGCCCTTACATAACTTGTAAGCTGACCCCTGGTCCTCCCTAAAATATCCAGTTGAAATAATTGATCCACATAAACACAATCGATTCCCTTCGTCATCTTATAAACCTTGATCAAATCCCCTGAGTCTACACTTCTCTAAAGTACATGGACCCAGATCTCTGAGCCTATCCAGGTAACTAAAGTTTTTAAAAGTGGGAATGAGTCTCGTGGCCCTCCTCTGCACCCTTTCCAAAGCCTCAATATCCCCCACCATGTGAGGAGACCAAAACTGGACACAGTATTCCAACTGAGGTCGAACCAAGGTCTTGTGTAAAAGGACCTTTGTGTTACAGTGAAATGCCTGTGAATACAACCTGGAACCATGTTTGCTTTAACTTTGCGATGACTTCATGACATTGGTCATGAATCTTTAAAGAGTGATGCACTAAAACACCCAGGTATTTTTCTTTCACCATTGGTTTCAATTCTGTTCTCTGTTAGATGCATGGACATTTAACATTAGACCTGTCCATGTGCGTAACACTACACTCCTCAAAGTTAAACATCATTTGCTAAACGTGGGCCCATTCTTCCAATACATCGAGATCTGCTTACAATAGCTGAGCATCGTCTACAGCCCTAGCTCTCACACTTGCCTTGTTGTTGTCCATAAACCGACGGGTCATACCCTCAACACCTACATCACCGGTAACCGGTCTTCAAGCAGATCCAAATCCATTAACTACAACATTCTGCCTACGAGCATTCAGCCAGTTCTCAATCCACCCCAGCAGGTTACCATTAATTCCACAAGATTGTATCTTGCACAGAAGCCTCTTGTGAGGTACCTTTTCAAAGGCTTTCTGGAAGTCCAGGTAGACAATGCCTATCAGATTGCCCTCATCCACGAACCTGGTGATTTCTTCAAAAAATTCAATCAAATTCATGACATGACCTTCTTTTCTGGAAGCTGTGTCGGGTGTTCCCGATAAGACCTCTCTGACTAAGTGGTCAAATAGGGCATTTCTAATGGTGCCTTCGAGCATCTTCCCTATTACTGACATCAAGCTTATGGGCCTATAGTTACCCGGCTCGGTCTCCTTCCAGTCTAAGGAAACAGGCCCTGACTCCAGTGAGCTGTTAAAGATACGGGCATGGGGCTCACATAGCAGCTGTTCCATCTCCTTCAGGACCCTCGAGTGGATGTAGGAACATAGGAACATAGGAACAGGAGTAGGCCATTCAGCCCCTCGTGCCTGCTCCGCCATTTGATAAGATCATGGCTGATCTGTGATCTAACTCCATATACCTGCCTTTGGCCCATATCCCTTAATACCTTTGGTTGCCAAAAAGCTATCTATCTCACATTTAATTTTAGCAATTGAGCTAGTATCAATTGCCATTTGCGGAAGAGAGTTCCAAACTTCTACCACCCTTTGTGTGTAGAAATGTTTTCTAATCTCGCTCCTGAAAAGTCTGGCTCTAATTTTTAGACTGTGCCCCCTACTCCTAGAATCCCCAACCAGCGGAAATAGTTTCTCTCTATCCACCCTATTCGTTCCCCTTAATATCTTATAAACTTCGATCAGATCACCCCTTAACCTTCTAAACTCCAGAGAATACAACCCCAATTTGTGTAATCTCTCCTCGTAACTTAACCCTTGAAGTCCGGGTATCATTCTAGTAAACCTACACTGCACTCCCTCCAAGGCCAATATGTCCTTCCGAAGGTGCGGTGCCCAGAACTGCTCACAGTACTCCAACCAGGGTTTTGTATAGCTGCAGCATAACTTCTGCCCCCTTGTACTCTAGTCCTGTAGATATAAAGGCCAGCATTCCATTTGCCTTCTTGATTATTTTCTGCACCTGTTCATGACACTTCAATGATCTACGTACCTGTACCCCTAAGTCCCTTTGGACATCCACTGTTTTTAACTTTTTACCATTTAGAAAGTATCCTGTTCTATCCTTTTTTGATCCAAAGTGGATGACCTCACATTTGTCTATATTGAATTCCATTTGCCACAGTTTTGCCCATTCACCTAATCTACCAATATCGCTTTGTAATTTTATGTTTTCATCTACACTGCTTACAATGCCACCAATCTTTGTGTCATCGGCAAACTGAGATATGAGTCTTTCTATGCCTTCATCTAAGTCGTTAATAAATATTGTGAATAATTGAGGCCCCAAGACAGATCCCTGCGGGACTCCACTAGTCACATCCTGCCAATGTGAATACCTACCCATTATCCCTACTCTCTGTCGCCTTTCGCTCAGCCAACTTCCTAACCAAGTCCGTACTTTTCCCTCGATTCCATGGGCTTCTATCTTAGCTAACAGTCTCTTATGTGAGACTTTATCAAATGCCTTCTGGAAGTCCATATAAATAACATCTATTGACATTCCCCTGTCCACTACTTTAGTCACCTCTTCAAAAAATTCAATCAGGTTTGTCAGGCACGACCTACCTTTCACAAATCCATGCTGGCTCTCTCTGATTAACTGAAAATTCTCGAAGTGTTCAGTCACCCTATCCTTAATTATAGACTCCAAGATTTTCCCCACATGGGTCCGGGCAGCCTGATCTATTTTAAAGTTCATCATTCTATCTAAAGTGATAACTCATCTCTCTTAATATTAATGATTTTATTTTTAATAGCACCACTTAATGCTGTCAGTTGTGCATTATCTTCAAGAGTGAAGACTGATGATAAGTATCCGTTTAGCATCTCCGTCATACCCTGAGAATCCTTTCGAACCTGTCCTCGAGACTCTTTCAATGGCCCAGTACAGTCTTTGATGGTCATTTTACTCTTAACATAGCTGAAAAAAGCTTTTCCCATTATTACCACAGCTGCCCATGATCTTTTTCATGAACCTTTTTGCTTATACCAGCCTTAGTTTTCTTAGTTGTCGATGGTACTTATCTTTGTTTTGCTGGGTGTTAGGTATTTCTAATTTATAAAAGCATTTCTGTTCACATCCTATTCCTCTTTGTACATAACCAGTCAACCACCTTGACTACTTCTGACCACATTCCTTCTTTTGACTTTCGGGATGTACAGAGCTTCGATGCACTTTAATTTGCTGTTAAAAGCCTGCCATTTATATTTTATATTTTAAAACGTGCTGACTAGTGGCTGTGCGCCTAAGAAAATGAGCGCAATTTGAAGAGCTTCCTGAACTCGCGCAATCATAGAATCATAGAAAGGTTACAGCACCGTAGGAGGCCATTCGGCCCATCCAGTCCATGCCGGCTCTATGCAAGAGCAATCAAGCTAGTCCCCACCCCACCGCCCTATCCCCATAGCCCTGCAAATTTTTTCCTTTCAAGCACTTCTCCAGTTCCCCTTTGAAGGCCGTGATTGAATCTGCCTCCACCACCCCCTCGGGCAGTGCATTCCAGATCCTAACCATTCGTTGTGTAAAAAAGCTTTTCCTCATGTCACCTTTGGTTCTTTTGCCAATCACCTTAAATCTATGTCCTCTGGTTCTTGACCCTTCCGCCAATGGGAACAGTTTCTCTCTATCTACTCTGTCTAGACCTTTCATGATTTTGAATACCTCTGTCAAATCTCCTCTCAACCTTCTCTGTTCCAAGGAGAACAACCCCAGCTTCCCCAGTCTATCCACGTAACTAAAGTCCCTCATCCCTGGAATCATTCTAGTAAATCTCTTCTGCACCCTCTCCAAGGCCTTCACATCTTTCCTTAAGTGCGGTGCCCAGAACTGGACTCAATACTCCAGTTGTGACCGAACCAGTGTTTTATAAAGGTTCATCATGACGTCCTTGCTTTTGTACTCTGTGCCTCTATATATTATGCCCAGGATCCCGTAGGCTCTTTTAACCGCTTTCTCAACCTGCCCTGCCACCTTCAACGATTTGTGCATATATACCCCCAGATCTCTCTGTTCCTGTACCCCTTTTAGAATTGTGCCCTCTAGTTTATATTGCCTCTCCTCGTTCTTCTGACCAAAATGTAACACTTCGCATTTTTCTGCGTTAAATTTCATCTGCCACGTGTCCACCCATGCCACCAGCCTGTCTATATCCTCTTGTAGTCTATCACTATCCTCCTCTCTGTTCACTACCCTTCCAAGTTTTGTGTCATCTGCAAATTTGGAAATTGTGCCCTGTACACCCAAGTCCAAGTCATTAATATATATGTCGATCTGGAGGCGTGGCCAGTTTTGTGGGCGGGACCTGATACAGGCGAATTGAATCTTAAACCAGCATAAAAGATGTTGGAAAACACGCACGTAACTGTTTTTGGGGGTAACTCACCTCCATTTTAAATTCCCCGATCTTTTGTGCTGGTTGGACTGATTCTGCCCAGATTGCCCTGTTATTGCTGGTGTAAACGAGTGAAAACTCCACCCCCAGATCCAGTATATGATGACTCTTTGTTTCCTCTAGGACACGCTGAGTCTAGAAATAGTCTTGTATTATTTCCACAAACCTTTCAGCTGCACCTCCCACCACATCAAAGGGTAAACCATTGTGCACTGAATTTCTGGACAATTACAGTCTCCCATCAAACACAGCTTGCATTTTTCAAACATTTGTTCCCATAGTAACTCATCATGTTCAGGTGCCTGGCCTAGGGATGAGGGATCAGGAAAAAAAATCACACGACAGTAAGGTCAGTTTTTAAGGGTTAAGGGTTGGGGTTAAGTCCAATTACTGATAAAAGTAAAGGTCAGACTTAACCCATTCTCTACCTGGCCTGGATTGTTTGACGGTAAAGTGTAGAGGGAGCTTTACTCTGCATCTGTGCTGTACCTGCCCTGGGAGTGTTTGATGGGACAGTGTAGAGGGAGCTTTACTCTGTATCTAACTGTGCTGTACCTGCCCTGGGAGTGTTTGATGGGACAGTGTAGAGGGAGCTTTACTCTGTATCTAACCCTGTACCTGCCCTGGGAGTGTTTGATGGGACAGTGTAGAGGGAGCTTTACTCTGTATCCATGCTGTACCTGCCCTGGGAGTGTTTGATGGGACAGTGTAGAGGGAGCTTTACTCTGTATCCGTGCTGTACCTGCCCTGGGAGTGTTTGATGGGACAGTGTAGAGGGAGCTTTACTCTGTATCCGTGCTGTACCTGCCCTGGGAGTGTTTGATGGGACAGTGTAGAGGGAGCTTTACTCTAACCTATGCCATGGGTTCATTCCAGTGACCCAGAGAATCACTGAGGATAGGATCACTATGCTCTGTCCTTTTTTGCTCCCTTGCGGGAGAAGACAGATTACTTCCTGTACTTTGCAGCGTCTCCACCCATTTATCTTTGTGTCCATAGTAGAGTTTGGTGAAGCATTTTACAGCACAATGCTAAGTAAGAATGTCACAATGTAATGTAACGATAGAACAATAATCATCTTTAAGTTGTACAGCACATTGCAGCAGTGACAGGTGCATTACTGCAGTTCAGTCATGTGTGTTAAAGACTCTCGGCTGGGAAGGATTGTTGCCTCTTGTGACTGAATGCTAACAATGAACTCATTGGGGTACAGGCGGTTGGGTTTTCAGCAATTTCCGGGACTCACCTACCCTTGCTTCCCTTTCTTCTCTTAAAGGTGCCAACCCTTGCTGGGATTAGATGCTGTGGGCACTGGGCATTCTCTGGCACTTGGCCATTTGTCATGTGTGAGCCCAGATTGTGGGTGGCAGCGGGCAATTAGCCATGGAGCTGGAGACCAGGCTGTCTTCACCCAAGGTCTACATGTACACAGCAGGAGTCACTGGTCAGTGAGCAGGAGCAGGCAGCCTGGCTCATTTCCCACTTGCGAGCTCAGGGTTGAATGGCTATTTGTAGCACCCTTGCAGCTACCCTGCTGAGTTGTCTCAGCCCTTGTGACTCAATTAAATGCTGCAGCCAGCAACTGAGCCATTGGGGGAATTGATGTTCCCTGTCAATGTTTACTTGTTTCCCTGTGCAGTGTTTCGCACCAATCCTTGTCTGAAAGGCACCAGATTTGCTACGTAACTGAAACAATAGGAGCTGATGGCGGAGTTGATTTGCCCTGTGCACTTCCCTTCTCTCCTCGATTTGGGTCGGGGTGGGGGCCACTTCACTTCCACTTCCCATTCCCCTCCAACTCCCCTCACAGCAACAAACCCAATGGGGAATCAAATTGTCAGCCGCGGCTCAGTGGGTAGGTCAGAAGGTTGTCGGTTCAAGCCCCACACCAGACTTGAGCCGATAATCCAGGCTGGCACACACCCAGTGCAGTACTGAGGGAGAGCTACACTGTCGGAGGTGCCACCTTTTGGATGAGATGTTAAACCAAGGCCCCATCTGCCCACCCACGGCATTCAAAGAAGAGCATGGCTGTTCTCCCGGTGTCCTGGCCAACATTTATCCCTCAACCAACACCACCAAAAACAGATTATCTGGTTATTATCACATTGCTGTTTGTGGGATCTTGCTGTGCGCAAATTGGCTGTAGCGTTTCCTACGTTACAACAGTGACTACACTTCAAAAGTACTTCTTTGGCTGTAAAGTGCTTCGGGACATCCTGAGGTTGTGAAAGATGATATATAAATGCAAGTTCTTTCTTTCTGTGACTGGCTGTGTTGTATTGGGACACCACTGTAGGGGACATGAATGGCAGCCAAGTTTTAATCCAACCCAGGCTTATGGGATGTGAATCTCCTCCATGTGCTGACTGCAAGCATCCTACACAGTAGTGGTGAGAAGTTGTTTTTCGGACTGGAGGGAGGTGTACAGTGGTGTTCCCCAGGGGTCGGTGCTGGGACCACTGCTTTTCTTGATATATATTAATGACTTTGACTTGGACTTGGATGTACAGGGCACAATTTCAAAACTTGCAGATGACACAATACTTGGAAGGGTAGTGAACAGTGAGGAGGATAGTGATAGACTTCAAGAGGATAGAGACAAGCTCATTCTATATGAAATAAACCTGAGTGTCAATCCAGTGCAAAGCAGGATGGGACGGCACACGCCTGCACCTAAATCTGGCATTAAATTGGCAATGTCGTTTAGAAAGGGCTCAGAATGGTGTGGGGGAATGGACAAACGTCACACTGGTATAGTAGGACGCAGGCTTCTCAAATTACACCGGACCGAAGAGTGCTGAAGATGGGAAAGTGTTTTTCTCACAGCTCCTTGGAAGCACAGAATTCACACAAGAATTCAGAACACGCAACAACCTCCCACTTATCTCCAACCTTTCACCCACCCACCGCCCCCACCCACCCACCGACCACACCCACCCACCGACCACACCCACCCACCCACCGACCACACCCACCCACCCACCGACTCCACTCACCCACAGACCACACCCACCCACCGCCCCCACCCACCCACCGACCACACCCACCCACCCACCGACCACACCCACCCACCCACCGCCCCCACCCACCCACCGACTCCACTCACCCACCGACCACACCCACCCACCGACCACACCCACCCACCGACCACACCCACCCACCCACCGACCACACCCACTCACCCACCGCCCCCACCCACCCACCGACCACACCCACTCACCCACCGACCACACCCACCCACCGACCACACCCACCCACCGACCACACCCACCCACCCACCGACCACACCCACTCACCCACCGCCCCCACCCACCCAACGACCACACCCACCCATCCACCGCCCCCACCCACCCACCGACCACACCCACCCACCGACCACACCCACCCACCCACCGACCACACCCACCCACCCACCGACTCCACTCACCCACAGACCACACCCACCCACCGACCCCACCCACCCACCGACCACACCCACCCACCCACCGACTCCACTCACCCACAGACCACACCCACCCACCGACCCCACCCACCCACCGCCCCCACCCACCCACAGACCACACCCACCCACCGCCCCCACCCACCCACCGACTCCACTCACCCACCGACCCCACCCACCCACCGCCCCCACTCACCCACCGACCCCACCCACCCACCGACCACACCCACCCACCGCCCCCACTCACCCACCGACCCCACTCACCCACCGCCCCCACTCACCCACCGCCCCCACTCACCCACCGCCCCCACTCACCCAACGTCCCCACCCACCCACCGCCCCCACTCACCCACCGACCCCACCCACCCACCGCCCCCACTCACCCACCGACCCCACTCACCCACCGCCCCCACTCACCCAACGTCCCCACCCACCCACCGCCCCCACCCACCCAACGACCACACCCACCCATCCACCGCCCCCACTCACCCACCGACCCCACTCACCCACCGCCCCCACTCACCCAACGTCCCCACCCACCCACCGCCCCCACCCACCCAACGACCACACCCACCCATCCACCGCCCCCACTCACCCACCGACCCCACTCACCCACCGCCCCCACTCACCCAACGTCCCCACCCACCCACCGCCCCCACTCACCCACCGACCCCACCCACTCACCGCCCCCACTCATCCACCGACCACACCCACTCACCGCCCCCACTCACCCACGCCCCCACCCACCCACCGACCCCACTTACCCACCGACCCCACCCACTCACCGACCCCACTTACCCACCGACCCCACCCACTCACCGCCCCCACTCACCCACGCCCCCACCCACCCACCGACCCCACTTACCCACCGACCCCACCCACTCACCGACCCCACTTACCCACCGACCCCACCCACCCACCGACCCCACTTACCCACCGACCCCACCCACTCACCGACCCCACTTACCCACCGACCCCACCCACTCACCGCCCCCACTCACCCACGCCCCCACCCACCCACCGACCCCACTTACCCACCGACCCCACCCACTCACCGACCCCACTTACCCACCGACCCCACCCACTCACCGACCCCACTCACCCACGCCCCCACCCACCCACCGACCCCACCCACTCACCGACCCCACTTACCCACCGACCACACCCACTCACCGACCCCACTCACCCACGCCCCCACCCACCCACCGACCCCACCCACTCACCGACCCCACTTACCCACCGACCCCACCCACTCACCGACCCCACTTACCCACCGACCCCACCCACTCACCGACCCCACTTACCCACCGACCCCACCCACTCACCGCCCCCACTCACCCACCGACCCCACCCACTCACCGCCCCCACCCACCCACCAACCCCACCCACTCACCGCCCCCACTCACCCACCGACCCCACCCACTCACCGACCCCACCCACCCACCGATCCCACTTACCCACCGACCCCACCCACTCACCACCCCCACTCACCCACCGACCCCACCCACTCACCGACCCCACCCACCCACCGACCCCACTTACCCACCGACCCCACCCACTCACCACCCCCACTCACCCACCGACCCCACCCACTCACCGCCCCCACTCACCCACGCCCCCACCCACCCACCGACCCCACTTACCCACCGACCCCACCCACCCACCGACCCCACCCACTCACCGACCCCACCCACCCACCGACCCCACTTACCCACCGACCCCACCCACTCACCGCCCCCACTCACCCACCGACCCCACCCACCCACTGTAAGAATATAGTTTCAAACAAGCATAGAAATTAGGAGGGCGAAAGTTCAGCACCTCTGTGAGAACAGGGACAGCTCACATGGCGGAATATCACGGAGACCACAGAATAGATAACATTAACCAAAACAAGAGACGTGGTCGCTGTGAAACTGACATTGGTGGGGCCGAGCAAGGCCGAATAAGGGGGAGAGTTGTACTCAGATAAGAAGGAGGCATTCCTCAGAGGGATAATAGCTACATGACATAAAACAGCTGATCTTGAGTTGCTAATGTGGGGTCAGCAAGGTGGGAGGGCTCATGACCATGAGATAAGACCAGCAGTACTTACGCACAGAACAAGGCAGTCGAATAGTATGAAGAAAGGGCACGCTCCCTCCCAAAAGTTAGAGCTCTCAAGAGGGGATAGTCGGAAGTCCATTGCTACAGGCAGTCCACGGAGGTCAGGTCTGATCAACCTGAAGAACGGTCAGATCAGGTTATATTGATTGCTTGTCATTAATGTAATCTGTAGACAGTTGTATCATGACTATAATAACTGTTGAATGTAATGTTGAAGACAGCTGTAGTGCATCTCTGTTGTAAGTCAATCTATTAAACTTACCATTTTGTAACCAATCGGGCTAGAATCAAGCAGAGGTTATTGTTGATGGATTAACAACCCATAGTTGACAGTAATGGAAGAAATTCTGCAAACATAATCATGTCCCTGGGTGGGCCTGAGTTTTAAAGGTTTAAAAATAACTAGTGTTGAGAGACAGACAGAGACAGAGATAGAGAGAGAGAAAGAGAGAGACAGACAGACAGAGAGATGGAGAGAAAGAAGTAACCATGGCAAGCGCACCAGATGGTTTATGTTCTAAGGAAAAGAGAAGAGGGAAAGAAATTGTGCAGGAGAACGAGGAGTTAAAATGAGTCCTTTCACAGGCAGACAGAGGCTGTAAAGGAATTATGTAAAAATCAGTAGAGTGATACTAGCTGCAGAATGTGTTCTTTGTTTTAAAAGCCTGTGTCAGTGTGTTCTTTTTGTAATGTTTGCTTTGTGTTCTCTTTTATGTAATGTTACAAAGATTTTGTTTAGCTGTGAAGACTAATGTGTCCCTCAATTAAAAGTGGAAGAAATGTAAACTTCATCTCCTGTGTCTATGACAAAAATCTGGAAATGTTGGACTAACTAAAAATAAGACGAACGAATTGAAATATTATCTTTATTATTTTTTAACAATTTATGTGAACGCTGCGTTGACGCACACTGTGTGGGTTGTTTATATTTCTGCCAAGGTGTTAACCTTTTCCAAGCACACCGACATCTGTTTTTAATTCAGCAAGCCACAACTTTTGCAGTTGTTTAAAATAAGTTTCTTAATGTAAGTGGATATTTCCCCATGTGATAGAAGGAAAGATTGGCATAATTTTGTGCTCCCTTTGCTGACTATTCATCCTGGAGTGGGGTAATTAGATTCATTCACGGAAACATGTGTAGAGTCCTCTCTGGTCCCGGGATAAAGGGTGACGGAAAAAAATTAATGAATTGTTTGTTGTTTTTAACCCCTTGTTGGGCTCTCAAGAAGAGCGACAATGGATTTTCTGTGTTTCTTTTTAAACAGGGGACCATGGTTTTCGGGACCGCAGAAGTGTCGGTGCAGGAAATGATCCAGTGGTGTTAAGAATTTAAGACCTTATCTGCAGACATCGGCAGATATCAAATCTCACAGCGTGGTGATGTTTTGGACTAAGACTTAAGCCCTATCAAAAATTCAAAATTATATAGAAAAGGAAAAGCAATCATCAGCCTTGATCCAAGTTGCTTTTCCTCTTTTGAAAACGTTTTGCCAAAAGTAATTACAAGCACTTCTGTCTCTACTGTAAAACCACAAAGCCTGGACATAATTTGTTTCTGAAATTGGAATTGAAAATATAAATTGATATGAGTTGCTGTTCAAGCACTCGAGAAAGGAAAATTTACCTGGAGTTTAAGGGGATAATCAAATTATATTTTAAAATAAAAGGAGTCAAGTCCAAATGGTTCCTGTCTAATTCTGTGTATCAAAGAAGAAAGTATCTTGTGGGGGGGGGGAGATAAAAATGTACATTGACAAATCCTGTCAGTCCAATAATACTGCTCTCCAACTGCGATAATGAAAAGCGGGTCCAAGAAGAATTTAAGTAAAATAAACAAAAATGTATTGTGATGGACAGTAAAGTTCCTCCAGGGCTCATGAACGAGATGAAATGGTGATATAATGGGATGTGTAAAATTGGGTGAGAGGAAGTGAGTGAGAGTATAAGATAGAAACAGAGAAATTACACCACCAAATTTCTCTAAAGGTATCACCCTGGGTGATATTGGGTAAGTAAGTCACCTGGGCGTGATTTACCAAAGGATATCGATCTGGAATAAATGCACGATCTAGTGAAAGTCAGGGAAGTGTCGTTGAGAACAGTAAATTGACAGCTTTCTCTTGGAGATATTGCGTCCTTGCTTATACTGAACAATGAGAAAACTGCATTTGATAGACTGACCACTACCCAAGACATCGGGACCCTGCAGGGGGAGAGAAGCAAAGACCTCCAGACACCCCCAATCTTTTGATAAGATAACCTGAAAGCCCAAGAATGGCTACAATGGACATGAGAGACAAATGTATGTTGCCATCAATTGGAAACAGAGATCAGGATGAAGGACACGATTACTAAGGCCTATTGGAACCAATCTTTAAACAGAGTAGTTGCTCTTACAGGATTGAATCTTAGTGGACATATGACTTGTTCCGTGGAATCACATGTTGCGTGTGAGGCAACTAGTATGCAGAAATACATGATGAAGGAACACTGAAGAACGGGTCTCAGACATGCTCAGTTACTGGAAAACAGCACGACATGAAATGGTTAATGTGGCTCAGGAGAGTGAGAAAATCTTACAAACAAGGTCCTGACACATGCTCCATTGGGAAACCGACCAATGAATGAAACAATCAGGAAACACTGGTACCAATCAGAGGGACCGAAATTAAAGTAAAGAGGGACATAGTAATTTGGATTTCCAAAATTCAGGGTTAGGTTCCATTAACAATGAAATTGGGCTCGGGATAATACTTAGCAAAAATATCCACAAATTGGATATTAATAAAAGGAGAGATGGAGAATCTTTTAAGTCCATGAATTCTTGATATTATGATACACTGGAGGTTTCTGTATTAACCAAATGAAACTTAGAAGCAATATGTATATGTTTATGTGTGCTTATGTAAACTCAAAATGATCTTAGGCAAGACCAAAGAGATAGTTGAGGGATAAAGTGAAAATTGAACCTGGATGGAACCAGGAGCCAAGCACGATCAATATCCCATCTCCCACAGCTCACATAAAGCTCCCAAACATTTAGCAAGAGGGTGGTGTTAATAGGAGGGAGGCGAAGTCGTGTCTCGGTGTGTGTATGGATGACAGTTTGTAAGAGACAGAGCACGCTGACATCTTCAGAGCTAGAAACACCCAAATGTCAAGAGATGGCCCATTTCTAAATGCTGTAATTGAACAAGAGTGGTTCCACTCGGGTTCAAGAGGAGGGAAAGTAAGAAAATGGTTTAAAACAAGCCGAGAAATTAGGAGGGCAAAAGTTCAGCATCTCTGTGAGAACAGGGACAGCTCACACGGCAGAACATCACGGAGCCCACATAGATAACATTAACGTCAGAAGGTGCTTTACACCAAAACAAGAGATGTGATTGCTGGGAGACTGACATTGGTGGGGCCGAGCAAGGCCGAATAAGGGGGGTTGTACTCAGATAAGAAGGAGGCATTCCTCAGAGGGATATTAGCTACATGACATAAAACAGCTGATCTTGAGATGCTAACGTGGGATCAGCATGGTGGGAGGGCTTATGACCATGAGATATGACCAGCGGTACTTACGCACAGAACAACGCAACCGAATAGTATCAAGAAAGGGCACGCTCCCTCCCAAAAGTTAGATCAGGTTGTATTGATTAGATTGGGCCTATACCCTCTGGAATTTAGGAGAAGGAGGGGTGATCTCATGGAGGGGTCTTGACAGGGTAGAGGATGAGAGGTTGTTCCCCTTGGCTAGAGAGTCCAGAACGAGGGGGCATGGTCTAAGGATAAGGGGTCGGCCATTTAAGACTGAGATAAGAAGGAATTTCTTCCCTCAGAGTGTTGTGTATCTTTGGAATTCTCTACCCCAGAGGGCTGTGGATGCTCAGTCATTGAGTATATTCAAGGCTGAGATAGACAGATTTTTGGACTCTAAGGGAATCAAGGGATATGGGGATTTGGCGGGAAAATGGTGTGGAGGTCGAACATCAGCCATGATCTTATTGAATGGCGGAGCAGGCTCGAGGGGCCGTATGGCCTACTCCTGCTCCTATTTCTTATGCTTTTATGTATTGATTGCTTATCATTAATGTAATCTGTAGACAGAATCTGTATAACTATAATAACTGTTGAATGTAATGTTGAAGACAGCTGTAGTGCATCTCTGTTGTAAGTTAATCTATTAAACTTGCTATTTTATAACCAATCGGGCTAGAATCAAGTGGAGGTTATTGTTGATGGATTAACAACCCATAGTTGCGACAGTAATGGGGAAAATCCGTGAACACTCACCCACCTCCCACTCACCCACCGTCCCCGCTCACCCACCGTCCCCGCTCACCCACCGTCCCCACCCACCGTCCCCTCTCACCGTCCCCTCTCACCCACCATCCCTGCTCACCCACCGACCTCGCTCACCCACCGTCCCCGCTCACCCACCGCCATCACCCACCGTCCCCGCTCACCCACCGTCCCCGCTCACCCACCGTCCCCGCTCACCCACCGCCATCACCCACCGTCCCCGCTCACCCACCGTCCCCGCTCACCCACCGTCCCCGCTCACCCACTGCCATCACCCACCGTCCCCGCTCACCCACCGTCCCATCTCACCCACCGCCATCACGCACCGACCGTCCCCGCCCACCCACCGCCATCACCCACCGCCATCACCCACCGTCCCCACCCACCGACCCCGCCCACCCACCGTCCCCGCCCACCCACTGCCCCTGCTCACCCACCGTCCCCACCCACCGTCCCGACTCACCCACTGCACTCACCCACCGCACTCGCCCACCGTCCCCGCTCACCCACCGCCATCACCCACCCACCGTCCCCACTCACCCACCACCATCGCCCACCCACCGCCCCCACTCACCCACCACCATCACCCACCCACCGCCCCCACTCACCCACCGTCCCCACTCACCCACCGTCCCCACTCACCCACTGCACTCACCCACCGTCCCCGCCCACCCACCGCCATCACCCACCGCCCCAGCTCACCCACCGCACTCACCCACCGCACTCACCCACCGCACCCACCCACCGCCCCCGCCCACCGCCCCCGCTCACCCACCGCCATCACCCACCGCCCCAGCTCACCCACCGCACAGCTCACCCACCGCACTCACCCACCGCACTCACCCACCGCACCCACCCACCGCCCCCGCCCACCGCCCCCGCTCACCCACCGCCATCACCCACCGTCCCCGCTCACCCACCGTCCCCGCTCACCCACCGTCCCCGCTCACCCACCGTCCCCGCTCACCCACCGTCCCCGCTCACCCACCGCCATCACCCACCGTCCCCGCTCACCCACCGCCCCCGCTCACCCACCGTCCCCGCTCACCCACCGCCCCCGTCCACCGTCCCCGCTCACCCACCGTCCCCGCTCACCCACCGTCCCCGCCCACTGTCCCCGCTCACCCACCGCCCCCGCTCACCCACCGTCCCCGCTCACCCACCGTCCCCGCTCACCGTCCCCGCTCACCCACCGTCCCCACTCACCCACCGTCCCCGCTCACCCACCGCCATCACCCACTGTCCCCGCTCACCCACCGTTCCCACTCACCCACCGTCCCCGCCCACCGTCCCCGCTCACCCACCGCCCCCGCTCACCCACCGTCCCCGCCCACCCACCGCCCCTGCTCACCCACCGCCCCTGCTCACCGTCCCCGCCCACCCACCGTCCCCACCCACCGCCATCACCCACCCACCGCCCCCACTCACCCACCGTCCCCGCCCACCCACCGCCATCACCCACCGCCCCCGCTCACCCACCGTCCCCGCTCACCCACCGCCCCCGCTCACCCACCGTCCCCGCCCACCCACCGCCCCTGCTCACCCACCGCCCCTGCTCACCGTCCCCGCCCACCCACCGTCCCCACCCACCGCCATCACCCACCCACCGCCCCCACTCACCCACCGTCCCCGCCCACCCACCGCCATCACCCACCGCCCCCGCTCACCCACCGTCCCCGCTCACCCACCGTCCCCGCCCACCCACCGCCATCACCCACCGCCCCCGCTCACCCACCGTCCCCGCTCACCCACCGTCCCCACTCACCCACCGCACTCACCCACCGCACCCACCCACCGCCCCCGCCCACCGCCCCCGCTCACCCACCGCCATCACCCACCGTCCCCGCTCACCCACCGTCCCCGCTCACCCACCGTCCCCGCCCACTGTCCCCGCTCACCCACCGCCATCACCCACCGTACCCGCTCACCCACCGCCCCCGCTCACCGTCCCCACCCACCGTCCCCACCCACCGTCCCCACTCACCCACCGTCCCCACCCACCGTCCCCACCCACCGTCCCCACTCACCCACCGTCCCCGCTCACCCACCGCCATCACCCACCGTCCCCACTCACCCACCGTCCCCACCCACCGTCCCCGCTCACCCACCGTCCCCACCCACCGTCCCCGCTCACCCACCGTCCCCGCTCACCCACCGTCCCCGCTCACCCACCGTCCCCACCCACCCACCGTCCCCACCCACCGTCCCCACTCACCCACCGTCCCCGCTCACCCACCGTCCCCACTTACCCACCGTCCCCACCCACCGTCCCCGCTCACCCACCGTCCCCGCTCACCCACCGTCCCCACTCACCCACCGTCCCCGCTCACACACCGTCCCCACCCACCGTCCCCACTCACCCACCGTCCCCGCTCACCCACCGTCCCCACCCACCCACTGCCATCACCCACCGTCCCCGCTCACCCACCGTCCCCGCTCACCCACCGCCATCACCCACCGTCCCCGCTCACCCACCGCCATCACCCACCGCCATCACCCACCATCTCCGCTCACCCACCGTCTCCACTCACCCACCGTCCCCGCTCACCCACCGTCCCCGCTCACCCACCGTGCCCACTCACCCACCGCCATCACCCACCGTCCCCGCTCACCCACCGTACCCGCTCACCCACCGTCCCCACCCACCGTCCCCGCTCACCCACCGTCCCCACCCACCGTCCCCGCTCACCCACCGTCCCCACCCACCGTCCCCGCTCACCGTCTCCGCTCACCCACCGTCCCGGCTCACCCACCGTCCCCGCTCACCGTCTCCGCTCACCCACCGTCTCCGCTCACCCACCGTCCCCACCCACCGTCCCCGCTCACCGTCTCCGCTCACCCACCGTCCCGGCTCACCCACCGTCTCCGCTCACCCACCGTCCCCGCTCACCGTCCCCGCTCACCCACCGTCCCCGCTCACCGTCCCCGCTCACCCACCGTCTCCGCTCACCCACCGTCCCCGCTCACCCACCGTCTCCGCTCACCCACCGTCCCCGCTCACCCACCGTCCCCGCTCACCGTCCCCGCTCACCCACCGTCCCCGCTCACCCACCGTCTCCGCTCACCCACCGTCCCCGCTCACCCACCGTCCCCGCTCACCCACCGTCTCCGCTCACCCACCGTCCCCGCCCACCGTCTCCGCTCACCCACCGTCCCCGCTCACCCACCGTCCCCGCTCACCCACCGTCCCCACCCACCCACCGTCCCCGCTCACCCACCGTCCCCACCCACCGTCCCCACTCACCCACCGTCCCCACCCACCGTCCCCGCTCACCCACCGTCCCCACCCACCGTCCCCGCTCACCCACCGTCCCCACCCACCCACCGTCCCCGCTCACCCACCGTCCCCACCCACCGTCCCCGCTCACCCACCGTCCCCGCTCACCCACCGTCCCCGCTCACCCACCGTCCCCGCTCACACACCGTCCCCACCCACCGTCCCCACTCACCCACCGTCCCCACCCACCCACTGCCATCACCCACCGTCCCCGCTCACCCACCGTCCCCGCTCACCCACCGCCATCACCCACCGTCCCCGCTCACCCACCGCCATCACCCACCGCCATCACCCACCGTCTCCGCTCACCCACCGTCTCCACTCACCCACCGTCCCCGCTCACCCACCGTCCCCGCTCACCCACCGTGCCCACTCACCCACCGCCATCACCCACCGTCCCCGCTCACCCACCGTCCCCGCTCACCCACCGTACCCACTCACCCACCGTCCCCACCCACCGTCCCCGCTCACCCACCGTCCCCGCTCACCCACCGTCCCCACCCACCGTCCCCGCTCACCGTCTCCGCTCACCCACCGTCCCGGCTCACCCACCGTCCCCGCTCACCGTCTCCGCTCACCCACCGTCCCCGCCCACCGTCTCCGCTCACCGTCTCCGCTCACCCACCGTCCCCGCTCACCGTCCCGGCTCACCCACCGTCCCCGCTCACCGTCCCCGCTCAGCCACCGTCTCCGCTCACCCACCGTCCCCGCTCACCCACCGTCCCCGCTCACCGTCCCCGCTCACCCACCGTCCCCGCTCACCCACCGTCCCCGCTCACCCACCGTCCCCGCTCACCCACCGTCCCCGCTCACCGTCCCCGCTCACCCACCGTCCCCGCTCACCGTCCCCGCTCACCCACCGTCTCCGCTCACCCACCGTCCCCGCTCACCGTCCCCACTCACCGTCCCCACTCACCGTCCCCGCTCACCGTCCCCACTCACCGTCCCCGCTCACCCCTCACCCACCGTCCCCGCTCACCCACCGTCTCCGCTCACCCACCGTCCCCGCTCACCCACCGTCCCCGCTCACCCACCGTCCCCGCTCACCCACCGTCTCCGCTCACCCACCGTCCCCGCTCACCCACCGTCCCCGCTCACCCACCGTCCCCGCTCACCCACCGTCTTCGCTCACCCACCGTCCCCGCTCACCCACCGTCCCCGCTCACCCACTGTCTTCGCTCACCCACCGTCCCCGCTCACCCACCGTCCCCGCCCACCGTCTCCGCTCACCCACCGTCCCCGCTCACCCACCATCCCCACCCACCGTCTCCGCTCACCCACCGTCCCCGCTCACCCACCGTCCCCACCCACCGTCCCCGCTCACCCACCGTCCCCGCTCACCCACCGTCCCCACCCACCGTCCTCGCTCACCCACCGTCCCCGCTCACCCACCATCCCCACCCACCGTCCCCGCTCACCCACCGTCCCCACCCACCGTCCTCGCTCACCCACCGTCCCCGCTCACCCACCGTCCCCGCTCACCCACCGTCCCCACCCACCGTCCCCGCTCACCCACCGTCCCCGCTCACCCACCGTCCCCGCTCACCCACCATCCCCACCCACCGTCCCCGCTCACCCACCGTCCCCGCTCACCCACCGTCCCCACCCACCGTCCTCGCTCACCCACCGTCCCCGCTCACCCACCGTCCCCACCCACCGTCCTCGCTCACCCACCGTCCCCGCTCACCCACCGTCTCCGCTCACCCACCGTCCCCACCCACCGTCCTCGCTCACCCACCGTCCCCACCCACCGTCCTCGCTCACCCACCGTCCCCGCTCACCCACCGTCCCCGCTCACCCACCGTCCCCACCCACCGTCCCCGCCCACCGTCCCCGCTCACCCACCGTCCCCACCCACCGTCCTCGCTCACCCACCATCCCCGCTCACCCACCGTCCCCACCCACCGTCCCCGCTCACCCACCGTCCCCGCTCACCCACCGTCCCCACCCACCGTCCCCGCTCACCCACCGTCCCCGCTCACCCACCGTCCCCACCCACCGTCCCCGCTCACCCACTGTTTTCGCTCACCCACCGCCCCCACTCTCTGGGCCAACTACTGTCGATAGAAAGACAATCTGTGCGATGTATTCTAGCTCCGAAATGTACAGCGCAGTGATTTAATGAGGGAGATAATGATACCAAGATGCCTTTGAAGGTTCACAGAATAAAACATTTTTTTTGTGAAACTCAGATAAAAAGACTCCTACAGAGATAATGCCATTACTGTGAGGGGACGACTAATAGCTCAGAATAAATTCAAATTTATTCAAAGAATGAGCGTCTCAGCATGTGGAATCATAAACTTGTGCTCAACTTTTCCCAGTGTACGGTTCAAGTGATCGTTTTCTGGTCCCAGCTCCAATACACAGGGTGCTGAATCCCCTCAAAGATCACGGCTTTAAGAAAGAAGGTGCTACCAACATCACTAAAACAGATTATCTGCTCATTTATCACATTGCTGTTTGTGGGATCTTGCTGTGCGCAAATTGGCTGCCGCGTTTCCTACATTACAACAGTGACCACACCTCAAATGTACTTCATTGGCTGTAAAGTGCTATGGGGGGTCTTGAGGTGGTGAAAGGCGCTATATAAATGCAAGTCTTTCTTTCTAGATTGTAATTTCAGTTTTGTGTAAAGCCCTTTCTGTTCGAGATTCAGCGACGGCTCCGCAGGGAATTGGTGTGGAATTTCCTGGAGGAAGGTTGGGTTTGGCAGTAGGTGGAGTCGAGCCCTTGGGGAGGAGCGGGAGGTCCCGGGACACGTTTTAAACCCACTCGGGTTTGATTTAAATGTTCATAGAGTGCAACCAATCTCCCTCAATATTGACTCTTTCACCGCTGGGTGGGGAGCTCTGACCATCTCTGTAACCTCTCAGACTGGCAGAGCAGCAGAGGTGCAGCATTCGACAGCCAAAGTGAATCAGTGTAACCACATCACTGTGACATGAGTACACAACAAGGAGACATAGCTAGGAGTTAGAGTCGAATTCTGACATTCAATGCAGAGACAGTGTGGAGAAGCAATTAGAAAAGCAAAGAGAACATTAGACTAAGCAGGCAGAAGAGTGGATTACAGGCTATAACTGACCGTGGGTGATGCTATCATACAGATGCTCTCTGCGCTATAATCATTTCCTCTCTCTGCTACTTCAACATAACACTGTAAAATAAATTGGCTAATGTGTCTGTTAAAATAGTGGAGAAAGGAATTTGGTACAAGTGTATGAAGCATTCAAATGATAACATTTCTCACAGGCATTTCGAGCTTTATAAGTGTACGGAGGTCACACTGAGGTTTATAATGCACTGGTCGGTCTGCATTGGGAGTACTGTGTGCAATTCAGGTCACCACATTCAAAACAACAACTTGCATTTATATAGTGCCTTTAATGTAGTAAAACGTCCCAAGGCGCTTCACAGGAGCGATTATCAAATAAAATTTGACACCGAGCAACATAAGGAGTATTAGAACGGGTGGTCAAAGAGGTGGATTTGAAGGGGCATCTTAAAGGAGGAGAGGTGGAGAGGTTTAGGGAAGGAATTCCACAGCTCAGGGCCTAGGCAGCTGAAGGCACGGCCGCCAATGGTGGAGCGATTAATATCGGGGATGTGCAAGAATTGGAGGAGCGCAGAGAACTCTGAGGGTGGCAGGGCTGGAGGAGGTTACAGAGATAGGGAGGGGCGAGGCCATGGAGGGATTTGAAAACAAGGATGAGAATTTTAAAATTGAGGCATTGCTGGACCGGGAGCCAATGTAGGTCAGCGAGCACAGCGGGTGATGGGTGAACGGGACTTGGTGCGAGTTAGGATACGGGGCAGCAGAGTTTTGGATGAGCTCAAGTTTACACAGGGTGGAAGGTGGGAGGCCGTGCAGGAGAGCATTGGAAGAGTTGAGTCCAGAGGTAACAAAGGCATGGATGAAAGAGAGGTAAATGGATTGGAGAGGGTATGGAGCAGACCAATCTCAGTGTAAAGGGGATGATCTATGAGGAAAGAATAGAGAAGCATAAATATGCAGCCCAGGGAGGTTATTGAGGAATTTAATCCTAAATGGTATCAATACAGTGAACCCAAAGTATTACTTTAAGGTCAGTCAGGCCATGGAACAAGAGAAGAATCATTTAAATTACTGAAAAGTAAGGTTAAAATTAATCCCCCCAAAAATTCTTTAGTCAATGAGTGATTAATGTTGGTAATAATCGACCAGGTGGGTCATAGAGTCAAAAACTTTACGGCTACTCAAAATACAGCAGGAGGCGAGGCTGGAGTCCAGAACAAGGGGGCATAACCTTAAAATTAGAGCTTGGCCATTCAGGGATGATGTCAAGGAGCATTTCCTCACACAAAGGGGAGTGGAAATCTGGAACTCTCTCCCCCAAGAAGCTGTTGAGGCTGGGGGTCAATTGAAAATTTCAAAACTGAGATTGATAGATTTTTGTTAGCCACGGGTATTAAGAATTAGGGAACCAAGGCAGGAGTTAATATACAGATCAACCATAATCTAGTTGAACAGCGGAAACAGGCTCAAGGGGCTGAATGGCCTATTTCTGTTCCTATGTTCCGATGATGACTTAGGGTACTAGAGAGGAGAATTATGGGTACGGTAGCGTAAAGGTTCTGTTCCTGGTACGAGTAATCCAGAGAATGTGAGTTTAAATCCCACCATGGCGTTTGAGAGTTTGAATTCAGTTTTTAAAATCTAGAAATAAAAAGCTGATATCAGTAAAAGTGACCATGAAGCTGTCAGAATGTTGCAAAAACCCAACTGGTTCACTAAAGTCCTTTAAGGGAGCAAACCTGTCCGAAACTCACCCGGCCCAGGACCAAAACCAATGTGGTTGACTTTAGCTGCCCCCTGAAGTGGCCGAGCATGACACTCAAATAGAAGAAGGCTCACCAGCACCTTCTCAGGGCAACAAGTGACGGACAATAAATACCGGCCTTGTCTGTGATGTCCACATTCCGAGAATGAATAAAGAAAAGCTTCAACAAGTGATTTAGAGTATTAGCAGGATGAACTTCGATGGATGATTTAAAGAAACAAAGACTTGCGTTTATATAGAACCTTTCACAAGCTCAGGACGTCCCAAAGTGCTTCACAGCCAACAATGTACTTCTGAAGTGTAGACTCAAATGTTGTAACTTAGTAAACGCAGCAGCCAATTTGCACACAGCAAGATCCCACAAACAGCAATATGATAATGACCAGATAATCTGTTTTAGTGGTGGTGGTTGAGAGATAATTATTGGCCAGGACACTGGGGAGAACTCCCCTGCTCCTCTTCGAAATAGTGCCATGAGATCTTTTACGTCCACCTGAGAGGGCAGACGGGGCCTCGGTTTAACATCTCTTTCGAAAGACATACAAACATAGGAATTAAGAGCAGGAGTAGGCCATTCGGCGCCTTGAGTCTGCTCTGCCATTGATAAGATCATGGCTGATCTGATTGTGACCTCAACCCTACTTTCCCGTTTACCTACTATAATCTTTGACTCCCTTGTTAATCAGGAATCTATCTAACTCAGCCTTAAAAATATTCAATGACCCTGCCTCCACCGCTATCTGGGGAAGGGAGTTCCACAGACTCACAACCCTCAGAGAAAAAATTTCTCCTCATCTCCGTCTTAAATGGGAGACCCCTTATTTTTTAACTGTGGCCCCTAGTTCTAGTCTCTCCCACAAGGGGAAACATCCTCTCATCATCTACCCCTTCTAGTCCCCTCAGGATCTAATATGTTTCAATAAGATCACCTCTCATTCTTCTAAACTCCAGTGTATACAGGCCCAACTTGTCCAACCTTTCCTCATAAGATAACCCCCTCATCCCAGGAATCAGTCGAGTGAACCTTCTCTGAACCGCCTCTAAAGCAATTATGTCCTTTCTTAAATAAGGAGACCAAAACTGCACACAGTATTCTAGATGTGGTCTCACCAATGCCCTGTACAACTGCAGCAAAACATCTCTACTTTTATATTCCGTTCCCCTTGCAATAAATGACAACATTCCATTTGCCTTCCTAATCACTTGCTGTACCTGCATACTAACTTTTTGTGATTTATGTACGAGGACACCCAGATCCCTCTGTCCCTCAGAGTTCTGCAATCTCTCTCCATTTAAATAATATACTGCTTTTCTATACCTGCAACACTGCAGTGTCAGCTAAGATTTTGTGTTCAAGTCCCCACAACCTTCTGACTCAGAGGCACAAGTGCTACCCACTGAGCCACAGCTGACACATTTAGGTTAAGTAGGTGGACCATGCGACTGGTTGGGAAGGAGGGAGGGAGCTGTGTTGTCATGATAGTTTTTAAATGCTCATTGTGTTGCATTGAGTGGTTGGTTTATTTACAATAGCCCTGAGTTGTTGAGTGTGGCCCTTGAGCAAGTCACTGCTTGGCCAAAGTCAGTCGAGCCTCCTACATGAAGCATGGTCAAATGGATGAGAGTGTGCCTGACACTTGTGGAACTGTACCCCATCAAGAGGCAGTGCCTTCAGGGGAGGAGGGGAAAATAGGTAAAAAAAAAACACTTCTTAAGCAAAATGCAGCGTGAAAGGGTGTTGTAATGCACAACACGAGGGAAAAACTTATTTGACCTCGACCTCACCAATCTACCTGTCGCAGATGCATCTGTCCACGACAGTATTGGTAGGAGTGACCACCGCACAGTCCTCGTTGAGATGAAGTCCCGTCTTCGCACTGAGGACACCATCCAACGTGTTGTGTGGCACTACCACCGTGCTAAATGGGATAGATTCAGAACAGATCCAGCAGCTCAAAACTGGGTATCCATGAGGCGCTGTGGGCTATCAGCAGCAGCAGAATTGTATTCCAGCATAATCTGTAACCTCATGGCCCGGCATATTGCTCACTCTATCATTACCAACAAGCCAGGGGATCAACCCTGGTTCAATGAGGAGTGTAGAAGAGCATACCAGGAGCAGCACCAGGCGTATCTAAAAATGAGATGCCAACCTGGTGAAGCTACAACTCAGGACAACATGCATGCTAAACAGCGGAAGCAACATGCTATAGACAGAGCTAAGCGATTCCACAACCAACGGATCAGATCAAAGCTCTGCAGTCCTGCCACATCCAGAGGTGAATGGAGGTGGACAATTAAACAACTAACGGGAGGAGGAGGCTCTGTAAATATCCTCCTCCTCAATGATGGCGGAGTCCAGCACATGAATGCAAAAGACAAGGCTGAAGCGTTTGCAACCATCTTCAGCCAGAAGTGCCGAGTGGATGATCCATCTCGGCCGCCTCCTGATATCTCCACCATCACAGAAGCCAGTCTTTAGCTAATTCGATTCACTCCACGTGAAATCAAGAAACGGCTGAGTGCACTGGATACAGCAAAGGCTATGGGCCCGACAACATCCCAGCTGTATTACTGAAGACTTGTGCTCCAGAACTAGGTGCGCCTCAAGCCAAGCAGTTCCAGTACAGCTGCCTTCCTAGGAGGCCAATCATCTCAGCCCCAGGACATTGCTGCAGGAGTTCCTCAAGGCAGTGTCCTAGGCCCAAACATCTTCAGCTGCTTCATCAATGACCTTCCCTCCATCATAAGGTCAGAAATGGGGATGTTCGGAGATGATTGCACAGTGTTCAGTTCCATTTGCAACCCCTCAAATAATGAAGCAGTCGAGCCCGCATGCAACAACATCCAGGCTTGGGCTCATAAGTAGCAAGTAACATTCGCGCGAGACAAGTAGCAGGCAATGACCATCTCCAACAAGAGAGAGTCTAACCACCTCCCCTTGACATTCAACGGTATTACCATCGCCGAATCCCCCACCATCAACATCCTGAGGGTCACCATTGACCAGAAACTTAACTGGACCAGCCATATAAATACTGTGGCTACAAGAGCAGGTCAGAGGCTCGGTATTCTGTGGCTCGGTATTCTGTGGTGAGTGACTCACCTCCTGACTCCCCAAAGCCTTTCCACCATCAACAAGGCACAAGTCAGGAGTGTGATGGAATACTCTCCACTTGCCTGGATGAGTGCAGCTCCAACAACACTTAAGAAGCTCGACACCATCTAGGACAAAGCAGCCCGCTTGATTGGCACCCCATCCACCACCCTAAACATTCACTCCCTTCACCACCGGCGCACAGTGGCTGCAGTGTGTACCATCCACAGGATGCACTGCAGCAACTCGCCAAGGCTTCTTCGACAGCACCTCCCAAACCCGCGACCTCTACCACCTAGAAGGACAAGGGCAACAGGCACATGGGAACAACACCACCTGCACGTTCCCCTCCAAGTCACGCACCATCCCAGCTTGGAAATATATCACCGTTTCTTCATTGTCGCTGGGTCAAAATCCTTGAACTCCTTTCCTAACAGCACTGTAGGAGAACCTTCACCACACGGACTGCAGTGGTTCAAGAAGGCTTTCTCAAGGGCAATTAGGGTTGGGCAATAAATGCTGGCCTCGCCAGCGACGCCCACATCCCATGAACGAATAAAAAAAAGCTACAACACTGGCATCTACCTGACAATGTGGAAAATTGCCCAGATATGTCCAATCCACAAAAAGCAGGACAAATCCAATCCGGCCAATTAATGCCCCATCAGTCTACTCTCAATCATCAGCAAAGTGATGGAAGGTGTCATCGACAGTGCTATCAAGCGGCACTTACTCACCAATAGCTTGTTCACCGATGCTCAGTTTGGGTTCCGCCAGGAGCACTCGGCTCCAGACCTCAATACAGCCTTGGTCCAAACATGGACAAAAGAGCTGAATTCCAGAGGTGAGGTGAGAGTGATTGCCCTTGACATCAAGGCAGCATTTGACCATGTGTGGCACCAAGGAGCCCTAGTAAAATTGAAATCAATGGGAATCAGGGGGAAAACTCTCCAGTGGCTGGAGTCATACCTAGCACAAAGGAAGATGGTAGTGGTTGTTGGTGGCCAATCATCTCAGCCCCAGGACATTGCTGCAAGAGTTCCTCAAGGCAGTGTCCTAGGCCCAACCATCTTCAGCTGCTTCATCAGTGACCTTCCCTCCATCATAAGGTCAGAAATTGGGATGTTCGCTGATGAGTGTTCAGTTCCATTCGCAACCCCTCAGATAATGAAGCAGTCCGAACCCGCATGCAACCTCCCTTCCTAACAGCACTGTGGGAGAACCTTCACCACACGGACTGCAGCGGTTCAAGAAGGCGGCTCACCATCACCTTCTCAAGGGCAATTAGGGACGGACAATAAACGCTGGCCTCGCCAGTGACGCCCACATCCCATGAACGAATAAAAAAAAAGTATACAGAGCACCGATCCACTGTGCCCCAGATTAGAATAATAAGGACTTGTCAGAATGAACCCCACACAATGGGGCTGATTTCACTTTTGGTAGTGACAGAAAAGTGGTGCTCGTCAATAGAAAGGAAATGGGGGGGCAGGGTGTACAATGGGCAGCCGTTCTGCAAAAGCCAGCTTCTATCTACACCCACAGTGAGAATTACCCCCCAGTGAGTTCCCTACTCCAGCTGTGTCATCAACTGGACTCTCCGATTTTGGGCAATAACTACTGAGATCTCTGCACGCCTCCAATTCTGGCCTTTCGACCATCTCTGATTTCCATCGCTCCACTATTGGTGGCCGGGCCTTCAGCTGCCTAAGCTCTGGAATTCCCTCCCTAAAGCTCTCTACCTCTCTCTCCTCCTTTAAGAGGCTCCTTAAAAACTACAACTTCACCTGTCCTAATATCTCCTTATTTGGCTCAGTCAAATTTTGTTTGATAATCGCTCCTGTGAATCATCTTTGGGGGATTTACTATGTTAAAGGCGCTATATAAATGCAATTTGTTATTGTTGTTGCTGGTCATTATTTGAGGATCTAGCCTCTTCAGAAGCTGCATCTGCCTCAAAACGTCCCAATGTGACAACAGTGCCTCTTCACTTGTTTCAAATACCAAAACAATCGATTAGCATAGACCTACAGTCATCACCGCAGCTCCGTTACTTCCACCTCAGGGATAAATCTTCGGTCAACAGCAGCAGAGTCCACGACAAACACCCCACCACCTCCTCCCAGGTTCTGAAGCTGAGTGCTGTGCCCCTGCCAACATGTGACATGTACCTTACAGTACAAAGGGTCACTGGTGGCTCAGTGCCACCTCTTACTGACGATCATTCAGCTAGGGTGAGCCTAAATTTAAATGAAGCAAGAAGTTAAGCTAAACCTTTATAAAACACTGGTCGTGCACCAGCTGGAGTATTGTGTCCAATTCTGGGCACCACACTTTGGGAAGGATGTGAAAGCCTTAGAGAGGGTGCAGAGGAGATTTACTCGAAGGAGCCAGGGATGAGAGATTTCAGTTATGTGGAGAGACTGGAGAAGCTGGGATTGTTCTCCTTAGAGCAGAGAAGGGTAAGGGGAGATTTGATAGAGGTGTTCAAAATCATGAAGGGTTTTGATTGAGTAAATAAGGAGAAACCGTTTCCACTGGCAGGAGGGTCGGTAACCAGAGGGCACAGATTTAATTCAAACACAATTGGCTTTCCCTCAGAGAACAATGCTTCGAGCAGGATGCGTGACTTGTTCCTGCCTGAATTTTAAAACCAAATTCTAATGGAAAAAATATAAAAGAGCACAGAGGAGAAAGAGAATGGAATCAAAATTCCTCATCCATGCTGAGGAAAGGTTACTAACTTCATTATAAGTTGCAGATGAAGTTGAAAGATGAAGCTGCTACGGTGTAACTCAGTCTTTGTTAACTGAGTGGTGCTCACATTTTACCTTGCAGTAACACACCAAAGCCCCACAGACATACCCCAATCACTCTGTGTGTCAGGCAGCACACTATTAGATTACGTGCCCATTGCAATCACAGACTTTTCATTTCAAGGTGAAATCTGCAGGAGGTTTATTTTGCTCTGATGTGAATCTGCTGCGTTGCAGCAGCAAAGGCCAGGGGGAAAGGAGGAAGGGGAGCTGGAGATGGAGCTGGAACTGGTCAGTCCGAACTCCATCTGTACTTCACACCAGTGATGGGAGAACCCTGGACAGCAGAACTGAAGACAGGCTGGAGTTCACAAATCCATTAAAGTAATAGCATAACACTCGGAAACAAGGAGTGCGGACGTATTATTTTAGAGACTGTTCATCACAGTGACAAGTTCAATGGTCATGCCTATTTCGGAATGGTCCACGGAGACTCCAATCCAACTTGCAGAAAACCTACTATCAGGAAAGACTGAGCAGAGTGTTTTATCTCGAAAAGAGAAGACTGAGGGGCGACCTAATAGAGGTCTTTAAAATTACGAAGCAGTTTGCTCGGGTAGATGTAGAAAAAATGTTTCCAGTTGTGGGGAAGACCAAAATTAGAGGCCATAAGTATAAGATAGTCAATCATAAATCCAATAGGGAATTCAGGAGAAACTTCTTTACCCAGAGAGTGGTTAGAATGTGGAACTCGCTACCACAAGGAGTAGTTGAGGCGAATAGTATAGATACATTTAAGGGAAAAGGGGAGGTGCAATGAGACCTGGGTGTCCTTGTACACCAGTCGCTGAAAGCGAGCATTCAGGCGCAGCAAGCAGTTAGGAAGGCGAATGGTATGTTGGCCATTCATTGTAAGAGGATGTGAGTACAGGAGCAGGGATGTCTTACTGCAGTTATACAGGGCCTTGGTGAGACCACATCTGGAGTATCGTGTGCAGTTTTGGTCTCCTTATCTGAGGAAGGATGTCCTTGCCATGGAGCGAGTGCAACGAAGGTTTACCAGACTGATTCCTGGGATGGCAGGACTGACGTATGAGGAGAGATTGGGTCGACTAGGCCTATATTCACTCGAGTTTCGAAGAATGAGAGGTGATCTCATCGAAACATATAAAATTCTAACAGGACTAGACAGACTAGATGCAGGGAGGATGTTCCCGATGGCTGGGGAGTCCAGAACCAGGGGTCACAGTCTCAGGATACGGGGTATGCCATTTAGAACTGAGATGAGGAGAAATTTCTTCACTCAGAGGGTGGTGAACCTGTGGAATTCTCTACCACAGAAGGCAGTGGAGGCCAAGTCATTAGATGTATTCAAGAAGGAGATAGATATATTTCTTAATGCTAAAGGGATCAAGGGATAGGGGGAAAAAGCAGGAACAGGGTACTGAGTTAGACGATCAGCCATGATCATTTTAAATGGCGGGGCAGGCCCGAAGGGCCGAATGGCCGACTCTTGCTCCTATTTTCTATGTTACTATGAAGCTCGATAAACACATATGGGAGAAAGGAATAGAAGGATATGCTGATAGGGTTTGATGAAGTAGGGTGGGAGGAGGCTCGTGTGGAGCATAAACACTGGCATAGACCTGTTGGGCCGAATGGCCTGTTTCTATGCTGTACATTCTATGTAAAAAGACTTGAAAGACTTGCATTTATATAGCGCCTTTCACGACCTCAGGATGTCCCAGAGCGCACGACAGCCAACGTACTCAAAAGCAAACATAGAGAGGAACCAGAGATACGGAGCGGCAGGGTGATGTGACACAACACAGAAAGTAGGCAATGAGAACCCCACCTCATCAGGAGAGGCTGAGGGTAAGTGACTGAACAGCCCAGTATCCACGGACATGAAGTGTAGAGGAAGTGGCAGAGCGAGATACACAACGTGACAGGCCAACTGCAGGTTCCTCACTTGACGTAACTCTTCAACAGGTGACCTCATCACAGTCAAGCGCTGTCCGCTCTACACCTGTACATCTCATTGGACACAGGCATATTTGGAAAACCTATTTGACCGAAGTGGGTTTTGGCCTCCTGTGCTTATCCAAAAGTACAGATCAAGAAATGCTTATCAAACTAGGGTGTCTATCACCAGTGACTCACAATGAGGCATGTCTGTCTAATTGGTGAGGCCATCCCTAAGTCCCAGTGTGGAATTAACCTGAGGCAAAGCTGATTAATTCTAGTATGACAAGCAGAGTGCAGCACCTGGGATTACTACATTCGACATCTCTTCTGAGCTGATAATAATGGCCCAACATTCTCCACTTACTGAGCTCTTACTTCCATCTGCCCTTAGAAAATCATCGAGGTTGGAGCAGCCCCTTCAAGGGCGATGCCCCCTGGCACTGTACTACCCTTTGATTAATAAGGGAAGTAGTTACAGTGTCAGCTGTGGTTCAGTGGGCAGCACTCTCGCCTCTAAGTCAGAAGGTTGTGGGTTTAAGCCCCACTTCAGAGACTTGAGCACAAAATCCAGGCTGACACTCCCAGTGCAGTACCGAGGGAGTGCTGCACTGTTGGAGGCGCCATCTTTTGAATGAGATTTTAAACGGAGGTCCATCTGCCTCTCAGGTGAACGTAAAAGATTCTTTGAAAAAGAGCTGGTGAGTTTTCCTTGGTGACCTGGCCAATATTTATCCCTCAACCAATATCACTAAAAACAGATTATCTGGTCACTATCACATTGCTGCTTGTGGGATCCTGCTGTGCGCAAAACTGGCTGCAGCATTTCCTGCATTACAACAGTGATTACACTTCAAAAAAAAAGTGTTCTATTAGCTGAAAATCGTTTTGGGACGAAGTGAAATCATGAAAAATACCATATAAATGCAAGTCTTTCTTTCTTTAAGACATTAACTCAGTGTAATGATAGAATGTGAGTTTGACTATTGTGAATGGACAGGTATCAGGAGCTCGAGGCTTCCATCACTCAGCAAAGCAGACAATCTTTGATGCCAGGAACCATTTCCGCAATTGTGGAAATATTTTCAAGAATGTGGTGCTTGCAAAGAAAAAGCATAATTTTGTGAATCTGCAATCAGCTTATTAACATTCCAGCATTTTACACAGCAAAGAGGCTGCTCTCCAATGGGTGGGGAGCTTGCTACCACATTAACTCCAGACAGTGCTTCAATGGGTTACTTATATCCGGGCTGGATCAGCAACAATCATCAACCGATCCCAACGGAGAGTGACAGGTGAATTGAGGTCCAGGGAGGTTCGAACAATCCCCTGCTTTTCTCTTTTTCTCCCTCTCCTCCCCATCTCCTGGGTTAAGATTGCCCACCCTCCAGTACCTCAGCCTAGTGGCCATTGTTTGTGTGTGACCCTGGACGGTGAGTTCTGGCAGGCTTGTCGCTTGTGGAGGGCACCACAGCCCAAACTGATATTGTTTTCGCCCGACTTTCCAACAGGGGTCCCAGGGTAGTGTTCGGGAGCAGGGACCATGGCTGGTCTTTTAGCCCCCCCGCCCTAACACAGTGTGGCTCAGGCCAATTGTAAGACCAATGCTGCTGCCTCAGCTGAGACCAAATGACACAGCACAGAGCAGCAATCGAAGCTGGCACCCTTTGACAGCTGTGGCTTACTATTACACTGGGCTGTGCCTTTACTCAACAGGCCATTCATTTCTTTTTTAATTCATTCAGCCTGAATTTTCCACCCGAAATAATTATCATGATTTCAGGTGCAAAATTCTCCACTGTGGTTTTTTTTATTCGTTCATGGGATGTGGGCATCGCTCATAAGTTCAGCATTTATTGCCCATCCTTAATTGCCCTTGAGAAGGTGGTGGTGAGCCGCCTTCTTGAACCGCTGCAGTCCGTATGGTGACGGTTCTCCCACAGTGCTGTTAGGTAGGGAGTTCCAGGATTTTGACCCAGCGACGATGAAGGAACGGCGATATATTTCTAAGTTGGAATGGTGTGTGACTTAGAGGGGAACGTGCAGGTGGTGGAGTTCCCATGTGCCTGTTGCTTTTGTCCTTCTAGGTGGTAGAGGTCGCGGGTTTGGGAGGAGCTGTCGAAGAAATCTTGGCGAGTTGCTGCAGTGCATCCTGTGGATGGTACACACTGCAGTCACGGTGCGCCGGTGGTGAAGGGAGTGAATGTTTAGGGTGGTGGATGGGGTGCCAATCAAGCAGGCTGCTTTGTCCTGGATGGTGTCGAGCTTCTTGAGTGTTGTTGGAGCTGCACTCATCTAGGCAAGTGGAGAGTATTCCATCACACTCCTGACTTGTGCATTGTAGATGGTGGAAAGGCTTTGGGGAGTCAGGAGGTGAGTCACTTGCTGCAGAATACCCAGCCTCTGACCTGCTCTTGTAGCCACAGTATTTATGTGGCTGGTCCAGTTAAGTTTCTGGTTAATGGTGACCCCAGGATGTTGATGGTGGGGGATTCGGCGATGGTAATGCCTTTGAATGTCATGGGGAGGTGGTTAGACTCTCTCTTATTGGAGTTGGTCATTGCCTGGCACTTGCTTAGCGCGAATGTTACTTGCCACTTATCAGCCCAAGCCTGGATGTTGTCCAGGTCTTGCTGCATGCGGGCTCGGACTGCTTCATTATCTAAGGGGTTGCAAACGGAACTGAACACTGTGCAGTCATCAGCGAACATCCCCATTTCTGACCTTATGATGGAGGGAAGGTCATTGATGAATCAGCTGAAGATGGTTGGCCCCAGGACACTGCCCTGAGGAACTCCTGCAGCAATGTCCTGGGGCTGAGATGATTGGCCTCCAACAACCACTACCACCTTCCTTTGAGCTAGGTATGACTCCAGCCACTGGAGAGTTTTCCCCCTGATTCCCATTGACTTCAATTTTACTAGGACTCCTTGGTGCCACACTCAGTCAAATGCTGCCTTGATATCAAGGGCAGTCACTCTCACCTCACCTCTGGAATTCAGCTCTTTTGTCCATGTTTGGACCAAGGCTGTAATGAGGTCTGGAGCCGAGTGGTCCTGGCCGAACCCAAACTGAGCATCAGTGAGCAGGTTGTTGGTGAGTAAGTGCCATTTGATAGCACTGTCGACGATACCTTCCATCACTATGCTGATGATTGAGAGTAGACTGATGGGGCGGTAATTGGCCGGATTGGATTTGTCCTGCTTTTTGTGGAACAGTTTGGCTGGAGGCGTGGCTAGTTATGGAGCACAAGTCTTCAGCACTACAGCTGGGATGTTGTCGGGGCCCATAGCCTTTGTTGTATTCAGTGCACTCAGTCGTTTCTTGATATCACGTGGAGTGAATCAACAACAACAACTTGCATTTATATAGTGCCTTTCAAATGTAAAAAAACATCCTCAGGTTCTTTACAGAAGCGTTATCAGACAAAAATGGATGCCGACCCAAAGAGGGAGATGTCAGGAGGGATGACCAAAACTTGGTCAAAGAAGTAGGTTGATTTTTAAAAGGAGAGAGATGAGGAGAAGCAAAGAGGTTTAGGGAGGTAATCCCAGAGTTTAGGGTCTAGGCGGCTGAAGGCACGGCCACCAATGGAGCGGTGATGGAAGTGGGGACGGACAAGTGGCCAGAGTCGGAGAAATGCAGAATTCCTGGAGGATTGTAGGGCTGGACGAGGTTACAGGGACAGGGGGGGGGCGAGGCCATGGAGGGATTTGAAGATGAGGATGAGAATCTTAAACGGGAGGCCTGCAGGTCAGTGAGCTCAGGGGTGATAGGTGAACGGGACTAGGTGCGGGATAGGATGCGGGCAGCAGAGTTTTGGATGAGGTGAAATTTGTGGTGGGTGGAGGCTGGCCAGGAGAGCACGGGAACACTCGAGTCTGGAGGTGACAAAGGCACGGATGTGAGCTTCACCAGGAGATGGGCTGAGGCAGAGGCGGAGATGGCCGATGTTACGGAGGTGGAGGCAGGTAGTCCTTGTGATGGAGAGGATGTGGATTTGGAAGCTCTGCTCACGGACGAAGAGGACACCAAAGTTGTGAACAATCTGGTGCAGCCTGAGCCAGTGGCGGGGGAGGAGGATGGAATTCGTGGCAAGGGCACAGAGTTTGTGGCAGGAGCTGAAGGTGATGGATTCAGTCTTCACAATTTTTAACTGGGGGAAATTGCAGCTCACCCAGGACTGGATGTTGGTCAAGCAGTCTGACGACACAGAGGCAGTGGGTGGATTAAGAGGGTGGTAGTGGAGAGGTAGAGCTGGGTGTCATCAGTGTACGTGTGGAAGGTGACCCCTTGTCTGAGGATGATGTTGCCAAGGGGGCAGCATGTAGATGAGGAAGAGGAGTGGGCCAAGGATAAATCCTCCGGGGACTCCAAGCTATAAATAAATCACCCATATAGCCAGTGAGAAAAAAACTCTCACAGAGACTCAGAATCTTTAATTTTTTTCAGACTTATGGACGAATTAATGAAGGACACTGGGCAACAGCATTCAGTCTTCACAGTGTCAGCTCTGTCACAATCAGTCTTCACAGTGTCAGCTCTGTCACAATCAGTCTTACATGGATTCTGATTACTTTTTGAAGTGAAGGAGCGTTGACAGTTTTAGTTATAGCCACGAGCAGCAAATGTGCTTTCTATTAAAAAAATAATCGGGGCCCTGATATATATAGTCTCTCAATAAACTTACTTTTTTATTGCTCCTCATCCTTTTCCTAAGATATTTTTCACACTATTTATAATTCTGTCCAAGTGTAATAAAAATATTGGTACGACATGCAGTGAAGTAATTTGAGAGAGAAATGAAAGAGCTGAGCACTGTTGCTGATTCACCTTCTAATCCCTCGGTGTGCTGCCGCTCAGGCTGAACAGTGCAATTAAAGACTTCACAGAAGTTTCCTACTGGTTCAGCTGCTTGCACCAGTTTTACACCAATTCCATGTAGTAATGAATATGCAAACCAGCATACCCAGGAATCTCCATGTACCTTCACGAGTCGGGCTATAGGTATCTCTCAGTGGGTCGCACTCTCGCCTCTGAGACAGAAGGTCGTGGGTTCGAGTCCCACTCCAGATACCTGAGCACAGAATCCGGGCTGACACTCCCAGTGCGGTGCCGAGGGAGTGCTGCACTGTCGGAGGTGCGTTTTTCGGATGAGACGTTAAACCGAGCTCCCGTCTGCCTTCTCAGGTGGATGCAAAAGATCCCACTGCCCAATTTCAAAGAAGAGCAGAAAAGTTCTCCCTGGTGTCCTGGCCAATATTTATCCCTCAACCAACAGATTATCTGCTCAATATTACATTGCTGTTTGTGGGATCTTGCTGTGCACTGATTGGCTGCCGCATTTCCTACATTACAACAGAGACTACACTTCTAAAAATACTTCAATGGCTGTAAAGTGCTTTGGGACGTCCTGAGGTGGTGAAAGGTGCTATAGAAATGCAAGTCTTTCTCTGACCTTTCCTCTCTTTCTCCTCCTAAGCTACAAACCTCCCATCCCACAGACTCTCCCTCTTCCCTGCATCCTCACTGTGTTTAAATCAAGAGTCTTCATATAACTCAACAACTTCAAAGACAATCTTAATGTCACCTAATCACTAGTTCTTCAATCTCTCTCCATTTAAGCCCAGGCTGCTGTCCTGCATTATGGGCCCCGACCCTTCATACGGATTTCACAGATCTGGAAGACTTTGCCGGAGAAGCTGTTCCATTGATTTGAGTATCCCATAGGCAGCAATTTTAGACTCCATCACCATGGATACCATTGGAAATGGAACTATCTCCAGGAATAGCCCAGCTCCTTGGCCCAGAACTAATTAAGGATTGCTCCTGAGACAGTCGAAGGGAAGCTGTTTAGTTTCCCCCCTCTCCCAGCGTGCCTCCCTTTTTGTCTTTAATTACCTGCTCTCAGATCTCATGATGCATAATATGCCAAGCCATCTGAGAGAGAAATCATTAGTCGAGGATGAGAACGAACCCTGTCTTTCCCAGAAACTTTGATGTGGAGAGGCCGGTGATGGACTGGGGTGGACAAATGTAAGGAATCTTACAACACCAGGTTATAGTCCAACAGTTTTATTTGAAAATCGCAAGCTGACAAAGGAGGTAAGCTCCGAAAGCTTGTGATTTTCAAATAAAACTGTTGGACTATAACCTGGTGTTGTAAGATTCCTTACATTTTCCCAGAAACTCACCTTTCTACCCGTGGAAATTTGAAGATCCCTTTACAGACGGTTAGAACCTGCGATTGGAGAATAAGGGCAAATCCTAACATTCAACACACCTTAACATTTAAACATTTTCTCTTTAAACTTTCAAACTGGAACTAGCACGAGCATTCCACACTGCCAGGATCCTGTCTCTACATTCTGTAGTGGCCTAGCCACGCAGGGCAAGTCACCATAGGTTAGGTATAGCACGGGCTGATTGCAGAATAAAACGTTCCCCTACACTGCCACGAACATTCCCGGCTCAGGTACAGCACGGGTTAGATACAGAGTAAACCTCCCTCTACACTGTCCCATCAAACACTCCCAAGGCAGGTTCAGCACGGGTGAGATTTAAGGCTTTCTGAACACTGTCCCTTCAAGCATTTTCAAATTACATATGTGAATTAGAATCATGCAATATTACAGCACAGAAAAAGGCCATTCAGCCCATCAAATCTGTCCCATCGTTTTTCTCCACATGAACCACCTAGACTAATCCCACTCTCTTGCTGGTTGTCCATAATCTTCAATGTTCCTCTTTGTCAACAAACGAATTAGCTTTTAAACGAATTGATAACCTCGGTTTCAACAATGATTTGTGGAATTGAATTCCACATTCTAACCACCCTCTGTGTGAAGAATTTTTTCTAAATCTCCTGTTTCTGTGATTATCTTAAATTTGTGCCCTCTCACCAACCGATGGAAACAATCTCTCGCTGTTTACCTTATCAGAACCCACCATGATAATGAAGGTCCCGTCAACTTCCAGCTCTAGCGAAGTAAAGCGTAAACTTTTCAAGAGTCCTTCTTCATAATCGAAACCCCTCAACCCTGGTAACTTGGTGAATCCATGTGGACTCTTAAGGAGGAATGACCAGAGTAGTACTGAGAGTGACAAGGAATGTGACACTGAGGGAAGTTGAAGGCTGGAGGGATCAGAAGCATTAACTGTAAGACCTTCTTGATAGTTGTTCTTGCAATGTGGGCAACACTGACAAGGCAATATTTATTGCCCATCCCTAGTTGTTCTGAGGAAATTAGAAGTCAACCACATATTGTAGGACTGGAGTCACATATAGGCCAGACCAGATAGTAGTGTGAGGTTCCTTTCTTTGAAGGAGATTTCATGGTCATTTTTCTAGCACCAGATTACTAAATGAACTACCATTTCATAACTCACCCTGGATAGGTTTTGAACTCGGGACCATCTGGGTTACTAGTCCAATTCCATAACCACTAGGTTACTGTGCCCTAACTATTTTGGCATAGGATTGTGAGACCAGATATGGAGCAGCGTTCAGGACTTGGATGGACTTTTCCTTCTGGAGGGTTAAGAGTTTATTGAGCTGATTCCACACTCCCTGCAGAGTACCACTCTCACAGGGAGTGTGGGTCAGAGGCAAGGCTGCAACACTGTAACCCCAATTATCCACTCCACGGTCCATGAGAGCGTGGAGAGAGGGCTGGTATCCTTCACCTTCAGCCGCAGTCTTCAGGAAGGAAACCAAGTTTCCAGGAACATCACAGGACACGGATCCATGTGTCATGCTGTCCATTTTAAGCGTGGTTCCTGAATGGCCTCTAGGGGTTTCACTGGGGGTGAAACATGAGCACCGTGGTGCTGCAAAATAACACCCACAAAGAAACCCAATTCACTGTAATAAAAACCTTGACAGCGGAATGATGGTTAATTACTTGGTCTGGATTTCAACCTGGGGAAGCGCAGATTCGAGTCCCTTCAGAGCAGGCAAGCTGTCAGCCTGGTCATCAGGGACGCCTTGATCAAAGAAAAATGTACAACATGGTTGGTTGCGTTATCACCCATTTTATCACCAGTATGTATAAAAGCAGGTCTATGGATCTGATTGTAAACTCCACTCCACTCCAGATTCGACGCATACTGTCAACACATATAATGCTGTCATTTGTAATTCAGATTGTGATCGGGGATTGGCGGACAAAGTCTCTTCATATATTCTAAGATGCTTATAGTGGAATTCTACTTGCCCCAAGCAATCTGGCCAGCACTAATCTTGACAAGGACCGTGAGGGATTGGAACAGATCAAAAGAAGGAGCTCCAGGATTTGAGATTAAAACAGACGGAGAAGCCCAGGGAAATTAGAGGCACAGGAGTGGAAACAAGAAAACAGACCTTGGAGCTTGGGCGTCACTGGGGATTGCTGGATTAGACTCAGGACAACAGACATATGGATAGACTGCAGGCATGACTGAACTTCATGTTTCAATCACTGGAGAGAAACTATCCCATGATGTGTTTTCCAATAACCATGACAAAGTGGGATTGCTTTTGTTTACACAGTTCTGAGGAGCTGAGCGTAACTGTGATGGACAATTCTGCTCTTTGAAAAAAAAATGTCAAGGGAGGGATCTGTTATAAATCTTGATTAGTTTTCTTTGTATTAGCTTCTTGTGCTTTTAAAAAGGCTTCTCATTGATTCGTGCACTGACTTGCATTAAAACAATGACATTTCAAGGTAAATGTGAGCAGTTTGGTCAATTTGAGTATTTAATTGTCTTTGTGTTATGGAGAACGTGGATCAGGAATCCAAGCCTCTTCCATCACACCGAATAGTTCATGACAGTGACAGTCTGTAAGCTGCTGAATGTTAGGTACCGTGGGAAGGGCAAAATTCCTGTTTGAATGAAAAGTGGGAGAGTGCTTGTTTTTTCTCGGTGATTAAGGACCTGTTAACAAAATTCTGAGAATACCTGACTTTGAAATATGCAGTTCCTGAGGATGTGATTTTGTGATCAATTAATTGGAGAGAAAAATGGACAATCTCCTGTCTGTCATAGAGTCATAGAATCTTACAGCACAGAAGGAGGCCATTCGGCCCATCGTGTCTGCGCCAGCTCTTTGAAAGAGCTATCCAATTGGTCCCACACCCCCTGTTCTTTCTCCTTAGCTCTGAAAATTCCCTTCAAGTATTTATCCAATTCCCTTTTGAAAGTTATTATTGAATCTGTTTCCACCGCCCTTTCAGGCAGCGCATTCCAGATCATAACAACTCGCTGCGTAAAAAAAAATTTCCTCATCTCCCCTCTGGTTCTTTTGCCAATTTTTTTTATTCGTTCTAGGGATGTGGGTGTTGCTGGCAAGGTCAGCATTTATTGCCCATTCTTAATTGCCCCTTGAGAAGGTGGAGGTGAGCCGCCTTCTTGAACCGCTGCAGTCCGTGTGGTGAAGGTTCTCCCACAGTGCTGTTAGGAAGGGAGTTCCAGGATTTTGACCCAGCGACGATGAAGGAACGGCGATATATTTCCAAGTCGGGATGGTGTGTGACTTGGAGGGGAACGTGCAGGTGGTGGTGTTCCCATGTGCCTGCTGAATTACCTTAAATCTGTGTCCTCTGTTTACCAACCCTCCTGTCACTGGAAACGGTTTCTCCTTATTTAGTCCATCAAAACCCCTCATAATTTTCAAAACCTCGATTAAATCTCCCTTTAATCGTAAGTTTGTTATATCACCAGTCTTAAGCAGCTGCTTCTTTGCAATCTCACCTTTCCATGATACTGAGCACTGTTAGCTTTTGTCTCGGAGGTGATTTTCCTCAGGGTTCACCCTCTCTCTCTCCACTGCTGCAGTTTCGGAAGAAATCCGGTTTGCACATGTAAATAGGGTTTCCGCCAGATGTCAGCCAATGTTGTGGCGGCGGAGTGGGATAGGCCTGAGGGCAGTCCCAGAGGAGGTCTCCCGTACACACCCCAGTCACTGACCTCTCTAAAGCTGCAGCCGGTAGGAGGTGGAGCAGAGCAGCCTGATGTAACCTCACCTCCAATTAAACCTCCTGTCCATACCCCCACCCATCCCCTCCACCCAGCCTGTGGAGAGGAATCCAGCCTACCAATGGAATCTTTCACAATGGCACGCCTGCAATGAGGAACTGTTAAAGAAAATCACAGAATCTTACAGCACAGGAAGAGGCCATATGGCCCATCGTGCCTGTACCAGCTCTTTGAAAGAGCTATCCAATTAGTTCCACTCCCCTGCTCTTTCCCCTTAGACCTGCAAATATTTCCTTTACAACTATTTATCCAATTCCCTTTTGAAAGTTATTATTGAATCTGCTTCCACCGCCCTTTCAGGCAGCGCATTTCAGATCATAACAACTCGCTGCGTAAAAAAAATTCTTTTCATCTCACCTCCTGACTTTTTTACCAATTACCCTAAATCTGCATCCTCTGCTTACCGACCTCCTGCCACTGGAAACAGTTTCTCCTTATTTATTCTATCAAAACCTTCATAATTTTGAACAACTCTATTAAATCTCCGCTTAACCTTCTCTGATCTAAGGAGAACAATCCCAGCTTCTCCAGTCTTTCCACATAACTGTCATCCCTCATCCCTGGCACCATTTCAGTAAATCTCTTCTGCACCCTCTCCAAGGCCTTGACATCCTTCCTAAAGTGCGGTGCCCAGAATTGGACACAATACTCCACATGAGGCCTAACCAGCGATTCACTATGCAGGCGTGGAGTCTTTACAGTGTAGCAGGGCACACACTGAAAGCTCTGTTCGAGCTTTGGAGCTCCTGTGTTTGCAGCCCAACCTCAGCAAACACAAGGTTCTCCCCAGAGGGAAGACTTTGCCAGTTGCAGCCTGGGGAAAGGGAGAAAGTTCTGCCCACGGCATCACCCAAAGCCGACTCGCTGATGAACTGAGTGAGCAGCAGGAACTGCCAGAGTCCACGAAGGTGCCTCCGAGCGAACACCATTCAGACCAGGGAGCAGTTTAACAGCAGACAGCGCAGCTTTATAAATAAATCTGCTGCCTTGAAAAATGTTCTCCTTCATCCTGAATAAAGAGAAACTCAGGTTAAGAGGACTCGGGAGCCTCACAAATTTGTTTGGTTGGCAGATGCAATTGTTACAAAGCAGGAAACTATGTACTGGTATCAGCAAATGTGTTAAGTCCTCTTCAAGGATGACACAGCACTACCCTACCAGCAGAATTACAGTGAGCTCACCGATGAAAATCAGCACTTAGATAAATTCAGATTAACAGTTTCCATTGCATCATTTGGTACAAGCTCTTCAGTATATGCGGCATCCATACGTCCGCCGAAAAATACATACTGCCGGTAGGGTTGCTAACCCTCCAGAATTGTCCTGAAGGCTCCAGGAATTAAAGACCAATCTCCTAGACACTGGTGTGAACAACCCGGGAGAAAAATCATAGGGGCAGTAACAAAATATGTGTTTGTTTTTTCAGTTTCTTTGAACACTTTTGTTTATTAGTTGTAAAAATATTGGAGATGGAGAAAAAGACAGTTTGACTGGGCAGGATGGTTGGAGGCAGGTGGTCATGTGATGAAATCTCCAGGAATACGTCCAACCAGAGTTGGCAACCCTACCTGCTGACCAACCAACATAAACCTGACGGAACTACACATGTGCACAGTAGACCAGTGAAAAATAATCGCCACAGTTGACTTGTGGCAGTGATACAGAGAGGGTAATTTGGAGTCGTAAAAGGAAATGGTTTAGATTGAGGATGGCGTAGATTTGGGGGCTTTGCGTGCTCATTCAATGTTCATCTCCGTTCTGGAATTAACAGGCTTACTTTGACATCCTCCATATATCATTCACTCTCAGTTACAGCCGAAAATTGCTGAATGTTAAACATTGTTTCTGCCTCTGCTTTTTTTTGACTGTGTGCACTCTATTAAAACATACACCGACTCCCCTGAGTTTATGTAAGGAATCTTACAACTCCAGGTTATAGTCCAACCGTTGGACTATAACCTGGTGTTGTAAGATTCCTTACATTTGTCAACCCCAGTCCATCACCGGCATCTCCGCACCCCTGAGTTTAGACAGAGAGTCACACCGCTGAGCCACACAAATCGTAAAGATTCCAGGATCCATCTCTGCTCTGCACTCAGACCAATTGCAGGCATGAGAACTACAGACTCAGCACTTTGCAACAGGAGTCTGAGTCTGTGGAACTGTACAACAGGAGTCAGAGTCTGTGGAAGTGTACAACAGTCAGAGTCTGTGAAACTGTACAACAGTCAGAGCCTGTGGAACTGTACGACAGTCAGAGTCTGTGGAACTGTACAACAGTCAGAGCCTGTGGAACTGTACACAGGAGTCAGAGTCTGTGGAACTGTACAACAGGAGTCAAAGCCTGTGGAGCTGTACGACAGTCAGAGTCTGTGGAATTGTACAACAGTCAGAGTCTGTGGAATTGTACAACAGTCAGAGTCTGTGGAACTGTACAACAGGAGTCAGAGCCTGTGGAACTGTACAACAGGAGTCAAAGCCTGTGGAGCTGTATGACAGTCAGAGTCTGTGGAATTGTACAACAGTCAGAGTCTGTGGAACTGTACAACAGGAGTCAGAGTCTGTGGAACTGTACAACAGGAGTCAGAGTCTGTGGAACTGTACAACAGGAGTCAAAGCCTGTGGAGCTGTACGACAGTCAGAGTCTGTGGAATTGTATGACAGTCAGAATCTGTGGGGAACTGCACAACAGTCAGAGTCTGTGGAACTGTACAACAGTCAGTGTCTGTGAAACTGTACAACAGTCAGAGTCTGTGTGGAACTGTATGACAGTCAGAGTCTGTGGAACTGTATGACAGTCAGAGTCTGTGGAACTGTACGACAGTCAGAGTCTGTGGAACTGTACGACAGTCAGAGTCTGTGGAATTGTACAACAGTCAGAGTCTGTGGAACTGTACAACAGTCAGAGTCTGTGGAACTGTACAACAGGAGTCAAAGCCTGTGGAGCTGTACAACAGTCAGAGTCTGTGGAATTGTATGACAGTCAGAATCTGTGGGGAACTGCACAACAGTCAGAGTCTGTGGAACTGTACAACAGTCAGTGTCCGTGAAACTGTACGACAGTCAGAGTCCGTGGAACTGTACGACAGTCAGAGTCCGTGGAACTGTACGACAGTCAGAGTCCGTGGAACTGTACGACAGTCAGAGTCCGTGGAACTGTACGACAGTCAGAGTCCGTGGAACTGTACGACAGTCAGAGTCCGTGGAACTGTACGACAGTCAGAGTCCGTGGAACTGTACGACAGTCAGAGTCCGTGGAACTGTACGACAGTCAGAGTCCGTGGAACTGTACGACAGTCAGAGTCCGTGGAACTGTACGACAGTCAGAGTCCGTGGAACTGTACGACAGTCAGAGTCCGTGGAACTGTACGACAGTCAGAGTCCGTGGAACTGTACGACAGTCAGAGTCCGTGGAACTGTACGACAGTCAGTGATGAGTGAGCTGATCTTCGCTCCTTCCCTGTGCTGAAGTGTCTGGATTCCACTTTGTCACATCCCCCTGACAGTACTCTTGAGATCAAGAATTCACTGAGTTACAAATCATCGGGCCTCATTTTCAAGACCCATGCTCCTTCTTCACTGCAGGTAGGTGTCTGCACCGAGGCAGTGCCCTCAGACACAATCAGCAGCTGTTTCCATATATTTTGATCTGGACTACTGATTAAGGTTTTAAAAAAGTTTGTCTTTGAGAAATGGTCTCTCGTAGCTCGCAGCTGATGGTGAAAGTGCCATCACAGAACCAAGGAGAGCAAGGAGATCTCAGTGAACACGTCTCCTGTCCGACACACATGGGCTAGAGGACACCAACACAGCCGCTCAATATTCTTTCAGATGTAACCCAAATCCTGTTATTTGCTGCTCGACTTTTTTCTCTCTGTTGCTCCAGGACGAGGAACAGTAGGTTCTCAGCTCGGTTTCTATTTCTATTCCGTCTCGCTCTGAAGGACCTTCCATCTCCCGAAGCCATCTGTGCAAATGAAGAACCTATCACCGTGTGAAAGGGTTCTGAGGAAACCTGTCAGATTCTCCCTCATTAGCAGCAGAGGTGAGAATCAGGTCTAAAGCACCAATGCAAACTGGTTCATCTCGGTTTAATTTGGATTGATTCAAAACATTAACGTGCCTAATTATGATCCTATTCTGCCCACATGCTGCCATTTTCGGTCACAACGAATGCTTAGAGAAAGAATTTTAGAGAAAACTGACAAGGAAAATGTCATTCAGTTTACCCAATTATTGTAAGCAGCTCAGCTTTGCGGAGTGTCATTGGGTAACAGGTGGTAGCACTTTCAGCTACTGAGACAGAGGGTTGTGGGTTAGGGCTCGAAACCAGGGCACTCGCACGTAATCTTGGCTGAGGTTTCAGAGGGAGTACGGTTTTAGATGCCACCCTTTGGATCAGATGTCAGACTGTCTCATTGGGTTAAAGATCTCATGGTACCATTTGAAGAAAAGCCGTGGTTCTGATGTTCTGGTCAACATTTCTCCCTCTACCAGCACCACCGATTAACTGGTCATAAATCTCGAGTTCGTTTGTGGCATCTTGTTGTGTGCAAAATGGCTGCCATTTTACTTAACAGCTGTTTACATAACAACAGTCTAAGTAATTCATAGTACGTGAAGTGTTTCTGTGAAGTACGATAATGTGCTGCATAAACACAAGTCTTAACTCACAAAAGTACGATTCTGTTTTTTTCACCACAATTTGGTCTGGTGTTTATGACTCAAGGGCAGTTTCCCTAAACTTATGAACCGAAACCTCTTGGGTGCGGGTTAGGATGCCCAGGTTTAATAATTAATTCCCAACTGTGGTATATTGTTCATTGGAGATCAAGTGGGATACCCACCCACATCCTTTTCCAAATGGATGAAAATACCACACCCTGGGGTAGACTTTGACTCTGTGCGACAGTGTTAAACGGGTGAGAGTGAGCCTTCAGTCCGTTTTACATCTCTCCCCATTTTTATGTTCATTGAAGTCAATAAAAATTAAAATCGGGAGAGGAGTAAAATGGTCTGCCAACTCGCTATTGCTCGCTTTACACTGTCGCACAAAGTCCAGATCTACCCTCTCGTTCCAATGCGTACAGGCTAAAAGCACTGGTCTTATTTATACACAAAAGCTCAATGACACAATGAGGTACTGAATCAGTACAACTTAAAAAAACAGTAAAATTAGAATCAACCAATGAGGGGTTAATATATCCATTTTTAAGAACCCGGGCTCTAACAGAATCTGATAAGCCACAGGGCTATTTGATGCGAGTTCAGTCTCTTAGCACACCTTTAAGATGTGACGGTGTTTATGGGCAATGCAAATTGCAATTCATCTAGAGAGTTCAGATCGCTTGCCAAACCTGGAAGCTGCAGGAGAATCCCAGCCTTTTTGTACAGTTTCATTAGTCTTTGAAGATCGTGCTGTCAGTCGCCCAATGATCAAAACCATGGTGGGGTGGAAATTTGTCTGGGCCCATTTTCAGGCCAAGATTCAGCCCTGCCCAAACAGTACGCGTGCCGACCGGGTGCTTCGGCAGGTTTGGTGAGCTGCCGGCAACTGGAGTGTCTCCAAGGGCAGCTCGGCCATTGCAGAGAACGAATTTCAGGTCACCTGCCCCACTGGCAGCCGCCCTCAGTTAAGTGTCGAGGCGGGGGGGGATTGGCAGCGGGAGGGGGGCTGATCGCGGCCAGCAGCGGGAGTCAGGAGTTCTGTGGAGCCGGGAGATGCACTCTCGCTCCTCCTGGCTCTACACGAATGTAAAAAGAAATGTCAACTTACCTTTCTGGTGGCTGCCACTGGCCAGGCCACATTCAAGCCTGGACAACCCGAGCAGAGCTGATCCGACTGCAGCCCAATTCCCCTGAGGCGTTAGAACAGGCGTAGGCCTGTCATTAGCATATGAGAGGGGACTAACACCGCCGTTTTAGGCGGCCGCCCGGGACCCCTGAAAATGGTTTGGGGCCAATATGGCCATTTCTCAGGCATCCCAGGGGAGCAGTGCATAGCCCTGAAAAACTGGTCATTTTTGCCCCCCTCTTCCACCCGGAATATGGGTGGAACGATGATCAACTTCTACCCCAATAAGTGAACACTACTGCATAGAATGCTAATTTATCACATTATCCAAGGATCAAATATTAATTAAGGCTTTGACTCACTGCCTCCTTCTCAGGGCAACCAGGGATGGGCAATAAATGCCGGCCTTGCCAGCGACGCCCACATCCCGAGAATGACTAAAAGAAAAATGTACTTTGAGGTTGAAGCTCTAATTTTTGAGACTTTAAAATGTTCAATTGCAACTGGTCTCAAAAATGAACCTTTGGAAAGTGCTGCTCACAGTATATCTGTGGTCACACGGTTCCAGAAACAGTCATGCGTTTTCCTAGGATAGAGTATCACGCTCGTGCAATGCAATTCTACCAAAGCTCCCCTTCCTTCTACAATGACTTTGAGAAGCTGCTTCGCATTAGAAAACAGTCCAACAAAATACAACAGGTGTCAGTGACTCTAACTGCCATTTAGCCAGGCTAGTATTGTCAGTCTGCCTCCCACACTGTTAAGGCCAAGATGCAAAACCATTCATTTTTTAAATTAAGATTTGTAGATGTGCCAAAACTTGCAAGTCTGCGCCTGTTACTGAGCCTGGCTAATTTCCAGAATACAGCCTCCTCTCAACACCCAGCCACATTTCAAGGAATAATAACATTTCTTTCAGCAGCTCTTCTTGGCGTCCAATTTGTTCGCCAAAGATACATTAGCATATTACATATGTTAGTGGATTAATGGCAAAAAGGTGGAACAGTTGCATAAGGAAACACTCTGGCCTCCACTAAGAACCCTGGAGCGGGAGACGATCTGTTTGCCTGCAGCTAGTGCATTCCAGTAGCTAATGACCAAAGTTTCAGCGTTTCCCCATTAGTGAAACGACAGGCACTCACTTTCAGCCTGGTGGGAGGGCTGACACCGGACAGCCTGCGATGGGTCGGCCCAACTTGACGTTCCAGATGGCTGAGCCTCTCACGTGCTTTAGTGATGGGTAAAGCCTTGGTATTGAAACACCTAAAACACCAAGGTGGGCCGGTACATCACCTGTGGAGATCCTTCCACCAGGCCAGGTGCGTGAACATGCCGTGGCTCAGTGGTAGCACTCTCAACTTTGAAACCAGAAGGTCGTGGGTTCAAGTCCCACTCCAGAGACTTGAGCACAAAATCTAGGCTGACACTCCCAGTGCAGTACTGAGGGAGTGCTATGCTGTCAGAAGTGCCATCTTTCAGATGAGACATTAACCTAAGGCTCCATCTGCCCTCTCAGGCAGACGGAAAAGATCCCATGGCACTATTTTGAAGAAGAGCAGGGGAGTTCTCTCCGGTGTTCTGGCCAATATTTATCCCTCAACCAACATCACTAAAAACAGATTATCTGAATCCTAAGACTACTGCTTACCCAGTGTCCTGGCCATTCCCTCAATTAACGTCATTAAAACAGATTATCTGGTCATTATCACATTGCAGTTTGTGGGATCTTGCTGTGTGTAAATTGGCTGCCACGTTTCCTACATTACAACAGTGACTACACTTCAAGAAAGTACCTCATTGGCTGTAAAGCGCTTTGGGACGTCCCGAGATTGTGAAAGGTGCTATATAAATGCAAATTCTTTCTTCCTTTTCACTCATATACCCTGGGTCCATCACCCGTTTTGATTGGGCTGTAAGGAGGCAAACAGTTGCTGCTAAAACTCCGCAGCTCCAAATGGTGGAACCAACGTTTGATTGGGTACGGTGTGTGTCCACGCTACGGCCACATATCTTATAGTGCATTCTCCTGAAAACCATTTGGCCTCGCAGACACTGCCATCTGCCTAGCAAGGGATCAATGCTTGTCAGTTGCCTAATATGGAACTAATGACTGTCCTCCTCAAGAGGGGGAGGTATGCAGGTCTTTTTGGGGTCAAGATAGTTCCACGATGATGTGCCTGGCAGTGGACGATTGGATTGCCCAGCCCCTGTGCCAAGCTCAGCGATCTGATACCTGAGTCAGGCTGGTCTTCCAGTCAGTCTGGCTAATTCACAGGATGCTGAGGGTTAGACCTGTCACTAGGGCTAGTATTTTTCCCATTTGTTCCAGATAACCCTGAAAACCCGAAGCCCTGAAGGGTAGACTGTTCCAAGAAGCACCAGGAAGGCTATCCATGTTCTGTGTTGGTAAATGCACCGTTTGAGCTAGTTAAATGCCGCAGCTACCACATGCTTGGGTGTCCCTGGGCCTGGGTTTTGCCAACCGTGACTAAGCTCTCTGGACTCAAGTAATGGGGTGAGCCCCTGTCGGAGCGAGTGTGTACTCCATACAGGGTAAAGAGAAACTCTACTCGTCGACATTTCTCAGTAGTTTGTTTTGGAGACTCTTAAAATGTGGGTTTCTGCTCGTATCAGACCGCCGGTGAACGAAAGGTAAAAGTTTCAGCAGTGTGAGGATTTTTTTTACTAGAATACTCGGTTGAATTATACTGATAGGGTGAGATGAAGTAGGGAGGGAGGAGGTTCATGTGGAGCATAAACACCAGAATGGACCAGTTGGGCCGAATGGCCTGTTTCTCTGCTGTAAGTTCTATGTAATTCTATGTAGCTGAAGGGCCAAGAGCCACGGTGCAAGACATCAAGGAGGTTGAAAGGAGTTGGAGAGAACAGGAGCTGGTCAACTAGTGATGAGGTGACACAAAGTTCGGTTTTAAAAGCCTGTAGATTGTAGGAGGAAGGAAAGACTGAGGGAGGTCATTCCATTTGTAATAATAATAATATCATATGGTTGTCACAGGCCAATTCTGGAGCTCACGCACTCCAGCACTGATATTTTTCAGTTTCACAGGAGCAGGCTTTCTATTATCATTGACACAATGCAAATCCATTACTTTCTGTTCCACCTGACAAGCATCTGTGTTCCCATCACTCAGAATCCTACCAAATCCACATTCTAAAACATCTGTGTCTTCTTCGATCTGCTGTTCCAGTTCACAGCCAGTGGAAGCTAATAAACATTAGACAGCCGTGTCTGTTGTATTGTGCAAACCATCCTTCCTCCCCTGGGCTGTATAAAACTGAGAGCTGGACAGTTAAGGCTGTGCCTTGACGTACCATGAACTTCTCCTCCCCCTCCCTACCAACTGAAGGTGTGTAGATTCACACTTAGCAATCCCTATCCCTCATCTCATGTGGGCCTTTGATGGACAGCAAGATAACAAAGGCTACATCCCTAAAAGGAAGGGCTTGGGAATGTGACTATTCCAGGTAATGTAATGAAGTGGGTGAGCTCTAGGGTATTAATAAACTATTTCTTGTACCGTTTTCTTCCTACTCTCCTGTAGGTGGTAACTCCTGCTGGACCCCACACTGCCTCACCCAAGGGACTAGGTGTGAGCCTACGCAAGGATTGCCACAGGTCAGGTGACTCTGGGAGTCATATCCTCTCCACCACCGACTGCCTACTTCCACCTCTGCCCCAGCCTCAGCCCATCTGCAGGCTTTCAAAACCCAAACCTGGACTCACCTAATTCCTACATCTTGATATAGGAACATAGGAACAGGAGGAGGCCATTCAACCCCTCGAACCTGTTCCACCATTCAATCAGATCATGACTGATCTGTATCTTAACTCCATTTACCGGCCTTGGTTCCGTGACCCTTAATACCCTTGCCTAACAAAAATCTATCAATCTCAGTTTTGAAATTTTCAATTGACCCCCAGCCTCAACAGCTTTTTTGGGGGAGAGAGTTCCAGATTCCCACTCCCCTTTGTGTGAAGAAGTGCTTCCTGATGTCACCCCTGAACGGCCTGGCTCTAATTTTAAGGTTCTGCTCCCTTGTTCTGGACTCCCCCCACCAGAGGAAATAGTTTCTCTCTATCTACCCCATCATATCCTTTAATCATCTTAAACACAATTTATCTCATTCCAGTCTTTAATGACGTCTTACACTATGCATCTAAGTTTCTCAATTAAAACATGTGAATCCATTGAAAAAAATAAACTAAAGTAAAATGATTGCAAGGAGCATGTGTGTGGTGTTGCTGTTAAATGCCTATTATACTCAGGCTGGGTTATAAACAGCTCATTACCTGAACCTTCCTCACCTCAAGCAGCACAATTCCACTGGACAGAGTTCTATTTTCTTAGATCTAACAATAATACGGGAGGGAGGGAGAGAGAGAGAGGGAGGAAGAAGAGAGAGGGAGGGAGGGAGGGAGGGAAGGAAGGAGGGAGAAGAGACAGAGAGAGGGAGGGAGGGAAGGAGGGAGGGAGAGAGGGAGAGGGAGGAAGAAGAGAGAGAGGGAGGGAGAGGGAGGGAGGGAGGGAGAGGGAGGGAAGGAGAGAGGGAGGGAGAGAGAGAGAGGGAGGGAAAGGGAGGGAGGGAGAGGAAGGGAGAGAGGGAGAGGGAGGGAGGGAGAGAGGGAGAGGGAGGGAGAGAGAGAGGGAGGGAGGGAAGGAGGGAGGGAGGGAGTGTGGCTGAGCAGCTCAATTTGTTCAGTTGCAATGGATCAAATTGAAGAAAAGGATGCATTTCACTGGAGATACTTGAGCGTCGATGCAGCAAGCACGCAAAGGGGAAAAAACAGAAAGAAATCCTTCTGGTGTGGGTGAGTTTGTCTGCAGGGTAAGCCGGCAGCAAGCTAGGCAAGATACTCCTGCTCACACTGCCGAGAACTGGTGTGACATCTTCATTTTTCTTTTCTTTCCTGACTTAGGGGAATTGAAAGGAAGGGCAGTGCTTTAATGGATCATGGCAAGTACATCAAGTACTTCATAAAGCAGGAAACAATCCCTAAAATATTCATGGTGTGGTGTGTTTATAGATTCAATTTTACTGGGATAGGTGGCTGGGCTTCAGTCTAATCTGAGCCATATCAGAAAACCGTGATCACTCGTCTCATCCATAGCTCAACGATCGAGCGAAGTCGAGCATCACTGCACTGACTGGTCAGTGGGAACATCCATACAAATCAGGCAAGCTCCAGGCTCGGTCTCTGCTCTCTGCTGTATTGTCAGTGGAATCACTGCGGTCACCCTCAATATCCTCGGGCTAAAGTGAGAAAAAAAACAACCGGGATTCTTCATTCCTGCTCACTATCCAATTACAACCGCTGGAAAGTGCAAGTATGTGGATGAAGGTAGAGGGCAGAATCAGCCCAAGCTGTGATGCCTCCCATAACAACACCAACAACCAGCATTAATATAATACCTTTAATGGAATAAAACATCCCAAGGCGCTTCACAGAAGCAATTTTCAAACAAAATTTGACACCGAGCCAAATAAGGAGATATTAGGACAGGGTCAAAGAGGTAGGTTTTAAGGGGCGTCTTAAAGGAGGAGAGAGAGGTAGAGAGGGGGAGAGGTTTAGGGAGGGAATTCCAGAGCTTAGGGCCGAGGCAGCTGAAGGCACGGCCGCCAATGGTGGAGCGATTAAAATTGGGGATGCACAAGAGGCCAGAATTGGAGGAGCGCAGAGATCTCGGAGGGTTGTAGGGCTGGAGGAGGTTACAGAGATAGGGAGGGACGAGGCTATGTATGACCTCATACTTGAATAGATTGTCACCATCAACTATTTAGGCTCACGAATGAAGATCGGTCACTAAGGCTTGAGGCACTAGATTGTCTGTCAGCGTGATACACATTTTGCATAGAATTATACAGAATGTCCAGCACAGAAACAGGCCATTCGGCCCAACAGGTCTATGCCGGTGTTTATGCTCCACACAAGCCTCCTCCCTCCCTACTTCATCTAACACTATCAGCATATCCTTCTATTCCTTTTCTCCTCATGTGTTTATCGAGCTTCTCCTTAAAGGCATCTATGCTAGTCGCCTCAACTACTCCTTGTGGTAGCGAGTTCCACATTCTCACCACTCTCTGGGTAAAGAAGTTTCTCCTGAATTCCCTATTGGATTTATTAGTGACTATCTTATATTTGTGTCCCCTAATTTTGGAATCTCCCAAATGGGAGACTCATGGCGACCCTATCAAACCCCTTCATAATTTTGAAGACCTCTGTTAGGTCTTCTCGTTTATTCACGTGCAGAAGAGAAAGCAAAAAGAAACCAACACTGGACAAATTGCACCAACCTCACCAAATGTGGGCTCGATTTTAACTCTCCCGTCGGGCGGGAAGTGGGCAGCACGCGGGCTACCCGCCCGTTTTAGGGGCATAGTCTCAGGATAAGGGGTCGGCCATTTAAGACTGAAATGAAGAGGAATTTCTTCACTCAGAGGGTGGTGAATCTTTGGAATTCTCTACCCCAGAGGGCTGTGGATGCTCAGTCGTTGAGTATATTCAAGACTGAGATCGATAGGTTTTTGGACTCTAGGGGAATCAAGGGATATGGGGATCGGGCGGGAAAGTGGAGTTGAGGTCAAAGATCAGCCATGGTCTGATTGAATGGCGGAGCAGGCTCGAGGGGCCGTATGGCCTACTGCTGCTCCTGCTCTGCTCATATTTCCTATTTCCCTCAATGGAGGGGGGGGGATCGGATGTGGTTTAAAAACATTCGGCTGACCCACCCAATGGGAACAGTTACCATCCACCCCAAGATTTCAGCTCCAGATTCTCCTCTCGCCCTGAGGGGATGCAGTGGACAAAAAGGCAGTTTGTACATTTACAACCAAGAAATACAGGGGAGAAAATGAAACACCCAGTGAGCCTCCAGTGAGTGTCTCCAGTGGGATTTGGATGAGTTTGGAGCTTCAGTGGGGTACAGTGATTTATGAAAAGCCCAGAAACCTAAAACTTAAGTGATAATCTGCTACTGTTAATCTCCTGTAATATCTGTGTACTTTGTAGCTGTTTATTTATTAAAGCTCGTCATATTTCACTAAGATCCAGGAATCAAATGAAAGTATTCAGAACTGTGACAGAGAGTCAGGGAGGATTCCAAGTAGAACAAATGGAACAGTTCAGGTTTAATAAAACAATTCTCATATCATAAGATTTGTAAAGAATCTGATGTGCTGATACGTGAAGGCAAAATGTACCTGCCTGTTTATATTGTTTGTTATTATAATAATTCATTTGCATTTATATAACATTTCAAAGCACTTCATCCAATAAGAATGCATTCAGCTTCTTCCTCGCATCTCAAAGTACCTCAGACGGTCAGACTGCAGGTCAGCTCCTTCCCACCCTCACTAAGTCTCTCCCCTCCTGGCCCAAATGTACAGAGCTGTATTTGGCCACAGATCCGTGGGTGCGAGACAACAGCCAGCACCTCGTCTTCTAAATAATGAGAAATTAGTCTGAAGAATCTGAAGGACCAATGGAGAGAAAATCAAATAGGAGCTGAGATGGAGCCTCCAAAGCTCCGAGAGAAAGGTGAATAAAGACAGAAACTGGAACGTTTAAAGGACCGAAACAGAGAGAGATGGAGAGCGAGAGAGAGAGAGAAAAAGAGAAATACAGAGGGAGAGATAGAGAGAGAGAGAGAGACAGACAGAGATGGAGAGATAAAGAGAAATGGAGAGCGGGAGACGGAGAGATGGAGAGAGAAAGAAACCGACAGAGAGATAGAAGGAGAAAGAGAGAGAAAAAGAGATAGAGAGAGCGAGAGATGCAGAAAGAGAGAGGGTCAGACAAAGGTGCGGGGAGAGAAATGGAGAAAGATAGAGGCAGAGAGATGGAGAGAGAGAGAGACAGACAGATAAAGATGAAGAGAGAAAGATGGAGGCAGAGAAAGAGAAAGAGAGTGAGGGATGCACACTAATGGGAGAACTGGAGAAAAGGATGAAATGAGTTACATAGAAGCAGAGCTGGAAACTTTTGAGAGTGAGAAACTGATCATTTAACTAAATACTAACATCAGTAGTAGGGAAAATGCTAGAGTCTATTATAAAGGATGTGATAACAGGACACTTAGAAAATATCAACGGGATTCGACAAAGTCAACATGAATTTATGAAAGGGAAATCATGTTTGACAAACCTACTGGAGTTTTTTGAGGATGTAACTGGTAGAATAGATAAGGGAGAACCAGTTGATGTGGTTTATTTGGATTTTCAGAAGGCCTTTGATAAAGTCCCACATAAGAGGTTAGTGAGCAAAATTAAAGCACATGGAATTGGGGGTAATATACTGGCATGGATTGAAAATTAGTTAACAGTCAGGAATCAGAGAGTAGGAATAAATGGGGTTTTTTTCGGGGTGGAAGGCAGTGACTAGTGGGGTACCGCAGGGATCAGTGCTTGGGCCCCAGCTATTCACAATACAGATCAATGATTTAGATGAGGGAACCAAATGTAATATTTCCAAGTTTGCTGACGACATAAAACTAGGTGGGATTGTGAGTTGTGAGGAAGATGCAAAGAGGCTTCAAGGCGATTTAGATAACTTGAGTGAGTGGGCAAATACATGGCAGATGCAGTATAATGTGGATAAATGTGAAGTTATTCACTTCGGAAGGAAAAACAGAAAGGCAGAGTATTATTTAAATGGTGATAGATTGGGGAATGTTGATGTACAAAGGGACCTGGGTGTCCTTGTACACCAGTCACTGAAAGCAAACATGCAGGTGCAGCAAGCAGTTAGGAAGGCAAATGGTATGTTGGCCTTCATTGCAAGAGGATTTGAGCACAGGAGCAAGGATGTCTTACTGCAGTTATACAGGGCCTTGGTGAGAGCACACCTGGAGTACTGTGTGCAGTTTTGGTCTCCTTACCTAAGAAAGGATATACTTGCCATAGAGGGAGTGCAGCGAAGGTTCACCAGACTGATTCCTGGGATGGCAGGACTGTTGTATGAGGAGAGATTGGGTCGACTCGGCCTGTATCCACTCAAGTTTAGAAGAATGAGAGGGGATCTCATTGAAACGTATAAAATTCTGACAGGGCTAGACAGACTGGATGTAGGGAGGATGTTTCCCTGGCTGGAGGGTCTAGAACAAGGGGTCACAGTCTCAGGATACGGGGTAGGACATTTAGGACTGAGATGAGGAGAAATTTCTTCACTCAGAATTTGGTGAACCTGTGGAATTCTCTACCACAGAAGGCTGTGGAGGCCAAGTCACTGAATATATTTACGAAGGAGCTCGATAGATTTCTAGACACAAAAGGCATCAAGAGGTATGGGGAGAGAGCGGGAATATGGTATTGAGATAGAGGATCAGCCATGATCATATTGAATGGCAGAGCAAGCTCGAATGGCCAAATGGCCTACTAGTGCTTCTATTTTCTATGTTTCCATACTTCAATTCTGGCCCAAAATAGAGTTGGATCAAAATATAAACAAGTAGAACTGAGTAAACAAAGATTTCAGAATTTTCTAAGTGTACTCCATGGAAAATGAAGTTTCAGCTAACAGATTTTCAATTAATTTCTCACAGTTAACCCATGGTCCTGCTCGGCTGCTGTTCTATATATAGGGTGTGATTTATTGCAATGTGAACCGTAATTAATCTGATTTTCTACTGGAGTGTAGTGTTTGATATGACTTTATTACTGGAGTTATTAACAAAGTCATTTGTTTTCAAAACACATGATTAAACTAATATAAAAAAGGGGTATTTGCAGGAGTGTCAAGTAACCCCCTGACTGCCAGAGGGAATTTAATGGCGGAGGTTGTGACTGAGTCTCCCCTAAATCCACCAGCAATTATTTTTCAACACTAGTTACTAGTTGTCCTGATCGTAGAATCGTACAGCACAGAAGGAGGCCATTTGGCCCATTGAGCCCGTGCCGGCTCCTTGAAAGAGCTATCCAATTAGTGTCACTCCCTCCCCACCCCCACCCCCGTTTCCCCATAGCCCGACAAATTTTTCTTTTTCAAATATTTATCTAATTCCTTTTCGAGAGTTACTATTGAATCGGCTTCTACCGCCCTTTCAGGCAGAGCATTCCAGATCAGAACAACAGATCTTGCCCTTCTTTCTTAGAACTCACCCACATGCTGAATGGAAATAAACAACAGCAACTCCCAGAGAAGAACATTACACATGTTTCTTAATGTAAGCTTTTAATAAGCTCTTAATAAGCCTTTTCTTGTCTTTTTTTTTTACAGATCCTTACACCCATTTTAGGCTGGGAGCAAAATTGAGACAAGCAGTATTAATGGAAGAAAATTCGAAGACTTCTTCTGCTTACTCAGTGCCCTGGGCAATCCCTCAACCAACAAACTAAAACAGATAAACAGGTCATTTATCTCATTGGTGTTTGTGGGATCTTGCTGTGCGCAAATTGGCTGCCGCGTTTCCTACATTACAACAATGACTACACTTCAAAAGTAATTCACTAGCTGTGAAGCACTTTGGGATGTTCTGAGGTTGTGAAAGGCACCATAGAAATGCAAGTTCATTCTTTCTTAACCATTTAGTCAAATCTATTTTAGTAAAACACAGCCGCTAGAGCACAATTCACTGAACCATCCATGCTACACTTCTCTGGACCCTCCGCAATGCATCAATGTCCTTTTGATGGTGGGATCCTCAACCTGTATTTAATGGTGCTGATTTTCTTGCCTTGGCACTCCCGGCATCCCCTGATGTCCTGAGGTTGTGAAAGCTGCTATAAAAATGCAAGTTCTTTCTTTGAACGTGAATTAGGAGGAGCTGGTAGCAGGGCAGCGGGGACTTACTGCCCAGTGGGCCAGTCCATGGTCACTGTCAGCTGCCAATCTGTTTTAGTGATCTTGCTTGAGGGATAAATACTGGCCAGGACACTGGGGAGAACTCCCCTGCTCTTCTTCAAAATAGTACCATGGGATCTTTTAGATCCACCTGAGATGGCAGACAGGGCCTTGGTTTAACATCTCAACTGAAGGACAGCACCTCCAACAGTACAGCACTCAAGTATCAGCCTGGATTTTGTGCTAAAGTCCCTAGAGTGGGACTTGAACCCACAACTTTCTGACTCAGAAGCAAGAGGGCTATCCACTGAGCCATAGCTGACCCCCAGACAGAGTGCACTAATAATGGGGTAGATTTAGGTAGCAGCAGATGAGTGGATGGCCATGCCTGGTAAATGATGTTAAGTGGCGGATAATGGTGTGCGTGGTATGTTCACGGGCCTGCTTGTGCATGGGCGTGTTATAACGTGTATTGTGCCAGGTGAAGAACTCCTCCTGACTGTACTGCTGGACTCATCTTCCTTTACTCATATCTCCATAACTCTTCCTCATTCTCTGGTTCCCCGAGGGTGAGGAATTACCAGACGTAACCCCATTTTAACAGATATGGGTGCTTAACATGAGTGATGAATTCCATAAAATGCTAAGATGTGAAAAAAACATAGAAATTCAAAGAGGACCAAAAATGCAAAGAAAAGTTGAAAGACAAAACATTAAACTAATGCGCCAAAAAAATGCAAAAAAAATGCAGATCAAAAAGGCAAAAATCCAAAATATCAACCAAACAATCCCAAAGCAGAAATCTAAGGCCAATAATATATTGTTAAATTTACCCTAGTATTCCAAGTGTGGTCTCATTAGTGAGGTTGGAATGACTTCCTTTGATTTAAATGTCCTTGAGTTGGATCCCAGAATTTAATCAGCTTTTGGATTACAGCTCACACTAGCTGGAAACATCTGGTGAATAATCAGCAATCATACCCAAATCATAGTGAGTAATCACCAATCATATCCAAATCGTAGTGCGTGATCAGCAATCATACCCAAGCCTTGGTGAACAATCAGCAATCAAATCCAAATCTTGGTGAATAATCACCAATCACATCCAAATCGTAGTGTGTGATCAGCAATCATATCCAAGCCTTGGTGAACAATCAGCAATCAAACCCAAATCTTGGTGAATAATCACCAATCATATACAAATCGTAGTGCGTGATCAGCAATCATACCCAAGCCTTGGTGAATAATCAGCAATCAAACCCAAATCTTGGTGCGTAATCAATAATCATACCCAAATCTTGGTGAATAATCACCAATCATACCCAAATCTTGGTGAATAATCACCAATCAAACCCAAATCTTGGTGAATAATCACCAATCATATCCAAATCATGGTGCGTGATCAGCAATCATACCCGAGCCTTGGTGAATAATCAGCAATCATATCCAAATCTTGGTGCGTGATCAACAATCATACCCAAATCTTGGTGAATAATCAACAATTAAACCCAAATCTTGGTGAATAATCAGCAATCATATCCAAATCTTGGTGCGTAATCAATAATCATACCCAAATCTTGGTGAATAATCACCAATCATATCCAAATCTTGGTGCGTGATCAACAATCATACCCAAATCTTGGTGAATAATCAACAATTAAACCCAAATCCTTTTAGTTTTCCACCTTATAAATGCCTTCACTGTGTGCACGTTTGTTATTTCTTGTTCCAATATTCCTGCTCTTCTATCCATCCACATTAAAATCCATTCTATGGCCAAATGACAGTGTAAAGGAGATAAAGAGCATTCAAGCAGAACGTGTCCTTAATTGGTCCAGTTCACTTTAAATGCTGTTTATACATCATCTGGCCATATAGATATCATCAGCACCTTCGAAATATTACAAATATTCTCTACTTCATTTAGGAATAGTGTTAATACTGGGGGATCTGGAACACCCTCTGCAGAACTCCACTTGTCACTTGCCCAGACAAAGCTCTCTTCATTTATCAACTTCAAATTTCGATAGGGAAGCCAGTTTTCAAATCTGCCAGCTAATATGCCATTAATTCCTGAGTTTTAACCTTCCATAAAACTCTCACTGTAAACGATATCAAATGGCTTCTGAAAGTCTACAGAATACATCCACCAGACAGCTTTCATCCACTTATTCAAAGAGTTTCTGTGGAGTGGTGAGGCATGGCCCATTGCTTCCGAATCCAGTCTGACTGCTGCGTATGGCCTCTGTACTCTTCAAAAAAAAAACACTGACAGCATCCTGTATAATGCTCTCAAGCACTTTCTCTGCTACAGATGTTAGGGTAACGGGTCACTAGTTTCCAGGGATAACATTTGCTGTGTTTTAGTCCTCAGATACGACTCCTGTGCTTTCAACCGTTTCCTTCTCCACATTAACATCCAATGTCAAAAATTAAAGCCTTACTACCAAACTTAACGTAATACATTGAAGGACGTGATTCTGTACTACGGCCTTTACCATTCCTGACATAACCCCCAAAGTAAGTTAGCACCATCCTGTCATACACATCCTGACCGTTAATTTCCAAGCTCGACATTCCTTTGGATTTGGAATTCGCTGCCACAATCTATTGTTGATTCTTTTCTATTACAGCCTTGGTCCAAACATGGACAAAAGAGCTGAATTCCAAAGGTGAGGTGAGAGTGACTGCCCTTGACCTTGAGGCAGCATTTGACCGAGTGTGGCACCAAGGAGTCCTAGTAAAATTGAAGTCAATGGGAATCAGGGGGAAAACTCTCCAGTGGCTGGAGTCATACCTAGCACAAAGGAAGATGGTAATGGTTGTTGGAGGCCAATCATTTCAGCCACAGGACATTGCTGCAGGAGTTCCTCAGGGCAGTGTCCTAGGCCCAACCATCTTCAGCTGCTTCATCAATGACCTTCCCTCCATCATGAGGTCAGAAATGGGGATGTTCGCTGATGATTGCACAGTGTTCAGTTCCATTCGCAACCCCTCAGATAATGAAGCAGTCCGTGCCCGCATGCAGCAAGACCTGGACAACATCCAGGCTTGGGCTGATAAGTGGGAAGTAACATTTGCGCCAGACAAATGCCAGGCAATGACCATCTCCAACAAGAGAGAGTCTAACCACCTCCCCTTGATATTCAACCGCATTACCATTGCCGAATCCCCCACCATCAACATCTTGGGGGTCACCATTGACCAGCAACTTAACTGGACCAGCCACATAAATACTGTGGCGACAAGAGCAGGTCAGAGGCTGGGTATTCTGTGGCGAGTGACTCACCTCCTGACTCCACAAAGCCTTTCCACCATCTACAAGGCACAAGTCAGGAGTGTGATGGAATACTCTCCACTTGCCTGGATGAGTGCAGCTCCAACAACACTCAAGAAGCTCGACACCATCCAGGACAAAGCAGCCCACTTGATTGGCATCCCATCCACCACCCTAAACATTCACTCCCTTCACCACCGGTGCACCGTGGCTGCAGTGTGTACCATCTACAGGATGCACTGCAGCAACTTGTCAAGGCTTCTTCGACAGCACCTCCCAAACCCGCGACCTCTACCACCTAGAAGACAAGGGCAGCAGGCACATGGGAACAACACCACCTGCACATTCCCCTCCAAGTCACACACCATTCCGACTTGGAAATATATCGCCGTTCCTTCATCGTTGCTGAGTCAAAATCCTGGAACTTTCTACCTAACAGCACTGTGAGAGAACCTTCACCATACAGACTGCAGCGGTTCAAGAAGGCGGCTCATCACCACCTTCTCGAGGGCAATTAGGGATGGGCAATAAATGCTGGCCTTGCCAGCGATGCCCACATCCCATGAACGAATAAAAAAAAAGAGAATTAGATAGTTCCTTGAAATAGAGGAATATTAAATAGCGCAGGGAGTGAGCAAGAGAGTGGGATTAGACTGGGTGGAATATTAAAGGGTACGGGGAGTGAGCAGGAGAATGGGATTAGAGTGGGTGGAATATTAAAGGATGTGGGGAGTGAGCAGGAGAGTGGGATTAGACTGGGTGGGGTATTAAAGCGTATGGAGAGTGATCAGGAGAATGGGATTAGACTGAATGGCTCATGTGGAGAAATAGATCATTGTAGACTTGATGGGCTGAATGTCCTGTTTCTGTGCTGGAACATTTTACAATTCCTGGGTTCCTCATGTCCAATATTCCAGGTTTCCCACCATGGGGTAAATTCAGTGATCCCATGGTCTCAGCAAGGAAGCCATGTCTGAAGTGAACACAGCTCAAAGAATCTTTGACCCGTATTCACCTGAAAGGAGAAGAGGGAGGTGGAGAGGTTTACCCTGTCTGTTACCCCACCCCCCCAAAGAATTCTATGAGGTTTGTCAAGCAAAACCCTCTTCTATGCGTTTGTCACCTCTAGACTCGACTATTGCAGTAATCTCCTGGCCGGCCTCCCATCTTCCACGATTCATGAACTTCAGCCCATCCAAAACTCTGCTGTCCCTATCTTATCCTGCACCAAATCCTGATCACCCATCACCCCTGTCCACAGTGACCTACACTGGTTCCCTTCATCATAAATTTAAAATTCTCACCCTCATGTTTAAATCCCTTCATGGCCTCACCTCTCCCTATCCCTGTAACCTTCTCCATCCTTACCAACAACCATACCCACCCACCCCGCCCCTGCATTCTCCATTCCTGTAACGCTGGTCTCTTGTGAATCGCCCCTCCCTTCGCCCAACCATGCCTTCAGATGTTTAGGCTCCGAGCTCTGGAATTCCCTCCCAAAGCTCCCCTGCCTCTCTACCTTCATCTCCTCCTTTAAGACCCTCCTTAAAACCCACCTCTTTGACTAACCTTTTAGTCACACTTCTTAGTATTTCCTTTTTTGGCTCAGTGCCCATTTTTTTGATTGCGCCTTGAGACGCTCTTCTATGCTAACGGTGCATGTAAATGTAAGTTGTTGATGTTGATGAGAAGACAGATCAGAAGGAAAGTTCAGAGGAAGAAGGTCCCCTCTCCCCACTTGATCTCATTGTCGTGATCACTCGTGCGCTGTTAATCAAATGATTACAACTCTCTCCTTTAGCACGACGTATAAAAGAATTGAAGGACAAAGACCAGGAGCCTTGTTAGAGGGAGTGCTACCAGTGAATGACTTTAGTTGGAGTATAAATAGCGGCTGGATTGCTGCAGTCGGCCTCAGCACCCATGGGTTAAGGAGAGGAAAGAACAGTCACGATTCTTGCTGCTAATCACCATCTGGAAAGAAAAAAAAGAACTTACATTTATAGCGCCTTTCACGACCTCAGGATGTACCAAAGCGCTTTACAGCCAAAGAAGTACTTTTTTTTGAAGTGTAGTCAATGTAGGAAACAGGGCAGCCAATTTGCGCACAGCAAGATCCCACAAACAGCAATGTGATAATGACCAGATCATCTGTTTCAGTGATGTTGGTTGAGGGATAGATATTTGCCAGGACACTGGGGAGAAGCCCCCATTGTTCTGCTGCCATGAGATCTTTTACATCCACCTGAGAGGACAGAAGGGGTCTTGGTTTAACGTCTCATCTGAGAGATAGCGCCTCTGACAGTGCAGCACTCCCTCAGTTCTGGCACTAGGAGTGTCTGCCTGGATTATGGGTTCAAGTCTCTGGAGTGGGACTTGAAACCACGACCATCTAACTTGGAGCCACAGTGACCCGTACCCAGCACCTTCAAATGCAAACTGGAGGAACTAAAGGTGGGTCCTCAGACCTTTATGGAGAATTTATTGCCGTCGAAAGGTCGGCTGGGATCAGTACAAGCAAGGGCCAGTATGCTGATGTGGACATGAAACAGTCAGTCTCAGGAGAAATTCTGATCTCATATATATTGTGAACCCATTATGTTTCTTCTTTCCTGACAGAATTTACAGCACCATGGGAATGCGTGTTCTTCTGTTCTGTATATTCTCACTAAACAATGTTGTAAAACAGTGTTAATAATGTCTGACCCTACAGGCATGTACAGTGCTGCCAAAATTGAACAATTTTATTGAAAGCATGAATCCACTACTGTATAACACCGATTACAGTATTAGCATTTTTATTTGCAATTTTCTCTTTCCATCAGAAATTCAGTGTTAGCAGCAAAATGCTGCAGGGTAAGAATAGGCATCACATTCTGTGATAAAATCTAGATAACCGACTCCAGACACATCTGTTATTTCCATGTGAACTCTTTAAATGCAGGTGCAGATATTAAAAAAAAACAGAGTACAATGATTGTGGTAAGAAATGCAAGTTTGTGACTCATATTGCGGAGACTTTGACACCTTTGCTCCCTATCTTTGGTAAGCCTGCCTTATACTGCAGTGTAAATTGTATGCTGTTTATTGAATAAGAATTGTTAGCAATAACAAAGGACTAATAAGTCCAACAAGTTTGTCCAATTTTGATAGATTTAAACCCTATCTTCTCTCCATATTTGTTCATCTCTCTCTCCAAGAACACACCTAATTCTCCCTTGAACCCACCCCTGCTGTTTCGAAGCTTGCTGCACCCATTTGAGTCACCAGACAATTTAATTACTGGTTCCACTATCGTCAACTCTGCTCTGCTCTCACATATCAACTCTCCTCTTGTGTTGGGCTTGTAAAACCTACTCGTTTTACTGCACTCATGAACAAGATTTGATGCTGAGACTTACAGGAGCCAGACGTTATCAGTCAGGAATGAATGGTTAGATTTTAACCCCTGTCCAGGAATGATCACTCACAACAGCAAAACAACCTACATTTTTATAGTGCTCTTTATATAGGACCACCGCAGGGTACCAAAGTATTGCGAGAAAGAGGATACTGAGCAGAAGTGGGGACAATTGAGAGGAATAAAAATCAGTCAGATTGATTTTTGAGAGGGTTTTGAAAGAAATGAGAAAAGAAATGATGTGGCTTAGAGAGGAGATGCAATGTCTGAAGGGTCTTACCTTGAATTACATAGAATTTACAGCACAGAAACAGGCCATTCGGCCCAACAGGTCCATGTTGGTGTTTATGCTCCTCACGAGCCTCCTCCCATCCTACTTCATCTAACCCTATCAGCATATCCTTCTATTCCTTTCTCCCTCGTGTGTTTATCTAGTTTCCCCTTAAATGCATCTATGTTATTCGCCTCAATCACTCCATGTGGTAGTGAGTTCCACATTCATACCAATCTCTGGGTAAAGAAGTTTCTCCTGAATTCCTTATTGGATCTACTATCACTGATAGAATGGAGGGAATGGGGGATCAGAGATGTCCAGTTGGAGAAGATCATGAATGTAGGAAAGGCCAAAGCTGTGGAGGGATTCAGGAATGAGGAAAAGGATTTGAAATCAATACGCTAGGAGGTAGGGGAATGAGTGGATGGGGGTAATGGGAGTGCACAATTTAATCTGCAAGAGGTCACGGGCTGCAGAGTTTTGGATTAAAACATTGCAGGAGTGTGGAATTGGAACTAATATACTAAAATTGCCCTCACTGTACATGTAGCTATAGTGGCCTCTCCTCCTCGAGCTGAGTGTACTCACCAAATTGGCCTTTGGTGATTGTGTGAAATGGGTGATATTGGTAAAATGGAAAAGAAATTTGGGCAGGTGTAAAATGGGGGTGGAGGGGTGTGAGATGGGGTGGGGTGTGAGGTGTAAGACGGGGGTGGGGGTGTAAGACAGGGGCGGGGGGGGGGTGAGGTGTAAACAGAAGGGGTGTATAATGGGTGGGAGTATAATGGGCGGCCGATTCATTATCGCCTGTTTTGCGCTACCCTCTGAAGACCAATTTCACCCCTCATGGGTTCTAAAACATTCAGGTACAGGACAAGCAACAAGTTGGATCGTAAAACAAGGCCTGGGATAATCTGTCCTGCCCCGAACAAGATGTCATACCTTGCAACCGCATTCCCCTCCATCATCATGGCTGGAGCTAAAGGATCAACAACTCTGGCCTTGAAATGACACCATGTGGATGCTTGACTCATCGGAACGGAATTCCCTCCTCTGCTACTTAACAATGATGCAAACCTGCTGGTTAGCCCATTGGTTGATGTCTCCATTAAAGCAAGGGAAGGAAAGTCAAATGAATATAACATTGTATACTTTTAGAGCTAAAGTTTTTAACACTCTCATTTGCCTTTCAGTGTCTAGAGGTTTGAAAAGTGTCCGATCTCGGGTAGTTTGAGGGTGTGAATGTAGCAGCTTCTCCTGTGGTCTAGTGATGAGCAATGGGTCTGATCCCTGGCAGTTCAGTGTGTTGCTGTGTGTTGTACCTCCGTCCCGTGTGTATAGTAGGAGCACAGTCTCTGCTGTTTGTTTGAAGAAACCTGAGCAGTCTGAAGACGGCACTCAGCCTGACATTGCCAGAAGGCATTAAAAATTCATCAGAGATTTACCAGCTATAGTAAGGATCAGTGACACCAAGGAGTTTTCTAAAGCTTTTGCGAGACTCTAACCCACAGTTTCAGTATTTCCTTGTGTTTGGGATTACAGTACCAATATTTCATTGATGAGTCTGCCACTGTTCATTACCACAGCAGAAACCAATCTTTGGGGTTATTTGAGGAGTCTGTGATCCCAGTGGGGAGCCCTGCCCAGCATTCTGGGAATTCAGATGCACTTTTTCATGATTCTCTATCCATTACAATCGTGGGGACCACTGGTACCTTCTTGGTGCACATGTCTCCCCACTGGAACCACAAACTCCTCAAATTACCTCAGGTTTAAAGAATATACATAAATATAATTATTAGGAGCTGATGAAGGCTATTAGATCTAGCAAGTATGTCCCTTTTCCATAGGTTAAAGCCACCTAATCACTTTGTAATGCTAACCCTCAACCCCACCCACCCACCTTCTCCCCGTATCCCTCAATCCCATCAACTGACCATATCCCTCAACCCCACCCACCCACCTTCTCCCCGTATCCCTCAATCCCATCAACTGACCATATCCTTCAACCCCACCCACCCACCTTCTCCCCGTATCCCTCAATCCCACCAACTGACCATATCCCTCAACCCCACCTATCCACCTTCTCAACATGTTTCTCAACCACTTCTCACTCCAGAAACACATCTAATTGTCTCCTAATCCCACTTATATTGTCCACTTCAATGTCCTCACCTGATAACTAATTTTAAAATGTTTCCTCTCTCTTTCTTTCTAACTTCGTAATGTTTGATATATGTTCCTTGGGATTTGGACCTTTCACCACCTTTGCCTGGATCAATTCTGTCAATCCCTTTCATAATTTGCAAACATCTATTAGATCACCAAAGGAAAAAAGTCCAACTTCCTCACCTGCTCCTCAGGATTTAAAAGTCTCATGACCTGAAAACCTTTTTTGTGGCTCCTTTCTCGAAGATTTGCTCCTTTCTAATTGGTTATTTTCTATATTTGTTTTTCTGCAATTATATTATGCAAAATATTTTCCCACAATTTCAATTTCTCTCCAGTCACATCCTACCAAAAATATTCTGCACAATCACAATCCAGCGTAGAAACAGTGACTGCCATGACAGTTCCCCACGCCCCCTGTTGATGATTATTGTTCAAGAGTAACCAGCTTCGAGCTGTTGTCTCCGAGCCCGGAATGGAGGTTCTAAACGTAGGGTCTTAGTTTTACAGATTTTATTATAGGAGATAATACTCACAGACAACACACTCGATGATACAAAGGCTGCGGGAGACCTCACGTTACAGTTGCTGAGTTTGGTGGCTCTCCAGATTGTCCTGAACTTCCTTACAATGGTCTTGCTATTTAAGCTCACCTCAAAGGCCGTTACATCATGTCCTCTATGACCTTCGCTCTTGGTTTTACAACTAATTTACGTCAACTCAGGGGCTAGAAACTTGGCCGCGAAGCATCCATTTTCTGGGCGCTAAACGGCCTCCTAATTTTCCAATATGGCAGGCAGGAAGCACACCATCATTATGAGCCAGAAGTGTGCCCCGCCATATTGGCGTAGGAGCTTACTTTGGGAGCCCACCTCCGGGTTATGCAAATAGCAGAATATGTTATTTAAATTAAGGTGCTGTGCTTCTTGCAGGACCCGATCTTGATTTTCGATTGCCCCAGCAGTTCACTCGCCACATGCTGAACTCACACTGCACAAGGTGGCGCTAACCCCCATTCGTATCTGAAGGTGCAGCTCCTGCGCCTCCTGGCTCCAGATTAAAAGAACACAAGCAGCTCCCACCCCCCCGGACACTGATTGTTCCAACCCGGCCCGACACCTGACCACCCCCTCCCCAGGATACTGATTACCTCCCCGTCCCACTCCCCCAGACACCCATTACCTCCCCCTCCCCCTCCCCTAGACACTGATTACCTCACCCTCCCCCAGACATCGATTACCTCATTGTTTACCCCTCCCCCAGACACCAATTACCTCACCATCCCCCTCCCCCGGACACCGATTACCTCCCCGTCCCCCTCCCCCAGACACCCATTACCTCACCGTCCCCCTCCCCCAGACACCGATTACCTCACGTCCCCCTCTCCCCCAGACACCCATTACCTCACCATCTCCCCTCCCCCAGACACCCATTACCTCACCATCTCCCCTCCCCCAGACACCCATTACCTCACCCTCCCCCTCCCCCAGACACCGATTACCTCACTGTCCCCCCTCCCCAGTCATCGATTACCTCCCCGTCCCCCTCCCCCAGTCATCGATTACCTCACCGTCCACCTCCCCCAGACACCCATTACCGCACCGTCCCCCTCCCCCAGACACCCATGACCTCACCGTCCCCCTCCCCAGCCACCCATTACCTCACCGTCCCCCTCCCCCAGGCACCCATTACCTCACCGTCTCCCCTCTCCCTGTCACCTATTACCTCAACGTCCCCCTCCCCCAGACACCCATTACCGCAACGTCCCCCTCCCCCAGACACCCATTACCTCACCGTCCCCCTCCCCAGACACCCACTGCCTCACCGTCCCCGTCCCCAGCCACCCATTACCTCACCGTCCCCCTCCCCCAGACACCCATTACCTCACCGTCTCCCCTCTCCCTGTCACCTATTACCTCAATGTCCCCCTCCCCCAGACACCCATTACCTCACCGTCCCCCTCCCCCAGACACCCATTACCTCACCGTCCCCCTCCCCAGACACCCATTACCTCAACGTCCCCCTCCCCCAGACACCCATTACCTCACCGTCCCCCTCCCCAGACACCCATTACCTCACCCTCCCCCTCTCCTGGACACCGATTACCTCACTCTCCCCCAGACACCCATTACCTCACCGTCCCCCTCCCCAGACACCCATTACCTCCCCCTCCCCCTCTCCTGGACACCGATTACCTCACTCTCCCCCAGACACCGATTACCTCACCATCCCCCTCCCCCGGACACCAATTACCTCACCCTCACCTCCCCCAGTCATCGATTACCTCACCATCCCCCTCCCCAGGACACTGATTGCCTCCCCCTCCCCCCTCCCCCGGACATCAATTACCTCACCCTGCCCCCCACTCCCAAGCACAATTTGCCCCATCCCAGCCCAATCTCCAACACCGGCCATCGATGCCCAACTGCCCCCACCCTCAATCGGCCAACTCCGGCCACCAATCTCCCCTACCCAGCTGGGGCCCAACCTCCAACTTCCCCGGTCATACTTACCTGAGGGCTGCTGGAAGTGAGGCCCAAGGACCAATATCGGGGGCGCCTCAGGCCTCACCATTCAGGCGCAGGAATTGCATCCACCCCTCGCGTGGCCAAAAATGGACGCGCCCAAATATCTAGACCTGTGTCTCATAACAAAAGCTGTCTTTATCAGTACAGAAAAGTAAAATATGTTGTCGTCAAACAGCGTGATGTATCTCTTAGAAGGTCAGGACTACCCAAGGCAATCTTGGGATGTCAATATGACAATCGGCACAGCCTTGGAGATTTGAGCTGAGTTGTTGACATTTGATAGTATATCTCACTAAGATACAATACATCACATAACAAAGAGATTGAAGGAAAATCAGGAGAGGTGAGATCTGCTATCGCCCCGTTTACAGTATCAGCAAAAGTTAAAATTAACCTCCACCAGAGTGAGAGAGATATTGGGATATAAATCGGCCTTCGTGGTACTACAAATCATTCACTGATGAATCGGCAGCCTGTTTCACACTCCATCTTAACTTCAATGGATAAGAAAATCCAGCGGAGTGTAAAACAGGCTGTCGATTCGCTGCTGCTCGATTTACACCATTGTCCAAACAAATTTATACTTCACAAAGAGAGAGACAGAGAGATAGACAGGGGGAGAGAGAGAGAGCGAGAGAGAGAGTGAGACAGTGAGATAGACAGAGAGATAGACAGGGGGAGAGAGATAGAGAGAGTGAGACAGACAGAGAGATGGACAGGGGGAGAGAGAGAGAGAGAGACAGTGAGATAGACGGGGGAGAGAGAGAGAGAGAGAGAGTGAGACAGACAGAGAGATAGACAGGGGGAGAGAGAGAGAGAGAGAGAGTGTGAGAGAGTGAGACAGACAGTGAGATAGACGGGAGGGGGGAGGGAGAGAGAGAGAGAGAGAGTGTGAGACAGACCGAGAGATAGACAGGGGGAGACAGGAGGAGAGAGAGTGTGTGAGACAGACAGAGAGATAGATAGGGGGAGAGAGAGAGAGAGAGAGAGTGAGAGAGAGAGAGAGAGTGAGAGAGCGTGAGACAGACAGAGAGATAGACAGGGGGGGAGAGAGTGAGAGAGAGAGAATGTGAGACAGACAGGGAGATAGACAGGGGGGAGACAGAGAGACAGAGAGATAGACAGGGGAGAGAGAGAGAGAGAGAGAGTGCGAGAGAGAGAAAGTGAGACAGACAGAGAGCCAGACCGGGGGTGGGGGGTGGCAGAGAAAGAGGGAGAGAATGAGAGAGAGTGAGACAGACAGAGATAGACAGGGGGAGAGAGACAGAGAGAAAAAGAGTGAGAGAGTGAAAGAGAGTGAGACAGACAGAGAGATAGATAGGGGGGAAGAGAGAGAGAGTGAGAGAGAGACAGACAGAAAGATAGATGGGGGAGAGAGTGAGACAGAGAGATAGACAGGGAGAGAGAGAGAGAGTGAGAGAGAGAGAGAGATAGACAGGGGGAGAGAGAGTGAGAGTGTGAGACAGAGAGATAGACGGGGGGGAGAGAGAGAGAGAGAGAGAGAGAAACAGACAGAGAGATAGACAGGGGGGAGAGCCAGCGAGACAGAGGGATAGACAGGGGGAGAGAGAGAGAGAGAGAGAGAGAAAGTGAGACAGACAGAGAGCCAGACGGGAGAGAGGGAGAGGGAGAGAGTGAGAGAGAGAGAGAGAGTGAGACAGACAGAGAGATAGACAGGGGGAGAAAGACAGAGAGAGTGAGAGAGACAGGGGAGAGAGTGAGAGAGTGAGGCAGAGAGGTAGACAGAGAGATAGACAGGGGGAGGGGGAGAGAGAGAGAGTGAGAGTGAGAGAGAGAGAGAGTGAGACAGACAGAGAGATAGACATGGGGAGAGAGACAGAGAGAGTGAGAGAGACAGGGGAGAGAGAGTGAGAGAGTGAGGCAGAGAGATAGACAGAGAGATAGACAGGGGATAGAGAGAGTGAGAGACAGAGAGATAGACAGGGGATACAGAGAGAGAGAGAGACAGAGAGAGAGAAAGAGAGAGAGAGTGAGACAGACAGAGAGATAGACAGGGGGAGAGAGAGTGAGAGAGAGTGAGAGTAAGACAGACAGAGAGATAGATGGGGGAGAGAGAGAGAGTGAGACTGTGAGAGAGAGTGAGACAGACAGAGAGATAGACAGGGGGAGAGAGGGAGAGAGAGAGAGAGAGTGAGACCGTGAGAGTGAGACAGACAGAGAGATAGACGGGGGAGAGAGTGAGACAGAGAGATAGACAGGGGGAGAGAGAGAGAGAGAGTGAGATAGACAGAGAGATAGACAGGGGGAGAGAGAGAGTGAGAGAGACAGAGAGATAGACAGGGGGAGAAAGAGAGAGTGAGAGAGAGTGAGAGTGAGACAGACAGAGAGATAGACGGGGACGAGACAGTGAGAGAGTGAGACAGACAGAGAGATAGACAAGGGAGAGAGAGTGAGAGAGTGAGGCAGAGCGATAGACAGGGGGGGGGGAGAGAGAGAGTGAGACAGACAGAGAGATAGACAGGGGGAGAAAGTGAGACAGACAGAGAGATAGACAGGGGGAGACAGAGGGAGAGGGAGAGAGAGAGTGAGACAGACAGAGAGACAGAGAGCTAGACAGAGAGAGATAGAGAGTGAGACAGACAGACAGAGAGAGATAGGCATAGAGAGAGACAGGGAGTGAGAGACAGAGAGTGAGACAGACAGATAGAGAGAGAGAGAGACAGAGCGATAGACAGAGAGAGACAGAGATTGAGACAGAGAGAGATCGAGAGATACAGAGTGTGAGACAGATAGACAGATAGACAGAGAGACAGACGGAGAGTGGGGGGGGGGCTCTGTCCTACCACAAAGAGAAGAGACATTTACATCTGGGCATAACTGGCTCATGTCCTAACCTGACATGTCCTCCAACTCACCATACATGCTGCTATGGGAGGTCCAGCAGTATGTATTAAAAAACCCTCTGGATCCCCCGACTTGTAAACTCTTTACAGGCTGAAATAACTCCCCTCAATTTCCTGTTTTCAAGCCAATTATCTATCCAGTGCTATATTATACCCTTTATTTTGTGAGTTCTCACCTTAACTGTTAATTACAGCTGTGGAACCTTATCAAAAGCTTTCTGAAAATCTAAGTATATAATAGCAGCTGCATTTCCCATGTCACTGTGCCAGTGATGCGTTCAAAAGAACTGCAGTAAGTCAGTTAAACATGACCTTCCATTCTGAATCCACACTGACTGTCCTTTAACAAGCAATGCTTTTCCCCAACGAACAACAGTAACAACTTGCATTTAGATGGTGCCTTTCACACTAGACCATTGCTTGTGCTTGATGTTTAATTCTGTGAAGATACTGATTATTCTCTTGAAATAAATTAATTGAGGGATAAGAGCTTGAACTGTTTCACTTTTTGAAGCCTTGAAATCTAATTATCAATCTATTTCTTGCAGAGAGCCAATGTTAAGTACTTTTGCTCAATAATTTATTTCCAAGAATGTGATGTGATTTCCAGGTGGGTCGTTGTAACTGAATTATAATCACAATGGGAAGCAAATCACAGGCATTGAATAAAGAGGAATACACACACACAATAGTATCTGACTCCATCAGAGGTCAGAAGTGACTGATTTCATTTTCACATCGTTCACCTGACGAAGGAGGAAGCCTCCGAAAGCTTGTGAATTTAAAATAAAATTGCTGGACTATAACTTGGTGTTGTAAAATTGTTTACAATTTTGTAAAAACAATTCAATTTTAATGGAATAAGCCAGTCTACCCTCTGAGTCAGAAGGTTTTGTGTTTCAGCCTCACTCCAGGACTTGAGGTCATAAACTAGACTGACACTTCAGTAACTTCAGCCCTGTCTGTCTGCTCAGGGTTTTGTTTGTTTGTTCTTGGGATGTGGGAGATGCTGGCAAGGCCGGCGTTTATTGCCCATCCCTAGTTGCTCCTTGGGAAGATGGTGGTGAGCCTTCTCCTTGAACAGTTGCAGTCCGTCTGGTGAAGGTGCTCCCACTGTGCCGTTAGCTAGGGAATTCAGCATATTGGCTCCGTACCGATGAAGGAACGGCCGATATATGTCCCAGTCGGGATGGTGTGTGATTTCGAGGGGGAACTGGAAGGGGGACAATGTTCCTACAACATTGCTGCTCTTGTCCTCGGTTAAAAAAAATAGTTGCAGGAGGAGGTGGCCCTGTCGAAGTAACCTTGGTGAGTTGCTGCAGTGCATAGGATCAAGAGTAGCTCATTCAACCCTTCGAGCCTGTTCTGCCATTCAATTAGATCATGGCTGATCTGTATGATAACTCCATTTACCCGCCTTATATCCTATAGATCGTTCATACTGCAGCTATGGTGAGCTGGAGGTGGATATTGAGTCTGGCAACACAGGCCAATCAAGTGAACTGCTTTGTCCTGGATGGTGTTGAACTTCTTGAGTGTTGTTGCGGCTGCTCCCATCCAGGCAAATGGAGAGTAGTCCATCACACTACTGACTTGACTCTTGTAGGTGTTGGAGAGGGTTTGAGGGGTGAGGAGGTGAGCGAGTTGTTGCAGAGTACCCAGCCTCTGCCCTGCTCTATAGGTCATGTGGCCCGGTCCAGTTCAGCTTTTGGTCAGTGGTGACTCAAAGATGTTGATAGTGGGTAACGTGGCAATGGTGGGGCCATTGAAGGCCACGGGGAGATGCCTGGGCTTTGGAAATGGTCATTACCTGGCACTTAAGTGGAGCAAATGTTACCTGCCTGATAATAGATTTTCCCCGTTACTGTCCCAACTATGGGTTGTTAATCCTTCAACAATAACTTCCGCTTGATTCCTGAGCCCAAGTGTTATAAAATAGCAAGTTTAATAGATTGACTCACAACAGTATTACAGTTACAATACAACTATCTACAGATTACATTAAATCACAAGCAATCAATACAACCTGATCTGTCCTTGAAATCATGGTGATCAGAACTGACCTTCGCAGACTGCCTGTGATAATGGACTTCCAACCGTCCCCTCTGACAGCTCTAACTTTTGGGAGGAAGCATGCCTTTATACTATTCGGCTACATTGTTCTGCACATACGCATCCCTGTCCTTATCTCCTGTTTGTAAACATGCCACAGTGCCGACTGTCACAAACCACCAAGGATGGTTATACTATCTGCGTGGCTACCTTACCCCTGCTGCATAAACAGTTTGTTCCACCTCGGCCTTCTTATTGTTATGTAGCCTTTCGCTGTTATCAGATCTTGGTATTTGGTTTCTTAGCAACCACATCTCTTGTTTTGGTGTAAACCACCTTCTGACATTATGGCATTTAGAAACAGGCCAGCTCTTGATCTTTGGGTGCTTATAGTTCTGAAATTTCAGATTGTATTTGAGGAAGAGGAATGTGAAATATTGGATGGGGTAAACATAGTGAGAGAGGAAGTATTAAGGGGTTTAGCATCTTTGAAAATAGATAAATCACCAGGCCCAGATGAAATGTATCCCAGGCTGTTAAGAGAAGCAAAGGAGGAAATAGCGGAGGTTCTGACCATCATTTTCCAATCCTCACTGGATATTCGCGTGGAGCTGGAGGATTGTTAACGTTGTACCGTTGTTTAAAACCGAGTAAGTACAGGCCAGTCAGTCTAACCTCAGTGGTGAGTAAAATATTGGCATCAATTCTGAGGGACAGCATAAATCGTCATTTAGAAAGGCACGGGTTAATCAAGGACAGTCAGCATGGATTTGTTAAAGGAAGGTCATGTCTGACTAACTTGATTGAATTTTTTGAGGAGGCAACAAGGAAGGTCGATGAGGGTAACGCATTTGATGTAGTCTACGTAGATTTTAGCAAGGCTTTTGACAAGGTCCCACATGGCAGACTGGTCAAAAAAGTAAAAGCCCATGAGATCCAAGGGAAAGTGGCAAGTTGGATCCAAAATTGGCTCAATGGCAGGAAGCAAAGGCTAATGGTTGGCGGGTGTTTTTGCGACTGGAAGGCTGTTTCCAGTGGGGTTCCGCAAGGCTCAGTACCAGGTCCCTTGCTTTTTGTGGTGTGTATTAATGATTTGGACTTGAATGTGGGGGGCTTGATCAAGAAGTTTGCAGATGATACAAAAATTGGCCATGTGGTTGATAGTGAGGAGGAAAGCTGTGGACTGCAGGAAGATATCAATGGACTGGTCAGGTAGGCAGAAGAGTGGCAAATGGAATTCAATCCAGAGAAGTGTGAGGTAATGCATTTGGGGAGGGCAAACAAGGCAAGGGAATACACAATAGATGGGAGGATACTGAGAGGTGTAGAGGAAGTGAGGGACCTTGGAGTGCTCCACAGATCCCTGAAGGTAGCAGGACAGGTAGGTAAGGTGGTTAAAAAGGCATATGGGATACTTTCCTTTATAGCTGAGGCATAGAATATAAGAGCAGGGATGTTATGCTAGAACTGTATAAAACATTGGTTAGGCCACAGCTTGAGTACTGCATACAGTTCTGGTCACCACATTACAGGAAAGATGTGATTGCACTAGAGAGGGTACAGAGGAGATTTACGAAGATGTTGCCAGGACTTGAGAATTTTAACTATGAGAAAAGAGAGGATAGGCTGGGGTTGTTTTCTTTGGAACAAAGGAGGCTGAGGGGAGATTTAATTGAGGTATATAAAATTATGACAGGACTAGATAGAGTGGATGGGGAGGACCTATTTCCCTTAGCAGAGGGGTCAGTGACCAGGGGACATAGATTTAAAGTAATTGGTAGAAGGATTAGAGGGGAGCTGAGGAGAAATTTTTTCACCCAGAGGGAGGTGGGGGTCTGGAACTCACTGCCTGAAAGGGTGGTAGAGGCAGAAACCCTCAACTCATTGAAAAAGTACTCGGATGTGCACCTGAAGTGCCGTAACCCACAGGGCTACGGACCAAGTGCTGGGAAGTGGGATTAAGCTGGATTGCTCTTTTTCGGCCGGCACAGACAAGATGGGCCGAATGGCCTCTTTCTGTGTCGTAACTTTCTATGTTTCTATGATTCTCTACCTTTTACAAACTGTCTTTGTCCACACACACCGAGACACGACTTCACCCCTCCCCCTCTCCTATTAACATCCGCTCTCTTGCTAAGATGTTTGGTAGCTTTATGTGAGCTATGCAAGATGGGATATTTGACCATGCTTGTTTCAAACCAAATTCTTACACTGCCAAGCCTGGTTGTTACCTAGTTCCTCTTGTAGGATGGCACTGGTTGCTTTATTATCGAAGGAATTATGAATGCAGCTGAACCTCATGAAATGGTCAACGAGCAGTCCCACTCCTGCCAGAAGGAACCTTAATTGAAGAAGCAGCTGAAGAAGCTTGGGCCGAGGAAAATTTCCGGAGGGACTCCTGCAGCAATGTCCTGGGGCTGCAATGACTGACTTCTGACAACTGCAACCATCTTCATTTGTGATTTGTGTCAGGTATGACTCCTGCCACTGGAGAGTCTTCCCTTTGACTCCCATTAACGTTGGTTTTGCTCGGGCTCCTTGGTGGCATACTCGGTTTAAATGCTGCCCCGCTGACGAGGGCAGCTACTCTCACCTCTCCTCTGCTCAGGTGAGCGTTAAAGATCTCCTGGCATTATTCAAAGAAGCGTGAGAAATTCTCCCAGTGTCTGGCCAACTCTCCTCCCTCGACTAACATGACCAGCAACAGAATAAGTGGCCGTTTGCCTCGTTGTCAGTTGTTGGGTATGGCTGCGCAGAGAATGTCTGCTGCGTGTGACAAACATCGATGCCCACTGTTGTCTATTTACCAACTTTCGCTATTTGATTTTTCTGCAATGGTGTTTTTCTTCCGCTGTTCACGGTCTGTTGATCTTAAAGTGAATAACACCTGGGGCTGAAAGGTATGAACGGGTGACTGGAGCCAAAAGACAGAGAATGGAGGAGAGGTAGTGAGTGGGGAGACTGGGTCAGAAGGGAGTGAGCTGGGATTCTGGGCTTATCGTGGACTGTTGAGGGGGCAGATGGAGAGGTCAGGATTGGGAGGGAGCAAGCAAGTAAGTCGGGGCAGTGTGGGACCAGGAGGTGGTTCATCTCCAGTATAATACAGATTGGTAGCACTGAAAAAATTACAGCAGTAATAGATTTAATATCACCGTCACCTCCAGGCCCCAGTACATGTTACAAGGTTGGTTTCATTAAACGACATTACTGTTGTAATTGTCGCAATGATACAAGCATCGGGATTTCAGCTGCTTAACCCGAGTTTAATTGCCCTCCTCTGTACCAGAATGTTTCTACTGCTGTACGGTGGCCTGAATTGTACACAGTGCTCCAGATGGGTCAGACCAATGTTGTGAAAAAGTGTTTTGTGTCAGTTGCTCCATCTGTCTGGCTATACACTTCAAGATCTTTGCTTTCTCCTGGCCGGCCTCCCATCTTCCGCCCTCCATAAACTTCAGCTCATCCAAAACTCTGCTGCCCGTATCCTAACTCACACCAAGTCCCGTTTACCCATCACCCACTGTGCTCACTGACCTCCATTGGCTCCCGGTCCGGGAACACCTCAATTTTAAAATTCTCACCCTCATTTTCAAGTCACTCCATGGCCTCGCCCCTCCCTATCTCTGTAACCTCCTCCATCCCTACAACCCTCCTAAAATGCTCCTTACAACCTACCTCTTTCGCCTGTTCTAATATCTCTTTACGTGGCTCGGTGTCTAATTTTGTTTGATAATCGCTCCTGTGCAGAACTTTGGGACGTTTTACTACGTGAAAGGCGCTATATAAATGCAGGTGGTCGTTGCTCTACACTGTGCTGATAGTTTCAGTGATCTGTTTATTTCGGATAATTGCCATCCCTTGGTCACTTGCTATCACCTCACTCTTGGGATCTTTCAAGACTCCAAACGCTTCAAATCCCAGCTTCTCTAGTCTGTCCACAGAACACAAGATTTGTGTCTGTGAACCCCAGGTCTCTCTGTTCCTGCACCCCTTTTATAATTGTACCATTTCATTTATATTGTTGTATCAGCATTTTTTGCTGTTCGCTGCTACCTCCCCCACCCCACAATCTGCTTTCATAAGAACATAAGAACATAAGAAATAGGAGCAGGAGTAGGCCAATCGGCCCCTCGAGCCATTCAATATGATCATGGCTGATCTGATCCTAACCTCAAATCTAAATTTGTGTCCAATTTCCTGCCCGCTCCCCGTAACCCCTAATTCCCTTTACTTCTAGAAAACTGTCTATTTCTGTTTTAAATTTATTTAATGATGTAGCTTCCACAGCTTCCTGGGGCAGCAAATTCCACAGACCTACCACCCTCTGAGTGAAGAAGTTTCTCCTCATCTCAGTTTTGAAACAGCAGCCCCTTATTCTAAGATTATGCCCCCTAGTTCTAGTTTCACCCATCCTTGGGAACATCCTTACCGCATCCACCCGATCAAGCCCCTTCACAATCTTATATGTTTCAATAAGATCGCCTCTCATTCTTCTGAACTCCAATGAGTAGAGTCCCAATCTACTCAACCTCTCCTCATATGTCCACCCCCTCATCCCCGGGATTAACCGAGTGAACCTTCTTTGTACTGCCTCGAGAGCAAGTATGTCTTTTCTTAAGTATGGAGACCAAAACTGTATGCAGTATTCCAGGTGCGGTCTCACCAATACCTTATATAACTGCAGCAATACCTCCCTGTTTTTATATTCTATCCCCCGAGCAATAAAAGCCAACATTCCATTGGCCTTCTTAATCATCTGCTGCACCTGCATACTAACTTTTTGATCTTCTTGCACTAGGACCCCCAGATCCCTTTGTACTGCAGTACTTTCCAGTTTCTCGCCTTTAAGATAATAACTTGCTCTCTGATCTTTCCTGCCAAAGTGCATAACCTCACATTTTCCAATATTGTATTGCATCTGCCAAATCTCCGCCCACTCACCCAGCCTGTCTATATCCCCCTGTAGGTTTTTTATGTCCTCCTCACTCTCCACTTTCCCTCCCATCTTTGTATCATCTGCAAACTTTGATATGTTACACTTGGTCCCCTCCTCCAAATCGTTAATATAGATTGTAAAGAGTTGGGGACCCAGCACCGACCCCTGTGGAACACCACTGGCTACTGGTTGCCAGTCCGAGAATGAACCGTTTATCCCAACTCTCTGCTTCCTGTTAGATAACCAATCCTCCACCCATGCCAGAATATTACCCCCAATCCAGTGATTCTTTATCTTGAGCAATAATCTTTTATGTGGCACCTTGTCGAATGCCTTCTGGAAGTCTAAATACACTACGTCCACTGGTTCCCCTTTATCCACCCTGCACGTTATGTCCTCAAAGAACTCAAGCAAATTTGTCAGACATGACTTCCCCTTCATAAAGCCATGCTGACTTTGTCCTATTAAATTATGTTTATCCAAATGTTCCGCTACTGTCTCCTTGATAATAGATTCCAAAATTTTACCCACCACAGATGTTAGGCTAACTGGTCTATAATTTCCAGCCTTCTGCCTACTACCCTTTTTAAATAAGGGTGTTACATTAGCAGTTTTCCAATCTGCCGGGACCTTTGCCGAGTCCAGAGAATTTTGGAAAATTATTACCAAAGCATCCACAATCCCTACTGCCACTTCCCTCAAGACCCTCGGATGTAAGCCATCAGGTCCAGGGGATTTATCCGCCTTGAGTCCCATTATTTTACTGAGTACCAATTCCTTCGTGATTTTAATCGTATTGAGCTCCTCCCCCCCTCGAGCCCCCTGTTTGTCCAGTGTTGGGATATTCTTAGTGTCCTCTACCGTAAAGACTGAAACAAAATATTTGTTCAGCATTTTTGCCATTTTCATGTTTCCCACCATTAATTTCCTGGTCTCATCCTCTAAAGGACCTACGTTTGCCTTATATAACTATAGAAACTCTTGCTATCTGTTTTTATATTTTTTGCTAATTTATTTTCATAATCTATCTTCCCTTTCTTAATCAATCCTTTAGTTACTTTTTGCTGTCTTTTGAAGACTTCCCAATCTTCTATCCTCCCACTAAGTTCTGCACCCTTTCAATCTCCATCCTTGTTATTTTCCTTCGTTTGCCCTGTTTGCCCCTCAAAGCGGAGATCATTAGTTTAAACCTTTCCGCACTGGTCTGTATGACTCAGTACCTCACTGGATAAACTCACTGAGCCATCGGGAGAGCCGCCTACAAATGTTACAAAGAGACTTTCTTTGCTTTTCTTTTTGTTTAAGGCACAGAAAACAAACAAGCTCGGTTATATGGAATAAGTTAATGATCTGGAACTGAGCTGAGAAACTCCTGCGGACTGGATTTCTCTGAACGTATCTAGGGTGGGGGAGATTCAAATCTGGCCTAATTGGTGTGACAGGTCGGACTGTGCAGGGTTACAGCCAGGATCTGGGCTGAACTTGGACCAAACCGGGGGCTTCAGAAGCTGCAGGATTTTGTCGGCTTGCTGAAACAGCACATCCTGAGACACGCAGGGTGAGAGCAAGATTCACCAGAATGACAGGCAGAGCAGCTAATTACCAGCAGCTAAAACAGGACAAAAATAGAAACACCATTTGGATAGAGACAACACAGAGAAATAAGAATAATAAGTATTGCCGAAAACAAAATCCAGTCATCTTCACAAATGCCTGAAGTTGTGATTCAGGGCCAAATCAGGAAGAGGCAATTTAGAGCCAGGTTGACTTGGAGCAGTATAGAGAAAGACAGACAAGAGCAAGTCAATGGAAAGTATGACATTCTGTACAAATGCAAGACGGAGGCAATCATTGAGGGTGATGATTGGCTGGTCAATGCCATTTGGGGCAGAATTTAACAATACTCAATGTGTGGGTGGAATGATCCACCATCATTACATAGAATTTACAGCACAGGAGCAGGCCATTCGGCCCAACTGGTCAACATCAGTCTTTACGCCCCACACGAGCCTCCTCCCTCCCTACTTCGTCTCACCCTATCAGCATATCCTTCTATTCCTTTCTCCCTCATGTACTTATCTAGCTTCCCTTTAAAGGTATCGATGCTTTCAGGCCAGACCAGATACCAAGCTGGCCAGCAGGCAGGTAGGTCTGATGAGGTTGGCGGGGAGGGGGAGCACCGATCGCAGAAGTGGGGTGAGCCTGGAGCAGCAGGGTCATTGAAGGGTTTAGTGGAGGCCGGAGGAGCACTCTTGCTTCCCCTGGCCCCACAATGATGAAATAAAAAAGATTTGGGGCCATTTTCTGAAATGAATGTCAGGAGCACACACCACCCATTTTCCCTCAAAATTGCAATCGGGGACCTACGTACTTCACAGGACCCTGACTTATGTATTAAAGGGGTTCACCACTATAAACAGGCGGGCACGCTGGCTGCTCGTCGAAATGCCCCATCCAAGATGGCAGTGGCCAGAACACTACCATAAATGGGGGTGGTAAGTGACTCAACACCATTTTCGGGCCATTACGGCCCCATTTAAAAGTTGTGCCCATCAATTCTAACTGAATTACAGGATCCACCAGCAGGTACTGACCCCATCCCAGAGTTAAAGAAAAAAGAAAGACTTGGATTTATATCGTGCCTTTCATGACCTCAGGACGTCCCAAAGTGCTTTACAGCCAATGAAGTACTTTTGAAGTGTAGTCACTGTTGTAATGTAGGAAATGCAGCAGCCAATTTGCGCACAGCAAGATCCCACAAACAGCAATGTGATATTGACCAGATAATCTACTTTTGTGATGTTAGTTGAGGGATGAATATTGGCCAGTGCACTGGGGAGAACTGCTTTTCTTCAAAATAGTGACGTGGTATCTTTTACGTTCACCTGAGAGGGCAGACAGGGCCTCGGTTTAATGTCTCATCTGAAAAACCGCACCTCCGACATTGCAGCACTCCCTCAGTACTGCACTGGGAGTGTCAGCCCAGATTATGTGCTCAAGTCTCTGGAGTGGGACTTGAACCCACGACCTTCTGACTCAGAGGTGAGAGTGCGACCCACTGGGCCATGGCTGAGTTAAGGGCAGCCGCTTCCTATTCTCCCTTCTATCAGTCGGTGGCCAAGGATGTTTTACATATCCAATTTATGAATATTTAATTCTTCAAATCTGAACCTATTAGCTACCTAACGACATAAATAAACCCCCTGAACGTGTCCAAAGTCTTGTCCTCTGTTGATCAGTTAGGCATGTACCATGGAGCCTCAGGGGGTGCCTATAATGTTTAAATCAACATGTCCATTAATTTGCATCTATTAAGTTGCTGATATGGTATGTATAGTAAGTTAGGATTTATTCCCAAATGAGCTAACAGCACTAAAAACATCCCTTTCCAAACCTTCAAAGTTCAAAGAGCACAAGCTAGCAAATAAGGAATATAAATGCAAATAGAAGTGAGGTGCCTGGGTGTCGTGGGCCGGGAGTGAGGGGCTCAGGGCTGCGTGGGCCGGGAGTGAGGGGCTCAGGGCTGCGTGGGCCGGGAGTGAGGGGCTCAGGGCTGCGTGGGCCGGGAGTGAGGGGCTCAGGGCTGCGTGGGCCGGGAGTGAGGGGCTCAGGGCTGCGTGGGCTGGGAGTGAAGGGCTCAGGGCTGCGTGGGCCGGGAGTGAGGGGCTCAGGGCTGCGTGGGCCGGGAGTGAGGGGCTCAGGGCTGCGTGGGCTGGGAGTGAAGGGCTCAGGGCTGCGTGGGCCGGGAGTGAGGGGCTCAGGGCTGCGTGGGCTGGGAGTGAGGGGCTCAGGGCTGCGTGGGCCGGGAGTGAGGGGCTCAGGGCTGCGTGGGCCGGGAGTGAGGGGCTCAGGACTGCGTGGGCCGGGAGTGAGGGGCTCAAGGCTGCGTGTGGTACAAGGGACGCAGTTTTGGACACTCCTATTGTATCGGCCTCAGCACAGCCCAATCACAGAACCCTAAGCTCCCATTTCTCACTATCCAACTCTGGGCATTGTTCCCAGTCCACATTTTACCTTTCCTGATTGCAATTACACTGTTGTAAATTGAAGCATGATGGATAGTGATGCTTTGGATGGCAATAAGCAACAATTTAATACGGTTTTACAGCTACGTTTTTAAAAATGAAATCTGACAAGATTCTCTCTTAAGAAACTAACTTTTAAAGCAAATTCACTATCACTTGTTTGATTGAAAAATGACATTTGTCCTTACCAGAGAAAACATCTATAGACTGGTCCTTACCAGGCTGGTTGCCCCTCACTGAGGGTCACTTTGGTTCAGTTGGTAGCAATCTCATTTCAGGACTTGAATAAACAGGCTGGAAATGACCTCTGGGCTTCTCCTGCTCTATCACTGTAACTTCAGCCGAAACCCCGCTTACGCACAAAAATGGGGTTAATGCTGAAATTCCGCCAAGGAAATTCCCAGCAATAATCTAGCCAGATACTAGTTCGGTACTTGGGGAGAGAACTTTTGAGGGAGGGAACTCTTGAGGGTGTGAACATACGAAAGGAATGGGAAGGAAAAGACCTTACACCAGCTGGTCTATCAAACCTGGCCCACACCTCATGATGGCCGGAGCACCATGACTGGATACTTGGTACCTGTGCAAATTAGGTACCTATGTAAATGAGGTCATCGTGCAAATTAGGGACCCGTATAAATTAGGTTCCTGTGTAATTAGGTCCCCATGCAAATGAGGTCCAGGTGCAAAGGAGGTCCCCGTGCAAATGAGGTCCCGGTGCAAAGGAGGTCCCCGTGCAAATGAGGTCCAGGTGCAAAGGAGGTCCCCGTGCAAATGAGGTCCAGGTGCAAAGGAGGTCCCCGTGCAAATGAGGTCCCGGTGCAAAGGAGGTCCCCGTGCAAATGAGGTCCAGGTGCAAAGGAGGTCCCCGTGCAAATGAGGTCCCGGTGCAAAGGAGGTCCCCGTGCAAATGAGGTCCCGGTGCAAAGGAGGTCCCTGTGCAAATGAGGTCCCTGTGCAAATGATGTCCCAGTGCAAATGAGGTCTTGTCCCACTGATTCCGCAAATCCCGTCGGCACCAACAGACGCAATCCGTGTAAGTGCCGGGAGCATTGATCCCCATGAATTTCCGGGGCCCAGCTCTTTCTTTCCTCCCCACAAGACGAAGCATACAATCTGATGCCATGTGCCTCGCTATGCCACAGCAGTTGTTAATAGACCTTATTACCAGTTATGTGGTAGCTGTCCATCACGGTATAATTGTAACCTTCACAAGAGGGCAGATCCTTGTTGGACAGTACAGTGGAAAACCATCCTACTCCCAACTGTGGAAAGTCAAACAAGTTTACAATCTAAAGTGCTCATCCCCTGAATAAAGACCATTAAAAATAAAGTTCACAGTGTCTCCTCCCTGAGAGTAGATATTCGACACTATACGTGACCCCCTATCTATCTGGTAGGGTCCTCAATCACCTGTGCTAGTTCCCAACTCCTAAAGTTGCAGGTATACCTCCCAATGGCCATATTACTTTTCACTGTGTAGAACAGGACAGTCGGGAGGTTTGCCTGCAATCGACAGGAGTCAGGAGCTCACACAGGTGGTGTGCGATGTCTTGGCACACTTTAAGGTATAATATAGATGGGTAGGGCAGTGTAGTGGTTATATTACTGGACTTGTAATCCAGAGAAGGTGAGTTGAAATCCCACAATAGTTTAAGACTTGAATTCAGTTTAAACAAAAATATATGCCACTGATGGCATCAGTAAAAGTGATGCTCAGACGAGGAGGAACGCGATGGACACCTACAGACGCTGAAAGACGCCCTAGTAAGAACGGGATATGACGCTCGACTCATCGATCGACAGTTCCGACGGGCCACAGCAAAAAATCGCATAGACCTCCTCAGGAGACTAACACGGGACGCAACCAACAGAGTACCCTTTGTCGTCCAGTACTTCCCCGGAGCGGAGAAACTACGCCATGTTCTCCGCAGCCTTCAACATGTCATCAATGAGGACAAACACCTCGCTATGGCCATCCCCACACCTCCACTACTCGCCTTTAAACAGCCACCCAACCTCAAACAGACCATCGTTCGCAGCAAACTACCCAGCTTTCAAGAGAACAGCGTCCACGACGCCACACAACCCTGCCACGGTAACCTCTGCAAGACATGCCAGATCATCGACACAGATACCACCATCACACGAGATGACACCACCCACCAGGTGCATGGTTCATACTCCTGTGACTCGGCCAACGTTGTCTACCTCATACGTTGCAGGAAAGGATGCCCCAGAGCATGGTACATTGGCGAGACCATGCAGACGCTGCGACAACGGATGAACGGACACCGCGCAACAATCGCCAAACAGGAGGGTTCCCTCCCAGTCGGGGAACACTTCAGCAGTCATGGACATTCATCCACCGACCTTCGGGTAAGCGTACTCCAAGGCGGCCTTCGAGACACACGACAACGCAAAATCGTCGAGCAGAAATTGATAGCCAAGTTCCGCACCCATGAGGACGGCCTCAACCGGGATCTTGGGTTCATGTCACGCTACACGTTACCCCACCAGCGAACAAATGTTATCTGTTTTTAATATAATGGGTCATTTGCTGGCTCTCTCTGCCTTCCGGATGTTTCTGCCTCTCTCTGTGTTTTTTTTCTCTGTTTTTTTTCCCTGTTTGTTTTTTTGTTGAATGTGTATTCGGGGGTTCTGCAGATGACACCTCTCTGTCTGAACACGGTGATTGCCTTGGCAACGGGCAGTTGCAGGGGCAGTCTGTAAACACCATGTATTATTCAATATGTATAAATGCGTAGGCTTCAAGGAGATCTTGAAACATTTACCTGAGGAAGGAGAAAATCTCCGAAAGCTTGTGAATTTAAAATAAAATTGCTGGACTATAACTTGGTGTTGTAAAATTGTTTACAATCAGTAAAAGTGACCATGAAGCTGTCGGATTGTCGTAAAAACTCAATTGGTTCACTAATGTCCTTTAGGGAAGGAAACCTGCCGTCCTTACCTGATCTGGGCCTATACGTGACTCCAGTCCCACACCAGTGTGGTTGAGTCTTAACTGCCCTCTGAAGTGGGCCAAGCAAACTACTCAGTTGTATCCAGGGTAATTAGGGATGGCCACTTACAACAACAACTTGCATTTATATAGCGCCTTTAACGTAGTAAAACATCCCAAGGCGCTTCACAGGGGCGATTATCAAACAAAATAAATGATGGCCTTGCCAGCGACGCCCACAGCCTGAGAATTATTAAGAATAAAAATAATAACCGCTGCTTTGCCGGGAAATGCTCAGCTCCATGCAGTGCCATCATGTCCGATGGAAAGCTGCCATTCAGGACAGGCTCATCATTGGCTGCTGCCATATTGTAGGGGACAGACCTAGTTCTGGCTGCCATATTGTAGGGGACAGACCTAGTTCTGGCTGCCAGTCCAACTGTTGGAGCAAAACTAAAACGTTCAACGTTCGAGTCCCACTGGGCCTTGTTGGCATTCCAGCTCAGGCCTGAGATGGAGGATGATGGCGTCAACTTTTGATTTGTTTAGTAAACTACAATTATGTATTTTTGCCTGAAGAAAAATTAACATTAAGTCCAGTAAGTAATTCTGGAATTTGATGATGTGTGTTGCTTGGATAATTGCCTCAAATTTTAACACCTTGCCAGAAACACTAAATGAGCCATTAATTTTAATTTCAATGTACTGGTAATACATTTTGCAAAGCAAAAGTAGCAAATCCCTGGTTCAGCCCCATGAGTCCTTTTTGTCCCTGGAATAATTAGGCCTGACAAAATTAATCTTTAGAGCTATATCATGAGACAAGGCAAAAAAAAAAGCTGCAGGAACAAACAGTAATGGTATTGGAGACAAAGTGAAGAGCAAAGGCTTAAAGTGGACCAAGGTTGAAAAAGGAGAGCAGGAGGCGAGGTGAAACAGGAAATAGCAAGTAAATAACGCCAAGTTTGGGTTGTAGAAGGGGAGGCTGAGGGAAGTGAAGGGGTCCTACAGTTTCGAGGCCTGGGGAAAGAACAGGGAAGAGGAGAAAAGAAAGGAAGACTTACATTTGTTTAGTGCCTTTCACGATCTCAGGACGTCCCAAAGCGCTTTACAGCCAATGAAGTGTGGTCACTGTTGTAATGTAGGAAACGCGGCAGCCAATTTGCACACAGCAAGATCCCACAAACACCAATGAGATAATGACCAGATAATCTGTTTTGGTGATGTTGGTCGAGGGATCAATATTGGCCCAGGACACCGGGGAGAACTCCCCCTGCTCTTCTTCAAAATAGCGGCCCTGGGATCTTTCACGTCCACCTGGGAGGGCAGACGGGGCCTCGATTTAACATCTCATCTGAAAGCCAGCACCTCTGACAGTGCAGCACTCCCTCAGTACTGCACTGGGAGTGTCAGCCTGGATTATGGGCTCAAGTCTCTGGAGTGGGACTTTAACCGACAACCTTCTGACGGTACAATGAGCCTCGATTTCAATGCAGGGAGGATGCAGGGAGGAGGAAGGTAAGACGCAATCAGTATTTGGAGCTTAGGAGAAACCCTGGGGACAAGCAGGGGTAAACAGAGCTTTCGTTGAACATTCCAGAATTACAGCGGTATAATTTCAGTTCTAATTAATCACCCTGAGCAGACTTAAGGCATTCATGTCATTAAAAGTAATTCTATTTGATGTCCTTTGTAAAACCCTGCATACAAATTTGCCATTGCTTGTGGTATTTTGGATCGCTGATTCATGCCATTGTCAAGACTTTTAATGATGCCAGCGCGTGCCTTTAGGAGTGAATGTAACTGCGTGTTTCCTCTGGGAATAATCAAAGCAGCTCTAACCACAAAGTGATACAAATTAGTCATTCGGAGTACAGTGCCACTAAGAGGAGGGCATCTTACATCGGTTTAACTGCCCACAGTACACAGAACACTTTGAATTATAAAGGATGAGAAGGCGCGTCAGTACGATGGCCCGCAGAATGGGGCACCGCCCGAGCTTCTGGACACGGCCATTTCCTCAATTGCAGCTGAGCTGTTGGAAGACTCGAGACTCTTGGCTGGGGGCGGGTGAGAAATAAATCAGAAGACAAGTCGACCTACTCCTCCATTCAGAGCGGCGCTGGGAATAACCCACGGTCAGGGAAGCTCTCTTCATTCCCACTCGGAGGGTGGCGCGGTTTATGTGATTGGGGGTGAGAGGCAAAGAGGCTGCTTGAAGAGGGGCCAGAAATGTGTGGGAAATGCGTTGTGTGAGAATAATTAAAATGAGGAAGTGGATTGAATCCTTCATTATAAAATAGATGCGATGTGGAGATGCCGGTGATGGACTGGGGTGGACAAATGTAAGGAATCTTACAACACCAGGTTATAGTCCAACAATTTTATTTTAAAATCACAAGCTTTCGGAGATTATCCCCTTCGTCAGGTGAATGAGTGAAAGATTCTCAAATCGCATATATGCGATTTGAGAATCTTTCACTCATTCACCTGACGAAGGGGATAATCTCCGAAAGCTTGTGATTTTAAAATAAAATTGTTGGACTATAACCCGGTGTTGTAAGATTCCTTACATTTATAAAATAGATGGTCAGGGTCCAGGCATTCCACGTGTGTTATTGTGAATATATAATAATGGACACCCAGCAGGTATCATCAATCAGGATTCTCGTCAAGGTTTTAAATGATATCAAAACCTGCCAGGGCAATTCTGAAGATTATTGCCAGGAATTCACTCCCCACCTCTCCATTATTCATACGATACACTGAGGGGTGAATGGGAGTGGGTTTCGTGTCCTTTTTACTCCCATAGGGTATCATCGCCAAAGCTGGAGGACGGAACAAGAGCTCAAATAAATTTTTGCTTCACTTTTTTGATGACTTTAGGCAGACACGAGTTCATCTTTAGAGACTGAGTCATGTGAAGCGGCCCCTGAAATCAGCAAATTAAATCCCCAGTGACTTCTTTAACCAGAAGCACATGAAAATAAACAGGATGAGAGAGATCAGGATCAAGCACCCTGTTAAAAACTATTGAACCATTTCAGTCCCAACAGTACGAAAAAACAAAAACGTGTCTCATTGGAGACAGCACCCAGTAAGCAGGAAGTATTGGTAAATATAACCAAATTACATAAAGTGTTAGCACTAATGGTTCTCTAATGAGGGTGCGTGTAATATGGAGAAGCTTAGAAATTGTTCGACTTGTACTGAGAGAGGTTTCCATCAACAACAACAACTTGCATTTATATCACGCTTTTAACGTGTAAAAAGTCCCAAGGCGCTTCACAGGAGCGATTATCAAACAAAAGTTGACACATGAGGAGATATTAGGACAGGTGACCAAAAGCTTGGTCAAAGAGGTAAGTTTTAAGGAGTGTGGGGAAGAGGGGGGTGTGGGGAGGGAGACGGGGACCAGCAGTAGGGCCAAACAGACAGCTTTTTGAAAGAAATTGAGAAGTGCTAAGGCGGAGTGATTCAGGGACGGTGTTCCAGAAGGCTGGAGCATAGGGACTGAAGAACTGGCGACTAACACTGGAGCAAAGGGAGGGAGGGATAAGCAGTAACGCAGAGTCAGAGGAATGGACGGTGCCTGCTGGGACAGATGGTTGATCACTCAGGTTGGAAGAATGAGGCCAGGGAGGGACTTGAAGATGAGGACCAAGACTTTGAAATGGTTGTGCTGGGGGACAATGGAGTTGGAGAGCATGGAAAGGACAGGGTGGGTAACGGGAGTGCACAAATCTGGTGCACAAAATGGCACAAGCTCCAACCCTTTCAATTAATTGGGTTATGAATGGTGGATGAGGGCGTTTGAAAATCAATCCACAACATGATGAAGGCATGGATTAAGGTTTCAGCAGTGAGGAAGACGGATCAGGGTGTAGATATTCCGAGGGTGGAATAATGCAATCCCAGTGATTGACAGCATCAGACTATCAGGGTTGGGTTTGAACTGAGCACTAAGATTGCAGACCAGATGATCTAGTCTCGAGTTGGCAGAGAATAGGTTGGTGACGGCAAAGCCAGAGATTCAAAGACGGTTCGGCCACAACTGGAGTATTGTGTCCAATTCTGGGCACATTCTAAGGATGTGAAGGCCTAAGAGAGGATGCAGAAAAGATTTACTAGAATGGTTCCAGGGATGAGGGACTTCAGTTACGTGGATAGACTGGAGAAGCTGGGGTTGTTCTCCTTAGAGCAGAGAAGGTTAAGATGAGATTTGATAGAAGTGTACAAAATCATGAGGGATCTCAACAGAGTAAGAACATAAGAACATAAGAAATAGGAGTAGAAGTAGGGCATACGGCCCCTCGAGCCTGCTCCACCATTCAATCAGATCACGGCTAGTCTTCGACCTCAACTCCACTTTCCTGCCCGATCCCCCTATCCCTTGATTCCCCTAGAGTCCAAAAATCTATCCATCTCAGCCTTGAATATACTCAACAACTGAGCATCCACAGCCCTCTGGGGTAGAGAATTCCAAAGAGTCACAGCCCTCTGAGTGAAGAAATTCCTCCTCATCTCAGTCTTAAATGGCCGACCCCTTATCCTGCGACTGTGCCCTCTAGTTCTGGACGCTCCAGCCAGGGGAAAAACCTCTCAGCATCTACCCTGTCAAGCCCCCTCAGAATCTTATATGTTTCAATGAGATCACCTCTCATTCTTCTAAACTCCAGAGAGTATAGGCCCATTCTACTCAATCTTTCCTCATAGGACAACCTTCTCATCCCAGGAATTAACCTAGTGAACCTTTGTTGCACCACCTCTAAGGCAAATATATCCTTCCTTAGGTAAGGAGACCAAAACTGTATGTAGTATTCCAGGTGAGGTCTCACCAAAGCCCTGTACAATTGTAATTAGACTTCCTTGCTCTTGTGCTCCAACCCCCTTGCAATAAAGGCCAGCATGCCACTTGCCTACCTAATTGCTTGCTGTACCTGCATACTAACTTTTTGTGTTTCTTGTACCAGGACACCCAAATCTCTCTCTGGACACCAACATTTAATAGTTTCTCACCATTTAAAAAATATTCTGTTTTTCTATTCTTCCTACCAAAGTGAATAACCTCACATTTCCCCACATTATACTCCATCTGCCACCTTCTTGCCCACTCACTTAACCTGTCTACATCCCTTTGTAGTGTGTCCTCCTCACAGTAGATAGAGAGAAACTCTTCCCATTGGCGGAAGGGTCGAGAACCAGAGGACACAGCTTTAAGGTGATTGGCAAAGGAACCAGAGGCAACATGAGGAAAAACTTTTTTACGCAGCAAGTGGTTATGATCTGGAATGCACTGCCCGAAAGGGTGGTGGAGGCAGATGCAATCGTGGCTTTCAAAAGAGAATTGGATAAGTACTTGAAGGGAAAAAGTTTACGGGGCTACGGAGTGGGGGAATGGGACTAGCTGGATTGCTCTTGCAGTGAGCCGGCACGGGCTCGACAGGCCAAATGGCCTCCTTCTGTGCTGTAACCATTCTACGATTCCATGCTGACAAAACCAAACATTATGCGTTCAACTTTGCCAAACGTGCCATATCCAGGTCTTGACGTCAGGGAGACAGTCAGACAGAACTGTGGCTGCCTTGGGGTCAATGAGTTAGGCAGACTGACCAACATCAGAGTATGTGAAAGCTAATCCTGTGTTGGTGGGTGATCTGACCCAGGGGTAGCATGTTGATGATAGATAGGAACGGAGTAAGGTCGGACCTCGGGTGATCATTCAGGCAGAGGAGGAAATGACGAGACCACACTGGAAAAGATCGGAATTAGGACAGTATAGTACCGTATTGTGCAATAGAAATTGCTGACTAGCTACAAGTGTGGGTACAGCAATGCCATTTTAACCACAAGCACCAGTAGAAAACGCTTTATACATACGCACACATACAGCTAAATGTCCTTCACATGTGTATATTTACTCAACAAACATCTGCCACCATTCAGTAACCAAGAAGTAAAGCATTCAACCATCAAAAAACACTCTGCTTTTCATCACTTTTCTTGCCACATCTGGATTCCCAATTAGCCACATGTGACTAGTATATTGGACAACACTAATGTAGTGCCATGGAATGGTATAAGTCAGTCTTATAATGAGGCTAAGGTGTAACAGAGATAGTGTTGTAACTGGCTCCCTCTCCTCAGGTACTGTTTCCATCTCTCCTTGAACATGTTGTCGTCTCCCTTATCCCTGCCCAATGTTTCTCGTGACTCCCTGTTTGATTCTCTCCAATCAGCACCAACATGGCCCTAACCAATGTCACAAACAACATTCTTTGTGACTGCGACTGAGACCATGGTCCATATTCCCTCCTTACCTTCCTTAACCTCTTTGCAGGCTTTTGACATGTTAAACCACACCATTCTTCTCAATGCCTCTCCTGTTGTCCAGCTCGCTGGATTGCCCCCATTTGGTTCCATTCTCAACTATCCAATCATTGCCAGGGCATCTCTAGCAATGGCTTCTCTTCCCGCCCCTGCATCGTTACCGCTGGAGTCCCCCAACGATCTATCCCCTCCTTTTCCTGATTTACATGCTGCCCCTCAGTGATATCTTTCAGCTCTACCTCTCCACCAGCTGTCTTGGCCCCCCCCTACTGCCTCTGTGCTGTCAGACTGCTTGTCTAACATCCAGTCTGGGAAGGCCGAAGCCATCGTTTCAGGCCCCCCTGACACTCATACCCCCGATTCGATCCCCCTCCCCTTCCATTGTCTTAAGCTGAACCAGACTGTTCGCAGCCTCAGAGTCTTACCTGACCCCGAGCTGAGTTTCCGACTCCATATCCTCTCCAACACAAAGACCACGTATTCCACCTCCATAATATCACCCGCCTCAGCCCATGTGCTGAAGAAATCCTCTTCCATGCCTTTGACACTTCCAGACTCAAACACTCAAAGCTCTCCGAGGCAGCCTCCCAGTCTCAAGTGGAGAAAAAACACCAGGATTCCTCGAGTTCGATGTTCCAGGTTTCCCACAATAGGGTAAATTCAGTGATCCCATGGTCTCAGCAAGGAAGCCATGTCTGAAGTGAAGACAGCTCAAAGAATCTTTGACCCGTATTCACCTTAAAGGAGAAGAGGGAGGTGGAGAGGTTTACCCTGTCTGTTACCCCACCCCCCTGAAGAATTCTATGAGGTTTGTCTAGCAAAGCCCTCATCAATGCATTTGTCACCTCCAGACTTGATTATTTCAGTCCTCTCCTGGCCGGCCTCCTATCTTCCACCCTCCATAAACTTCAGCTCATCCTAAATTCTGCTGCCGGTAGCCTAACCCGCACCAAGTCCTGCTCACCCATCACCCCTGACCTACACTGGCTTCTTGTGCATCCCCCCTCACATCACCCCACCATTAACAGCCATGCCTTCAGCCACTGAGGCCCAATACTCTGGAATTCCGTCTCTAAACCCCTCCACCTCTTCACATTCCTCACCTCCTTTAAGAGCCTCTTAAAATCCACCTCTTTGACCAAGTACCACTCCGAAAATCTCCTTCTTCAACATGACATCAATTTTTGTCTGATTATACTTCTGCGAAGTACCTTGGGACATTCTTCAACATTAAAGGCGCTATATAAATGCCAGGGAGGTTATGCTGGAACTGTATAAAACACTAGTTAGGCCACAGCTTGAGTACTGTGTACAGTTCTGGTCACCACATTACAGGAAGGATGTAATTGCACTAGAGAGGGTGCAGAGGAGATTTACGAGGATGTTGCCAGGACTGGAGAATTTTAGCTATGAGAAAAGATTGGATAGGCTGGGGTTGTTTTCTTTGGAACAGAGGAGGCTGAGGGGTGATTTGATTGAGGTGTATAAAATTATGAGGGGACTAGATAGAGTGGACAGGAAGGACCTATTTCCCTTAGCAGAGAGGTCAATAACCTGGGGGCATAGGTTTAAAGTAAATGGTAGAAGGATTAGAGGGGAGCTGAGGAGAAATTTTTCACCCAGAGGGTTGTGGGGGTCTGGAACTCACTGCCTGAAAGGGTGGTCGAGGCAGAAACCCTCAACTCACTTAAAAAGTACTTTGATACGCACTCGAAGTGCCGTAACCTACATGGTTATGTACCAAGTGCTGGAAAGTGGGATTAGGCTGGGTAGCTCTATTACGACCAGCACAGACACGATGGGCTGAATGGCCTCCTCCTGTTCTGTAAATTTTTTGTTTTTCTATGTAAGCTGCTGTTGATGTTGTTGGCAGCCTTATAATGAGGGCGGGATATGTAATAGAGTGTTAAAACTGAGAGCTTTATAATTAGGGCAGTGTGGAACAGAGAGAGTGTTATAATTATGAGCCTTATAATGAGGGTGGGATGTAAGTTTGCCGACCCTCCAGGATTGCCCTGGAGTCTCCAGGAATTAAAGATTCATCTGTGTTTTCTCCGGGAGAAAAATCATCGGGGATTAAAAAAAATTGTTATTTTAAAACTTTCTTTGGTTTGGACTTGGGGAAAAAGGCTGTTTGACTGACAGTCAAGAATCATTCAATTGGGTAACGAAGAGTCTATTTGCTTTCTGATTGGCGTGAGAAGGTGGGGCAGCGCAAGGATGGACATGTAGATTGACCAATGGTGGGAGTGTGGGAGAGGGGAGCGGGGCACCGTGAGGATGGACATATCGGGCAACCAATGACAGGAGCGTGGAGGTGGGGCACCACGAAGATGGACATATCGGGCAACCAATGGCGGGAGTGTGGGGGCGGAGCGGTTGAAGGCAGAAGATCATGTGATGAAACCTCCAGGAATAAGTACAACCAGAGTTGGCAACCCTGGTGGGAAGTAACAGAGAGAATGTTGTAACTGAGTTATTGAATTGAGATGGGGTGTGTAACAGAGTGTTGTAATGGAGGTGGGTCATGTAACACAGGGAGTGATATGACTGATAGCTATTTAATTGAGGTTTGTTCTCTAATTCTGAGTCTTCGAAGGTTAAAATAAAACATCGTTAAAGTAGCAAAGGAGATAGCATGCCTGCTGTCAGGAAGCTGGGATGTTTTGGCAGGAGTAGATGCGTTACATTTGCCGATATTTTGGGAGATTGAAACACATCCATCAAACCTCACATTGTCAGCAGGAGAAACAATTCACCAGAATACAATCTTTCCAGAATATTCCATAACAACTCAGAAGAATCGAGAGCATCACTGACCTTTAGCTTTGGTCTTCGTTGCAGCCACTGGGAGCACAAAGAGCGAGAGCAATGGGTGAAGAGAACAGACAAAGAGGAGCAATTAGACTGATGTTTGTTTAGTGACAGCGCAAAGAAACTGTACCCCAACAATCACACTGACAGCCAGCCAGCTTCGGGATTACTGAAGAGTGGGTACAATTTCCTTGACACCATTTCTTAGAAGCAAGCAACTATATTAAGTAACTACGTAGAACAGCATGCACAACACACAATGCAATTAACATTTGCTTTAATAACCCCATTAGTAGCGGTACAAGACTGAGGTCAATAAATTTTTGTTGGGTAAGGGTATCGAGGGATATGGAGTAAAGGAGGGTAAATGGGGTTGAGGTACAGGTCAGCCATGATCTAATTAAATGGCTGTTGAGGCTGGGGGTCAATTGAAAATTTCAAAACTGAGATTGATAGATTTTTGTTGGGCAAGGGTATTAAGGGTCACGGAACCAAGGTGGGGAGATGGAGTTAAGATACAGATCAGCCATGATCTGATTGAATGGCGAAACAGTCGCGAGGGGCTGAATGGCCTCCTCCTGTTCCTACAGCTTTGAAACACGCTATCACTGTGCCATGGGATGGTAGGTCACTCATGAACCCCCCGACACACACAGAGCAAGTCGGAGCCTTGTCCTCAGAGCAGAGGGCAGTCCAGGTGAGAGTCACCCCCACTATTGGAGGCCAGTGTAACTGTAACGTTGACAGAGGTTTCGGAGCAGGTGACTTGACCTTTCTCAGGGAATGTCTGAGCCACAGGACCTGGTGAGAATGGAGAAGAGCAAAATATAGCTTTGTCTCACATTCACCGAAAAACACAAGCAACAATCCAGATAAACTGCTTCATTCTAGATGCATTTTTGAATCGTAGAATGAGTTTCTGAAACAACTACACTGCCTCAGCCCGCAGTCAATGAGGTCATTTTCCATAAAGTTAGGTTTCATGGATAAAAAAAATCACACATATTGATTTTGAAAATGAATTTTAGAAATGACATGATATTAGTAGGTTTATTGACATACTGCATTTATCCTGGGTTAATTCCTCCACTCAAATAGCAAAGAAAGGAATGTTGTGCATCACTGACATCTCAACAGTCATTTGTAGGTTAGAGTTGAGAATGAAACAAAAGGGCAAAGGAGATGAGTGATTAGTTTTTTCTGTTCTGGATGTAGTGATTGAGGGCAGGTCACTGGGAGAACTCCCTGCTCTTGTTCAAATAGTGCCGAGGGATCTTTAACATCTACCTGAGCTACTGGGACAGATGTACGGAGCCTCGGTTTAAGGACTCATCTGAAGGACGGCACCTCTGACAATGCAGCACTCCCTCAGGACTGCACTGGAGAATCAACCTGGATTATGTCTTCAAGCCACAAAGTAGAATTCGAATGCACGAGCTCCCGATTCAGGGGCCAGGAGCGAGAGTGTGACCAACTGAGCCAAGCTGACAATTAGTCAGGGAGCCAAACATCCAATAACAACAATCCCAACATTCTTTGGGTTCCCTTACTTTTTTTTATTGGTGAGGTAATTGGTACCATTTAGTATTCCAGTGGTGAGTGTTTGGAGATGTTAACTTCTTAACGGAGTACAGGTTTGGACAAACTGTATGACAGATAGACACAAGACATGTCATGGTGAATAAAGCACTTGACACTGATCCAACAGAACCCTGTACGGTGAGATTACTCCTGTTGACACGTGGTACAGTAGGAAATTGGGAGTTAAACCCGTTAATTGTTTTCCTTTAAAGTTCTCTCCTCTTCCTTGTCAGCTGTGGCTCAGTGGTAGTTCTCTCATTTCTGAGTCAGAAGATTGTGGGTTCAAGAGACTTGAGCACATAATCCAGGCTGACACTCCCAGTGCAGTACTGAGGGAGTGCTGCACTGTCGGAGGTGCCGTCTTTCAGATGAGACGTTAAACCGAGGCCCTGTCTGCCTCTCAGGTGGATGTAAAAGATCCCATGGCACTATTCGAAGAAGAGCTGGGGAATTCTCCCCGGTGTCCTGGCCAATATTTAGCTCTCAACCAACATCTAAAACAGATGATCTGGTGGTTATCACATTGCTGTTTGTGGGATCTTGCTGTGCGTGAATTGGCTGCCGCGTTTCCTACATTACAACAGTGACTACACTTCTAAAGTACTTCATTGGCTGTAAAGCGCTTTGGGACATCATGTGTTGTAAAAAGCATTATTTAAGTAAATACAAGATCTTTCTTTCTTATATTGGGCTGAATGAGGTACCGAGAGCTATCACTATAAGCAATTCAGTATCATGGGGACACTAATCCCTGGACATGGTGCGAGTTAGGATACGGGCAGCAGAGTTTTGGATGAGCTCAAGTTTACAGAGGGTGGAAGGTGGGAGGCCGGCCAGGAGAGCATTGAAATCGTGCAGCTCAGTACAAGTCACTGAAGGCTGTTAATGGGAACAATGTAATGCCAGCCCACAGAAATTAAATATTGTCATGGAAATCACGAAACTGCAATCCAATTTATTTATCACACATTCATTGTTTTGTTTGCTTTGTTACCACTGGATGGAGTGCAAGAGACAGCTGTTATCTCCCATTATACAACATTCAGGATTCAACAATGGGTTCGATGTACACCAAGCAAACATTCTATTCTCTAATGGCTGTTGAATGAAATGAGCATTTATATACTGTTCTGCACACCAGTGTTGAAAGTTGGATCCTAACTCGCACCAAGTCCCGTTGTCCCATCACCCCTGTGCTCGCTGACCTACAATGACTCCAGCTCCAGCAACGCCTCGATTTTAAAATTCTCATCTTTGTTTTCAAATCCCTCCATGGCCTCGCCCCTCCCTATCTCTGTAATCTCCTCCAGCCCTACAACCCTCCGAGATTTCTGCCCTCTTCCAATTCTTGACTCCCCGATTTTAATCGCTCCACTATTGGCGGCCGTGCCTTCAGCTGCTTCGGCCCTAAGTTGTGGGATTCGCTCCATAAACCTTTCCACCTCCCACTCCTCATTTAAGACATTTCTTAAAACCTACCTCTTTGACCAAGCTTTTGGTCACCTGTCCTGATATCTCTTTATGTGGCTCGGTGTCAAATTGTTCTCTGATAACGCTCCTGTGAAGCGCCTTGAGACGTTTTACTATGTTAAAGGCTACTGCAGTTATATTAGAAACAAAAGCTGAATCTACGGTCAGGGACCAACCTGACAGTGGAGCAGAGAGGAGGAAAACTTCTGGGAAGAGAGAGAGTCACTTGTGCTTCGCTTTGGAGTTAGTTTGGACCTTGACACCCGGATTACACTCTCCGAATTTAGCGTGAAGGCAAAGCCACTTTGGACTGATACTGGAGTTGTGGTGTGAATGCTCTGGAAGAGTTTCCTTGCCAACAACAACCAGACTTTTACCGCCCAGCTTTGAATGATAATAATTACTGGGCGGTAGTGTTGCTTAACCCTCCAGATTGTCCTGGAGTCTCCAGGAATTAAAGTTTAATCTCCTGGTTACTGCTGTGAGCAAACACAGGAGAAACATTAAAGGCGCATTAAAAAAAAATCAATTTCTTTGAACACTTTTATTAGTTATGTAAGTATTGGAGGTCATAGAATCGGAGAAAAGTAAGGCACTGAAAGAGGCCATTCGACCCATCATTTCTGTGCCAAATGGGGGAAAAAACTGTTTGGGCGAGAAGTCATGTGATGAAACCTCCAGCCAGAGTTGGTGACCCAATTGAGTGCCACACCCAAAGCTCGACTGTCCAGTTCAAAACTGGATGGGCAGCAACTCTAGGGCTGGCTGATCAAAGCAAAGTGTCTCACAGAAAGAAAGAAAGAGTTGCATTTAAACCTTTCATGACCTCAGGACGTCCCAAAGTGCTTCACAGCCAATGAAGTACTTTTGAAGTGTAGTCACTGTTGTAATGTAGGAAATGCGGCAGCCAATTTGCGCACAGCAAGATCCCACAAACAGCGATGTGATCAGGACCAGATAATCTGTTTTAGCGATATTGGTTGAGGGATAAATATTGGCCAGGACACTGGGGAGAACTCCCCTGCTCTTACTTCGAATAGTGCCATGGGATCTTTCACATCCACCTGAGAGGCTAGATAGGGCCTCGGTTTAAAGTCTCACCCGCAAGATGGCACCTCCGACAGTGCAGCGCTCCCTCGGGGCTGACCCTCCGACAGTGCAGCGCTCCCTCGGGGCTGACCCTCCGACAGTGCAGCGCTCCCTCGGGGCTGACCCTCTGACAGTGCAGCGCTCCCTCAGTACCGATCCTCCGACAGTGCAGCGCTCCCTCAGTACTGACCCTCCGACAGTGCAGCGCTCCCTCATTACTGACCCTCCGACAGTGCAGCGCTCCCTCAGTACTGACCCTCCGACAGTGCAGCGCTCCCTCGGGGCTGACCCTCCGACAGTGCAGCGCTCCCTCGGGGCTGACCCTCTGACAGTGCAGCGCTCCCTCAGTACCGATCCTCCGACAGTGCAGCGCTCCCTCAGTACTGACCCTCCGACAGTGCAGCGCTCCCTCATTACTGACCCTCCGACAGTGCAGCGCTCCCTCATTACTGACCCTCCGACAGTGCAGCGCTCCCTCAGTACTGACCCTCCGACAGTGCAGCGCTCCCTCAGTACTGACCCTTCCTCAGTGCTGTACTAGGATTATAAGCGTAGAATTTTTGACTTGATAATCGGCCAGGCAGTGATGTCACACTCACTGTCCCTCCCTCGGCTAGGTGCCAGCCGTGGCTCAGTGGGAGCTCTCTCGCTTCTGAGTTCAAAGGTTGTGGGTTCAAGTCCACCACGACCAACTTCTATCTGAGATCGCAGCCTGATTCTGGGACCTGGCCCTTGCAGGGAAGTCATGTCTGCAGCAGCCAGTGTTACATCCATTATGGAAGGAAAATCACGAGCTGTGTGCTCCTGATTTCCAAAAGTACATTCCATGGGAGCACTTCTCCCTGCTGGGAATACCAGCTCACAGAATCACCCTGGAAATGTTTAAAATAGATAAATATCATTGAAAAACAAGGAAAGAATTTCTGGAGCAGAACAGATGGAGTCAGGTCAAATTCTCCACTCTGGTCATAAGGGGGTAAACTGAAATCAACTTCACTGACAGGGGGTGCAGAAGGAATTTCCTCTGATCATTATGTGCCAACAATTAATTAACTAATTAAAAACATTTACGATATCACTAATACTCGTTTTAAAAATTCTAAATTCTAATCCTTGTTTATCAAATCCCTCCATGGCCTCGCCCCTCCCTATCTCTGTAACCTCCTCCAGCCCTGCAACCCTCCGAGATCTCTGCGCTCCTCCAATTCTGGCCTCTTGCGCATCCCCGATTTTCATCGCTCCACCATTGGCGGTCGTGCCTTCAGCTGCCTGGGCCCTAAGCTCTGGAGTTCCCTCCCTAAATCTCTCCACCTCTCTCCCCTCCTTTAAGACGCTCCTTAAAACCTACCTCTTTGACCAAGCTTTCGGTCACCTGTCCTAATATCTCCTCATGTGGCTCGGTGTCAAATTTTGTTTGATAATCGCTCCTGTGAAGCCCCTCAGGACGTTTTACTCCATTAAAGGCGCTATATAAATGTAAGTTGTCGTTGTAATATGTAGCGAGAAGGAAATCTGTTCCCAGGAACCTAACCAGTCCGAAAACAGCCCAGTGTTGCATCAACACCCCTTTAATTCACTGCCCCGAGCCCCTGTGATTTGCTTCCCCTCCGTTTGCTGTGGTTTTCCGTCTCTCAATGGGAAACTAAAGGGTAATTTGTCTGACTGCACCCCCCCCTCAACAAACAGCACTTCAGATCAGCTTCAAATCAACTGTGAGATCCTAGCAATCAGCCCTGCAAACACCAGGAGATCAAATTAAACAATAATAATAAAAAAGCAATAAGTCATTTGTAATAACCAGTGTCTTTTCATCTGCCTCCTTACTGATGTGGTGTTTCAGTGCTTCCACCACCCGAACATTACTCGGAGCAGATGAAAGCAGCATGAGGCAGCCAGGAGGAAATTTAAAGTCACAGCCTCACCTTGGCATCATGTAAAGTTAGGCGATCATATTGCTGGGCATTAAAGGCCAGGAATCCCACAACAAAAGATTTCAAAGTTTATATTTATCCCATAGGCCTGTGGCTTCAGGTTTCTGTAATCCCTTCAACTCATGTTTTGGGAGAACTTCAGTTTTTCCAGTGGCCCAATTTTTTTTTGTGTTAAAAATTATTTGATACCAAAAAGATAAAACTTAGTTGAGAACCTACATTTGGCAATGAGATATTTCCAGCAATTACATTAATCGACCACTCGACTACATGCAACACCCTTAACCACGGATTTTGCTTCCAACCAAACTGTTCAGCAGGTACTTCTCGATATAATTTCCACCCATGTGTTTGGTCACTGCGTTATCAACAGACAAGGGACACCTCATTCTCCAGTAACGCCTCACCTGGAAGCACTCACTTCATCTTACCAATTTCCCCATTTCAAGGCACTCTCAGAAAATAACAGTACTGAAATTGATCCACATATCTGTTATTTTTGTAACTCACTCCCGGATATCGTTATTCGATATATTTTTTTTATTCGTTCATGGGATGTGGGCGTCGCTGGCGAGGCCGGCATTTATTGCCCATCCCTAATTGCCCTTGAGAAGGTGGTGGTGAGCCGCCTTCTTGAACCGCTGCAGTCCGTGTGGTGAAGGTTCTCCCACAGTGCTGTTAGGTAGGATTTTGACCCAGTGACAATGAAGGAATGGCGATATATTTCCAAGTCAGGATGGTGTGTGACTTGGAGGGGAAAGTTGTTCCCATGTGCCTGCTGCCCTTGTCCTTCTAGGTGGTAGAGGTCGCGAGTTTGGGATGTGATGTCGAAGAAGCCTTGGCGAATTGCTGCAGTGCACCCTATAGATGGTACACATTGCAGCCGTGGTGCGCCGGTGGTGATGGGAATGAATGTTTAGGGTGGCAATCGACCGGGCTGCTTTGTCCTGGATGGTGTCGAACTTCTTGAGTGTTGTTGGAGCTGCACTCTTCCAGGCAAGTGGAGAGTATTCCATCACACTCCTGACTTGTGCCTTGTAGATGGTGGAAAGGCTTTGGGGAGTCATGAGGTGAGTCACTTGCCGCAGAATACCCAGCCTCTGACCTGCTCTTGTAGCCACAGCATTTATGTGGCTGGTCAATGGTGACCCCCAGGATGTTGATGATGGGGGATTCAGTGATGGTAATGCCGTTGAATGTCAAGGGGAGGTGGTTAGTCTCTCTCTTGTTGAGATGGCTATTGCCTGGCATTTGTCTGGTGCGAATGTTACTTGCCACTTATCAGCCCAACCATGGATGTTGTCCAGGTCTTGCTGCATGCGGGCACGGACTGCTTCATTATCTGAGGGGTTGCGAATGGAACTGAACACTGTGCAATCATCAGCAAACATCCCAATTTCTGACCTTATGATATAAACCACCCGAACCCCTCGAGTAGATTCCAGCCTGTAACTCACTCCCGGGTATCTGTTATTCTCTATATAAACCCCCCGAACCCCTCGATTAGATTCCAGCCTGTAACCCGTTCCCGGGTACCTGTAATCCTTGGCCCCATCTTCTCATCTACGTGCTGCCCCTTCGCGACATCATCCACAGACATGGGGTCAGCTTCTACATGTCTCTGACAACACCCAGCTCTACCTCTGCACCAGCTCCCTCAACACCTCTGCTACCAAATTGCTTGTCCATCATCCAGTCCTGAATGAGCCATAAACCTGGCATTACTGGGCCTACATATTTCATGATTGAATTTATCTATTGAACGGTCTTCAGTGTCTTCCTATGTCTACATTTAGATTGGAAACTGCCTATGTAAACTTGTCACACTGTAATTACACCCTCCCACCAGTGGTGGTGCTGCACTGTCTCCAATGGAGGGAGGGTGTAATTGCAATGTGACTCACTTACATAGGCAGGTTGCATTATAAATATGGACACTGGAATTTTGTTCCAGTACAGCTACAACATTGGCATCTACCCGACAATGTGAAAAATTGCCCAGGTATGTCCTGTCCACAAAAAGCAGGACAAATCCAATCCGACCAACTACCGCCCCATCAGTCTACTCTCAATCATCAGCAAAGTGATGGAAGGTGTCGTCGACAGTGCTATCATTACTCACCAATAACCTGCTCACCAATGCTCAATTTGGGTTCTGCCAGGACCAGTCAGCTCCAGACCTCATTAAAGCCTTGGTCCAAACATGGACAAAAGAGCTGAATTCCAGAGTTGAGGTGAGAGTGACTGCCCTTCACATCAAGGCAGCATTTGACCGAGTGTGGCACCAAGGAGCCCTAATAAAATTGAAGTCAATGGGAATCGGGGGAAATCTCTCCAGTGGCTGGAGTCATTCCTAGCACAAAGGAAGATGGTAGTGGTTGTTGGAGGCCAATCATCTCAGCCCCAGGACATTGCTTCAGGAGTTCCTCAGAGCAGTGTCCTAGGCCCAACCATCTTCAGCTGCTTCATCAATGACCTTCCCTCCATCATAAGGTCAGAAATGGGGATGTTCGCTGATGATTGCACAGTGTTCAGTTCCATTCGCAACCCCTCAGATAATGAAGCAGTCCGTGCACGCATGCAGCAAGACCTAGACAACATCCAGGCTTGGGCTGATAAGTGGCAAGTAACATTTGCGCCAGACAAGTGCCAGGCAATGACCATCTCCAACAAGAGAGAATCTAACCACCTCCCCTTGACATTCAACGGCATTACCATCACTGAATCCCCCACCATCAACATCCTGCGGGTCACCATTGACCAGAAACTTAACTGGACCAACCACATAAATACTGTGGCTACAAGAGCAGGTCAGAGGCTGGGTATTCTGTGGCGAGTGACTCACCTCCTGACTCCCCAAAGCCTTTCCACCATCTGCAAGGCACAAGTCAGGAGTGTGATGGAACACTCTCCCCTTGCCTGGATGAGTGCAGCTCCAACAACACTCAAGAAGCTCGACACCATCCAGGACAAAGCAGCCCGCCTGATTGGTACCCCATCCACGACCCTAAACATTCACTCCCTTCACCACCGGCGCACCGTGGTTGCAGTGTGTACCATCTACAGGATGCACTGCAGCAACTCGCCAAGGCTTCTTCAACAGCACTTCCCAAACCCGCGACCTCTACCACCTAGAAGGACAAGAGCAGCAGGCACATGGGAACAACACCACCTGCACGTTCCCCTTCAAGTCACACACCATCCTGACTTGGAAATATATCGCCGTTCCTTCATTGTCACTGGGTCAAAATCCTGGAACTCCCTACCTAACAGCACTGTGGGAGAACCTTCACCACACGGACTGCAATGGTTCAAGAAGGCGGCTCACCACCACCTTCTCAAGGGCAATTAGGGATGGGCAATAAATGCCGGCCTCGCCAGCGATGCCCACATCCCATGAAGGAATTTTTAAAAATTGTAAAAAGAAAGACTTACATTTATATAGTCCCTTTCAAAACCTCAGGACATCCCAAAACACTTTACAGCCAATGAAGCACTTTTGAAGTGTAGTCACTGTTGTAATGTAGGAAACGCGGCAGCCAATTTGCACACAGCAAGATCCCACAAACAGCAATGTGATAATGATCAGATAATCTGTTTCAGTGATGTTGGTTGAGGAGTAAATATTGGCCAGGACACTGGGGAGAAGTTCCCTGCTCTTTTCCGAAATCGTGGCCTTGGGATCATTTACATCCACCTGAGAGCGCAGATGGAGTCTCGGTTTAAATGTCTCATCCAAAGACATCACCTCCGACAGTGCAGCACTCCCTCAGTACTACACTGAGGTCTCAGCCTGGATTTTGTGCTCAAGTCTCTGGAATGGGAGTTTAATCCACAATCTCTGACTCAGAGGCGAGAGAGCTATCACTGAGCCGCGGCTGACGCAATGGAAAAAGCTGCTTGGAACTGCACAGTGACCAAATTTTTTAATATGTTAATACAGATATTTATACATTCGGGAGTGTTAATATACTTGATGTAAATGATGTCAGTTGGTGTGTTGAATGCTCTGACATACTCCCGGGTTTTGCTAATGCTCTGTACATTCTCCCCATGATTTAATGATGTTTTGAAACAGGCTGCTTAAGGCGTTTGGAAACTGGTGTTGGTTATATCTGACGCAGAGAGCATTGAACATGGTACGAACGGGACAGAAAGTCTATTGCCATTGTGCTAAATTAACATTCTATTCTCCAAAAACAAGGTGAGCTCTTATCCTAATGAGCAAAGGGAGGAACTCAACACAAAGATGATTTTTTTCTATCACAGATCTTTTTTGTCCGTTAATTAAATCTTTATACAAAAAATGAAATTGAGCAGCTTTATGGGGGGTTGACGACTGATTATTGCAGTTTCTAATCTGCTTCATGTGAACGGTAATAGAGAGAGTTCTGTGAAAAACATTCATTATAGCCCAAAGTCACAGTTTTAAAATGTAAATGGGACGTTGCTAGGCATGTTGAGCCTAAGAGGTGAGTTAAGGCATCCATTGGCAGTGAAGGGACTCTGAGAGGCTGTATTAAGCCCCATCAAACAAATTAAAGTTACTGCTGTTTGAGAATACGAGAAGCCTCCAACAAAATTACTCCCGTTATCCATTGTCTTCATTTCATTTCCTTCGTAATTAGCAACCATCTGCATATCAACTTCTCTATTTCATACAAGCAAAATTATAAGCACTTAATGCCACTGACTAATAACTTCGATAAATTACAATAATTAGCAGGATCAGTTGATTACCTTACACAGCCACACCAAAGTTTTAATATTACAATCATGAAGCATACTTGCTACATCTCAGTAATGTTCATTTGGGCTGCAGGCCCGGTCTGTCTATTATGGACTCTCTCTCTCTCTCTCCCGCTCTCTATAAATTATGAACTGCCATTTAGTTTTGGACGATCAGGTAACAGTAAAAATGCCAGCCGAGTAATTTTGCTTCCCTCAAAAGCTGAATGTTTTTTTGTGACTCGACATATGTCTTGCTGGGATATGTGCCCTTTCTGTTTTGCTGGGATATGTGCCCTTTCTGTTTTCGAGCTCTACTGGTTTATTGTAACAATTCATCACACTCCCGTGTACACAAATACTCTCCATATCCCTGCAGTTTCCATGTCACCGTGGTTCAGCTGAGAGATGTGTGCCCAGTTTTTTTCTTGTTTTAAAATAAAAGCAATTTTTTTCTTTTTCCAGAGCAGAAAGGGGGTGTCGTTAGCAGAACACTCGGGATCCAGTTCATGAAGCTGGAACTTACTCGTGACTCATTTGATTGTGTGTTCACGGTCTCTCTTTTTGTGTGTCATATGAGGAATGTTAAAAATAAACAGCAGCAGCAATTTCAGAACTGCTAATGTCCAATCATAACAGCCACCAATCACTAAAAACTGCTCCAGAATCAGCGTATAGAAAGATAGGAACAGCAGTAGGCCCTTTAACCTCTCGAGCCTGTTCAACCATTCAATGAGATCATGGCTGATCTGTGATCTAACTCCATATACCCGCCTTAGCCCCATATCCTTTAATACCTTTGGTTGACAAAAATCTATCAATCTCAGATTTAAAATTAACAATTGAGCTAGAATCAACTGCCATTTGTGGAAACTTCTCCCACCCTTTGCGTGTAGAAGTGTTTCCTAACTTCATTCCTGAAAGTCCTGGCTCTAATCTTTAGGCTATGTCCCCTAGGCCTAGACTCCCCAACCAGCGGAAATAGTTTCTCTCTATCTACCTTACCCGTTCCCAATAATATCTTGAAAACTTAGATCAAATCATCCCTTAATCTTCTAAATTCCAGGGAATACAACCCTAGTTTGTGTAATCTCTCCTTGTAATTTAACCTTTGGAGTCCAGGTATCATTCTAGTAAATCTACACTGCCCTCCCTCCAAGGCCAATATATCCTTCCTAAGGTGTGGTGCCCAGAACTGAACACAGTACTCCAGGTGTGGTCTAACCAGGGCTTTGTATAGCTGTAGCATAACTTCTGCCCCCTTGTATTCTAGTCCTCTAGATATAAAGGCCAGCATTCCATTAGCCTTCTTGATTATTTTCTGTACCTGTTCATAACATTTTAATGATCTATGTACATGGACCCCTGAGTCTCTTTGGACCTCCACTGTTTTGAACTTTTCACCATTTAGAAAGTACTATGATCTATTCCTTTTTAGGTCCAAAGTGGATGACCTCACACTTGCCTACATTATAATCCATTTGCCACAGTTTTGCCCATTCACTTAATCTATTAATAACTCTCTGTAATTTTATGCTTCCATCTACACTGCTTACAATGCTGCCTATCTTTGTGTCATTGGCAAACTTGGATATGAGACTTTCTATCCTGTCATCTAAGTCGTTAATAAATACAGTGAATAGTTGAGGCCCCAACACAGATCCCTGTGGGACACCACTAGTCACATCCTGCCAATTTGAGTACCTGCCCATTATCCCTATTCTCACTCTCCTGTCACTCAGCCAATTTCCTAACCAGGTCAACAATTTACCCTCAATTCTATGAGCTACAATGTTCGCTAACTTTATCGAATGTCTTCTGGAAGTCCATATAAACAATATCCATTGACATTCTTCCACTATTTTAGTCACCTCTTCAAAAATTTCAATCAGGTTCGTCAGGCATGACCTGTCCTTTACAAATCCATGCTGGCTCTCTCTGATCAGCTGAAAATTTTCAAGGTGTTCAGTCACTCTATCCTTAATTATAGAATCTAGAAATTTCCCGACAACAGATGTTAGGCTAACTGGTCTATAATCCCCTGGTTTCCCTCTCTCACCTTTCTTAAATAGCGGAGTGACATGTGCAATTTTCCAATTTAAAGGAATGGTTCCTGAATCAAGAGAACTTTGGAACATTATAGTTGGGGGCTTCTACAATGTTCTCATCTACTTCCTTTAAAATCATGGGATGGAATCCATCTGGTCCTGGGGATTTGTCACTCTTTAGTGCCATTATTTTCTTCATTACTGTTAAATGCTTATGTTAATAATGGTGAGCCCCGTCACTCATTCAAAATTATTTTCCTTGGGGTGTCCGGCATTGCCATTCTCTTACTCTACTGTAAATACTGATTCAAAGTAATTATTTAACATGTCTGCATTTCTTTATTTTCATTTACAGTATCACCATTATCAGTTTTTAAGGGCCCACTTTGCTCTTGACCAGCCTATCAAGAGTGTACAGAATCAATGTAGCATCCAAGAATGCACAGAATCAATGTACCATCCAAGAGTGTACAGAATCAATGTACCATCCAAGAGTGTAAAGAATCAGTGTACCATCCAGGAGTGTACAGAAATAGTGTACCAAGAGTGTACAGAATCAGTGTACCATCCAAGAGTGTAAAGAATCAGTGTACCATCCAGGAGTGTACAGAATCAGTGTACCAAGAGTATACAGAATGGGTGTACCATCCAAGATTGTACAGAACAAATATATCAAGAGTGTATAGAATCAGTGTTCCATCCAGGAGTGTACAGAATCAGTGTATCAAGAGTGCACAGAATCAGTGTACCATCCAGGAGTGTACAGAACTAGTGTACCAAGAGTGTACAGAATCAGTGTACCATCCAAGAGTGTAAAGAATCAGTGTACCATCCAGGAGTGTACAGAATCAGTGTACCAAGAGTATACAGAATGGGTGTACCATCCAAGATTGTACAGAACAAATATATCAAGAGTGTATAGAATCAGTGTTCCATCCAGGAGTGTACAGAATCAGTGTACCATCCAGGAGTGTACAGAACTAGTGTACCAAGAGTGTACAGAATCAGTGTACCATCCAAGAGTGTACAGAATCAGTGTACCATCCAAGAGTGTACAGAATCAGTGTACCATCCAGGAGTGTACATAATCAGTATATCAAAAGTGTACAGAATCAGTGTACTATCCAAGAGTGTAAAGAATCAGTGTACCATCCAGGAGTGTACAGAACAAGTGTACCAAGAATGTACAGAATCAGTGTACCATCCAGGAGTGTGTAGAATCAAGAATGTATAGAATCAGTGTACCAAGAGTGTGCAGAATCAGTGCACCATCCAGGAGAGTACATAATCAGTGTACTAGGACTGTACAGAATCAGTGTACCAAGAGTATCCAGAATCAGTGTACCAGGAGTGTACAGAATCAGTTTACCAAGAGTATGCAGAATCAGTGTACCAAGAGTGTACAGAATCAATGTACCATCCAAGAGTGTACAGAATCAGTGTACCAAGAATGTACAGAATCAATGTACCAAGATTGTACAGAATCAATGTATCATCCAAGAGTGTACAGAATCAGTGTACCAAGAGTGTACAGAATCAATGTATCATCCAAGAGTGTACAGAATCAGTGTACCAAGAGTGTACAGAATCAATGTACCAAGAGTGTACAGAATCAATGTAGCATCCAAGAGTGTACAGAATCAGTGTACCATCCAGGAGTGTACAGAATCAGTGTACCATCCAGGAGTGTACAGAATCACTAAAATTATACTAAACTGCAGTTGATATATGTGAGTTATACAGCGTTACGGCGGATACACAAGGATTTATCACCTTCTGAAACCACAACAAAATCTTACAGTGAGAAAGCAACCGGTTCACCAGGAATAGGGGAGAAATATTCCAAGACTGTTTTGCATCAAATCAAAATCGTTTGCTCTGTACATTCAAACTCTTCACACTTTTAGATGAGAGGTTACATAGCCATTGTGATTGCTAAATCGTGCCATTCACGTCACATCCTCACCAACACCCTTCCAAGGATAAAATTGGAGAATTGTTTATTTGTTCTTGGCAATTCTGACAATGAGGTATTTATTGTCCAATAATGCCCATTCTGAGGCATTAAAAGTCAATCATTTAACGTGGGACTGGAATCACATGTACACCAAACCAGGTAGGAGCAGAAGGTTCCCCTCCCCGATGGACATTAATGAACCAATTGGGCGCTTATGACAATCTGGCAGTTTTCATTTTTCTAGTGTCATCCCACAGATTTATTGCATTTAATTTCACAACTTACCATGGTGGGATTTGAACTCACAACATCTATGGTTACTAAACCAATCCCATAACCATTAGGCTACTGAATCCACTGCAATAGGTCATTGTTCCATTTTAGGCACAGTGCCAGTCTCAAGCACTCCCTGGTCACGTATAACATGGTAAGATGCAGAGCAAAGTTCCCTCGACGCGATCCCACCTCAGAAGAGGTGTTACAACTTTCTATTTCAAACAGCCTGCCATCTCGTGGCCTCTCTGAAATGACATTGCCAATTTACTGCACACCTGGGCAATTTTGTGCTGTGCCCATGCCCACTAGGTACTGGATTGAGACTGCACAATCTCATTTCACATAGAACTCTCCAGACAGAGGAGACCTTCATTCCACCAGTCTGGGCTGAATTTGAGCCTAGGTTCAACGACATGAAAGGCCAATATCTAACGCACTGCACCAGTCAGTCCCACCTCTATATTAACAATCAGGGCAACAATTGGCTTTTAAAGCTGTCAGATTTTCCAGCATTTTACAAGAAAAATCATCTTTTAAGGCTGCCATTTCAATATCAAACTATCAGATGATTTGGAAAGTGGAAATGGAATCTATCAGAACCAAACTGGTTCCGATTCCACCCTCCAGCTTATTATTGTCTGGGTCTGTTGTAAACTAATCGATAGAGATTGATTGCTATGATTAGTCAACAATTCAGTATCGTTGTGTCAGGCGGTTACCAGGATGGGAGAAGGCGAACGAGACGGATCTTGGTCTATTTTAGTCCAGCAATTAAGTTCCTATTTGTTGTTCTCGTCTCACCTACCAACCTACATTTTGTCCATTGTTCACTCATTGTTTCTTGAGCACAAATCGGAGGCAGAAACATTTCAAATGAGCTGTTGGTTTCGGAGCGTCCCAGTTTCAAATGTATTTATTTAGTGTTTGTCCCAAAAGAAGTTAGAAGTAAAAAATGACCTGCTAAAATGCAGCTTCTAAAAATGCTCCTTGTTTCTTAAAAAGAATGTTCTGCTGCATGTCCAGTTATTGTCTTATGTGAAGGTTTATTTCCTTCAATACTGGTTTGGCTGCTTTTTGAGTTAAGGTGGATCTTCCCTGGTGTGAATAGATTAACTACTTCATTTGACAGTTGCTGTCACTATACTTGTGGAATTACTCTTGAGTTTGGAAATAAAAAAAGGGAGTGAATGATGTGATTTACTTGAAAAAAATAGCTTGAGGTTCACACTCAGAATTACAGTAGGCTCCAAAACGACAGTACACGTACCAAATCAGGTATCAAAAATCAAAACATTCTGGGGAGGTGCATGCCTCCATAGAATGCAAATCACAAACTTTCAACAATCACAATACCTTCAGTAATTTCCAAATCACAACTGCTGAAAACTGGGCTTTTGTGTATTGCAATAAAAGTGATGAAGTGTTGGGTATAGATCCAACATGGGTGGTCGAAAGTCCTTGTCCCAAAACACTCTCGGTCTAACTCCTTGTCTTCACATATAGAAAATGGTTAGATACAGAGTAAAGCTCCCTCTACACTGTCCCATCAAACACTCCCAGGGCAGGTACAGCACGGCTTAGATACAGAGTAAAGCTCCCTCTACACAGTCCCATCAAACACTCCCAGGGCAGGTACAGCACAGGTTAGATACAGAGTAAAGCTCCCTCTACACTGTCCCAGCAAACACTCCCAGGGCAGGTACAGCACAGGTTAGATACAGAGTAAAGCTCCCTCTACACTGTCCCATCAAACACTCCCAGGGCAGGTACAGCACGGGTTAGATACAGAGTAAAGCTCCCTCTACACTGTCCCATCAAACACGCCCAGGGCAGGTACAGCACGAGCTGGCCTATACATAGAGCTGTTTCTCAGCTGTTAGCGTTTTGAAGCAGCCATTCCAATTTGCTGGTTTTCTAGGCTGGTGTGCATATTTTAGGGTTGAGATGATTAGGAAGAACTCTCCCGGTGTTACTGCAAATACTTTGTTATCCTTTACTGATCAGGATATTACTGATTCCAACAGACAAGTTAAAGGTTGGTGCTGTCATAGGTGCTCGCTTTTCACATTCTGTTTTAATGATAGACCTGAACTAAAGAATTACCATCCCTGCCTTGAAACATCCCATTTGAATTTCAGTTTGCAATGACATGGAGACAGAAGAAATTATTCTATTTTTACAAAGAAATGTTTTAAAAACAGATGTTCCCAATTCCGTACTAATTGACAATGACAACCAAAATCACCAAATACGTCAATTTTGAGACACATTGCTTGGCAATGTAAAAGGGAGCTTTACTCTGTATCTAACCTGTGCTGTACCTGCCCTGGGAGTGTTTGATGGGACAGTGTAGAGGGAGCTTTACTCTGTATCTAACCTGTGCTGTACCTGCCCTGGGAGTGTTTGATGGGACAGCGTAGAGGGAGCTTTACTCCGTATCTAACCTGTGCTGTACCTGACCTGGGAGTGTTTGATGGGACAGTGTAGAGGGAGCTTTACTCTGTATCTAACCCGTGCTGTACCTGCCCTGGGAGTGTTTGATGGGACGGTGTAGAGGGAGCTTTACTCTGTATCTAACCCGTGCTGTACCTGCCCTGGGAGTGTTTGATGGGACAGTGTAGAGGGAGCTTTACTCTGTATCTAACCCGTTCTGAACCTGCCCTGGGAGTGTTTGATGGGACAGTGTAGACGGAGCTTTACTCTGTATCTACCCCGTGCTGTACCTGCCCTGGGAGTGTTTGATGGGACAGTGTAGACGGAGCTTTACTCTGTATCTACCCCGTGCTGTACCTGCCCTGGGATGCCTGACGCTGGTACTGGATGCCTGAAATGGAATGTGTTCTATTCCTCAGCATTACCATTCCTGACTTCGGTGAACAGATAAATCCACAGGAACAAAATATAACAAACACAAATGACTGTTTATGAGGTGACACACATAGGTGTCAGGTAGAGCAGCATATAATACTCTGGTTCTCTCAGTCACCAATACCCTGCCCTCTTCAATGCTTCCCTTGTTAATTTAAAGCAGAGCTCCTCTAAGTGCTGCCTTCCACTAAACACGTACTGCATTAATGGATCTTTTTCATATGCCTTGTTTTATTAATTCTAAAATGCCTTTCACTCTCCCCTCAGAGAGGTCTACTTCACATTATATGTCAACAAACTATTTTTCATTTAGACAAGGAATCACTTTCTAATTTAGTGTACGTTTCCAAAGCATGCTGTTCCAGCCCTAATGCCTAAATAATTGACCCAATGGGACCTGTAAAATCTTACACAAAAGGTTCAGGCAATCCTTTGAAGATCTGCATGAGCTCCGTATTGATCTAATACTAAAAAAAGTTGCCACTTGTCAGTTATTTTACTGACTACAATTGGAGTCACGGCACAACCCATGAAGCCGTGGTTGACCTCTCCCAGGGTTAAAGATGTCAATATCTATACTTAATGACATATCATTAATCTACCATCTATGGGGTGCTGACACTATACTCAGTACAGTCACAGTTCAAACTGTTTTCAGTTGGAGCTCTGACACACACAGTATGTAACATACAGAGATGAGAAAGATCTCGTGATGAGACTAAACGATAATCCAATTTGAGTCTCGTGGGTACAACAAAATGACCATTAAATCTGAGCTTCGATTGACTGTGGGGAGCCTCTTCTTATTGGATCAATCCGATCCAAGATTCAATATCTGTTGCCCATATCTTGCCCCATTGGTGTTTGCTCTGTTCTCAGCTCCCTGGCTAACCGCCCCCCCCCCCCATCAGCTCAGCCTCCCATTCGATCCTTGCACTCCAGCACCAGCTCCAGGCCTCAGCATCATGTTCACTCCTTGGCCTTGGCATCAAGCCTCCTGGTCCTCTGCCTGCCTGACAGTGCATGCTCATGCTCGGGCCTGCCCAGGTGTTCCCAGCATTACTCCTTGCCCAGGCGAGGTTGTCCCAAGTCCAGTGCCACTCTTAGGTCGGGCAAGCCCACCAGAATCGCTTTGGCTCCATTCTCAAGCCAGACTGCCTGCTCCAAGTGTTCCATTACGGTTTCCGGCCGAAGGACTCTGCCATTCATGACCCGCCCCCCAAAGAGGCCTGCAACTGACTTCACCACTTCAGGCTCCACTGCTCTCTACTGCACCATCACCCCCTCACCCCAATTCTCAGTGCACCAAGTTCCTCCTCTCCAGGCTCGGCTCTGGGTCAGAGAGGGTGAAGAGAGAGGCCCAGCTGAGAGTAGGGCAGAGAGCGAGGGGGAGGGAGTGTGACCCCTGTTACATGGGCTGAATGCAGGGTCAGACGCTCTGTTCCAGGGGTGGGCTAGCTAGAGGGGGAAAGACCCTGGCCGCTGGATGTGTCGGAGCTGCTGGCCCTCGGGCTCCAGGAATGGCTTTGTTGCTTGTGGAAACCAACCCTGTCAATCACAGGACCTGGTCCTGCTACAGAAAGACTCAACCATACAAACAACACCATGGGAAGTGAACATGTTAGTAAATCAAATCCTGGGGACACTCTGAACCGATCTGTAACTATGGCAAAGCCGGGAATGATTATTTTATTCACACTGAGTAGGCGAGGACTGACAGCAGTATTGTAGTCAGATTCTGAAATCCATATAAAATAACAGCCTGATTCATATTTTCAGTAAATATTACAACTAGGATCTGAAAACTAAACAAAACGTTGAGTTCTGAGATCACAGTCCAAGTCAAATAGCCTGTTTACTTCTGTATCATTCATGCCTCTCAGTATTTTATAGACCAAGATCATGTCCCACTTTAATCTTTTTAATATGATGTAAATAAAACTCGACTCCACGTGGCCTTCCTAACTTAGTGCACTAACTCCAGAATCCTCTGAACCATCGCCAGTGCACTAAAGATCATTAAAAGTCTGTTGTCCAAAACTACACACAATAACCCAAACACGCATTCACCGTTGATCCACACAGGTTAGAATAATGGGCTGGAATTTCCTCCTATATTTTGTCGTGGCAACAGTGTCAGAGCCGGGTTTTACAGAGCAATTTCACGCACAACTTATGCTGCTTTTATGCCAGAACCTCGTTACGCCCCAATTTCCTCAATCATTTTGCACCTCTCCCAAGTTACGTCCACCAAAACCGCACATCGTTCGCTAACACAGCCCCGCCCCCCAAGCAAATAAGTGAAGAATGCAAGTTTCCTGCATTTACTCCAGTTCTAAACAGGCGTAAAATTACACCCAAAATTTTCGGTGGAGCAGGACCGAAAGTAATTCTGGTGTTTGACAGCGATTTATTTTAGAGATTTCTTTTCATTTCCTTTATTACAGCATTGTATTTTCTGTACCTTTCTTAGTGACAAAGAAGTCGATGAACTCCTCACACTTGTTTTTGGAGGTGAGGGTGGAGGAGGCAGGGGAGAGGGGTTTGAGAAGACAGTTTGTTGTGGAGAAGAGAAGCCGGGGGTTATCTTTGCATTCCAGAAATAGTGAGCAGTTTTGCAGGGGAGAGCAGGACCCGATAGTGCTTTACGTGGTCCAGCCAGATCTAGCGGTGAATGGCTAAACCAATTGCCCACCATAAATGTTCAAGTCTGAGCTCCTTGGACTTAAGGGAGCAAAGCTGAGGGCTGTACAAGGGGGAATAACCCGCAAGGGAGAGGGTAAGGGTTTTTTTTAGGGACAAGGGCATCAAAGGTGGACGTAAGGGTGTGATTGAGCAGATCGATAGCTGCAGAAATGTCATGGTGAAGAAAGCCAAATACTAGACAGTTGGGGGTTTGAAAGTGCCGTTGCAAGTGACTTGGGGGAGAGTTTTTTCTAGGGGCAAACACAAAAGGGGTTGGGAGGGGGAAGGGGGATGTGGGTGGAAAGGGATACAAGGAAGTGATCAGAGATGGCCTTATCTGTGATTGAGACGATGGGAGTAGAGAGGCCACGTGAGATGGCAAGGTTGAGGGGGTGGCCCTGAGTATGGAGGGAGAGGACAAGGGCAGGAGGGCAGTGAACTCAGAGGAGAGAGGGCAAGGTGAGTTGAGATGGAGGTTGAAATCATCGAGGTTGAGAAGTCACTGGTGCTGAGGGAGGAAAGGAGTGAAGATATCTCAGTGCAAAACTTGGGATGGGCTTGGGTGGGTGGTGGAGAAGGAGGATTTTAAAGGAGAGGGGTAGAACAAGGGTGTCTAGAATGAGTAGTTTTACTAACTTGTTCATCCAGTGTGGATTCCTCCCCACCACAAACACATATCGAGAATATGGATGCACAGCCTACAATTTCTGTCCATTATGAGTTCCTGATGTGGACTCCAGAGGCTGGGGCTCTGTGCTGGAGCAGGAGTTTGTAAAATGACTCCTATAATATCACGGTGATGGTTCACTCCTTTTGAATAAATACAGCTGGAGGAAAAGCATCCACAAACAGGTAAACATGTGGAATTAATACACTGCCAATGGAATCCTTCAAAAAGAGGCTGGATTCAGCACCACCAGCGAAAACAACAGTCCGGGTTCTTGCTCCCGATTGCGGACCAACAATCTTTGCTGGGAAGTCCAGATGTTGGGCGAGTACAGGATCCGATGCTGTTGATACTAATCGTGCAGGATGGGGCATGAAGAACGGGTGAAGCAACAGATGGCCACTGGCTCCCATGGTGCCATATATCAGGGGGGGGAAGATTGGAAGAGAAAGAAAGAAAGAAAGAACTTGCATTTCTATAGCGCCTTTCACGACCTCAGGGCTTTTGAAATGCGGTCACTGTTGCAATGTAGGAAGAAAAAAGCTGGATGAATAACTGGTTAAAAGAAGGCTTGAAGAGTATGAGACAAATACTGGCGGATTTGATCTAATACTCGATGGAACATCAGGGTTTCAGAGCTGCAGGGACCACGCGGAATGCAAATGGTCAGGGCAGAATAATGTGGATAGTAATGTTAGATTGATATTATGGAGTTTAAGCTCCACACCTTCAGGGCACAGAGTGAAATCTCACACAGTTTAATCTTTTTAGAAATTTTTCCCTAAGGTTAATCACCTCCCTCAGAAGATTAAATAAGTTGGGCAGAGACAATGAATCACACATTGTACATGGTCAGACGACTCCAATCCAAATTGCCTATTCTTGTTCTATATCCCTTATGCTCTTATCTATCATCAGATAAGATGAAGTTTGCGAGTGTAACACCATAAAGAGGTTAAATATGGGGTTAAGCATTGGGTGCATAGAGACACTGTACTGCTGTTGTACCTAAACAGGCAGCATTATTCATTGTGCCTCAAAAGTGAGAGCCACATTGTACCAGCTGCACGGACTAGTTATCCTGGCTTTCTCTGAGACTCAGAACACTACTGTCCACGTGCAGATGTGTATACGATGCACATAATCTGTACATGACTTTGCGTATATTGTAGTGCTCGAAGTTCTCTAAGAATGATGCTGCACAGGACAATGTAGTAAGCATAGGTTATACTTACCTGCCGGAATATTAACCGCCAACCTGAGGCAAGTAGCTGGTGTCCACAGGTAGGTACAAGTACAGTGTTTATAGATGTGGTGCCACCCACTAGATCACAGAGCACTGTGTCGTATCACCCTATTACATCGGCACTGACAGTACCCCAGACCACCACCTTGGGAAGGTGTTGATGGAAGAGACACTGTTGACAATGGCTTTAATTTGGCTGCTGTGCTCTGGGATTTTCATGCTGCATTCCTCCCATTGGGACAAATCCGTAAGATTAAAATCCTATAGACGGGAGCGTAAAAGAAAAAGGCTGCCCCCTGAGTGAGACTCACCCTGCTTTCTATGACCTGAGTGGTGCCAGCAACAGCAGCGATGGTACCAAGATGTCAGCCTTGGCTCAATGGTAGCCTCCAGAGACTTGAGCACATAATCCATGCTGACATTCCCAGTGCAGTACTGAGGGAGTGCTGTACTGTCGGACGTGCTGTCTTTCAGATGAGATGTTAAACTGAGGGTCGTCTGCCCTTTCAGGTGGACGTAAAAGATCCCATGGCACTACTTCGAAGAAGAGCTGGGGAGTTCTCCCCAGTGTCCTGGGCCAATATTTATCCCTCAACCAACATCACTAAAACAGGTTATCTGGTCATTATCACATTGCTCTTTCTGGGATCTTGCTGTGCGTAAATTGGCTGCCGCGTTTCCTACATGACAACAGTGACTACATTTCAAAAGTACTTCATTGGTCGTAAAGCGCTTTGGGTCATCCTGAGGTTGTGAAAGGATTTATAGAAATACAAGTCTTTCTTTACCATCAGGATTTGTGTAAAGTTTAATTATCACAACATCAACAGATGTTAATCTGTAAATGCAGATGAATTTCTGATACTCTGATTACATTTTCAAATTTTCAATCAAATCATTTACTCTGTCCGTTTAATCTGTTTGTGTCACACATCCACTTCTGCAGGTCCCAGTCCCATCTAGCTGTGAGTACTTCAGTAATGACTCTTCATTTTCAATTACTAAGATATAACAACACTGGGTAAATGCTTTTCTCTGGTCGCAGGGAGAAGGTTAATAGTCCGTATCTCCTAGGTTTTGAATGGCTGAATTTTGAGGTTCTGTATTCACACCATTTTGCTCACATATTCCACGTATTTCTAAAGTAACATTCAGTGATTCTGTGAGATCTGCTGGCATTAGCGCAGAGGCCTGTCCAATCAGAAATCGCCTCTACAAATCCTCTTCTTGCACCTTTTGAGCCAGTGAGGTGGGTTTTAACTGCAAGAAATAGCAGTGTTCATCCCTATGTGGAATGTGGAAATCTCAAGAGCCACGGCTGAGGGGAGAGTTGGCAAAACAAAGCTCTTGGCCACAATTTGAAGGTTCTCATTCATCGCACTATGAAGCACCGATTCTCCTCAAGGACACGAAGGACACATTTGTCAGATACATTTTTAAACTTCCAAGTGTTTAATCTAATTGATGTAATCATTGACACAGAGAAGATGTTTCCATTTGTGAGGGAGACCAAAACTAGGGGACATAAATATAAGATAGTCACTATTAAATCCAATAAGGAATTCAGTGAAAACTTCTTTGCCCAGAGAGTGGTGAGAATGTGGAACTCGCTACCACAAGGAGTAGTTGAGGTGAATAGTATAGATGCATTTAAGGGGAACAACAACAATCTGCATTTATTTCGCGCCTTTAACATAGTAAAACGTCCCAAGGTGCTTCACAGGAGCGATTGTCACCGAGCCACATCAGGAGATATTAGGACAAGTGACTAAAAGTTTTAAGGAGTGTCTTAAAGGCGAGAGAGGTAGAGAAGTTTAGGGAGGAATTCCAGAGCTTAGGGCCCAGGCAGCTGAAGGCACGGCCGCCAATGGTGGAGCGATTAAAATGTGCAAGAGGCCAGAACTGGAGGAGCGCAGAGATCTCGGAGGGTTGTTGGGCTGGAGGAGGTTACAGAGATAGGGAGGGGCGAGGCCATGGAGGGATTTGAAAACAAGGATGAGAATTAAAAGCTAGATAAATACATGAGGCAGAAAGGAATAGAAGGTTATGCAGATAGGGTTAGATGAAGTAGGGAGGGAGGAGGCTCGTATGGAGCATAAGCACTGGCACAGAGCAGTTGGGCCGAATGGCCTGTTTCTGAGCTGAAAGTTCTATGTAATTTACACACTAACGCAAAGAAATGACTGACTGTAATGCGATTCGTACTGCTGTTGTGTTTCAAATCTCAACTTGCCTGGAACAGCAGAGCATGGAAAGGGACATGTAGAGACTGTGCTGGGAGAAGGTGGCAACATATCTGGAGCATGCATTGTGGGTCTCAAAAGCATAGCGGTCCAATCAAGGTTGGCCATACTGACTGACCCGCTGTACCATATGTTATATCCTTATTTCATACGCTCTTGATTGTGTCCAAAGGTTTAATAATGCTTGTACTGACAAAATCACGCCAAACTTCTAGGTGTGCTTAAATACTAATAATCTCCCTGATAAAACCCAGCCATGTCCCAACACTCCTTACTTGTCCTCGCCATAAAAGACAGCCTTCATAGGCTGGACTGCAGCTCTTATAAACCAAAACCTCACCTTATGCATCTAGTGACAGGGATGCAGAGTGCCTCAGGGTGTGCAGTCTACGCTTTAATCACAGGGGTACACTGGAAATAGCTCAGAATGCTCACCTGACAGGCACAAAAACCACATACTGGCACACCATACATTTCAGGCAGAACGAAGAATCATTTGTTACAAGAAACAAATCTAGACAAAAGCAAGTTAAATCAAAATGGCGATGCAGCACTTAACTATAACTGGTTCCCCAGACCAAAATTACTGGCCGAGTCTACAAACGATAGGCTGCGATTTAAAAGCCTGAAGCAGCCTTTCATACCACAGGTGCTAATCTGAGGCCTCAGTGGTTTTCACAACAGAGAATGGGGCTCTCTGCAGACTGCATGCATTATCTGAGGAATTGAAAAAGAATTGCCTCTCCACACACACACACACACACACACACACACATAAATACACGCACACAAACTCACACACACGGACACCCCCCACACACACCCACAAACACGCACAGACACACCCCCTCCACAAACACACATAAATACACACACACACACAAACTCACACACACGGACACACACAAACACACAGACACCACCCCACACACACAAACACACAGACATCCCCACACACACAAGCAAACACACAGACACCACCCCACACACACACAAACACACAGACACCCCCACACACACAAACAAACACACACATACAAACAACAGAAATGCCGTTCACAGACACCAGTTTAAATGTGCCATTAATATGCAATATTTCCATCTAGAGGTGTATATTTGCTTTGCCTGCAGGTTCTTAAGGTAAAAGGACAAATGGCTCAAGTTCAGAATGACACAAGCAGCGTTAATGGTTTTCACTTTAAAACTCCCAGAGCACTGGGCTTTTATTACAATTTAAACGGAACGATATAACATAGACATTTTATCATTTGAAACAGAGTCAGTGTTAGAATCAGAGTCCTATCTAATCTCTTCACTGAGTGAGGCAAAGCCAGCGATCAGCAGCACAATATTGAACAGCATTGCTCAGCTCGTGTGATCACCCAGCCTGGATCGAACACACAGTGAGGCTCACGTCACTGCTGGCAGAGGTAGTGTGTGCTACAGGCCCCTGAATAGTCGACTAGGGACACTCAACTCATGAGATGTGAGGTGCAGACATTTGACTCCACGTGCAAGTCACTGCAAAGGGTGAAACAGTCCAGTGCACTGCATCTACCAATGAGCAAGCCTGCGCCAATTGTATGTGTAATGCTGACTTCAGTAGAACAGATCTCAGATGTGGAGCATTGCTCTTGAATGCTCACACTGCTGCTATAGATGCTTTGGAATCCAATATCCTAGGAGTCTCCCACCCCCCATATTGAGGCCATTGTCGAACCATTAACTCCAATTCTAGCAAGTTAATATCGACCCCATTGTTTCCCTTAACATCTTTTGTCAGCTTGAGCAAAATTCAGAGTAAAGCTCCCTCTACACGGCCCCATCACACACTCCCAGGGCAGGTACAGCACGGGTTAGATACAGAGTAAAGCTCCCTCTACACTGTCCCATCAAACACTCCCAGGGCAGGTACAGCATGGGTTAGATACAGAGTAAAGCTCCCTCTACACTGTCCCATCAAACACTCCCAGGGCAGGTACAGCACAGGTTAGATACAGAGTAAAGCTCCCTCTACACTGTCCCATCAAACACTCCCAGGGCAGGTACAACACATGTTAAATGTAGCGTAATGCTTCCTTTTCAATGTTTTATCGAGCATGCCCGGGTCAGGAATGTGATGGTTATATACAGACTAAAGCTCTGTCTGCAATGCCCCAACCATGTGCCACAGCCCAACACCTTCTTTTGCCTTGCACCATCATCCCTTTTGTCATTTAATCACTCCTGCCCTCCACCCTTTCACAGACCTTCCCTTTTGTTCTCCCCTCTCCTAAGTTTCCCTGGCTCTGGGAAGCTGTTCATCTCTTAACATCTTCCAGTTCTGCTGTTTCTCTCCCCACAGATGCTGCCTGACCTGCTGAGTGTTTCCTGTTTTTATACCAGAAGAGATGTTCTCGTTTGACCAGACAAGTCTAGGGGTGTGACTGAGTTTGAACCAATGGCATTAAGCAATGGAACACTGAGAGCAACAAAAGCAAGCTGAATCTGACAACCAAACTGAGTGTCTGTACTTGGGATTTTAAATCCCCCAATTTCCTCATTGTAACCAGGGATCCACTTGTTGTTAGTAATTCAGATCAGTTTAAAACGAAGGGATTTGCCCCCATCACATGGGTTCCTCCTCGCCTTTTGGAAGAGCTATATTGAAGTCTGTTTAATGAAGTTGAAGTCCATGGTCCCATCTGAATTCCTTCAATCATTTCATCTTAATTATTTTTTGATTTAAAACTCCACCACACAATAAACACATTTGCAGTGTAATTTTTTTTGTGAGCTTCTCACTTTTAGTGCTGTGTTAGATTGAAGAGATCAGCATGAAGATTAAAAACTCATTTAATGTTGCTTTTTATTGCATTTTGATGAATCTTTAAAAAAAATTAGAGTTGCTCCCATTTAATATGCTCTTCAAATATTGGAAATTATCAACACCCATCACAAGCAGTGTTTGAGAAGTGGACACAGTTTGCTCATCAGTGCATGAGGTGCTGTGCCCCACGGGCGCTGATAGTTCCTTGGCTTCTTTCACCAGTTCTCAGACGGTAGCACGATTTCACCTGTGCACCATGTGTAGTGAAATCAGAAATCCATTTCGAAGGAATGTGCTTACAATTTCAAAGAGGAAACCTTCTGTAGTGATTTCCTCACTCGGGACTGTGTGGTGTGGTGAAGTGAGCGAGGAGAGCAGATTCACATGAGCAATTCCTTCACCATCCCCATTTCTTACCCTCCATTCTTCCCACTTCAGGTTTCCCACCCAAACTACTAACCACTCCCAACGAAAGGCTGTAGGCAACTCGCCTCCCTCAGTCTCCCCTCCTCCTATAACCTTCGAACTTAAAGTCCCCGAATCATTACTTCCCTGTCTTGACTTCTCCCTTTTCAATCTTGCTGCCGTCCTGTATTATGGGTTTACAGAGGTTCTGCAATATCTAAAAACAGTTTCAGGCAGTGCCAGGGTTGGTCGGGGGTGGGGGGGAAGGAAACCAGTCCACCAGCTCCCCACCAGTCCCAGGAGAGTGTGTTCAAATGGCACATTAATGAACGAAACGTGTCAGCCAGCATCCATTCTGGCACCCCGTGTTGCTAAGCAGGTTTAAAGGGGGGCTTTAAATTTTCACTGGCCCACAAGCCTAGTGCAGTCAGTCATAGGACAAAGGACTGCCCTCGGCCAGCATCAAATGTGTCTGCTTCTTTAGCCGCCACAGGTTCTGTTGCTGCAGCTGCTCAAGGCTTGCAGCAGCAATGCCTCTGCCGCACCCACAGAGGAGGGCTACCTCATCAAAATGATGACATTGGGGGGCGGGGTGCCCCTTACATCAACCGAGTAAACTAATCCAAATTATGTAGGATTGGACGCCAGAGATAAATCAACTTGTTGGTTTTATTAATATCGACAAATAGTAAAAGCAAGTTATACATGTACATGCTCTCTAGTAGGATATCCCTCGGGAACTACTAACCAATCCAGACAAGATCTCAGCACAGAATACCAAATATTTACTGATAGTGAGCGTATTTATACATCTAGATTGGCAAAGTCAGCTGACTTGCTCTGAACCTATCAACTCTGAGATTATTGTCATGTGATCTTTGTGTGTTTTGCTACTACATCAGTAGATGGTAATGTTGTATCACAGACTCTAGAAAAGAGAAAGCTGAGGGGTGGCCTGATAGACGTCTTTAAGATTATGAAAGGGTTTGATAGGATAGACGTAGAGAAGATGTTTCCACTTGCGGGGGGGACCAGAACTAGGGGCCACAAATATAAGAGAGTCACTAATAAATCCAATAGGGGATTCAGGAGAAATTTCTTTACCCAGAGAGTGGTAAGAATGTGGAACTTGCTACCACAAGGAGTAGTTGAGGCGACTAAATAGATGCATTTAAGGGGAAGCTCGATAAACACGAGGGAGAAGGGAATAGAAGGATATGTTGATAGGGTGAGCTGAAGTAGGGAGGGAGGAGGCTCGTATGGAGCATACACACCGGCATAGACCTGTTGGGCTGATTGTCACTGTTTCTGTCACTGAATTGCAGGCATAGAGCCACATGCTACACTCTGTGTCGCACTTTATTATCAGACAAGTAGGTCAGATTTTAAAAGGTGAGGATCTTGGCATAGGGGTGCATTTGATGGGAGCGCAGATGTCAATGTCTGCTCTCTCAGGTGGACGTAAAAGATCCCACAGCGACAATTTGAAGAAGAGCAGGGGAGTTCTCCGTGGAGGCCTGGCCAATATTTATCCTTAACCAACTTCACTAAAAAACAGATGATCTGGTCATTATCACATTGCTGTTTGTGGGATCTTGCTGTGCGAAAATTGGCTGCTGCCGACATTTCCCTACATTACAACAGTGACTACATTTCAAAAGTACCTAATTGGTTGTAAAGAGCTTTGGCACGTCCTGAGATTGTGAAAGGTGCTATATAAATGCAAGCCTTTTTTATCTTTTATGTTAATTTTATAGCTGGAAGATGAGGAACACTGTGGATCGGGGTGAGCAGGTCTTCATGATCAATTCTCCAATCCCAGCTTCCATCCAGTAAGGTTCCACGATGGGATGAAGCCTTGAAAAATTTATCCTAATGTGTCATGACCCCAGTTGACTGTACATCCATCTTCCTTTAGCACATACTGATTTTCAGTCTCTCCATCTGCTGCCAACTCAGGTCCAAACAGATTCACAGAGGCCAAATTCAGCAACGTGCAAAACTCCGGAATGCACCAAGTGCCGATACTGTTAAATAATACATAATAAGCAGTCCCCAGAGAGTCAGCAAAATTAATAGGAGCCTGGAGCGTCTCCTCGACAGCCCTGAGCTGTCAAAATCACTCGTTGCCTGTGTTTGTGCTGCGTGTTGGATTGGCGTTATTTTTAAAGGGATAAGCAGAAATTGGCTCCATACAGGGCGCGTTTCCTTAAATCATCTCAAAAGCTCACCTTCAGAAAAGGTTTTCTAAATAATTTTCAATTAATTATAACACAGAAGTGTTGCCTGCCTATCTAAACGCCTCCTTCCCCCCCTCAGTCTTTACTTTGGAATAGTGAGATCAAAAGCATTCATCAGGCCTGATTCTGGCATTTGTACTCATACGAAACAAATCTCATTTGCATGTGAATGTTTTGCAGAGGAACAGCATATATAATGTGCCAAGTCAAGACTTTAGCAGCATATTTTGATGTCATTAGAGATTCAGACCAAGGAAAATCTGAATGCATAATGATAGCCGTCTTATTAGGTATCTTTTTGCAAACAGGCGCACTGCAGACACTAATTTGACATATTCTGGTAAAATTCTCACTGTCTTCCCCAGAATATACTGATTTGCTGCTTCTCCAACATCAAGTAAACAACATCAAAAACCTGTTTGAGTTGCGAAACCTGACCAGAGAAGCATCTCATTTAAACCTTTAAATTCCATGGCACAACTATAATATGTTCAAATTTCAGAGCACTAGGATTGCATTCTTTCTCTGTGTGCATGACTCTCCCCCACACCCCCTTTCCCCGATTGTAAGAGGTGCACAAACTGGTTCAAAAACAGGGATTATATGTTTTTTCAACCCACTTTTCCTGAGGGACCGAATTTCCACAGAAGTTTTCTCATTCACTGGCTTCACGGTCCAGGCTGACCCATAAAAACTGGCACATTGGGTGAAGTTCCAGAGGGCAAGTGGCTTCTGGGAACTGAACCCCAGAGAGAGTCAGCACCTTCAGGAACAGTACCCCCGTGAGAGTCAGCACCTTCAGGAACTGTACCCCAGTGAGAGTCAGCACCGTCAGGAACTGTACTCCAGTGAGAGTCAGCACCTTCAGGAACTGTACCCACGTGAGAGTCAGCACCTTCAGGAACTGTACCCCAGTGAGAGTCAGCACCTTCAGGAACTGTACCCCAGTGAGAGTCAGCACCTTCAGGAACTGTACCCCAGTGAGAGTCAGCACCTTCAGGAACTGTACTCTAGTGAGAGTCAGCACCTTCAGGAACTGTACCCACGTGAGAGTCAGCACCTTCAGGAACTGTACCCCAGTGAGAGTGAGCACCTTCAGGAACTATACCCCAGTGAGAGTCAGCACCTTCAGGAACTGTACTCCAGTGAGAGTCAGCATCTTCAGGAACTGTACCCCAGTGAGAGTCAGCACCTTCAGGAACTGTACCCCAGAGAGAGTCAGCACCTTCAGGAACTGTACCCCAAAGAGAGTCAGCACCCTCAGGAACTGTACCCCAGAGAGAGTCAGCACCTTCAGGAACTGTACCCCAGAGAGAGTCAGCACCTTCAGGAACTGTACCCCAGAGAGAGTCAGCACCTTCAGGAACTGTACCCCAGTGAGAGTCAGCACCTTCAGGAACTGTACCCCAGTGAGAGTCAGCACCTTCAGGAACTGTACCCCAGTGAGAGTCAGCACCTTCAGGAACTGTACTCCAGTGAGAGTCAGCACCTTCAGGAACTGTACCCACGTGAGAGTCAGCACCTTCAGGAACTGTACCCCAGTGAGAGTGAGCACCTTCAGGAACTATACCCCAGAGAGAGTCAGCACCTTCAGGAACTGTACTCCAGTGAGAGTCAGCATCTTCAGGAACTGTACCCCAGAGAGAGTCAGCACCGTCAGGAACTGAACCCCAGTGAGAGTCAGCACCTTCAGAAACTGTACCCCAGGGAGAGTCAGCATCTTCAGGAACTGTACCCCAGGGACAGTCAGCACCTTCAGGAACTGTACCCCAGAGAGAGTCAGCACCTTCAGGAACTGTACCCCAGAGAGAGTCAGCACCGTCAGGAACTGTACCCCAGGGACAGTCAGCACCTTCAGGAACTGTACCCCAGAGAGAGTCAGCACCTTCAGGAACTGTACCCCAGAGAGAGTCAGCACCTTCAGGAACTGTACCCCAGGGACAGTCAGCATCTTCAGGAACTGTACCCCAGTGAGAGTCAGCACCTTCAGGAACTGTACCCCAGAGAGAGTCAGCACCTTCAGGAACTGTACCCCAGAGAGAGTCAGCACCCTCAGGAACTGTACCCCAGAAAGAGTCAGCACCTTCAGGAACTGTAGCCCAAAGAGAGTCAGCACCTTCAGGAACTGTACCCCAGTGAGAATCAGCATCTTCAGGTACTGCACCCCAGTGAGAGTCAGCACCTTCAGGAACTGTACCCCAGAGAGAGTCAGCACCTTCAGGAACTGTACCCCAGAGAGAGTCAGCACCTTCAGGAACTGTACCCCAGAAAGAGTCAGTACCTTCAGGAACTGTACACCAGGGAGAGTCAGCACCTTCAGGAACTGTACCCCAGAGAGAGTCAGCACTGTCAGGAACTGTACCCCAAAGAGAGTCAGCACCTTCAGGAACTGTACCCCAAAGAGAGTCAGCACCTTCAGGAACTGTACCCCAAAGAGAGTCAGCACCCTCAGGAACTGTACCCCAGAGAGAGTCAGCACCTTCAGGAACTGTACCCCAGAGAGAGTCAGCACCTTCAGGAACTGTACCCCAGAGAGAGTCAGCACCTTCAGGAACTGTACCCCAGGGAGAGTCAGTACCTTCAGGAACTGTACTCCAGAGAGAGTCAGCACCTTCAGGAACTGTACACCAGGGAGAGTCAGCACCCTCAGGAACTGTACTCCAGAGAGAGTCAGCACCTTCAGGAACTGTGCCCCAGGGAGAGTCAGCACCTTCAGGAACTGTACTCCAGAGAGAGTCAGCACCTTCAGGAACTGTACTCCAGAGAGAGTCAGCACCTTCAGGAACTGTACCCCAGAGACAGTCAGCACCTTCAGGAACTGTACTCCAGAGAGAGTCAGCACCTTCAGGAACTGTACCCCAGAGAGAGTCAGCACCTTCAGGAACTGTACCCCAGAAAGAGTCAGCACCTTCAGGAACTGTACCCCAGAGAGAGTCAGCACTGTCAGGAACTGTACCCCAAAGAGAGTCAGCACCTTCAGGAACTGTACCCCAGAGAGAGTCAGCACCTTCAGGAACTGTACCCCAAAGAGAGTCAGCACCCTCAGGAACTGTACCCCAGAGAGAGTCAGCACCTTCAGGAACTGTACCCCAGAGAGAGTCAGCACCTTCAGGAACTGTACCCCAGAGAGAGTCAGCACCTTCAGGAACTGTACCCCAGGGAGAGTCAGTACCTTCAGGAACTGTACTCCAGAGAGAGTCAGCACCTTCAGGAACTGTACACCAGGGAGAGTCAGCACCTGCAGGAACTGTACTCCAGAGGGAGTCAGCACCTTCAGGAACTGTGCCCCAGGGAGAGTCAACACCTTCAGGAACTGTACTCCAGAGAGAGTCAGCACCTTCAGGAACTGTACTCCAGAGAGAGTCAGCACCTTCAGGAACTGTACCCCAGAGACAGTCAGCACCTTCAGGAACTGTACTCCAGAGAGAGTCAGCACCTTCAGGAACTGTACCCCAGAGAGAGAGTTAGCACCTTCAGGAACTGTACCCCAGAGAGAGTCAGCACCTTCAGGAACTGTACCCCCGTGAGAGTCAGCACCTTCAGGAACTGTACCCCAGTGAGAGTCAGCACCTTCAGGAACTGTACCCCAGTGAGAGTCAGCACCTTCAGGAACTGTACCCCCATGAGAGTCAGCATCTTACTCAGTCTTTCACACCCAACCTCAGGAATTGTATGATCCCTGTTGTAAGATGAAGTCCCGTCTTCGCACTGAGGACACCATCCAACGTGTTGTGTGGCACTACCACCGTGCTAAATGGGATAGATTCAGAACGGATCTAGCAGCTCAAAACTGGGCATCCATGAGGCGCTGTGGGCCATCAGCAGCAGCAGAATTGTATTCCAGCACAATCTGCAACCTCGTGGCCCGGCATATTCCTCACTCTACCATTACCAACAAGCCAGGGGATCAACCCTGGTTCAATGAGGAGTGTAGAAGAGCATGCCAGGAGCAGCACCAGGCGTACCTAAAAATGAGGTGCCAACCTGGTGAAGCTACAACTCAGGACTACATGCATGCTAAACAGCAGAAGCAACATGCTATAGACAGAGCTAAGCGATTCCACAACCAACGGATCAGATCAAAGTTCTGCAGTCCTGCCACATCCAGTCGTGAATGGTGGTGGACAATTAAAAAACTAACGGGAGGAGGAGGCTCTGCAAACATCCCCATTCTCAATGATGGCGGAGTCCAGCACGTGAGTGCAAAAGACAAGGCTGAAGCGTTTGCAACCATCTTCAGCCAGAAGTGCCGAGAGGATGATCCATCTCAGCCTCCTCCCGAGATCCCCACCATCACGGAAGCCAGTCTTCGGCCAATTCGATTCACTCCACGTGATATCAAGAAACGGCTGAGTGCACTGGATACAGCAAAGGCTATGGGCCCCGACAACATCCCAGCTGTCGTGCTGAAGACTTGTGATCCAGAACTAGCTGCGCCTCTAGCCAAGCTGTTCCAGTACAGCTACAACACTGGCATCTACCCGACAATGTGGAAAATTGCCCAGGTATGTCCTGTCCACAAAAAGCAGGACAAATCCAATCCGGCCAATTACCGCCCCATCAGTCTACTCTCAATCATCAGCAAAGTGATGGAAGGTGTCGTCGACAGTGCTATCAAGCGGCACTTACTCACCAATAACCTGCTCACCGATGCTCAGTTTGGGTTCCACAAGGACCTCTCGGCTCCAGACCTCATTACAGCCTTGGTCCAAACATGGACAAAAGAGCTGAATTCCAGAGGTGAGGTGAGAGTGACTGCCCTTCACATCAAGGCAGCATTTGACCGAGTGTGGCACCAAGGAGCCCTAGTAAAATTGAAGTCAATGGGAATCAGGGGGGAAACTCTCCAGTGGCTGGAGTCATACCTAGCACAAAGGAAGATGGTAGTGGTTGTTGGAGGCCAATCATCTCAGCCCCAGGGCATTGCTGCAGGAGTTCCTCAGGGCAGTGTCCTTGGCCCAACCATCTTCAGCTGCTTCATCAATGACCTTCCCTCCATCATAAGGTCAGAAATGGGGATGTTCGCTGATGACTGCACAGTGTTCAGTTCCATTCGCAACCCCTCAGATAATGAAGCAGTCCGAGCCTGCATGCAGCAAGACCTGGACAACATCCAGGCTTGGGCTCATAAGTGGCAAGTAACATTCGCGCCAGATAAGTGCCAGGCAATGACCATCTCCAACAAGAGAGAGTCTAACCACCTCCCCTTGACATTCAATGGCATTACCATCGCCGAATCCCCCACCATCAACATCCTGGGGGTCACCATTGACCAGAAACTTAACTGGACCAGCCATATAAATACTGTGGCTACGAGAGCAGGTCAGAGGCTGGGTATTCTGCGGCGAGTAACTCACCTCCTGACTCCCCAAAGCCTTTCCACCATCTACAAGGCACAAGTCAGGAGTGTGATGGAATACTCTCCACTTGCCTGGATGAGTGCAGCTCCAACAACACTCAAGAACCTCGACACCATCCAAGATAAAGCAGCCCGCTTGATTGGCACCCCATCCACCACCCTAAACATTCACTCTCTTCACCACCGGCGCACTGTGGCTGCAGTGTGTACCATCCACAGGATGCATTGCAGCAACTCGCCAAGGCTTCTCCGACAGCACCTCCCAAACCCGCGACCTCTACCACCTAGAAGGACAAGAGCAGCAGGCGCATGGGAACAACACCACCTGCACGTTCCCCTCCAAGTCACACACCATCCTGACTTGGAAATATATCGCTGTTCCTTCATTGTCGCTGGGTCAAAATCCTGGAACTCCCTTCCTAACAGCACTGTGGGAGAACCGTCACCACACGGACTGCAGCGGTTCAAGAAGGCGGCTCACCAACAACTTCTCGAGGGCAATTAGGGATGGGCAATAAATGCCGGCCTTGCCAGCGACGCCCACATCCCGTGAACGAATAAAAAAAAATTAAAAAAAATATTTGGCCTTTGCCTCATGTATTCACCCTCTACTTTACAGTCAGTTATTTGATTTTCCACCAGCTCAGGGGACACACTATGCTGTAATGTGACCAATGCTTGGCTCACCTCCGCCTTGTTCTGATGAGGTTTGAATGTTACTGTACTGACTGCTATTAATATTTTAATTAAAAAGCACCAAACATTGGGATCATTTAATTTTCTTTGCTGTAGACCAAAGCCTGCGGATATCCTAAATCCATAACCTGCCTGAACTATATGAAAATGTTGGTCAATTGAAAACTAAATTTGTTCTAAGTGTATCATAAACAAACATGGATCACTGTCAGTCTTGGCTGCAACTGGTTAATATTTGCACTTCAGGGCACAGATGGAAGCTTCAGGGCACAATTATACTCTCAGCCTTCTTACACTCGAACAACTTGGATCATCCACGTAACCTTGGCAAGAACAACTCACGTGCCACAATCTCTGGACGTTTCACAGTGCCTGACTCTTGCAGGTATTTGACATGATTTGAATAGTACGAATATAGTCCCACATCCTGTTACATGTGGTGTCGGAAGAAAGGTGCTTAGAAAATAGTGCATTTGGCACTTTATCTCTGAGGACAGGCAGCATGCTGTTTTATCAATTGACAGACATGCAGCCGAACCTGGTTCTATTGTCCCCCAATAACCGCAGCAGGGTCTACTTGGTCGCGATCAGGAGCTAGCCTCAAACCAGTCGGGCTCAGTACCGACATGGACCTTACGGAGGAAAGGGAGGTTAAAGGAAGGACAGTCTCAGGAGGAGACCGAAGGTACAAGGGAAATGCTGTCTTACGGTAAACTATGACATTACAACAAGGGAGTGAAAATCAAATGTAATATTAATATCAAGAAGTTTTTCTTCATTTAATATGATCAACGTTCAGAATGGACTTCCCAGGAACGGAGTGAAGGAAAGTACTCTGGGCACTAAATGGTCCAATTCCTGAGCCATCAGTGGAGCTTACCAAACACTTATTTAATGAATACAGTAACTCATTAACTAATTGGTAAATGTCCCCTCAGATGTAACTCAGTGACGGTACAGTACAATCAGCCCCAGACATGAGATTAGAAATAAGGGGCGCTAAATTGGGCCGTGTAACGCCCGTTGTTTTGATGCTACACGGCCTCTCCGACATCCAAGGTGGCGTCTTGGATGCGCACGCACGTTTCCTGCCTGACGTGCGCCAGACACCATCTTGGTATAGGAGTTAGCGCAGGCGCAGATAACGAACACTGGAATCAGTAGGGAGAAAATGGCTTCAGTGTGCAAAGCTGATTTAAAGTGATAGACATGATTTTGGGACTTAACGCTCAACTCAATACACAGTCTTAACCCCGACCATCTGAACGTGTCTTAGAGTGTCTGGAGGACCCCCACCCACCCCGCAGCGCTATCTAAAGAGACCATGCAGGATTTACAGGTTAGTGGCTGGATTATTGCTTCTGGCTGCCAAGACATTTGTAACTGTTTTTGGAGGTCTCCTACATTTGAATACAGGACACAGGGACATAGCCTAACATTTAGAGCCAGGAGATGCAAGAGTGAAGTTAGGAAATGCTTCTACACGCAAAGGGTGGGAGATGTTTGGGAAGCTCTTCTGCAAACGGCAGTTGATGCTCGCTCAATTGTGAATGTTAAATCTGAGATTGATAGATTTCTGTGAACCAAGGGTATTAAAGGATATGGGGCTAAGGCGGGTTTATGGAGTTAGGTCACAGATCAACCATGATCTCGAGGAGCTAAATGCCACCACCACTTGCTGCCTCCTGATATGCGCCACCTTCTCCTGCAAGAAAGCGGGACATGTGTCTGGGTGATGTGCCTGTCATGGTAGAATAGCTGCCAGTGTGTGTGGCCTGTGAGTTGTGGTTTGGCGGCTTGCAACAGTGGTAATGTGTAAGGATGAGAGGAAGCATCTGATTGGAAGAATTGAGTACTGATGGAAAGAGTTTATTGGTATGTGGGGGATGGGGTGTGTAGTGCGTGGTGCAGTTGATAGGAGACGCCACTTGACAGTTGACCTCACTCACCTTGACCACTCATGTCAAAGCATTGAACTTCTTCCTGCACTGAATCCATGTTCATGATGCTGTGCGCCTGGCATTGACTTCATTCCCCGCTGTCTCCCACTGCCTTTTGAGTATATGTCTGGAGGGCCTCTTGCACACCCCACCCCCGGCCCCCCGCGAATATAGGATGTCCCTCCTTCTGCCCACCTCTTGCACCAAGGTCTCTCGTGCATCAGCAGAGAACCTTGGTGCACGCTCTCACAGGCCTGGTACCATCGGCAGATTGGTGAGATCTGGTGTGCATACTGGAGGATGTGGAATTTAGTAGTGTGCAACCTTTATTCAATGTTTTAACATAACTCATCAGTGTGTAAACATAGGGATGAAACCTGCATCTGTATTTTATGTGTGCAATGTCTGATCTCTGTTCAGACTACATGCAGACAGTAGACTGTTATTTTCAGTAAATAACAGGTACCAGCTACCTTTAAGAGATTTCTAAGAAACATCCGCCCTTTAAGAGATTGATCTCCCTCTGGTGGTGGAAAGTGCGGATTGCCTTGATTCTATGTGCAAGGCCTGGAAAGGAACGTTGATTGCAGGTAAGTGTTCCGGTGGGTCCAAACTTGCGTCCTGCCTGCACAGGGGCCATTGGGCGCGGGGTACCAGTGCATCAGGCTATCCGCGTCCATAAACGGCCCCTATTGAATTTTTCCCCCACGGTGTTAGCTGTGGCTCAGTAGGTAGCACTCTCGCCTCTGAGTCAGAAGGTTGTGGGTTCAAGTCCCATTTGAGCACAAACTGTAGGATTGTACTTCAATGCTGTCACTGAAGGAGTGCTGCACTGTCAGAGGTGTAGTCTTTTGGATGAGATGTAAAACCGAGACCCTGTCTGCCCTCTCATGTGGATGCAAAAGCATGGCACTATTCGAAGAAGAGCAGGGGAGTTCTCCTCTGTGTCGTGGTCAATGTTTGTTGCTCAAACAACATCATTAGAACAGATTATCTGGTCATTATTACATTGCTGTTTGTGGGATCTTGCTGTGCGCAAATTGACTGCCGTGATTCCTGCATTACTGCAGTGACTACACTTCAAAAGTACTTCACTGGCTGTAAGGCGCTTTGGGACATCCTGAGGTCGTGAAAGGCGCTATATAAATGCAAGTTCTTTCTTTAAGTGAAGAGAAATGGGAAATCTGCACATCCCTCTGTCCTAATAGTTGAACATTTTTATGTTTGCACCACAAACAGCAGTCGCTCATTCAACAAATTTGGCAGTTTGGCGGCGCCGGCCCGGAGCGGCGGTTGGGGGAAGAATGGACCGGAACGAGATTTACTACTCGGACCGATACAACGATGGGGAGTTCGAGTACCGTCATGTCATGTTACCCAAGAAGATAGCAAAGTTGGTCCCCAAGACGCACCTCATGTCCGAGACCGAATGGAGGAATCTAAGAGTCAGCAGAGCCCGGGCTGGATACACTACATGATCCACGAGCCAGAGCCTCACATCTTGCTGTTCAGGAGGCCACTGCCAAAGAAAGAGCTCGAAGGAATCTGACAGCCCAATCCGGCCCAGCCCCCCCCAACCCCGACCCGACCCGACCCACGCTGGCAGCTGCACTGGGAATGAATGCCTCTTCCACACGAAGCCTCTCGCCTTCACTCCCACACCGCTGTGTGGCCGGACCGCTTTTTAAACCGGAACTTGGCAAGTGTTTTACGGATCCAGAATTATGGCGGAGAAACTAGACCTCTTCCCCTCTCGAACTTCTTCTCAGATGAGGGGGGACATGATTGAGGTGTACAAAATTATGAGGGGCACAGATAAGATGGATACTAAGGAGCTTTTTCCCTTCGTTGAGGGTTCTATAATAAGGGGACATAGATTCAAGGTAAAAGGCGGGAGGTTTAGAGGGGATTTGAGAAAGAACTTTTTCACCCAGAGGGTGGTTGGAGTCTGGAACTCACTGCCTGAAAGGGTTGTGGAGGCAGGAACCCTCACAACATTCAAGAAGCATTTGG